>NC_031975.2:12682520-13291100 GCF_001858045.2 Oreochromis niloticus | reverse complement strand
CTGATCATTGATCAGTTTCGTGATTGAAGTAGAAACAGGAGAGAATGAGAGAAGAGGCAGCTGTGCAGCTTCAGCTTTGTGTCTTTTTCATTGTAGCTGAAGTCCAGGACAAACTGTGTTCCTTTTCACCTCAGTACGAAACGCGTAATATTTTCTCTGAATACGAGACGATTCTGTTTTTTACGGGACGGTTGGCAACTCTAATAATTAACCGTATGAACAAAATAAAGTTCAACATCAGTAACATAGCACCCACCCAGCTGTATAGAAACTCCGTCATGCTAGCTAGCACGCAGTACGAAAAAGTCAGCATACTGAAAATAAACTCCACCTAAACTTGGTTTATATCTGACTCCGATAGACTGCAGGTCATAACTTCTTACCTGAAGTTCAGTTCACCTGACACGCGGACCGGCGGCCGCTTCGGGTCTCTCCTCTTGCCTCCCTTTTCCTTCATCCACCTGCTGGCTTCCACCACTTGCTAATGTTATTGAATCTGTGGAAGCTCCGCGATAGCACCACACGAAGTAACGAGTAACGAGCCTATCTAAATCCCAGTAACGAGTAACGCGTTCCTGGTTTTGGCATAATAACTAGTTACCGTGCTCGTTACCACAATAATAACGTAGTTACTGTAACGCGTTACTTAATAACGCGTTAGTCCCAACACTGCAAAACACACACAGAGAAAAGACACATAAAGTGAAACAGAACACATGAGGAGAAACTGTAAATGAAAGTAAGGACTGCAAATCACCGTCACACAAATATACAATAGAAATAATATATTAGTCCTGTGATATACTGTCCTGAACTGACCCTGAAAAGAATAAGCAGTTAGGAGAACAGCTGGCTGTCTGGATGCTCAAAGAATGCTGTTCAAATCGTGCTATGTGCATTATTAGCAACATTCTTTTACAAGGTTGGATGATTAGTCCACACTGCGTTATTTTCAGCTAAGAAACTGCTCAGTGTCTGGTACTGAAGAGATCCATGGCTTTTATTCCATTTGTTTCTCTGGTGGGGTGGGATACGCATTCTCAATAAATGCCAAAGACAGTAATAATTAATCTGTTTATGACGCCATCACTTAAGGTGATTAAACAGAAATGGGAAGCTTTAACAAAAGATTTAGTGAGAGAACAGTGAGGTTGAGATACACTGCTTAACCTTTGCTAAAATTTTTTGCCCTGTTGCTGCTTTTTTGCGGGGGGGACTAGGCTGTGGGCCCAGCTTTTAGTCTAATAAATAGTGCACTGAACACTGCGACTATTTAGTGGACATAGTCAAATATTGTGATCTCCACTACCACTGCAGTACTACAGTACTTGTGACTTTGGGGCCCTGAAGCTTCAGCTGTATTGTACAATAGGAAAGAAGAAAGTAGTGACTGAAAATCACAGAAAAACACAGCAAAGACTACCATACAAAAATATAATAGGAATCATATATTAGCCCTGCGTTGCCTTGAACTGACCCTGAATCGGATAAGCGGTTGTAAAGATGGATGGATTGTTTGTTTCCCTGTTTGGGTGGAAGGAGTCTCCATAAATGCCACAGACAATAATATTTAATCTGTTAATGACGCCATCGCTTAAGGTGATTAAAGGGAAATGGGAAGCTTTAACAAAAGATTTACAATAGTGAGGTCAAGATGACGTGCTTACTTTTTGAACCTGAATGAACCCCAAAAAAAGGGGGCGGGGTGGGGGGGCTGGGTGACTCACATTCCTCATTTAAAGGTGGCCTTGGCCCTTTGGAAAATTCCAAAACAGCCTTTGCAAAAACAAAAACAAAGCAAAACAAAAAAAAAAAAAAAAAAAAAAAAATGGAGGTGATCTTTGATGGCAGCGTCATTTAATAAAGAAATAAATTCTGTTGTTAAAACCAATTTCTTCCAGATGAGAGCCCTCGCGAAGATTAAGAACGTTCTCTCATCTGCTGACTTTGAGAAAGTAATTCCTGCCTTCATTTCATCCAGGCTTGATTATTGCAATAGCCTTTATTTTGTAATCAGCCAGGCTCTGCTTTGTTGTCTACAACTTGTTCAGAATGCAGCAGCTCGACTGCTGACAGGCACACGTAAATGAGACCATATTTCCCCTGTTTTTGGCTTCTTTACACTGATGCCCGGTTACAGAATTGATTTTAAGATTTTATTGGTTGTTTTTTTTAATAAATGGATTTAAACAGATTAGAATCCTTTTACGTTTTTGAACTTTTAACTATGCATATTCCTGATATGTCTTTAAAGTCAGCTGATCAGATGCTTCTGGTAGTTTCGAGAAGCAGAATAAAACACCTAAATGTGACTGAGTTATTGTTTGTCTTCCCAGCTCGGTTATACTGCTTTTAGTTGTACAGCACTTTGGTTATCCCTTGTCGTTTTTAAATGTGTTAAAGAATAAATAGATTTGACTTCTATAAATCTTGGCAGTGGTTGGTGGGGCTGTAAGCTAATCTAAAAGCCCAGCTCGGTCCACTACATAGTCACAGTCCAGCACTACACTGTAGTGTCTGAGACGTCAAGGCCCATGAGATTCTGCTGTAGTGTAAAACAGGTAAAGAGAAGGAAATGGGGCATATTAGTGGAAGGTTCTTCGTATCAAAAGGCAATGCATCAGGTGCAGGAGGCTTCCATGCCATGTTACAATGCCTCACTGATAAACTAGAATTAAAGGTTCAACCATCCTTTAAAATGTCATTTGGCACTGACACTGTACATTAAATCCAGTGCTAGTGTTTTACAGGGAGCTTTATAAAAAACAATAGTGTCTTCCAGGCTGAATGAGCTGTTTAACTGAATAGCTGATAACATGGACGTGGATGTTTTCCTCTGAGGTATGTCATGAGATCTAATAAAGTTGAAGAATAAATTAAGTATTTAGACTGAACCTGGATCATTTTATCAGAACACACAAATCTGGGTTGTGTGGAGGCAAGGGTGACCTTTTTTCCTCCTTTTGATATTCTGATAGCGTTTTTATTATTTATTTTTTTTTAAATATTATTTTTATCTTTTTGTCTTCCTTCAGAGCTTCCTGGCAGCAGCCAGCGGGCAAAATTGGGGCAATTGTGTGATAGAGATAGGTTGAGTGAGAGCTGATTTCATGTGCTGGTCCACATTTTGCTGCAACTTCTAACCATATCCTCTTTTTTGTCCCTGTTGCTTTAGAAGGATCAGTAAACTTTTTTGTACCAATTCATTAGCACAGTTTTAAAATATAATAAAACTGTAACAGAACTGACACTGGATATTTCTGACTGTTAAGTATATAAAACACAGGCGGAAACCCTTTCTGTGACAGGGTTTCCACCTGTTGCAGAAAGTATCAGACAGACTATCCTCGTGTCCTGCTCTAAATAGTTTTGCCATTTCAAACGCAGCCTTCATCGCAGTTTGTGAATTCAAGCAGGCCGGAGATTAATGGAGATTATTGTTTGCGAGATTAGGTTCCGACTGTAAGACTAATCTGCATTCACACCACTAACCAATCCAAATCTGCTTCTCTGTCTGATGGTAAATTTCAGCCAGCTGTTTGCAAGCTGTTGCAGTATAACAGCCATGACACAAAGATCTGTGGTTTTACAGTTAAGGTAACTGCTCTGGATAAAACATGACTGTTTCTCTAATTATACACAGAAAATATTGACCTGTTTATCAGAGACTTGCAATGCAATGTTTGATAAAAGCTGGTGGAAAGGTGCAGTTTACCTGCAGCAGAAGGTGCATGCACGCTAAAAAGCATAAGTATTGATCTAATTACAAAAAACCCTTTTCCATAAAATTACAAATACGTGAATACAAATAAAAGCAGACATAGCTATTAAATTACTGCAATTGTTTTTTAAATCCACATTTTTGCCAATGATATCACATTCGTATTTTCCTTAATCATGTTTAAGCGAGAAACTGAACAAGCAGGCAGTCTATCATGTTTGTCTACTATCATATCTACCAATATGGCATTGTGCAGGCTGTTATTTCCCCAGTCTCGTGATCTTACGAAACACTTTTAAACTCTCACTTAAGCAGTTTGGACTTATGGAAGCAAATAATAAACCAGATATAAAATTGAAAGCTTTAAACTGCATGGCATTGCAGACTTGTTTTCATAGTTCTTATCCAGCTGAACTTAGAGTAAGCCCATTATTCTCCATGAGCCCAGACATAATTCTGTATTACATGGAAATTTATAATCGTCCAGAGCATTGCTTTGGTGTGTGTGTGAAATCAAAAGCTTATGTTAACAGACATTTAAACTATAGCAAGTATCTCTGACACTGGATATGTTAAACTGCACATCAGTAAACTGTCAGCATTTTGTGGTTTGGGAAGAATTAGGAAGTGATAACTCCATTTTGTGCTTTGTCCAGAGCTTTCCTTGCATCACAAACGGTGCTTAACCTTAATAACCTTAATACGGTTTGAAATCCGTTAGGTACATGACATTCTGTAGCATTTGTTGTCTAACCAGCAAGAACCATTAAGCAAGCTGAAAACCTGAATCTTATTTCTCAAGTACCTGCTACCAATCGGTGCCCGTTCTAAATTACTGATATTAATATAATTTGTAAATCAAATATTGTGTTTGTAGCTGATAGATAATTTATCTTTCATATACCGAAATTGTCATATATTTATGTTTACTGTAGTCAATATATATATATATATACACAAATATTAGTGTGCAAGAATCTTAAGCCACCACTTTTATGTGGCCTTGAACAATAGTTTTTCTTTGGACATTGGCTGCTTTTTCACTCATTTTCAGTCCAGTCCTTGTACCTGACCATTTTCAGTGGAATGTTTATTGTTTGTTAAGCCACTTAACACTGACATGTGACTCATTCAAGGATACACCTAACTCAACCAGTGTTGCGTCTGCACATAACGGACGGCTTAGCAAAGAACCAATTGCACCTTTGCATTGCACTTTGTTACTACCATCCTGTTGCAAAAACACATTTTCATTTCTTTACGTCAATCTGTGAAAAATGCTCCAGTTGGTATATCTTTACAGACACAAGCTAGTATTTTTCCACTAACAAGGTGATTTTCAAAGATCTATTAGTTGAAAACTTGGTATGGTATGCAGTGTGTCCTTAAACAAATTTGAGGAACCTGGACAAGGAGAGGACAATAAAAAGTGGCAGGTCTACAAACTAACCTTTCAGCATATTTCTATACTCTTCACTGGAGCCTCATCATTGGTCTCGGTGGAAGGGGCGTGTCAAGAAGCTATTCTTAAGGATGGGAAAACAAGGAGAAAATACTAAGGTATGCCAAATTACACAAGAACTGGACCGAAAATCCATCAACGTGTACAGAGGCAGACTGGAGAGAGGTACAACAGTGAGTGACTACAGCCATCTGTAAAACACTGTGGTGGAGGCCCGGTTTGGTTTGGGACTGCGCTTCAGCCTGTGAAGTTGGAGAGCTTGCCAAAAAACAGAAAAGTATCATCAGATCCACCATGCAATATGGAAATATGCAATACAGAAAGCATCTAATTGGCAATAGCTTCAATTTTAGCATGACAAACACCCCCAACACACTGTCAGTGCATTAAAAGCATATCTGCATAGAAAACCACACAGAAGAACACCATCAGTCATTGAATGGCCTCCTTCGAACCAGAAGCTAAACATTATTGAATAAGTGTGGGATTATCTTGAGAGAGCAGAACAAGAAACAACCAGCATCCAAAGAAAAACTCTGAATATCCTTAAAGAAGTCTGGAGAACTACTCCTGAATAATCCTTAAAGAGAATACAAGGAAGTTTGTCTAAGAGAGTTCATGCTGTGTTGAAGAATAAAGGTGGCCATACCAAATACTGACTTTCAAGCGCCTTATAAATGTACACTCTGTTTTTGCCTTATGTACTGTATTTCCATACGCGTTTCCACATATTTCAGAAAGTCGCGGCACACATTTCCCATTTTCCCAGCAAAATATAAAGAAATGATAAGTGGCTCAAGACTTCTGCACAGTATTGTACAGTAAGCGTATTGAGGTTCTAAATCATGGAACAGTCATAACTCTTATTTCTGTTATGACTGTTCTTTCTTTTTTTCATATCATGGCTCTGTAGAGCTCATTATGTAACGCAGAAGAGCAACAATTACAAAACGCCACCTGAGAAGAATCTGATTTGAAATTTTAGGAGTATAGAGGAAAGGCTCAAAGCACACCACTTGCTCACTTGCAATAGCTCTGCTGTACAAACAGGTACAACCATGACCCAAATCAGAAAACTTCAACTCTGCCATGACAGCTGCTCTGTTACTGGGGCAGTGTGACTTATGGAGACACAAAAGACAGATATCCTAAATGCTTACCCTGTCACAATAATAGCTTTTAAAAATCTGTCTCTAGAAACGTGGAGCACAAGTCTGAGTGATTGTGAGAAAGTACCTAATGGACAAGAAAATGGGCACCCAATTACTGAAAATGGTCATGCCTTTTTTTTCCACAGATCTTGTGACTATACATCAAGCAATCTTGTCACTGTAAAGTAGCCAAGATGAGATTGAATGGGGCAGAAATTCTTCATAAATGACCATCATGAGAACACAGAAAACAATCCTCACACAATCGCATAATATAAAGTGTAATCTCAGTCACGTTCAGTTGGAAGGCCACAACACTGACCATCGAAAACGCTTCAGTCATTGTGACCTAAACAAGCACACATCCTTTGCATGGCAATAATTTTTGCTGGTGAAATACAGTAAATGAGCACCTTTGTCACAACTGTTTGCTAAATGGCCCCTGAGAGTGTCATTGGGGTGTAATGACCAACCTGTAGATGCATGCTGATTAATGCTGCCACAAGACTAAATTGTGGGGTAGAAGCAGAGCCCAGTAGCCATCAGCAGCTGTCATTCTTGTTCTATGTCTGGCTCTTCTAAGGACCTCTTCCAATTCACAGAAAGATATAGCTTGCAGGCAAAATTCTGCCTGTCTACCACCTCAATGCAGCAGCTGTGACCTGCATACAGTTGGACTTTGCAGTGACAGATTAGTAACAGGGTGTGCATTCACTGCAACAGGTTTACATTGATCTAGCTCAAAAAAACTAAATGGCCAGAATGAGCACTACATAAATACACACAAGTGACAGTGATTTGCATGTTTGATGCATTTTGCAGTACAATGTACAGCTTTTAAAGTGGAAGATTTTTGTCATAGGCATTGCACTGATTTGTACTGCATTTTACTCATACAGTGCTCCCACCAGCCTGAATACACCCACACACATGCACACGCAAAATACAGCTATGTAGGTCTCCTCAATGAGTCTATGGATAGACAAAAAGCTTGGGGGGGGGGGGGGGCACCTACCACATTTGTTTCAGTCTGCACGCTTTTGATTTGGGCTAAAATAAATAAATAAATACATACAATAATGAAACAATCCTGAGATGTGATCTCTGAAAAAGGTTCTGAATAGACAAATGGATGACAATATGTGTGTGTGTTTGTGTAGAGCAGTCTGCCTCCTGCTTCAGTACTTGCCCGCCAAGCCAACTGACATATGTTCAACAAGCTTAAAGAGAGATAAACACAAATTGTGTACTGAGGAATTGGTCACTGGGCCTTATGATGCACTAATAGTGACTATGGCCCACAGTGTAGAGTTCCTTATTCTGGAATACGAGTATATCTGACATGCTTGTGCCTGCTTTGTATATTAAGCGAACTTCCTTTTTAAAAGTGATAGCATCAACAGTGACCTGTTGCAGAGCAGCACTAAACTCCAAGGGAATACTGGCTGTCATGCAATGATACTGAAATGTATACTTGAGTGAGATGTTTATATGTCTGCTAGATGACTGTATACATTTTTTATATACAGTAATGTCACAGATAATGCTACTGATTCAGCCAGATAAACTATAATCTAGCTGAGACATGGACAACCAGTGCGAGGGCAGCATTTTCATAGTTAACATGAACCTGTGTTTGTGCATGCTTTCTGTAACCTGTAGCATACGAAGTGTAATTGTTGTTGATTTCATCTCTGCTCTGACAGAAACCCAGAGCACCCAGCTGACTGAGCCCTGCAGCCATAGTGCAGGTGTTAACAGGGAGTTAAAGTGGGATTTTGCAGGTGAGGAAACGGGTGTAGCAGTGCAGCGTGGGCATAAGAATCACTTTGAAATAAGCAATTATATTTTGCATTGTGAGATCCAGTAAAATTTTTCTTTGTGTATAGGCTGTGGTCTGTTGCTGCTGCGAGAGTCCCTGCTCTTTGTGGATTTTTGCCACTTAACTTTCAACAAGATAGACACAGATGTTATATGAGCTATCATCCCTGATCTGAAACCACTAGATGATATAAAGTTAAGATAAAAGGTAAATTCCACTGAGTGAAGTTATCGGCATCATCAGCTTGCTTTTGCATTAAGATCTGCTACCCTTGAAGTAAACTTTCATTGACCATAAATACCACAATCTGCTCTGCACCTGTCCAACATAGCACATGACTGTAAACTTCACCACAATACTGCCAGCTAACCAGCCTGTATCTAACTGTACTGAAGTACCTAGTATTTCATTGCAAACTTTGAATACAGTACCACAAAATTATGATGCTTTCATTTCCTTTGCAAGATGTTTCACAATATGAAAAAACACAACTATAGCATGTCATGCATGTCTGATTAAAACCTCCAAAGTTAAGGCATTACAAGTAAACTTTAAATGTCCAGTTTATCAAATGTCTGCTCAGCAAATAACGGTTAACTTTAACTAAAATTATTTTTCATCTTCCTCCTTTGCCTAACACATTTCTCTATTGTAAATATGCAGCAACTGTATATTTAGCTAGCATGACACACTGCAATACAAACTGCATATAAACAGTTTGTGTGTGATCATATTTGTTGAATTTATGAAGCTTGATTCCACTTATTTTTAAGTGGGAAATAATTTCAAAATGTACAGAAGCCTGTTTTGCCACTGAAAAAAAATGACATCCATTAATCCATTAATCCAAAACTTCAAGTTAAATATCTCCAAATTTGGGGTTTCTTGAGATATAATAACTTTACATTTTAAGATAAAAACCTAAAGTTCTGATTTATTGATGGCAAAGAAATTTGCTTTTTTTGGTTTGTTTTTATTTTAGTGTTGTTATTTTTATTTGGTGGTATAGTGGTTAGCGTTGTTACCTCACAGCAAGAGGTAACAACTCTGCATGGAGTTTCCATGTTCTCCTTATGTTTGCGTGGGTACTCTCCCATTCCTCTGGCTTCCTCCCACAGTCCAAAGACATGTTAGTAGGTTTACATTAATTGGCATTTCTAAATTGCCCATAGGTCTGAATGTGAGTGTGAATGGTTGTCTGTGTCAATGTGTTGGCCCTGTGATAGACTGGCGATCTGTCCAGCGTGTACCCTGCCTCTCGCCCTACAACAGCTGTCATTGGCAACCCTAAAATTGGATAAGCAGAAGAGAATGGATGAATTGAAGGAAGCATTTTTTCAGTGGCAGAAACAAGATTCTATACATTTAAAATTACTGCCCACTAAAAACTATTTATGAGCAAAAGTATAAACAACATTTATGCTCACTCCTCTTTTGAAGAGGAGTGAGCTACATGCAAAATTTCCACCACAGCAGCTTCATTTACATCTGCACCATTAACACTCAGTAGGGTGAGACGGACAAGGGGATGTGACACGAAATCCCACAATGAGCTTGTGGGATATCATGCCATTATTTTCTTATTACTCCATCCTTTTGGCTATAAGTAAGCAAGTACAGGTAGAAAAAAATAAACGTACTCAATGGTAATTATTCTGCCTATCAGATTTACTCTTTTACTAAAGGTGCAATAGTGCAGTTCCGGGTTTGCTCCAGCCCACTTTAACCCCTGTGTTAACTGCTGTAGGTAGCCTGAGTTTAAGGCAGCTCATAGGAAGTGGAAGTCACACAACCGCATAATTTTGAGAGTTGCACAGTATATATGTTTAACACACTAGACAGCATCTGTACGGTGCCAAAAGAAGGATTAAAGGCAAGTTTTGGGGGTGTGCTAAGAAGACCTGGAATCAGTCTCTGGGCCTAGACAAGATTTTTTAAGCCAAAAAAATATGAACACATATTAAGAGATAGTTAAATGACAAAAAAAAGTCACCATAAAGTTGCTGATCTTTGGTTAGTGCTGAACAAAGGAAGGAACTGAAAGTGTCACGAGGATATTGTTACTGTTTGCATGACAAGCAATAGATGGGGAGGAGAGAGGGGGGTCAGAAAAGAGACTCTGAGGAGATCTGTTAATAGGAAGTCCATCATCTTCAATATCCATGTATAATCACATACTTTGATGGGTTCTTTGAAGTAAATAAAAGGCCCGGGAACTGGGTGTGGTAACTCAAAGTGACACAATAGGTGGCCGTGCCAGTTTGATCACATCACTGACAAGCTTTGATAAGTGCCAGAAAAGTTGACAAGGGGCTGTTCGGGGAATCCAAAAGGGAATAGGGTCCATTTTCTGTTACCTCTCTAACAAGATGATGAGTTTAAAAGCCACAGTGAGAGTGGCACAATCAAGAGGAGAGGGGAGAATTTGTGTCTCATGAGTACAGACTAAGTGGATTTAAGACAGCAGCAGTACAGGACACACATCATATTTTAGGCCACAGTGCTTCAATGGAAGTGCAAATGTGTGTCCTAAACATTGTGGAAGAAGTGTGGAAGACAGGCAAGTAAGATTTTACAGCTGAGTAGCAAACACCATAGCCTAGACACAATGAAGGAACTATGTTGCCTTTAATTTCACTTTACAGACACTTGCACTACTTTATAATTAAAGTAGTAGGGGCTCATTTTAGCCTAGTAAATGGCACTGAAAACAGCATTGCTTATGCAAATCAAGTGATTTGCACAAGCAAAAATCTGTGTCCATCTACATATGTACAATAATTCAGGATTTGAGCGCAGCCTGTTGCACCACAGTTTCCTTTATTTTTTGTACTCCGTAATTTCCACATCCTCAAGAAAATAATCTAACAAAAGAAGAAAAGAGCAAAGCTATTTTCCTTTGAAATATCTGCTGTCAATAAACCTGATTTTCTCAATGGTGATTAACAGGGTCATGATGCCTCACTGCAAACATAATGTCCTGGATATTGTTTTAAAGTTACTCTCTAAGGACAACATCTACAGACCAAAGTTATTTCTTAAACTACCAACAAGAAAAGGAAAATGCTTTAGTGTGACGTGGGAAAGTTGTTAATTCGACATTTTCAATCACAGCATCACGTTTCAGGATTCAGCTACAGCACACTGCTAGCCCTTAGCATGTGAGCATGTCTTTCTGCAGACAGCTCTGTTGCTGCTACGCCAAAGTGTGGTATTAAAGCATTAAAGCAGGGCGGTAGCCTAAATATAGCCTAGGAGCCAATTTGCCTAGGGCAGCGTGATTTTCAACACGTGATACCGGTGATACAGGCCGCTGTCCCTGGTCCTGAAATTGTGCTCGCTCCTTTAAATGTAAGCGTTTGACGTTTCATAAAAGAAGCCACGAGGATATTTGGAAAACCGCAATGATTGTATGACTAACGACAAGTAAAACGTGCATTGCAATGTGTCTGAAATGTCAAAGAATAAAGCAGCTTTCCTGGCTGCAGATAGTAAAGTACACATAAACTGCAATTCCTCACTAGCAACAGTGCGAGGCGCTTGTCTATTGCAGTTCAGGGAGATGGGAGAGAGAAAGAGAGTTTGATTGATCATGTGGGCTATGGGAGCCTGCGAGAGTTGTCGAAAATTGCTGCATAGACGCCCCTTAGGCACCTATCTGGTACCCAGTGACTCCAAGCCATGCTGTGGCCACAATAACCACAATTCACCAGAGTGCCTGTTACCAAAAGCCCCAAGCCCGGGGCTGTTAACACAACGTTGATTCTTCCGGGTTGGACTTCACCGGTATTCCACAATAGGGCTACATTGACTTACCGCAGTCCTCACACAAGATCCTTCCAACATCCTTTTTTAGGTTCTTTCCACTGGTGTCAAGAGGCGCGAACGATGCCTTAAAAACCAAGGGCTCGTCAGTGGGGTCCATGAAAAAAATGTACTTGTGGTTTTTCTTCACTTTGGTGCACGGAGCCTCAGATCCAAATTCCCCCACGGTGACGAGCTGTTCTCGCTCCAGACCCCCGCTGTTTAGGGGCCAAACATCCAGCACTTTGACATTCACACGGTACGGCTCCGCAGAGACGTTCACAGGCGTAGACTGCACCTTGCCCTCGATCACCACGGCGGATTTGTAAGCCTGGTCCTGCAGGGAATTCAAACTCGGGGAGTAGCAGGCGAATGAGACCCCGATGACCAGCATGGATAAATGTACTGAATCAAGCCTCATGCCGCCTGCTTTGGCTCGGTGGTCGCTGGTCGCGTTGCGGCAGGGCTCTCTCGGCTGCGGGGCGATGGCGATGGAGCTGGGTTGAATGAAGAGACAGCAAGTAGGCTCCAGTAGCACGACAGCGCGGCAGACCTTGCATAAGTGTCCATGCCATCGGGATCCGCTGCTTTTTCGGGTGATTTTCAGTGGGTAAACAGTAGCTCTGGAACCGCGGGATGACGCTGGGTTTCAAATCCAGTCACTGCTTTCTACTAATAATAAGGCATCGTAGACATGCTAAGCAAGGAATCGGCGGTTTCACTCTCTCCAGAAGATGCTTCCTATGCTGCCATAGTAGCCTTAACTGCAAGACGACGCCACTCTTATCTTTGCCCAAAAATTGCAGTGGTGGGGTACCGCTATGATGGTTTTCTGTATCATCTGCAGCGGAGAGAAAAGACGCAAAATGCTGCAGTGAACCACAAGTTTGGTAGTCCGCTCGCAAAACAAAAGCCACGTTTCATTCCCCCCACCCCTTCAAAAAAAAAGAAAGAAAAGAAAAGAAAAGAAAAATTTAAAAAATATTAAAAATTAAAATAAAACAATTATTTCTGCTCGGCAGCTATAGCGCTAATACGCCGCCTTCCACCGCGGCTCTCTCTCCGCCTCCCCTACGAGCCACAGACGGACAGAAAATAATGCCGATTGCCAAGAGGCTCCGTCAACAGAAAAAAACGCAGAACTGGAGCTCTGACACGGGCAACCGACGCACCGAAGGGTCGTTCTCCTCACTCCCCAAACCCCGCTACTGTATGCCGATCACTCCATGGTCTTTTATCGGTGGCGACCTCACGTTATAACGAAACAAACGAAATCCAAAATCCATGACTGTCCCTCCTCAAAATCGCATCTCACTGTAGCCAAGGCATCGCTCCAAAAACCGAAACAGGTTCACACGGAAACCGCTGAGGCCAGAGAAATCATATGGCTGCGATGACTAAGGCTGCGAAAGCATTTCGGAGTCTTCAAGAGACTGTTTTGAATGAGTTTTGCGTCTCATCCCATTAAGTCATGCCCTGCATTCAGGTCACATTCACTGCTCTGCCTCTAAAGAAAAAAAAAGACGAAGAAGAAAGAAAAAGAAGAAGAAGAAGAAGAAGGAAAAAAACGCTGTTGAAGGAGGACCGCATTAAATCTATAGAGCTGCAACACCGGGCTCCAAACCACAGAAGAACTATTTTACTCTACAAGGAGGAAAACTGTTAAAGTGTTTAAAAAAAAAAAAAAAAAAAAAAACATAGTTAAACGTGTTCATTTAAGGTAGTTCTGACAGAGCACTTTGACAAACGTCACGTTACATAACTACACAAATTAACATAGGAATACTGATTATCGTCATACCTAATATAACTAAAGTTCAAATTTATAATGGTTTGGTTTTAGCCTAAATGCGGATACATGATGTTAAAGTAACCGCATCACAAAGAGCGACATCTGCTGACCAGAGAGTAGTTGGGAGTCAGTAACATACTTTACATAACTGCTGATGTTCATCAAACAAGCGACAAAGCAGGGTGCTAGATTTGAATTTGGCTCAAAATGAAAGGTGCACAAGATTAAGTGAAATATCCTTTAAAAGGTAAAAAGGTCAGGGTATAAATTCTATAATAAATCAATCTAAAACCAGGAAGCCAAAGACTCTCAAAACGATACTGTAACTTAAAACAACACAATGGAGTTATTTGTGTTTTCATTTAAGTGCACCACCTGCCAGCTTGAAACAGACCTGGCTGCTCTCCGTGGTGCTGAAATTTGAATTAGGCCTATAGAGTGTTAATGTCAAACACGCTCACAATAGACAATACGTTGCTGTGTGGACTAAAGTCCTCCTGTCAGCACCTATAAGTGAGAATGCGCTTTTTAAACAGCACGATACAGAATGCGATGATGTAGGAATTGGTGGAACAAGCATTTAAGGAGCAATCACATAATAGGTAATAGTAGTGCTAGATTTCCCCTTTAAGATCAGAGTTACTTTATCAATTCTTGGCTGGGAATTACTATAAATAGTTACTTTAGTTTTTCAGTGGCAGCTCAAAGAGCCAGGATATAGGACTTTGATACAGGGGTCATATGTTTTTGAATATATTTTTGATAGGAAAACCAATAATTAGAGTGATTAAACGTTTCTCCCACTGAAAACGTTATGTCCAGATGAACAGAATCAACTTTTGGAGATCATTCATTCATTCATTCATTCATTCATTTTGCCACTGGCAAAGTGGGACACACAAGTTCACAACATTAACGCAAAAACTATGTACGGATTTCACTTCTTTAGACGCTACCCTGCATTACAGTTCCCAGAAATGCTGCCCTATACCTGTTACAGTCAAAAAGACAATACTGTAATTCCCCAGTGTCGCCGAGAAGTGGCGCCCTTGAACCGAGTTTCCAAAATTTGCGTGTTGACATCATGCAACGTGCAGCGGCGTTGAATTGTGCGTGTGTCGCTCTTCGTGCCACGACTCGCCGTTTCTTGTCCATCTTGTGAAGCAAGCAGGAGCAGTCCGTGTCGCTGTCACGCAGGAGTCCGAGCGCATTCACATGTGTCTTTTGCCTCGTCTCGCCATCTGCGGCAGGCCGTCGAGGTTTTAAGGCGCTGCGCCTGCAGACTGAGCGGGGTAAAGGTAGGTTATGGAGTCTCGCTCGGTGGAATGACGCTTTATTTACAAGTCATTCGGATTGTTGCTGTGCTGTAAGTGTCCTGACGTGCAGCCAAGCATATGACATTGCTTAGGAGAGTTTACAGAAGCATGAATACTTCACTGTACGACCGATCTGTCTGATCTGATACAAAAAACAAAAAATTAAAAAAAAAATGGAGCTGCATTTGGAGCGATGCCACCGCTTTCCTATGCTGGGATGTAGGGAGAAACTTTGGGAGGTGATCACAGCGGCTGTCTTTTACCAACTGCGACAACACCTTCTGAGGCTGAAAACTGCGTTGGATGCGGTCTCGGGATCCGAAAAAGACCTGCATGTATGATCCACGTCCATAATTTAAAATGGTCAGAAAGAAAATTGGCCAAGTACCTACTGATGATGAATTTATGGCTTAACTGATAAGTTATTCATCATTCTAGTGGGTCTTCATAAATCTGCGTATATAGATGCGTGTATAGTGTTTTAGGTGTAACTTTGTTCAGACAAAGATGAGCTTGTCACAGTAAACGCTTTGATTAGAAAGTCTGATGAAATTCTAAATGAGTGGTTCCATTGCAATCTGAGGCCCAGAGAGGTAAGGCCATTTTAAATCCGACACATTATACACAAACGAGGCCTGTAAGTTTGCAGTGCTGTTCATTCATTCAGTGCAATAGGAATGACTTACCCATTTCGCGTGCATCCACAGCGGTGTTTATTGCACTCATCTATTTAGAAAAAATAATAATAAAAAGAAAGGGCACATCATTTTTTTTTTAAAAAAGACAGCATAGAGTTGACTTCTCTTCAGCAGAAATAATTAATGTAAAGAATACAAGCTTGTACTCAGAGTTTCTTGGGGAGTGGTAATGAAATAATGAGAGAGGTTCACTGTGAGCAGGTGCGGACAAACTTGATTTTTTTTCATAGAAAACCAACAGGCCAACTTCACGCTGAACATCACAGTGATACACGTTACACGTTTAGACTTTAAAATTTTCATTGGTTTAAGCCTTGCGCAGTTGTTAGGTTTTTAATCACAATTTATTCATTTATTTTTTAATCAAAGTGGGAATTACTGGGGAGCGAATCACCCTTTGAGACGCAGAATAGGTCATATTTGAATGTTTATGTGTATAAAAAATATAAAAGGTGGATAAAGATTAAGAGAACGTTTAAAAGAAGGAGAAAATTCGTCAAGAGTATTGTTTCCTCTTAAGGCCCACATGCTTCTGTCTCCTCACCTGCAGCTCTGATTTACACTAGTGATGGACAGAGTAGAAGAGCGACCTAAATTGTTTTTCAGGGAATTTTAGGGGGAATAATTTTCTTCAATGCGACTTCTCTCTTAGCATCTTCAGGATATTTCAACGTCCTCCCGCTTCACATTTTATTATTCATTATTTGTTTAAATAAATTATATTTTTAAATATTTGTAACTTTTTCAATTACCCAATATTTTTTTTTCACAACACGGAATTTTTCTTTAAACAATAAGCATTTGAAATGATTACTATAAACATACAGAATGCATACAGCATTTTAAATGTAAAACATTTCAAATTACTGCTTTAATATTTAACGCCCGATAAATCAAGTAGTATCTGTAAGTCAAGATGCATACATGTTTATTTTTATTTTATTTTACTTTATTTTTAAGTTTCTACGTTGAGTTTGTTTGTATGACTGGCTTCAGTCAGGCCTTCTAACAGTCTTGTGGAAAGGTACAGAAGAAATGTCAACTTTGAGAGGTAAATTAGTCACATATACAATCTCAACCTTTCCATCGATGCAGTTGATATCTATTCTAAATAAAAGTTTGAGGTTCACTGCTCCGTCTTGTTTGTGAAGTGAAGAACGAATAGTGCCTAAAGGATACCCACAGTTAAACCTCTTACCATTTTCCCTTATTTGGACTCGGCGGCGACACATAAACGAGTCTGCAAGAATGAGCGGCGGGGGGAAAAATTATGTTTTAAATTCTGGGCTTTCTGCATTGTAATCATATAGACGAGGCCTAGGACAGCTGTCTCACTGTGCCTGACTGAATACTAAATTTTATTTTCTTGTAATTATACTAACTCTTTGTAGTGCACTTGAATAAAACTCTGGAATCACCATTTAAGCGATTTTTAATATAAAAACTATTTGCGCTGTTTATCTTTGGTCGTAAAATGATTTGGAGGCAATCTAAAGTAGTTTGAGGTAAATATGAAAAAGCGTCAGATATTTTATGCTGGAATTAGAAAAGGCGGAAGAAAGGCTGAAGATTTATGCCAAATTAAAAATATAGATACCCTATACAGGCTTATAGATGCCTCGAATGAAAGGTCTTGGCACTCTTTTAAAAAAAATCGTTTTCCAGGTAAATCGGAAGTAAGACTAAAAAAAAAGATCCTTCGTAAAAAAAAAAAAAAGTATCTTTAGCATTGATTATTGTATTTTATTTTTTGTGCAGAATTTAAGTTAAGATAGTTTTACTATTTGTTTATTTGGGGATTTATTACTGCTTATTTTTATGCTCTAATCGAACCTCAGTAGATCGTCATCTATATGGTCTAGTCAGTAATAATCTGTGTAGGCCCAGATGGGCATGCCTTGATCTTTTCCCATTATCAATCCATGCAGTGGCTTTACTTGAAATGCGCAAAATAATACCAGAGCAAATGAGCTGGACTATCTTAGCCCAGGTCTGCCCATCATATTTCATATTTGCGCAAGTAAGAAAAAATCAAATGAAAGAAAGAGCTTTGACCCGGCGCAGACAATGCCGCCTCTGAACAGCTGAAGAGAAGGAGGCCCGAGTACTAATGAGGCAGGCCTGCGAGCTGCAGGGCGCTCCGCTGAGACAGCGTTCAGACCTTGCTTGGACACCTGGGTGACACAATTTTATCTTAAGGCGTGAACCAGTGGGTAAGATTACCTTAGAAATAGTCGCCACAAAGTCAGAATTTAGAAACAGCACCTTTCTTTCATGAACGTAAGCTGCAGGAGGGGTTGCTGCACTTTCACGCCTTCTGTGTGTGTTAGCCTTGATGTTGGCAGCTGTTTTGCATGTCCCGTAGGCATACCGAGCACGCTCATTGGATGTTTTGCTACATTAAAAAAAAATCTAACCTTTGTAAAAAAAATTTGCACCTTGACAGATTTCAAACTGAGGAACGACTGGTGGTATTAAAACTAGCCTAGTTGTTCAGTCTTTTATCTAAGCAGAGGTAAGTAGCCTCCAGGGTGGGGAAACTTAGCTGAGTTGCTGAAACAATGTTTTGAGACCTACCTCTGCTCATATTATTCCCACACAGTTAACATGGCGGCTCTCTCTCCCTTTCTGACATGATTTGGTGTTATAGAACAAACCCGCTCATTCATAAAATAAAACGGGAATCGGAAACGACAAATTAATATATATATTTTTTTTATTTGTATTATTAGCTATGCATAGCATATATTTTAAACTAAACTTCTTTTAAAATAATTTCTAATTCTGATGCTGATATCAGTGTTTAGTAGCCTAGAGATGATAAAGTCCAATACAATGTATAAAAGGTAAAATGTATTATAAATTATGTGGAATTGACTGGCGCCTAGAGTGAAAACTAATTATTCGTTACAGGCTATTCGTTTTATCAGACCCGCTATTATTTGTATTGCTGCTAATGCGGTCCTGTTAAATAATATGTAAAGACCGATTTTCTTGTGACTTGTAAATCAAGATTTATTTATTTTTTATTCTTCAACTCTTTGACCACAAACGGTGATCTGTAAACTCGTTAGCACATCACACGTAAACAGATACACTTGTGATGTGAAGTCGGTGATGCTTTAGAAGGCTATTTTCTTCGATAAAAACTTGAGGGCAAGCTTGGGTCTTTCCAGGTTGGAAAAGCACCTGGCTTTTCGGGAGCTGTACAGACGAAACGAAACTTAAGTGGGCTGGTAGACGCATTTCCTCCAACAACCGTAGGTTTCGCTTTCAATGTTATTGACAGCTTATGACATTAGTCGTGCGGTGTGGCATAAAGAACATTAAAACACATGGCAATCGCTCTGCGTTAAGCGCCCTTCTCGTTTTATTTTTTATACTTTTGTGTAGATCTCGCGAGAGCTCCGGCTCGCTGTGGCTGTGCAGCAGACAGAGGGAGAAGGCAGGCAGGCAGCATCATGGCGGACAGAGACAGTGGAAGTGAGCAGGGAGGAGCAGCTACGGGCCCAGGCTTCGGTTCCGTGCACCTAGCGACAGGAGGGGCGGGCTCGGCCTCCGGGCTCCAGCATGAGACCCAAGAGCTGGCGTCGAAGAGGGTTGACATCCAAAACAAACGTTTCTATTTGGACGTTAAGCAGAACGCGAAAGGCCGCTTCTTAAAGATAGCAGAAGTCGGGGCCGGTGGAAACAAGAGCCGCCTCACTCTCTCCATGTCCGTGGCGGTTGAGTTCCGTGACTACTTGGGGGACTTCATCGAACATTATGCCCAGCTGGGTCCGAGCAACCCGGGGATGGTACAAGACGAGCCCAGGCGAGCCCTCAAAAGCGAGTTCTTGGTCCGAGAAAATCGGAAATACTATATGGATCTGAAAGAGAACCAGCGGGGACGGTTTCTGAGGATTCGACAGACCGTTAACCGGGGGCCCGGTTTGGGATTCACGCAAGGCCAGACGATTGCTCTGCCTGCCCAGGGACTTATTGAGTTTCGTGACGCTTTGGCTAAACTTATTGACGATTATGGTGTAGAGGACGAACCTGCAGAGTTGCCCGAAGGGTCATCGTTGACTGTGGACAACAAACGGTTTTTCTTCGACGTCGGATCCAATAAGTACGGTGTGTTTATGAGGGTAAGCGAGGTGAAGCCAACGTACCGCAACTCAATTACAGTGCCCTACAAAGTGTGGTCCAAATTTGGGAATACTTTCTGTAAATATGCCGAGGAGATGAAGAAGATCCAGGAGAAACAGCGGGAGAAAAGGGCATGCGAGCTGCAGCAACAAGAGGAGATGCAGCAGGACGATGGAGACGAGGATTGATATAGACAGCAAACAAAAAAAGAAAAAAAGAGCGAGGAAAAAAACATGCCAGAGTAATGAAAATAACAAGAGAATTATAATTAAAAGAAAACACTCTACTGTATAATGAAAGAAATCTAAAGATTTAACTGTATTGGTTTAACCAAGGGAGCATCACCCACAATATAAGAAACCTCCACGACCTGACAGTTATGACATGTTGTCACTCATCGCTGGATGTTACCCCACTTAACCACCATTAATACAGTAACAGGCTGCTAAACAAAGTAATAACATTATATTTGAACATTGTTTCCTACTTGACAAACGATATTGAACTGTTTATTTCCCTTATTAACAGAAAACTTTTGTACCAGTCAAAGCTATTGTAAAGAGGAGAGGAAAAAAAAGTGTTTGCAATGTTCAAATTGAATGATTGCCGAGTTCAAAGGAGAGACAAAAAAAAGTTTCCTTCTCATGTGAGTTAAATGACTTCAGCACAAATCAGATGTTTTAATTTTTAAACCAAAATTCCAAAACTTTGTAAAAGGTTGTCACATGTACTTGCCATCCTATTTACCTTTACCTGTGAGTAGAGAGGTGTTTACACATAAATCATATGAGGGCTAGGCCTGCTTCGGAAACTGATAAGATTTCATGCAGTACATATATATATATATATATTAAAAAAAACAAAACAAAGGAACGTGTAGGCATTTTCATGAAATGAAATAAGTGCTCTATTTATTGTGCAATATGCATTGCATATAAGGAACTGGTCATTGGATCTTGACATTTGCCAGAGGCATTCAAAGATATATTAATATTGTAACTTTTGTTTCAGTTGAAATTGTTGCCATGCAGATGGATATATAATAGACTACCTTTGTGTCTCGTTGTTAATGCAATGTGTTCAGTTTAAAGGTACTAAATGTGTATTTGATAGAGGAAATGCAGAGACAACATGTAGCAAATGGCCTGAACTGCAGATTATTTAACAAGGCAAAAGACCCTGAATATACTGTGTTGATTGGCATGGTAAAAACCAGAAGAGCGCAATCGGTTAGTACATATGAAACAAACTTTTTGTGATCTTGTTTAGTCATAAAAGTCTAAATGGTGCCAAGGAGTGCTGTTGCTGCATGTTTATCTGCACTACGATTTCGTTGGTCTCCCAAAATATTGGCTCAAAGACCCTTCCATACGTATCTTTATCTGCCTATGTTGTATGAATCTCAAGTTCGAGGACTGGGGGGGGATTACCATCCAAAAGGCTCGGTGTAGTTCTAGTGGAAGTTGTTTCAAAGCATGATTGTAAAAGCAGCGACCTTGTGAACAGTAATCGAAATGTCACCATCACACTATGAGGAGGGCCACTGAGGCGCTTGCCTGGCTTAGCCGAGGTGAAGACAGCCTGGTTCACCTGTTGGTGAATGTCTGTTATGTCATTGGATGTGCACATTCCTTTCTTGCGTTTTAAGATCTTAGGGTGTGAAGTTCAGTGTGGGGCTACTTTGGATACATTCTCATAGCTCTGCTTTAGATTTGTAAGCCCAAATACCCACCTGGGGTGATGAGATTCTGTTCTGGTCTAATTGTAAATATTTGGGCTGCCACACGGAAAACAACTGGTTCTAATCCAGTTCAGTCGCATCTCATAGATGTGTGATAGCAGTTTTATAAACTCTGTCAGTAAACTCCAGAGAAACTGGCAACAATCAGATAATGTCAGATTTACCTCAGCATTGAATTAAATGATTGCTCCCATGTTTAGATTGACTGGAAACCAGCAAACTAGACTGTCCTTGACCACCTATTTTTGGAGCCTTTGGTATAGCCTAAATGATACCTGATTGGGAGCATCCTCTTCAGCATATAAACAACCTGGTGCCTTACACACTCCGCATGCTTACACGCTGGCCTGGTGCTTTGGATCGCAGTTATGGCTTCTTTTTGTTTTCTTCTTCTTCTTCTTCTTCTTCTACTTCTTTTTTCAAATCTCCTCTTTCTTCTATTTCTTGTGTCTCAGCCCCCTTGTGTGCTAGCGCACGACTCGTGGTGCTAAAAGGGTTTGTTACAAACTCTTTAGAAAAATAGGAGCAGAATTCTTAACTTTTTTCTGCTACCTTTCAGCTTCCCTCCCCTCGACTTTATTGCCATCCCCATTCCCTAGCCATCCAGGTATCGGCCTACATGTAAACATGGAAGGGGGTGGTCACCTAGATGCAAGATGATGCAGAAGAGATGGCTCTTCACCAGCCATGTGCATTAGCAGGGAGAGCAGGGGCTGATTGGGAACATCAGTAGTGGCCTGAAATGGTATCAATTGTTACGGGAAAGCCCCACCCCACCCCTTAAAATGCTCGTTTTATGGCTTGGGTTAGTTATGTGTAAGTTGTAAGTTGCTCAATTAATGGGGAGTAGCAAGCATGTCTTGTTTTGTTTTGTGTTTTTTTTTTTTTTTCTTTGTTTGTTTTTTTTTTTTTGTTTGTTTTTATGTAGTTTTACCTTTTCAGCATTATTCCACATTATTTGTAATTTTGGAATGTTTTTGCCCACAAAAATATCTTTTTTTTCTTTCTGTGCAACATTTCATCACTGTGTGCAATATCATATGTGCCAATGGTGGCAATATATGTATATCAATTAAATATATGATTACTATTTGAAAGCATATGGCTGAATTCCATGTTTATTTCTCATGAAGGAATTGTACGCCTTTATTTGCACACAAAGCTCCATCCTGGAGGAAAATATAGTAAACCAAGGTCTTAGCAGCCTGTTGAGTCAAGCAGTTCACGTACGTACTTTAACTTGAAATCGAACATTGTCCCTGCAAGTATGCCCCTCTCAAGGAAAAGGGTAAACTTGGTTAATGGTTTGTTCAAGGTAGACTGTAAACATACAATGGAGTTTTTTTGTTTGTTTGTTTCTTTGTTTTGTTTTTTTCTTTCTTTTTTTTTTGTGAAAAGGAAAATTTAAAAAGAAGAAAAAAAAATCCCTGGAATCTCCATTTTAGCTTTAAGCTAAGAAAAGGTGCTTCAGTCCAATCCTCATTAAGGTGTATGGTGAACTGTCTTCAGTGGTTGTTGTGTGTAGCACTTTGCTTTCCCAGGTTAATGAAATGCCTGACCAATACTTGTTTAAAAATGATCTCAACAAAGAATGTTGTTCTCTTTTCTGTTACCTCTTTTTATTTAAAAAATGAGGTTATTTGATTTGCTCATTTGGTTTTTGATGCATTCAATATAATTTATGTACATTTGACAAATTATAAAAAAAGAATAAATTTAATTTACCCATGAGGGGGAAAAAATCTACATTCAAAATGTATGTGTTTTTCATGTTTCATTTCTTGTTGTGGGATGGGGGTGGGGGAAATCACTGAAAAGTCTGTTTAATTTTTATGTAGTGTTGTCTACAATGTCTGATTATACATTTGCAATGATACTAATTGCTAAAGCTTAATTTTACAGCCTATAAAATGCAAATTTTGCAATGGCGAGTACCTGATGACTCATGTCTTCTTAGAGATTTCTACAATAGTACTGTATGTGTAAAACCAGGCTGTAAAATAAAGCGTTACTTTGTTCTCTGACTATCCCGACTATGCAATTTGTGATCATCTGTATGCAACAGTTGCTCTTCTGTGAGTTTTTCTGTTAATCTAAAAACCAAAAAAATAAGACTTTATTGATCGTGACCCAACAGAACCTGCACATGTTTTAAGTTAAATTTTTGTAATGATTGTTTTTCTTTCTTATTTTTTTTTCTTTTTTAATACGTTTGGTGTCGGATTTAAGCTAAAAATCAAAGTTAAAGAAAAGCTTAAAGTTGCTTCCAAATGTTTTTAGGATGCGTCTCAGTATTCTTGAGTTTATAGCTATTTATAAGTAAAACTGATTCCCTGTAACAAGTTGAAGTCTTGGTTTAATTCTGTTAATAAAATGAAATGACATAGAAAATGTTAATTATCATTATGTAAATTCTGAAAATTGGCCAAGTGATATCAGCAGCACCCTTTGGGTTGCTTCTAGGTCCTAAATCATGGAGCATAGAGGCAGATTTATTTCTGGGCCATCCACATGGAGTACATTTGTATTGCTTCAACCAGTCTCCTATCAGCAGAACCCACATAAGAGTAAATACAGCATAACGAGCTGCGAGGTCCATTCTCTAGACATGCCCAAATGGTATTTCTCCAGGACATATGTATGTTTGTGCTTTGTTGTTAGTTGATAGTCCCAGCCTGCCGGATGGGATGGAGGGTGAAAGAACTGAAGTGGATGTGCTATACCGAGATGGACTCCAGCCCAGATGCCAGCTTACACTCCGACTTTGCTCCTCATCCCAGAATCTACACAGAGAACTGGTCTCTGTCGTCACAGCATGACTAAAGCATCCAAACAAGGATAAACCCCATTTAATCAAACAAAAATTCCCTTATTAAACATAAAACACATTGTAAAGTGTTCTGATGGTGTTTAGTCTGATCCAAGGTGCCACACTTTGAATCTATGAGAGAACTTACATTTTATTAATTTTGAAACATGACCATTATCACATGAGCACTTTGTCACCGCTGACTATAACAAATGGCTTGCTACAAAAGCATCCTGCCTGTCGTTACCTTTCAGGTGCAGGTGTCTGCATGCATTGTATATTTACGCTGTTTTGCAGTTGAAATTTATGGAGCCATGCGGTCAGTGTGCACAAGCACCAGTTTTTATCCAGCTTTCATTTAGTGCTGTAGTCTGAGGTAGTTGAGCACTGGCTTGGGTGGTGACGTAATCCATGGCAGGCTCCTTTTCTTTTTTTAAAATCACAGTAATTGCTTTAACCACTAGAGGCCGCTCTTTACCTAAAAATGAGTGGCTCATAAGCAGAGGAGGACAGGCTTAGCTGAGAAAATTTCCTCTGGCTTGAATGTGCAAACTATCAACAGACATGGTAAATTGAACAGCAAACAGTTACTTGCATAAATCCTAGAAGGCACATCGGTTGTTTCACATAATGCTAGAAGCTGTGCTAAAGTTTTGGGTAATGCTAAACGCAAACGTTAGCAAATAGCATTTCTTAATTAAAAGGCGTCGTTAAAAGGGAAGAAAATACAGGAGGAAGGGAGCTATTTTTTCTTTGTTGCATTTTTTTAATATTGTTTGTGTAGAATTATATGTGTAAGCGAAAATGTTTTGAAGATATGTAAAATACGTGTGTTATGAACATGAACGCATGCCTTTCTTTCTAGCATATTTAAAGTGAGAGTTCAACTTCCTGAGAGCAACTCAGGAAGTTGAAATGTGGCCTTAAATGTAGCCTTAGTGTGTGTGTGTGTGTGAGAGAGAGAGAGAGAGAGAGGCTGTCAGAGAGAGAGAGGAAGGGAGAGGGAGGTAAAGAGATTATGGAATGCTGTGATGTCATCAGCTCAGTCATACACACAAAGACGAGGAGGACCCACAGGCGCTGTGACTCCCTCAGCTCAGTTAGCATACTCTGCTGTGGAGCGGCTGTCTACATCCCACTGTGAGTACTTCAGCAAATTCTAACCTTCTCTTGCAACTCCCTTTTTGTTTTGTAGCACTCATTTTCTCCACTTCACCCCCTCCCCCCTGTTTTCTTTGGTTTCCTTCTCTGCACCCTGCGGTGTGTTTAGCAGACACCAATCTGTATTCCACCAGTGTGATAGTTTTCAGTCTGAGACGAGCTTTCTTTCCCTCCAAGTGCTGCCTATGTGGTAGCCATTGTTTAACTACCCACTGTGACTGGAGGAGTCCATTTCAATCCTCTTGTTAGACAACCTGGCTCTCGCTGTCCAGTGCTATGACCCAGATTTTTATCCCTCATTACAACCAGACACTGGCCATGTTTTAAAAAAAAAAAAAAAAAAAAAAAGAGGCGGGGGGCCGCTATCTTGTGAGAGTTTTAGAGAGAAACGAACATGGTTTTGGGGAGAGGAAGGAGCAGGGTGGGACACTGATGTCAGAAGCAGTCCCATTCCTTTGGAATCTCCTCCCATTCTGGGTAGCAGACTTTCTGTAAAGTGTTGAAATTGGCTTTGGGCTCTTCCGTATTCATGCAGGGAAGGACAAGACAACTGCCTTAGATATTTCTAGGAAATAAGAAAAGAAGTTTCTTAAGAAAATATGTAAGACACTGCAGCTTTGAAAATCATGCAAGATGATCTTTACTGTGTGTTT
Source organism: Oreochromis niloticus (assembly GCF_001858045.2). Taxonomy (NCBI): domain Eukaryota; kingdom Metazoa; phylum Chordata; class Actinopteri; order Cichliformes; family Cichlidae; genus Oreochromis; species Oreochromis niloticus. Next base: position 13,264,839 of record NC_031975.2, on the reverse strand, counting down.
TGTTTTTCTCATAGATTGTGCCAAAGATGACCTCCAAAGAAATCTGACATCTTGATGGGGAAACTGAGCACAATATAGAAAGGAAGCAGGATTTGTGAGTGTGTGTGAGAGAGAGAGAGAGAGAAAGACAGACAGACAGAGTTTGTATGTGTGAGATAGTACAGCCTGTACAAAAGCATGTGTAGAAAGAGCAAGAGCCTTAATTCATGAGTTCAAGAGTGACTATAGGGACAAAGAAGAAGCTACAAAAGTCCTCTGCTGACATGAGACCATAAATCATCCTTACACACTGTACACTACGAGAAGCAAGCTTCAACTGCTTGCCAAGTGGTACCAGGTTAACGCACCAACCCTTCGGCCGCCAACATGCTGCAGCAGATCTTAAAGGACATGTACATTGACCCTGAGGTGCTGGAAGCCCTTAACGAAGAGCAGAAAAAGACACTGTTCCTGAAAATGCGCCAAGAGCAGGTGCGGCGCTGGAAAGAGCGGGAGGAGAAACTGGAGAGAGAGGGGGGCGACGCAGAGTCCAAGAGAGCAAAGCCAAGAAAAGGTAACCACACTGATCCATCACCACCACAGCCGCCACCTCACCCTTTTTAACCTTCCCTCTTCCTGTTTATCTCGAATCTGAAGCTGCAGGGTGCAGCTTCAGGTTTTTCAGGCCTCCGACTGTCACGTTTTCACAAAGGTTCCACAGGAAGCCATCTGTTTTCTTCTGAGCAAGCGCTTTTGGAGTCCTTGGAGTCGAGATATATGAGTAGTGTGCTGAGAATTATCCGATAGAGCGTTACAAAGCTTGATAAGGGAACCACTGAAGCATGTGTACGTTGGCTGTGACAGATATCCTAAGCTGCTGGAGTTTGCATGCTCCCAATTACCTGAACAGCTGTTTGTCAAAACATGAAGTGAGCATCAAAATAAGTTTTGTTTTGTTTTTTTTTGGGGGGGGGGTTGTTTTGTTTTTCTACAGCTCGTCCTAAACTATTGCAGATCTTTATTTAAATATCTGTTATAATTGCACTTTTTATTAAATGCTTCACCCTCCACAAGGTGAAAATAGTTTGACCGTATGGTCTAATTTCCTTGTCTTCTGAGCCTCATTCACACAGACAGAAACTCTAAATTAGATCATTTTATTTCCAATTGAAACATTGCAATGTGAGGTCCCAGATGTTGCTCATATCTGGAATTCTGTATTTGATGACAAATAAATGTCAGAAGAAAACATCCACAGGACAGGAGGAGATGGCAAAATAACGCCTCTGTAGGGAAATTTACAAGTTAAACGAAGAGTACATGTGTTTATCAGGTGCTGACATAAGATATGATAACAAATACTGTCTTTTTCCCCATACTTGGTAAATTCTTTTGCTCAACCTAGGTGGTGAGAGTATGCATGGGAAAAACAAAACAAGCAGAAACTCAGGAAGCTGCAAGCCTGTCGTGAAACTGGTTTGACAAAATCTTGCGTGTCTGCATTTTCTCTTGTACGTCTTTTGTATTAAGGACTTCTGGAAGAAGGGCGTTGCGTAACAACATGAACATAACAAATTGCTCTATCACCTTAATCCAAACAACAGGGGCAAAGTTAATTTATTTGGATGAGTGCAGCAGTTACTTAAACCACAGTGATATCACAGCATGACTTAAAGCCAGTTGATGATTGACACAGTGATGTGTTCTGTCTGGTCTTGGTTAATCAAAGCACTTTCTATCAACTGTAGTACAGAGCGAGAGAACAATGCACTGTGTCTTAATGACCAGTGCAGCCATCTCTAGGAGGCTGTAGGTTGAGAACACATGGTTACAACTCTTCTCCACAAACACAGCTTTTTTTTTCTTCTTGCATGTAGAGGAAATGGTGGATAGTTGATATTTCTGTGTAAAAATAGGACATGAGTCAAGACTCAGGCCTTTAAACAATTAGCAGAGTCTGAAAGGGGAAGTTAGCAGGAAATGTATGTGTTTGAAAAACAAAGGGAGACTTTGATTTTTCCCTGGATGGCCTTGTGGGAGAGCTGAAATGCCAAATGGGTTTTTTAGCAACAAAATGAAGCTCATATCCTGCTCAGCAGTTGCTCCTGTACTTTGTGTTTTCCATTAGTTTTTGTTTTTCTTTAGTTTTCCGGTTTTGCCTGTCGATTCAGGTTAGTTTTGGTTAGTTTCCAGTGCAGGCTGTGCTCGTTTTGATTTTGTTGTTGTCGCAGGTCTAATTAGGTTTGGTGGCACTTTTGAAATGTCTTATTATGACAAGGAGCGCACTTGTCAAACTGGAGGATTAAAGAACCTCACAGAAGTACATTAACACAATACAACAATACAAACACATGACTCACAGTCACATTTAAATCCTAGTCCAAAATAATACACACACAGCAGTGCCTTATCGGGCTGTTTGTTCTGACATCAGACTGAGAGAGACTAAAACTAAAGACATTGCTATTTTTTTACTTTTCTAAGTACAATTTTGTTTCTGGAAGTGCTTTTGTGGTTACCACGAGGTTGTCCTCATGGTAATGAGTGTTTATGTGCTGACTTTGACTGTATGCTGCCCTATTTCTTTATGTTGTTGTTGCCCTTTGTTTATGTTGTACTTAGACTGGTGACATTTACACGAGGCGGGAAAAACTGTGATTAGAATCCCTGATCTTGTTCTTCAGCAACAGATTGTTATTTTGAAGACCGATATATTCTGTTTATGAGAAAGTGCAACACATTGTTGCTGACGACAGTGGAAATGCCTCCTGTACATTCTGTCATCACATAAAATGTAGCATCCTTGTGCTCAGATGACAGGCTTCGTGTCATGTGCGTCTGACGATTGTTTTGGGGCTTTTGCTGTCAGTTTTTGTTGGAAATGTGTTTAGAGGTATGTTCTGACGGCTGCGTCATGCTGGTATGCCCCGCTGGAATGTGATCCACAGGGTTGGCTGGCAAAACCAGTTCACCATGAAAGTAACTTCTCAGTGCTCCAAACATAGTTACAAGGAAGTGACATATGGACAGATGACAAATTAAAGGAAAAACCCAACTCTTGACATCTACTGTGATTAAATCCAGTGTCTTTGTTGGCTCACTGTGGGTCCATGTTTTCCCCTTACACAGATGGGTGACTGCAAATCAATACAAAGTTGTTTTGAGTGATCACATTTAGCCTGTGACGAATATCATTTATATTCTGATCGCACGCTCGACCCCAGGATAACAAGACAGCCCCAGGGCATAAAGGATTACTGAGTGGGTTGATGAGTATGAGAATAATGTGCGTTTCAGTCCAGCTTTAGTTATATAACACCAGTTCACCAACAAGTCTTGTACTGTACTGTAATTTAGACAATATTAGAGAGAAAGAGAGGGCCTAAAATGAGACTATCCACTATGAGCGCGCGCTTGCCGATGGTGGGGAAGAAGAACCCTCTTAACAGGAAGAGACCTCCCGCAGAACCAGGCTCTATGAACTATGAGGTCTTTAAGAAGGCAACCTGAATTTTATAATGTTGCCTAAAGAGCTCGTGTATAGCATGAAAAGCATCAGTTCTAAAACAAAAGTAAGCATTTGCAGCTTAATAACCTTTTATCGTGTGAGAAAGACTTGTCATTTATACACACACACACACACACACACACACACACACAAATATGTATCTCCATCCCAAGGAAACGCTACAGGTTTGTTAAATGTTGTGATCACTGCAATAACAGAAAGCTGCAGTAAAATCAGTGAGTAAAAGGAAAGACAAAGCGATAGGTCAGAAGCCGCGAGATAATCACAATGATCAGTGATCTTTTAAGTGAGCCGCGTTACCATACAACACGATCACCTTTATTTAGACTTTTTTTTTCTTTTTCAGGCGTATATTATATTTGGTTGGAAGCCGCTGACCCCATCTAGAAAGCAAAACAGCAGAGTGAATATAATAAATCAATAAATAAATGAATAAGTCATCATTTATAAATCTATAAATTATTCTCACCAAGACGGGACTGTGATTAAGAATGTCTTTAACCAGCACTACAAGTTGTTATGTGAGGGTGAAAGTATGCTTATGTCGATCACTAGTTATCAATGTTAATAAAATATTTCAGAGTAATCGTTTTAAAAATCAGGGGTGGGCTTTCAAAATAGTCCTTCTAAATAGTCTATTCAATATTTTATCATGTATTCTGTTGTGTTATTTTGATATAGCCTTATAAGATTTGTAGGCATATCCCACCTTCACATTTATATGCTTTTGTTTGTTTGTTTTTTTAAACCATAATTTTTTTTTTGACAGGGTCACTGAGGGAAATTCAAAAGCACTTTCAGTTTTGTTTCAGTAGCTAGTTGACTTGTAATGTTTAAGTGTGTTTGTGTTTTTAACAGCCAACAATAAGAGTGTCAGCTGGCAGCTCGGCCGGGATGGGGACGTGGCGGTTGTTGTGATTGGGGAGGTGGATGAGCTGAGCTCCAGATTCATCTGCTCAGGATTTGGAGAGAAGAAGACTCCGAGCCTGCAGAACAACACGAGGTAACACACATTTGTAATACAAAACAGACAGTGATGTTTTTTTTTTTTTTTAAATAAAGATTAAAGGCAGAGAACAACACGTAACATAGAAGAATCTGTGTTCCAGTTTTGTTTTTCTTTTTTTTGTGTGCATTTGTTGCTAACAGACTGTCATTTAAGGAGATTTGGTTGGGTTTTATACGTGACACATTCTGTTTATGTTTTCCAGCCATCAAACTATACTGAAGGACAGAAAAAACACGGAACCTGTCAAGACTGAGAGAGAGAACCTCCTTTCTAAAACGCAACCCGGCGTCTCCCTGAATCTAAAGGTGTGTGTAGCTGTCTGTGATCCTTAGAAATCAAATCATTTTGGTTGGAGAGAAAAAAAGTCATAATTTTTTTTTATATCAAACACTGCTATCGCCTCTTGATTTAGATAAAAACATACACCTAATAAATATGTTAAAGTTGATTAAAACATCATATATAATAAAAAATGACTGAGATGGAGTGGCCTTTCAGATCGACATAAAATAAAGTTTCACGGTGCTCTTTATCTCTTATCCATTCAACTCGTTATGTCCATCTCAATCTCAACACTGTGGTGGAGTCATTTTCTCTTCTCATACCCACAGAGCAGTTTGTGGAAACTTTCCATTAGGTTCTTGAGCATAGCTGGTGAAAATCAATCGCTGCCCTGTTTCTGTGTCAAAATAATGTGCTGATGATTTCTGGCCTGGTGATATTTTAGGGGTGTGTGTGTGTGTGTGCGCGCAGCAGTGTATTAGTTTTGGTGTGTGTGCCTACGAGCGTGTCTTAGGGGTGCTGCTGGGTGCCTCCTTTTTTTTCTTTTTTTTTTTTTTTGCTATCTCAAAAAGAGATTTGCTGTGTTGTCATGGCAACCATGCACACACTGAGCCACAGCGAGCCAGCGTACATGGTCTCATCTGGCCTGACCATGATGTTTCTCTAAAGCTGCTTGCTGCTCATTCAGTGAAAATAAGAGCCCATCATTGTTTTTCCTACAGAAACAAAACCACTGCACAGATATGTTTGGGGTTTTTTTTAAAGCAACTTTTAATCTGAAATATATTCACATGATTAAGTATTTTATCTCATCTCTATTTCTTAAACTCCTTTAATTATAGACTTAAGAGCTCATTCCAAGCAGTGAACTCTAAAAGTTGAGGAAGATGACGTGTCGCCATCAGTACTAACTACCATGTCTCTTTCTCTAACAGCAGGGGAAATGTGAGGAGACGAGCACTTTACTCCCTCTGCCGGTGAGTTGGCGTAACTGCCTGAACTAACAGAGCTGTGTGCTCTCACACTGCATCATTGCCCGGATCACTCATGTAATGTCTTTGTTAAACCCACAGGTGTCAGTGAGCGAGCATTCACCGCCTACAGCAACTGCAAAGGTATCTGTGAATTAAAGTCATTGTAGATGTTTTGATCTCATTCTAGCTTTTTGAAATATTTTGAAGTAAAGAAGTGTTTGCATAACTGTGCAGAAAAACACTTTTTAAAAGACTTGTTTCAGCAAGGTGCTTTATACGATGTGCAGTAAAATCTTTAGCTCTTTGAAGCACAGCCACCACAGAGTGCCTATATGACTTTTTGTGGCAGTCCCACCCTCTGAGTCACAGGAAATGGTGGTTGGGGCCAGCTGTCCCCTCGCTCCCAGCCTCTCTGCAGATCATCTTTCTCCCGGCATTCTCCTTCTCTGTGCTCCCGCTTGTCTAAGCTGCCGCGCCCCTCACAGTTCTCTCTGGGGAACAGCTGAACTGTCCTGTCCTCCCACTAGCTCCATCGCCGCTCCAGCCTTGTGTCGTTTGGGGAGTAGGCTTGCTATATCCCCTTGCTTTCTTCTTCTGTGTTTATGTGCATACAAGTGTGTGGGTGCGTGCGTGCGTGCGTGTGTGTGTGCGCAGGTGACACGCTTTGCAAGAACAGCTGAATCACAGAGGCAAGGCAGGATTTCTGGACTGCCCTAGAACAGATGGTTGATGAACTTGATCAGGGAATTAAAACGCCAGAGATAGAGAATGCGTCAGTCGCAGATGGATGGGATTGTGGGATAGTCTCCTGAGGTTTGGGCGCGTGAGCTCTCCTCTGTTCCGTTTTTTTTCTTCTTCTTCTTCTTCTTTTTTCCCCTCCTCTTCGCCACAGACAGAAATTTCTCTCCCTCACATCTTATATCCATACCAGCCTCTCTCCATTACAGGCCCCAGCACATCTTTGGCCCACCCCATGTGCATGTGGCAAGAAAGCATTCACACCTTAGGAGGTTTGGCAAGTGTGACAGCCAAGAATTCACAGCATAAGCCTTTCTTTATAGGATTCATAATTTGGTTGAATGCCTTGTTTATAGATTGAATGATTTGTTCCTGGAGGAGAAAGGAAACGGGGGCGCTTTGGTGATGTAGCAGTGGCTGTTGCTAACGCCGCTGCAGCTTTTCTCCAGTTGATTTAGAGAGCGAAGGAGTCGTCGTGAGGGAGGAGGAGAGAGTGAGATTGTTGATTAAGAAGGCGTAAGATCAGGAGGCAAGATTAGCAAGGCTGCTTGATTTTCTAGTCACCTTATAATTTTCTCTCCAAACATCCTTAAACTCTTAATCAGTGGTCATAGTTCTGCATGTTTCATTACGGCACCATGTTGTCACTGGAGGATTCTAATTTAGTGAATCATTTATCCAATGATTTAATCAAACATGACAGTAATTCCACTGTATGTGAATTAGCTGTCAACACCGATCGCACTCCCCGCTTCTCTTTTGTCACTCCTCACTCTGCAGCTCGAGTTGAAGTCAGCCAATGCATCCGAGGAGAAGTCAGTTCCCCAGCCCTCCATCTGCTCCAGGCCTCCCATGAGAGCTAACGCTGTCAAGACGAGACTGGCTTCTGCAAATGCGGCACCAGACTATGTCAACACGAGACCTGGCCCCACAAATCCGAGGCTGGCTACCGCCGTGCCATACTCTTCTCCCGGCAGCGCTGTCAAAATAGACTCTGGCATGACGTCATCAACCAAAGGGAGCCTGCACTCAAAAGAACCCCAGAAGCCGCAGGAGTCACCGGGTGGTAAAGGTGAGTGAATTTAACTCGGAGATAAAAGTCCATGTCAGATCTAAGGTTGGAGTGAATTGATGACATGGTATTGTTTTAACCCCTGTGATGTACTGGGAAAACTGTATGGTGTACCATCCATCTTTCCCGGTATCAGGTGGGAGAGGCTTTAGACCCCTTCTACCTTTTTTTTGTGTGTTTTTCTTCTTCTTTTTTTTTTTCTCTGTTTTCCTGTAATCCAATAAGCAAAAGCAGCCATATTGATTATGATCAGTGTCACCGTGGATAAACAAAACTAATCAAGATTTGTGAGAAGTGCATGATTCTTATTTCTGGCTAAGTTTCATATGTTGCGGAAAGCCTGGACCCAGGTTTAAACACATGGGTTTAAAATTGAGTTCACAACATGGTTACTGCCTTACGTGACAATCACCACCGCTCTCTGAGCCAGCCGCGGCTTTTTCTCTAAGAGTAATAATAGCTTTGGAGAGCTGAGCAGAACCAGTCTGAACAAAGTTCATACTAGATAAATTTCTCTGTGCTGCAGCAAGGAAGAAGGATTTATTTCCTGAAACCCAATGTGCTCGCCAAATAGTGCCTCAGCCCCCTGGAATCTTTATGGACTGGCAGAGTAAAAGAGGCCTGCCTAGAGGGGGGAAAAAAGGAAAAAAAAACAAAACGTATGCGACTGGGATTTGTCCCCTTGTACCATGTTGCTCGTGCACACCTGCTCTTTTGATAGCTTCTCTATTGTGATCAGTTTCTGTCAACAATTAATTAGTCAACAGCAGTGGCAATGCAGTCGACATTTGGTGGGACCAAATCTGCTGGATTTGAGGGTCCAATCCCCCTTCCCCCCAAAAAAAATCTAAATGTGAAAACCAATTTCCTGATGGAAATTGGTGGCCAGCAGGGGTGTTTGCTCTGCTCTTCTCTCCTCTCATTTTTTTTGCCTCTCATTCCATCCTCTCCCTAGCCCTTCCTCTCCAGATCCTTTATTCTCCAGTCTTTTCTTCAGAGCTTCTTGCTAAGTTTGTGAGCAAATACAAAAAAAGAAGAAAAAAAAAATTTTTTGACCTTGATGGAAAATATCATGAGGTCAAGGAAAAATGTGAAGGCGAATTATCTGCCAGCAGTAAAACTAAAATATTAATTCCCTAGATGACTACTCCAAACTCAACTTCACTCCGTGTGTTCTTCTGTGTTGTTTCATGGAGGCAACATAAATGTGGGTAAAAGTGTAAAAATATGCCTTTGTTAAGTGGTAATTTAGTAATAAAGAAAACAAAAGATACCAGTCAAAAGATTAAAACAAAGGTTTGTAAATGATGCCTTATCTATCCTTCTGTGTCAATCTTGGCAAAGGTTGTTCTTCAAAGCTGCAATACTGTGTAAAAGTCTTGAATCACTCGTTATTTCTTTATATTTTCCTAGGAAAAGGGGAAATGGGTTCAGCGAATTATTCAAATTCAGCATTCAAATAAAAGCTTTGAAAGACCTTCAGAAAGCATGGAGAAGTCTGGCTTGTTGAAACCAACATGGAACGAAATAAGGTGTGAAACGAGACTTTTGCACAGTATTGTATATTATATTAATTTTGTTTCAATCTGGGCTGAGATGAGGTCTTCCTGTCAGGGTAATGTATCAGTGATTTTGTTTCTCTTTTAGTCTTTTATGGGCTCTGTTCCTCTCATGCAACTTCCCTTTTGTGGCAGTGTTAAATAGGTTTTTTATGTTGTAGAGATGAACCAATTTCTTGTTTCAATCTTGCTCGAGTTATCGTTGTAATATCTAATATACCTGTTGGAAGCTCATCTACCACACAGTGACCCAGTTAAGTATAAAAATGGTCATTGTAAGGGTGAAGTTAGCACCATCCAGTGGAAATCAGTGATACTGTAGGGAAAGAAAAGTCCAGTTGAGCAGAAAATCTCATCTCCATAAAGGTCCCTCTGCTGGAAATATGCTCTCCCTACACCACATGCTCACTGCAAAATGAACTTGGAGGCTGGCTTCCTCCAGAACCATTTTTTAAATTTGGAAGAAACAAAGAAACCTAAATAAAATCACATTTTTCCTTTCAACGGTGATTGCAGCAGTTTTATTGGGGCAGTTTAAGTTTATACCAGGTAGATGTCGACAGTGTCAGTTTACTTCAGAAAGCTATACAACAAAAGCAAGTTCCCAGCACCTTAACAGGAACTGACTCATAGCTGCGTGACTGTCTATTGGTTTACCCACATGTTGTTAGCATTTCATAAAAAATGGGGAGGGGGGGACAATCCTGAAAATGTTTCTTGCCCCAGCACCCCGCCCCCTTTTTCTGATTATTGTAAACATTGAAGTTCATTACAGGTTTTTGGCAGTCAAACCCATACACATGGGCTGACACACTCGTGAGAATGTCACAAAAAGACAAAGTGTGTTTGTTTTTTTCTTGTTTGTTTTTTAGTTAAATGTGGATCTGGATGCAAAGATGTATTTTAAAAGTATGGCGGCATGTGCGTCTTCACCCACTTTAGTGGTTAGATTAGTGGCTACGTCTATGCTCACTGGGCGCTAGCACGACATTGAATAAGAGCAAAATGTGGAGGGAAGAAAGGGAAAGGAAACCCAAAAGAACAGCTGGTGTGGTGGGAGTTGAGGTGGGTTGAACACAGTACTGAATAAATGTGTTTGACTCCGGAGCAAAAATACTGACACAGTGTCTGTCCTTGACAATGGCAGGAAGCTTGTTCCAACAGGAGGAGGAGGCCAACAAAGATGAGGCTCATGCCTCAGCTGTTTTCATTTGAATGTGGGTAATGACAAGGGTTCATGCATCCTGAGCAGTTAACGTGGCTCACGCCTCACTTTCCCAAAGAATAACTAACTCTGCATTAGTGACAGTATAAATTTGGATTTACAGCTACAACGAGGAACATAAAACTCTGAAATCTAACACTGGAGCATTCATGCTGTAAATGGTATACACAGGTAGATTGGATGTCATGACAAGCCAGTATGGTTTAGGCTAACCCAGGAGGATAAGACGAAATCCAATTTAAAAGTCTCAGGTTCTGGATATTGACAGGATGCTGTTATCCCATGTTTGATAAATTTTAAATGGTTTAAAAAGATTAAAGGGTTTACATTAGTCAGGTAAGAGGTTGGGGAAGAACAAGAGTCTCCAAGTCCGTATATCTCGACAAAAGCAAAGGAAAGCCTTGCTATACATGGATTGAGTTCCTGGACCCAGAAGGATATGAATCCAGATCAGTTTGTGATATTTTCTTGAAAACAAGAATAAGACATTAACCCTCCCCCTTTCCACCCCCCCCCCCCCCCCCCCACACACACACACACACACACAAATTTCAATTAGATACCTATCTGTGACGATATGGCATTAAATTTTGGGCCAAGTCCCACCTCTGCTAAAATGTTTGAGTAATCCTGCTAATAAACAGAGAAACAATGAAACCAAACCAACCACAAAACCTTCTTGGCAGAAATTGCGAGTGAACAAATAAAATGGCAATTAAACCCTGGTATTTTTCACAGTGTTGATGTATTTATAACAAATAATCTGGTAATTAATGGTGGTGAGAAAAATCCATATTTCTCACCAGTTTTCTCTTCAGTTTCTTTTGGCAGGAAACAGACTTTTTTGGAAACAAACAGGTGTAACATCTGCGTGGAGAAAAAAAAAATCAGTTCTCATGCTTGAAAACATGATCACTGAAAGCCTGTAAATTTGAAAATGAGCCTTACTGTTAACTGGGACTCTGCACAAAACGTGAAACCTGTGGGAGCTCAGTGGATAGCACTGTTGCCTCACAGAAAGAGGTTCCTGGGTTTGGACCTGTCCTTCTGTGTGGAGCTTCACCCTGTGATCGCGTGGGTTTTCTCCTCTTAAGTGCTGGGCCCATTTTGGCAGCAAAAATAAATCCTGAATCTTGAGATTTTTATTTCTTAGTTAAAGTTATAAAAACTGTTAATACTTCAGATAATGAAGGTAGGATGGCAGACCTGGTGCAAGAAATAAACCTATATATGTTGAGACGGCCCATTTGATTTGAGGATAGTTTCAAGAACATCAAAGTCTTCTGCAGCTAATACATGCACGCGTGTTTTTGTGTTTATAACTCTTCCCTGTGTCTCCGTCCGCTCTCCTCTGGCTTCACCTTCAGAGGGAAGGACACGCATTCCAGCGCTGCTTTCCGACTCTAGCCCTGGGCGACGCTCAGCCAGAGCTGATAAGTGACAGGGGCCCCAGCCCCCATGCAGGAGCTTGCCCCAACGCTTACACACACGCATGCACACACACACACACACAAGCGCACCTACACTTCTCCTCCTCCCCACCCTTCAGTCCACAGACGTGCTGCTGGGGAATTCTGCCCTCTGCCCCACTTCTGCCCCCCACCTCCCACCCAAGTCCTCCACCCACACACCCCTCCTCTTTCTCTGCGAGACATGTGGACGTCTTTAAAGAGATAGATTAGTCTTTAATTTTTGTGCTAGCCTTATCATTGACACTCCTTCCCGCCCTTCTTCTTTGTCCTCTCTGTACATTTACGAGCTGCCCCGGGACGTGATGGGTGGCATCTTGAATGCTCGATTGGGAGATTAATCAATCTCAACAAGCAATTCGATGCAGAGGTTCTCTTTAATTTAAATAGGTGTTTTCGCAGGTAGTTTTAATGACTTGTTTCGGGGGACGGACAGAGCTCGGGGTGCAGCTGCTGAGGAGAGTTTCATTTAGTCCCTGCCCATACACCAATCCTCCCTCTCCTGCTCTTTCTATCTCTCCGTCTCTATTAAGCATTCCACTCCAGACCTGCAGGAAGGCTCTGAGCTCAAAAAACTCTCTGGCCATGAGTGTGTGTGCGTGCCCGCGTCTGTGTTTGTGTGCATCTGTGTGTGTTCGGTGCGTGCCTGAATGTGTGTCAGCCTCAATTGCTGGAGCCTATCCAAGGTTTCCGTGGTGACCACACAACACAACGAGACAATCAGAGGCAAGCCCACGAAACGCAGCGAGAGGACATTAACACAGGAACTATGGGTCAGGGGGCAGAGGAAGGCAGGGCAAAAGGAAGGTAGAGGGGAGGTGTTGGAGCCACGGGGAGAGGTGCACGAGAGAATGAGAAAGAGGAGCGAAAGGAGAGTAAACAGCAATAAACAATAACACAACCTTAAAGGCTACTTTAGGTCTCTCCCTTTCATGCCTGCAAGACATCAAGAGCTTTAAAGGTTTCCTGGCCTCAGGAGTGCCCATGTGGTTTTGGCTGTACCTCACCTCTGTGTGTGTGTGTGTGTGTGTGTGTGTGTGTGTGTGTGTGTGTGCGTGCGCACTATGCCGTGGCGTTAGTCAGCGATGGCCGCATGCGTGACTGAATCCATGTGCAGTGGGTGGGGGGGGGTGTCTGCATTCGTGTTTATGTGTGCGAGAGCATGCACGGACCTGAACGTAACGTGAGAATGTGCGTGTCTTTTGAAATTCAGCTGTTAGAAACTCTGTGCACGCCTGTGTGTGTTTTCACTCTATTTTCTGCGTGTGCGCACGTTTGTGTGTGTCTGTAGTCACGCACACGGGTGCTCTCACATATCTCTGTCCCCCGGGGATGACGCTAAAAATATGTGGCTCCTCAAGCCTTCTGGTGTCTGAGCAGCGTCTGTCTGCTCTCCGTTGCCGTCCCTGCGGCCCTCCCTCCCCTTCGTTCGTTACTCCTGTTCCCTCCATTCCTCCCTCAATTACACCCTCTTCCAAACACAGTACCTCGGCAACACACGCACGCACACAAAAGCACAAACTACACCCAGCTGTGTCCCTACTACACTTCCACTGAGGATGACCTCTGCTCAGCCGTAGCGGGATAAAGGAAAGCGAATGAAAAGGAGAAAAAAAAGGCAGAAAAGGGTGAAGAGCGAGCTAACATGGCATTGCGGGAAGGGTAGTGGTTGATTCCTGCTTGGCCAACGGCTACTGAACATAAAATCATAAATAAGTGATTTGCAAAGCATTTAAGCCCTCTATCTAACTGAAAACTGTGCAGAGACACACAAACATCCCTCTCTATATAATATATTTTTTCATCTTAAACTTGATACCTGGAACATGTGGCATGTTTACCACCGTGTTGCATCACCTCTCCTTTAACAAAGCTTTGTAAGCATTAGGGAACTAAAGAGATCATGTTGCTGTGGTTTTAAAGGCAAAACGTAAACTGTTGTGTGTTGTTTTGTTTTTTGTTTTTTCTTCCAGATATCGGCGAATCAGAAAAGCTTCAAAAGGCTAGCTCAGAGGAGCCTAGGACGTCAGGGAGTGCACCAATCTGCGCAGGGCGTGGCCGTGTGGCTCAGCTGATGAAAACCTTCAGCGTCGATAGCGCTATAAACCCCGCGCAGACCCCTTCCCGTGGGATTAAGCCACCCCTTCCCTCAAAACCTAGCCACTTGCGTCAAACAAGCACACCTACTGTCAGGTAATCCGTACACTGGTGAAAAGGCACCCACCCAAGCTTCATGCATCCCTGTGATTCAGATTACCTACTGTGATGCCTCATTCAGAGGCTTAATGGGATGGACTCCAAAGGTGGTTTAGAAGTGGTAATGTTTGCATTGTTGCTGTCACTCTGAATGCACAGTGATGGAAATGCTTGAATGTAATGGTTTTCTTTTATTGTTATTATTTTTTTTGATGCTGCAGTACTGTAAACACTCTTTAAGTCAAAAGAATTCCAAAGAAGTGGATTGCATTTGAAAGTTTTTAAACATTTTGCCAGGAAAATGATGGCGCACATATTTTCACATGAATTTACTTGTTACTGATGCTTTTCACTTCGTACAAGCATGAAAAAATGTGCTATTTTTCTAAAAGTTTTTACCCTAATTCACAAAGCCCGCGCACACGATATTTACTGACAAGTTGCCTTTTCTTTTGATTGCTTATAAGACAGTTTACATTCGCTGGTGTGCACACATGCCTGGTTCTGTTTTTCCTCCTTATTTCTGTCTTCTTGAACAAAAGAATGGGCATGGGGGGGCATAAGGGTGTGAAAGAAGGCACAGTAGGGGCCTCCTTTATCTTGCTGTCTCCTCCCTGGGAATAGTGTAGAGTTGTTTATTTGTCATAATGCAATGTATGTCTCCCTCTGCCACCTGGCAGGAGGCTCACTGCGACCTGTTGTGGACCAATGACAGTGCCAAATGCACTCATCTGTCACTCCCAGTGGATCAAATCCTGGCAAGTTAGACAGTTGCTGCCAAATAATCCAGCTTTTCATGTTTTTGAGCTGTGTGGCTGTACTTTTTGCTTATTGTTTTTTTGTTTTGTTTTTTAAATTTTCCTATATGAGGAGTGAGATTTTGTAACGGGGTATTTAACATTACTGCAATGTTCACTTATAAAATGAGGGACATCTTTTTTTTTTTCCTCTTTTTTTGATGTCAAGGTTGTGTGGTACAGTCAATGAAACAATAAAACTGCATAACTTGTACACCTGAGTCTTTTAAAGTTTGAGTGTGTGTGTGTGTGTGTGTGTGTGTGTGTGTGTGTGTGTGTGTGTGTTTACCCTCTTAAAAAAACCCTCTCACTCTGTCTCTGTTTATTCTGTCTGGCAATCCTTCAGCTAATCTGCTGACTTAGCCTCTGAGAGCAACAGCCAATTTTTCGGGGTTCTGATGTAGCCACCAGATATTCAAGCCAAGAATGTTGTCCATTAGTCATTGTTTGCAAAGATTAAAAAAAACCCCAAAACAACCACTTTTAATGAAAGTTTGTGTTCAGTCTCTTTTTGATGTAAGCTTTTCTTTTTAAATCTGCTCCAATGTGATTGGTCAGTTGAACTTGAACTAGAAACTAGCTACAACAGGTAACCAGTCAGATCAAGAAGCAATCTTGTCCCTTTCCTACTAATTCTGAAATACTGGATAATTCTGTTCATAGAATTTATAGTTTAGCTTACTTTCATCACTGTAATCCCAATAAAAAAGAAATTTAAAAAAATGTTTCATGTGGCGTTCAGAGGGCAAAACATTTGAAATCATTTGATTATTTACTTGTAAAAAAAGAAAAGAAAAAAAACCCTGTTAAAAAAAAATAAAAAATAAAATTCTGTAACATGTAGGTTGCAGCTGGTGAACTGAGAATATCTGCCTTTTTTAGATGTCCAGCCTCAGCAAATATACTTGCATGCTTCACCAGGGTCAGTGTAAAATTTTAATTTCAGCAGCACAACAGATACACCCACACGCTTATTATCGCTGCGCTCAGACATTTCTTGCTTAATTTCCAGTAATGCTCTCCAAGCCTGCAGATGAAATTCAAATCTTTGCAAAAATTGAGGCATATTTTCACATTTGTACCTGCGATTTCCATTGCAGATTGCAGTTGCCTTGGCTAATGTTTGGCACCTGGCTAATCTGTTTAAAGAACATCCCCTGTAACAAATCAGCCAACTGGGGGTGAATAACAGCAACATTCCAGCACCTTTTAAGTTAATGCACCACTCACTTATTAATGGTGAGTTGCAAATTGCCCTCTGATACCCTACAGTGCCATCATTAACAACATTTAGACAGGAAGTGTTTTGTCCAGCAGAATAAAGTCTGGCACTGGATTTTAAGGCAGGAGTCGCAGGAGCACATGAGATGGAAGTAAAATAGCATGCTAGTTTGGGGTGACAGAATTTATGTTTTTGTAATGTCTGGATAGGCAGCAACATGCATGCACAGGTCTACAAAGCAGAGCCCATGACTCAGCATTCGCTCTATACTCTACAAAAGACACAGTGTAAGGGTGTCATGACGCTGCTGATTGATCGAGACTCCTTTCAAACATAAGTGCACACTGGCACCATTTTAACAAGTTTCATTACAAGCTATTGTATTAATTATACTGAATACGTCAGAGTTTTTCACCTGGAACCAGATGTGCCTCAGATCCCTGAACACCTTGGAGAGACCAGCTTCTGCCTTAATGATTGTGATGACTTCAGATAGTAGGGGGGGGTGTGTGTGTGTGTGTGTGTGTGTGGGTTTATTAACTTGAATTTAAAACTGTTACAAAAATGGATAATGTAGGAAGACTGCATTCACTCTGCCTTAAACACTGCTTGGACTTTTAATCACTTAATCTAAGAACAGCAATGCAGTAATCAACAGAAGATAAGAAAATATTGGTGTAGAGCATTGATTACATTAGATAAGCATAGGTAATTTAGATAGTATGTCTATGAAAAAGTGACAATATTAAAGTAAAAAAATATTCTTTATATGTATTTAAAGAATATTTGAAACTAAAGATGATACTTAAAAAACATTTACTGGGGAGACATTTCATAGAGTGATGACTTATATGCTAAGACGATATCATAATAAAATTCGTGTTTACCTAGTCTTGGTCACCCACTGGCAAATGCATTTAATGTCACTGTGTTTGTAGAATGATTTTTGCATCCGTCTAAGATATTATAGGAGAGAAGCATGAATTCCTGAATGGAAGTCTTTTGGAAAACTCTGCGACAGCAAAGATGGCCCTCCCCTCAAAAAGCATGCAACAGCTGAACCAATAAACATGCAAGCCCGCTGTGTTGTTGCGCTGACACATGCACACAGCAGAGGTTAATGACAGTTTCAGCTAAGCAGTGGCAAGCATATCTGCTTGTTTCTGTAGCAAAGAAGTAGCTAAGTTTCCTTCTCATTTTTCTTTGCAGATACGTAGAAAGGCAAAAATGCCTTTTAATCCTTATTATGGGGCAAAATAAGGAAACTTCTGAAACTTATTTTTCCTTCGGATGATCATTCTGTACATAGTCTTTATGCCTGATGACTACTGAAATTTAAGTTATGGCTCTCATCTCATTTATTCAGATAAGGGCTAATATTTATTAGAATGTGACTATTTTGTGAAACCAGATCAAATATAGCCTTAGGCCTTTGCTTATGAATCTGTTCCCACCTGATGTCTTTTGGACCAAACAATTTTTTTTCTCCTGATTATGACTGTAAGATAATTTTCATATGATATGATGGGCTACTCTAATATTCCCATCTGGCACTGCAAAGTCATTGCAAACAAAACACTGCTGTCTAGACTGGTGTGGATCTTGTATCTGTGTAGGCCCACACAGAGGGCAACAGTGTTCTCTCCTGCAGGAAAGTGCTTTATAACTTGACAAACGACCTGCGAGTCCACATCCTCAATCAGGTCTCATCACCGAGGTCTTCTTTTAGGATTTACAGCACAACACGTCATGTAGCATACATAGTAGGTTCTATTGTTCACGCTCTAGGTACTTGTGCAACACAGTGAAAGTGCTGAAGCACGCAACTGTGCAATGCCGCCTATAGATCTCCGTCCCTCAATGAGCCTAACAATGGCTGTGGCTGTTCTCTGATGCGCAGAGACATCGTCGAGCAGTTTCCAGGAGATATCTGTGGCGAGTCCCTTGGTATGCCCCCCACCCCCCTCAGCCCCACACACACACACGCGCGCACACACACTTTTCTCTTCATCCACCGAGCGCGGCCACTGCTGTCGTCAGGGCCCTCCGATGGGAGATAAAAAAGAAGCTGTTGTTGTCTCCTTGCAGGAGAGATGGACGCCTGTTTCTCTCTCTCTTTTTCTTTTTTTTTCTCTGCCTCACTTGTTCCACACTCACACAAGGGGAAGTGAAGAGATGAGAGGAAAGAGAGGGGGAAAAAAACGAACAATGTGGAGGAAAGAAAGAAAGCTATACTGCGTGCTGTGGCGTTCCACCACACCACCAATAACTCCCCCTCTCCTCCAGCACCAGCCCCATCCACAGCAACCCTAGTAGAGAGAGAGAGAGAGTGAGAGAAGAGAGGGGGGCCAGGGCCATGTGATATGGAGAGCATGCGGGCACAGCTTCACCCCCAGGCAGAATGAACGGGGGCCTGCTGTGTCTCTCCTGCATGATTAATCTGGCTGAGGGGCAGGAGGACTGCCACAGCCCTGCCTGCATTAACTCCCTACTCTCCAGGTCTGCACGAACACACACACACACACAAACTCACACACCAGCCTTAGAACCATGGCAGGATACAGGTTGCTAACCACACAATGCAGTATGTGTGCGTGTGTGTGTGTTTGTGAAGAATAGTGAGTGACAGTGAAGCAGATTCCTGTTGAGGTATCTGATTCTGAAAGTTGAACTGTATATTTGTCTGTGGCCAAGGGGCAGCGTCTCACATGTTATTCATGCACTGACATGACACTAAACCTTCTGCCTGTTGCCAAACTGTAAAGACCACCATGATGCAAGGGTCATTGGTTTCTAGGTAGTTCTGGGTTTCCGTGAGTCATAGTCTCATGTGACCTCTGTCTCCCAGGCAACATTGCGGATGTTTCCTGGTGTCGGTCTTGTCTTTTTGTGTAATTCACATGAAGCAGATGGTCCAAGAAATGCGGCTTGCTCTTTAAAATTCTCCCTAAGAGTATCTGGCGTGTAAGTGGTCAAATTTTCAAATAGCCGTGACAGCTTCTTCATGACAGTACAGCAGGTCTGTGTTGTCTCTCAGTACCACACTTTCGGCTAATGTAGACACTGTAACCGTCCTTCCCGAGGTACGCAGCACTTTCTTTCATAGGAATGTTTAAGCCCTGGACTGCTGTAAAGCAGGAAGTGTTGGGGAGGACCGGGTATTGTGCAACAGTGGAGACCAAGTACCAAAAGGCAGGCAGAGGGTTAACATCCTGCAGTACGCTCCACATTAACTGGAAAGGAATGAAGTGTCAAGCATGTTTTCACCACAGCGAGACGGTCAAAACCCTACCCCCTCCTCCTCCCACCAACCAGTCACCCCTCAAACCTTCTCCCCCACATCACCCGCATGCCTCCCACTCCCAACAGCCTCCCACAGCCATGACCAAATTATTTTCCAGCCTCCCGAGATTCGCCTTGCCAGACAAAAATCTGCAGCGCAGTCCTGAATCGGTGCGCGAGCACACTCAGCCTCCCTTGTCTCTTGTTGCCTCTCTGCCACCACGAAGAAAATAGGTCTTCCTTTTGCCAACTTGGTCTGTGCATGTGTTTACTTGCCAGATGTAAACAGCTACCAGCCAAATGAGTAGCCTGCCTGCGCTTTTACTTTGAACAATGACGCGTTCAAAGTGCTGAAGTGTTTTGCAAAGGATTCATTGAATACAGGTATGAAAGTGCTGAATGAGCCGCAGAGACACAGAGAGGGAGGAAGCGCAAGACAGAGAGAAAGGACAGGCGCTCGGTGATTGAGAGAGTAAGTGAAAGGGGGGAGTAGAATGAGAGAGAAGAGAGACAGAACGAGGGAGGGAGAGAGAAAATAAGCCCCACCAGTGAGCAGGCCACACAGCCCTGCCAAACTGCTTGAAAAAAAAGCCCCCTCTGTTTTATTTATAGTGCACTGTATCCATGGCAACCAGAGAGGTCAGGCAAGCTGGGCCTGCGCTTCACCCTGCTCTGGGGATTAGGATTTCACAGAGGTTCTCAGATGTGAGGAAGGTGGGCTAGAGCAGCTTGCTGCTCGCCAACGCAGTCCTCCTGCCTTTTGGTGAAGTCTGGGCCCTTCGCGGGAAGAGAGGGGGAGCAGCAGAGAGTCATGGGAATACTGTGGGAACGGTGGTTTGTGGTGATGGAGCTGGGAAGAAGGAGACTAGCACGGAGAGGAAAAGTACACGCATGTTAGCAGTTGCATGCAGAGGCTGTTTTCACTGAGTACCTTCTGTCACACCAAAGCTCAGCGGAGTTTGTTCTGTTTTTTCGGTTTGCTTCTTAGAGCAGAATATAAAAGGTCATGCAAGGTCATGGGAAACTTCACTTTTGGCAGGATACATAACACTGTTTTATACATTAAATCTGAGTCTCTGGTAATTGGCTAAGGTATTGCAAGATTATTTATTTTGTTAAGATTTGTTTTAAATGTCATCTTTACCCAATTTAATAATGGTTCATGATATAATATTCCTATGCAGTGTGCACCTTTGCCATGTGTACAGGCCACAGGGGGACGTTTACGGTTGCTGTTCTGAGCTCTGTTCTAGTGTTTGTGTTTTTTGGTACAGACTTCTAATAAAGCCCACTGGTTCTGAGGTCGATGCTGTCCCCAGGTTCTTACTTACCTTTGACCTGAAATTGATTTAATTAAGTGCTAGTCAAAAGTAATGTATAAGTACAGGTTAAAAAAAATTTAAAAAGTGAGGCAATGTTGACAAGAACAGCCACCTGTGATCAAAAATAAGAGACTTTAGGCCGGAAAAGCCTGGGCTTTGTATTAGTTATGTTCTTAGCTTTGCTTTTTGTTAATATTTCCCTTTTCCAAAGCTATTTACGAGAAACTAACACAAAAAAATTGTTAGAATGAAGAATATTCACAAGAGAAACACAAAGACATAGGCCAGGAGTGAGGGAGTCAGTGAAGAGATGAGGAAAAAGCCGATTGCCCTCCAGGAAATGCATGGTACAACTACAGCAGAGGCCTCCAGATTCCTCCTGGGGCAGAGGACCTACGTTGCTAGGAAATGGCTCTCGGGCTGGTGTTTTGCCATGTGTGGAGGCTGTTGCCTGCCATATTCGAATGCACAGGAGAACAAGGATTCAGTGCACTTTCAGGCAGCATGCTCAAAAAGACCTTAAGAGCCATGAAAAAACCCCCAAAACAAAACCTGTGGTCCATCGGCATCATCCAAGCGCAGTACTGACTTCCCCTGTCTCTAGGGGGCACCCTCACCACCTGAGTCACAGGACCAATTCAGCCAGATTTTTTCCCCCCTTGGAAATGTGACCAGTCCAATATGTGTGGCTGCAAAAAAAAAATGGATGTCACAGGCACATGATCATTGGTGGTGATCAGTCCATCCTCCATAGACAAGTGTATGGTTCATTAGATGGATGGAGGATGAGGTGTCAATGTGCAAACAAAGAATGAATTCAAGTCGCTTGAAAATTGCCTAATGGGCACGGGCTATGCTGCTATTAGTGGCAATGACAGAGGAAAAACTAGCCGGGCTTGTTTATCACCAGTCATTGGCTCTGGCTTTAGACTGTCATAAAACACACAGCAAGGTAGAAAAGTTCTGGCTCAACAATACGAAAGTTACAAAATACTCGAACATTTAGAAGCCTACGTTATTTTTTAACATGTACCTGTGAATAAACCTCACGCGGAGCAGATAAACTCAATAAAAACCATTTGGGTGAACAAACAACTTGACTGTAGTAAAGATAAACTAGACTTATGCTTATTGTTGTTATTGTCAATTCCGTTACATTTTACTCAAGATTGTATTGCTGTTGTCAAATGAAAATGAGCTGTGAGTCTGTTTTTACCCCATCCATCTCAGGAGGTTTGTGGTTTATCATGCTCACATTCTATATTTAAGGTATATAAAGCTTTTACTTTGTTTCTACAGCAGCAAACAACCTGAGTGTATAATAATCAGTCCAAAACACTGCACCATAGCGTAGCAATGCAGATACGATGGGGTGTCTCTCTGTCCGAAGAGATAATTATTCCATGGGTTGTAATGATATTTACACTCACCCAGGCTCACAGGAACTAAATTATATTGCACATTACTGTAAATAGGTTTTCAGGAGAGTCAGTGTACAGAGTTGGTTGTGAAGCAAGTCTTTCAACCAGAGCAGCCAGGTTCAAGCCCTTCTGCTGTCAAACAGACCGCCTACTGTAGCTAACCCTGTTGTCGAACTTTAACATCAACAAGGATTTCACTTCTCAGTCCATTTTTTATTTAAGTAAAGGGTTTGATATATAGTTCCCATGTAAAAACTATGCACATTTTCTAAATAAAGTAATACTCTGGGAAATCTTGGATCCATCCATCTATCACCATCTAGGTGACCAGTTTAAATGAAGACACCCAGACTTCCCTCTCCTCAACAATCTCCACAAGCTCTTATGAATGGACATAGAGGTGTCCCCAAGCCAGCTGAGAGACACAATTTGTCCAGTGTTTCTTGGTTCTTCCACGGTCTTTCCCCAGGTGGACATTCCTGAAACACCTCACCTAGGAGGAGTCCAGGCGGAATTTGGTTCAGATGCCCAAATTACCTCAAATGGATCCTTTTGATGTTGAGGACAAAGGCTCTATTCTGAGACCCTCCTGAATGACCATCTCCTCTCCCCATCTCAAGCTCACGCTGCTTCAAACTCAGGTGCATAAGAGCTGGAGGTCATCATGATCAATCAAACAGGATCACATCATCTGCAAAAAAGCAGAGCTGAGCTCCTGAGACCACTAACCTCGACACCTCTCACCACTAGGTTACATCTAGAAATTCTTTCAGGCATTCATGTGAATGTGATGTTGACATACCAGCCACTTTAAAGACTTCTGCAAATCAAGAACATCCCAGTGTGTGCCACCATACTGCTCAGGGACAGCTAAAGGAACACGACAATGAAATCTCCCAATCTCCTAAAGTCCCAGTGCCAGACACCACCACTGGCTTTCTGTGTCCAAGCCCTGATGGGTTAGAGTTGTGGCTAATTGTTGTAAATTTTTGCATTTCACTTTTTAAAGGCTGCTTATTTTAACACAACAATAGCCCATTCAGCTAAGCTTTAACCATTGTTTCTTTTGCTGTTCTGAACAAACAACTAATATCCAGTACACAGTTCATGTTTATTTCTGGGAATGATCCTCTCTGTTGCACTAGAACTCTTACATTACCAGAAAAGAAAAAACAGCAGCTGTTTGTTTGAAATCAATACAAGACCTCAGCATGCACACTCATAGACACCTTGAGCAAGCAAATGAACAGACTGGTTACCTGCAGAAAGGTAAGTTTCAACAGCCCCAATACAACAAAAACAATGTCAGTATGGGTCAAATAAGATATTCTTTAAATGCAGTGAGTGGCAAGAACCTTGCAAGCTTTGAGGGAACAATGAGTGAGAGAAAAGTTGTGGCCTGCTTGTCCAAACTGATTCTCGAATGTGTTGCAATAGCAGACTAAATGCTAGGAGGTAACAAAGAGGGGTTGGGGGGCAAACATGGATTTGGTGGGTCAATGGGGTGACAAGGTCATGCAGATCCATTTATGAAAAACTAACAAGATCTTTTATCTACTCAGTCTTTTTCTAATAAGTAGTATTTTTATGATCTACTCTTACTGAAGGCACATAACTCTGTAGAAGTACCGTAATGCAAATAACACTAGCTGTGTCTGAAGAACTGAAAACTTGGACTGTAATCGTAGACAGGAAAAATGCATTGTTACTGGAATATTATCTCAAGAAGTAGTTACTGCAAATATGTGTGCAGATGTGCATCCAGAATAAAGAAGCAAACATGGCACTTGTGAACAATGACAGTACTAACTATAATCACTAACAAATTGTAAGCACTGTCATTAGGCCTGGACTGGGACAAAAATTGGTCCTGGCATTTTTGGTCCACAAGGTGTATGAGCACACAGGGAAGGTGGGAGAGGGGAGAGATTTGAAATTTGATTGGGCAATCCATTGTCAATAATGACAATGAACCAATGGGCTTTTATCAGTGCTTGTGGGGCCAGTGTATAGTGGCCCTTCAAGCCGGCCTGTAGGCTATATAATATATCGACAAAGAAAATAAATGCCCACAAGTGCCCCGGCCCACCGGGCAAATGTCCGGTATGTCAGATTACTAGTCCAGCCCTGACTTTCATCATAGTGCACTTATATAACTATAATCACATTACTGGGATCTCTGTCAGGCATAAACAAACTGAAAATACAATATGAACAATAGTTTCTATAATAGTAGTAACAACAGGCACTGAAGACCAGAGTAAAAGTGAGAAAAAATAAATAAGCCAAGACCAAGACAAGCAAGGAATGTTACAATGTAGAAAAAGGGTTAATTCAGAGCCCGATGTACTGAACTTACAAACACTGAAACATGTTTTAGCAAGTGACCACCTTGGGGCTTAAAATTTAATCCATGAACCAAGTATCAAAGACTGCCAGTTGAGGTAGGCTCAAACCCAATATACGCCCACGTTTTAATACACTTGTACACACTAATATCTTTATAGATTAATACGTTTTTTCATGAAAAAGTGTACAACTATCCCACTTACCAGTTCCAGTTGCACTTGGGCTCCAATCAGCTGATTTCAGTTGTGTGTGGAAGGAGGAGGTCTTCAGTCTACAGCGTGAGTATGGGCATAACCTTTATTTTTATTGCACAAAAGGAGAAGAGCGTGATGGTAAAGTGGAAACTGCATCCAGGACAGAAACAGCTGCTGCTAACACAACTTCAGCTCCTTGTAAGCATCTGCACAGACAGCATGCTAATGCTAAGCTACCTAAGAACCCAGAATGACGTTAAAGATGAGTGAATGGCAGGCTGCTGCCTCTGTTTCTACCTGTTCATGTTTCTACAGTAGAATCACTGTGGGCATTGCTTTAAAGTGTCTTTGTGCTGGTATTCATTTTTGCTTTGTGTTCATACCTAAATACTAAGAGAAAAATTATTTGTGTCCTCATTAGGATAGGCAATTATGTTGGTGTGTGCGGCTGTAGCTTTGGGTTATATTGATGTCTTTCAGCTATTTTACAGAGTAGCATGAAAGTAAATGTGACATTTGTAATAACTGTTTTTGTTGAGTAACGACTCCAACACTGATCACAACAAAGCGGGAAAATACCTCAAAGATGGACAAACATTTCACCCACAGCATGAAGTTAATTTGCATGAGTATAATGTCACTGATATGCTGCTTAGTGATGGTGACCACTCTCAAAACAGAGGCAGTTAGAACATAATGAAAATCGATAGGAGAATCGATATTGGATCAAATTGGTAAGTGATATCAATTTGATATCCATCACTAAATTCATATCAGCTCCCATCCCTAAACAGGACTAAACTCAAGTTGTCATGGCAACACAGGAAACAAAAGTTTCATTATAAACTGCTCAAACAAAACTAACAAAGGACCAAACAAACTAGAGTCAAAGAGAAGCTTGAATCAGACTGAACTAGATAACTCATTACAAAGAATCACGTTTATCTGTTAAATACTTACTTTACAACTTTAAAGCTATAAAATACAAGAAAATAAGAAAATATCTAACTTAAAAGTCAAAGAAAATGAGCAACATAATTTAAGGTAAATAAGTTACCCCACTACCCTCAGTTGTGTAGCAACATTTGGCATGTCCCAATTAACACTTCCTGTTTTGAGTAGCGTTGAAAGGCCCAACTTTGGCTCTTAAGAGGACATCTTCTCAGCTAACAGACCACTCAGCATAGGCAAAACAGCACAGATTTTTTTTTTAAAAAGGTATGAATTAATACAAAATAGAGTAATTTAACAGAGCTGAAAAAACAAGATTTAACAAAAAGTTGACTAAATGTGTGCACTACAGAAATAGGAAATAAGCACAGTACAGAAATACAGTAAGTTGCACAACTTTACCTACTTATTTTTGAGCATATGCATAGATGGATGTCTTATTTATGGTAAATGCCTTGTAATATATACACACACACATATATATATATATATACATTCCACTGTTATGTACTTCTACTGATAACTACAACTAAAAGAAGTAAATAAGGCAATAACTGCTGAAGGTCACTATTCATTCAGTGACTTAACTACACATAAATGTACAAGTCCTTCATCACAAGCAGTTCTGGACAAATTCTTTACCATTTACTTCACTTTTATTTAATTTAACAACTGCCCCAAGAGTTTGTATCATTTGTTTGTTACATATTTGTTTTTACTTCAACTCTGACAAACTTAACTCAACTACAATTTCTGTTTCACTGTTTGAATATTTGTAATATCTATGTTTTTGTGTTTCCGTTCAATTCTCTTTATTTTTGAATAATTTCCTAATTATTTTCCCCCCATCCTCAGACACTATATCTGTCTATTTAAAAAAAATAAGAAGTGAGACATCTTGTCACTGCGTGACTATGTGTAAAATGTCCTGTTTTCCTTGTCATATTGGCCACACTTTTGACCATGCTTTTCCGCTGTCCATCTCTGTTATTGGCATTGTCCAACCATTCTGTTGATGTCTCTCTCTGTATTTTCCTCTCCCAACACTGGGTAACTGGGGACTTGTGTTGGTCTGTGGAGACAGACTGTAGCCAGCACTGTGAGGGGCTCAACTTGGTTCTCCTCTGGTTCTGGTGCTGGCTGACCAGCAGGCCTCCACAGCTCAGGCCCAACTCCAGGACAGGCAGTGGTGAAGCGGACAAAGGACTTCATTCTCTACTGGATGTGCGTGTGTGTGTATGAGGGGGGGTTATAGGATGAGGAGGCGTTAGGAGATGAGGAAAGCAAGAGAGGAAGGGGGGGGACTGGCGCAAGGGTCTTATCCTCCCGGCTCAAACACATGCCACCAGCTGCTGCCCCCTTCCTGTGCTTTCATTAAAAAGCCTCCCTGTGTTTCGCTGGGGTAATCCACATGCTTTACTGAAAAAGTGTGCGGTAAATTCTGTTTGTCTATCCACTGTGCTATTTTGCCATCTCTTTCCCTTTGGTGCTCCCTTTTTCAATCTTTCTATGATGTGCTTTGCTGGCCAGTGGAGAGCGGTCCATTCTCTGCATGTCTGTGTGTGTGTGTGTGTGTGTGTGTGTGTGTGTGTGTGTGTACCTGTATGTGCGCCCATGGAGTCTGTCAGACTCTCAGCATTTCCAGCACTCAGCCCAGAGCCAAGGCAAGCATTGCCAGAGGGAGTGCCTGCAATGTAGGGCGCCCAGCGAGCTGGACGCAGGCAGAATATCAACGCCACACGGCAGACACTCCTCCCAGCAGCCCACCTGCTGACTTACGTGATCCAAATTTGAGGAGGAGGGGGGGGTGTTTTGGGGAGAGAAGGTGGTGGGGGAGGATAGGCTGCAGGAAATTGCCAGGTAGTTTCCAGACCCACTTCCCTGCGTTGCGCCCAATTAATCAGGGCTACATCTGTGTTGGATGGACCTCTACCCCAAGGGGAGGGGGTGGAGCAGAGACGCTGGTGTTTTTTGTCTGTAAATGCACATGCATTTGTGTGAGTGTGTGTATACTACCTGTGAGAGTGCACAGTGTGTATGTTGTATGGAAGCGAAGGGGGTTTTGTGTGTTTTGTATTTACCAGCAGAGATGGGAGGAGGTTGTTGATGCCAGGCTTGTTCTAGCCTTGCAGTCAGAACTAGAGTCATGGGTAACCTTCTTCGGTCCACTGTCCTCTTTATCCACATTATTCTTCCAGTTTCAGTTTCGGCTATACCCCCACTCATTCCCCCCAACGCATACACAGACACACACTACACACATATGCACACTTCCCTGGGTTTCTGTGCCTCACAAGGAAAAGGGTCATTTTTCAGCACCTGCGTAGCTCAGTGTCTGTATGTTTATTTCCTGAAGCTTCTGGCACACCTGGACCTGAGCTACCCCTCCTTCTTTCATCTCTGCTCTCTGTGTTTTTTCCTCTTCTCCCTGTGTTTGGCCGTTATGTCGCAAATCCCTTTCCAGGTTTGTTCATATGTCTAACAAATAAAATAATATAAAGCCAGGCAGTGTGTGCAGGCTTCCACAAAAAAAACAAAAACAACTCATATTCATTTTTTAAAAATCGTCAGTTAAACTGATAAATCCCTCTGTGAGAAATAGAAAAAAGGCTTGTAAAGGGCTTGGAATAGACAGGACAGACTCAGTTTATGAAGATGGATGTATAAGCGTACTCTGCTATTACTGGGGGCTGTTTATATTTTTAAGAAACACCAAATATACATGAGAAAGATTTAATGAGCCCTCGCTTTCACATATGTGTTTCATTTGACTGCAGCCTTTTGAAAGATGCCATCGGAGCAATTCGGTGGTCTGCATCACCTGATTAAACCATTCGTGAAAACCTTTTTGTTTAAAAACTATGAAGACACGTCCCATCGTGTTTTGATGTGTTTTAATGCTAGCGTGCATGTGTGGCTCACGATCCTGTGTGGAGGCCTGGCATAGTGTGGTGCAGTGCAGAGTGGAGAGGAGAGACAGCTGCCCTGACAGATGCCGGGAGGCAGGACCCCACTGGGAAGCAGAGGGAGGGAGCTGGCACTGTCTCACCCCAGCGGAAACACCATAGGCTGCAGAGGAAGTGGGCAGGGGGACAAACCAGGGGCTCAGTGTGTGTGTGTGTGTGTGTGCGTGTGTTTGTGTCTGAGCTACTTTAAGAGGACCTTGGCAGTTGTTCATGTATGTATGTATGTATTTACATCTGATGCACCATAAGAGCAGAAATCCAACTAATCAGGCAGGCTACACACTCCATGCTGCAGCCATGTTATTCCAGCTCACTGTGGCTTTTTGCAAGAAAAATGGATCGCAAGTCAGCTTGCAGCTGCGTGACATTAAAACTGAAAATAACTTAATGAATCCTTAATGAAAGTACATTAACTACATTTATATACTGTGCTATTATGCTAAACGTTGTTATTGTAAGCACCTTTCCTTCTTAATGTTGTATCCTGGACATGTTGCTGAATCGATAATTCAAGATGAGATACATCATTCAGGTGTAACCCAACAGGGTGTGGAAATGGCCCAATTAATTTTAATGGAGGGACACGAGTGTTGGTCGACTTCAAAAACAGAAAGTTGGGATCAGATGACCGTTTTTTGTTTTTTTTTGATGGCCGTGATTCTATTGATGGTATTGCAGTTCTACAAAATCATCCAGGATCAGTTTCTTACGCTCGTTAAAAATAGTTGAAATGGCAGTAAATGTACTATGATGCT
This sequence comes from Oreochromis niloticus, assembly GCF_001858045.2. NCBI lineage: Eukaryota > Metazoa > Chordata > Actinopteri > Cichliformes > Cichlidae > Oreochromis > Oreochromis niloticus. Next base: position 13,235,548 of record NC_031975.2, on the reverse strand, counting down.
TTAATGTCTCTCATAAGCTCTTTAAAGCACGATCAATACTTAGTTTCAAACTTTAAGCCTGGATTAATTAGAATATTTAAAAGAATATATTTGAGCTTTATTTAAATTTCACTTTAAAGTTATACTTTGACCCTTATGTGACCTTTAGGGTCTTTACCTTGCAGTTGCCATTGTGTACAATGAGCCTATTTGGATCAGACAGCGGTGGTGGTTCTTAGTTCTGTAATCCTTGCACTACTGTGTATTTGTGGCATTTTGGATTCACTTGATTCAGTAAACACAGAATATCTCTTTTGACTTTTTTGTGTATTTCAATAAAGACTTTTTTTTTCTTTTTCAATTGATCGCACACAAGACTGCATACACCACTGTGGCTGAGGCACACATTCACATATTTTTCAAGTGACTGTATATGTTACAGAATGAAACAGACAGACCAGTTCAAACCACTGTTGAACCCTGTGCACCTGGCAGAGAGTGCAGCTTTGGCTCGTGATCAATATATTTGGAAAAATGACCTTGTCCCCTGCCTGTCTCATTTGAATAGCTTCTAATATTAGCAATGTGTTTTCAAGAGAAAAAAATGAATCTGAAGAAGTTCAAAGAGGCTTTATAGAAGCATTCATACAAATAGGTTGGCTGAGTTTAGCTGATACTGTGTCACACATGTAGTTAACCAGAATCATGTGTTTTATACAGTTTTCAGTGGTAGTATGAGCTCTCGGAGTGTTCACTATATACAGTCTTCTTTGTGCTGGTTATTTGTTACTTCCTGCGTTATTGTAAGATGCGCTTTACTATTTCTGAGTGTTGTTTTGCTGAGCCATCTCTGAATTATTATTTTGGGAGATGAATGAAAGCATCGTCTTTTAATCAATAGGCAGAGAAGTTGAATTCTTTATCCTGCTAAAAGTGTTGCTTCTGTTGAAATCTCAAACATCAGTCCTATAAATGTGTCACATTTTTTCCATCTGGAACATGCTGAGCATACAGATTTATGGAGGAGAGTGGCTAGTTTGAAGGCGCTGTTTGAAAAATTTCTGTTGACATTTTGACTCTTTCAGTGTGAAAATTTTGGATTTCATGCCTGACATTTATGACTACTTGATGACTCCCTTTCTTCTCTAAAGGAGAGTGAAAGAGGCATGAACAGTAGGATAAATTTGCAAATAAAGACATAGCAGATATGTACGTGCTGTAGGTTAAGGTTTTAAGAAATCTAAGTTGTATTAGGTTTCAATATCATGTGCGTATTTACGTATTCACCAGTTAACTGCAATCAAAGTGCAGTAAATCAAGAGAAACTACATGATCATTACTATTAGTTCTCCAAGTGCACATTTCTTTAGTGTACTTAGCGAGTAGATTGTTCCAAGCTTGTTGGAGAACTGTCCTTTTTTTTAATTTAAGCTTTCTTGCTGTTTCTTGCTGTCTTCTGCCTCTTCACATAATTAGACCCACCCACTGAGTAGACAAGGGGTCTATTTGGATCCATACCATCTGTTCAGAGGACAACTTATTCTTCTTGTTGCTGAAGATAGTTTTCTGTGACTTGCTGCGCGTTCATGCAGCAGAATTCATTTGCGATCAATCAGATTTCTCCCTGATTGTACTAGCAGAGCCTAAGCATCTTGGTCGCCTAAAACCTTTGCACAATACTGCACATTTTTACTCAGAATTTGATCCCAAGATGTATTTTTGGTATTTTCCCCCCTTTTTTCACTGCTAAAATATCTCCTTTGGAAAAAGAAGTCAAATATCTTTGATACAAATTATAGACTTTAAGTCAGGAACACATGTTGTGAGCCATTTGCTGCACAAAATGTTACAAAGCTTTCATGTGGGTGCAATGTGCTCTGCTCTCCAGGTTGTTCTCCGTGTGATTCTGAACAGCTTAGGCGCCATTATAACAATACATTCATATGACAAAACCCAGTAGATAGTGCTCATTTTGTAATTCTACCTATAAAGGCCACAAACATGTACTTGCAATGACATTACTGATTAATGCTATGAAAGAAAAGTGAAGTAGCTCGCTGTTAAAAAGCCAGACTGGTGCATGCAGATACTGTAGTGCATATTTTAGTTCATGTATGGAAGAAGAGTGTAAGACCTGCTGAGCACACACATCTTATAGCCACAGAAGATATAGCACATAATTGAGCTGGTATAGGCTTAAAAATCAGATTTTTAAGATATTGCCACAGCATAGTATGCCACAATATTAAGCAGAATCAAGGCCAAGTACCTTAAAGGTGACTTTATTCGTAATGTTACATTTTTAGAGAAAAAGTATAACGGGTTTTTAATGATTTTCTGGCCAGATAGCAGCAGGTGGCCCCTCTGGTCTGAACCGCAGAGGCAGTAGTATGGCTTGTAGGCAGCTGCTTGTTCAGTGTCACTGACCAAAGACCCCAAGCACTTTGAACAAAGTACAAAGCACTGATTCAACTCTTTATCCTTCATCTTTGACAAGATAAATTCATGAGATTCACAAGATTGAAAACTAAAGCTCTATAAAAGAATTCCTGTTGTTTGATGCTTAAAAAAAACTTCACTCTGAAATTAATTCCACAGAAATAACTCCCGCTCATAATAACTGCCAACAGCAGAGATAAGTATGGAGTTTTGAGAAAACTAAATGTCACTGTAGCCAGCTGTTTTTGTTCTAATTATGTATGTGCATACATACTTGTGAAAAAGATGTGTTTGTGGGTGTATGTATTCTTTAGGGTCTCTTTAGGAATACTGGAGTCCTGGTTTGCATGCTGTGTGCAGAAGACTAATGCAGCTGCAGGGCCTGCACAGTGGGAAGTGTTGCCATGGTGAGCTGGGTTATCGGGCCCTGAGAGAGACCGTCCACACAGTCCTCATGGTCAGTGCAACTGACTTTACTGGTAATGCAAATGGTGTGTGCATGCTGTCTGTGCTAGTGTATTATTCTACACAAATATTCACAAATAGTGAATATGTGTCAGTGTGGTTTAAACCCTTGCAACAGAGAAACAGCCGTAGCGGTAATGTTCAAACCCAATAGCTACTTCAAACTGTGCTTCCTCCTTTTTCCTTTCTTCAGACACAGCAGCTGACAGAGTGAGACGTCCACAGGGATCATGTCCACTGGGAACAGTGCTGTGGAGGCAGAGCCTATGGAGAGCCACAGTGACAGTGTCCAAGAACAATGTGTCTGCTAAAGTCATCCATGTGTGACGGGCTAAGGAAGAGGGATCTTACGAGGTGTTTGTTTCTCTAAGGGCTGTCAAAGAAGGTAGGGTAGTGAGCAAATATGTGCAAATAGTTATAAGATTCATTGGACATTTGGGGAATATCCTCATTTGCTTTTATCTGAAGAGTAGATGTGAAGATTGACACGACTCATAGCTGTGCTAACTATGCAGTTTGACTTAGCAGTCTGTTAGCTTAGCATAACAAAAGACTCCAAATAGTACCTAGCCTGGTTTGTCCAACTTTAACAAACTTCATCTAGCAATATCTTACAGCTGACTAATGAATAAATAACATCTAATTTGTTAAATATGAAAATCTGTTGCTGTTAGGTGGGTGTTGTTGTGTTGTCTTTCGGCCAGCTTTCTCCAGCCAGTTTTTTTCCCTCAAATCGGATCATTGTACATTAGAAAAAAAACATTTGGCTGCAGGTTCTAACTTTATTTTTACTACACATAAACATTAGAGAGGTATCACAAATTTTCATTTAAGTATATATGCCAAAATGTTGAACTGTTAACTTAATGGCTGAGAGTTGTATTTCTGGAAGAGAAAGATTCATTATACAGGATACTAATACAACACTGCTTAAAAAATGAAAATAGATACAAACAAGACTAAAAATCGAAAAGAAAGAAAGAAAAGAGGGACAGAGCTTGTAGTTTAACCTTTTTTACAGAAAGTAATCTGTACTCAAATCTAATGGGTTCTTTCATTCACCCAGCTGCATGTCTCGGCCGGATTTCATGAAATTCAGCTTTTTAAATTTCAGCGTGAGCCACACAAGTATTCATATTATGGACAGGGCAGAATAATTTGGGCCGGGCCTTGTAACTACAGACGTTAATACTTTTAATCCTACACCTTCTATATATTATTGCTGGTAAAAGTGTGTGTGTAAATTAAGAAAACAACAACCAATCTATCATCGTCATTTTTGCTGTGGATTGTGAAGACCAATACACGCTATCTGTTCACTTAAACACTGAAATGCAACGTGTAATTAAGTAGATATCTTATCCGCAGGATTACTGTCACATAGATGAGAGAAACAAAAAGCCTGCTGGATGAGCGACACTGTGTCATATCAACAGAGAGAGAGAGAGAGAGAGTGATGCACTGTGCTGTAAATTCATTAACTTATCTCAATAGAAACCACCTGTGCTTTCAAGGAGAAAGTAAAACAGGCAGACAGCTCTGACTCCTGTCTGTTCTATAAGTTCTTCTACTTTGAACAAAAAAAGACTATTTGCTGCAATCAGTGAGTTCATCCACACTGATTAACCCATTACCCACCTTCTGTGCAGCCAGAAACTGAAGGAATATTTCTACTGTAAAACAAAAATAATAATACATTATAATAATAATTACACAGTGGCCAACAAATGGTGTAAACTGGGGAAAGCCACACAGGTTGAGTACAAAAATCACATCTGTATACAGTGCAAATTAAGCTAAGGAATTTTTCATCCTCAGCCACCTCTGAGCCATGGTGTGTTTGCTCAGATGTAGCAGGTGTTGGTCACTGTGAAACAGCTTGTTGCGATTGGTCAGAATTTGCCTGTGATAACCTAATAGGTTTGCTGTTTACTTATTTAGAAAGACAAACACATTAGTAGTATTTTGCTTACTAATACTACTAATGCTTCTCATGGGCAGTCAGGATGGGCCTGTCGGGTGGTCCCTGGCCCCTTAGGCCCACAAACAATGCTCCAGTATCCATTATCTTGCTGATAGACAAATTCTTGCTTAGCTGGAATAAAAAATATTGAGAATAAAATATTCTCAAATATTGGCATAAAATATTATTTTTCCTCCAGTAAGTGATTCCCAGAGATCTGTTAGCTGAAAACTTAGTATACTGTATCTCAGCATGATGGGCAGCGTGCCGTTAAAACAAGAGGAAATTGGACAAGTAGAGGACAAAAGATGAAGTGGCTATCTACAGAAGATAAACAGTAACTGAAAGTCATGGCTTTAAACAGAAAGAAAATCCATTTGAGTGATGAATCCAAATTTCCAAATTGTCTTCAATATGGACAGAGCAGGTGAGGAGAGAGGTACAACAGTGAGCGTCTACGGTCATCTGTAAAACACGGTGAAGGCTCGGTCATGGCTTGAGACTCCATTTCAGCCACTGGTGTTAGGAATCTTATTTGAACACAGAAAAATACCGTCCAATTTCACCCACCATGCAATACCATCCAGAAAGCATCTGATTAGTTATAGCTGCATTTTTCAACATGACAATAACCACAAACATTCTGTCAGCGTATTATTAAAAGCATACCTGGATAGAAAAACAGACAGTGGAGCACTATCAGTTATAGATCAGCCTCCCCAGAACATCCAACGAAGAGCTTTGAATGTCCTTCAAGAAGCCTGAAGACCTCTTCCTGAATAGATTTTTTTTAATTACAAGAAGCTTGACTAAGAGAGTTTAGGCTGTGTTGAAGAATAAAGGTGGTCATACCAAGAATAGGCTTTCAAGCTTGTAAGAATTGTACAAATTGTGGTTTGTTGTTGCACCTTTCCTAGCTTATATAAGAAAATGAAATGGGGCTCAAGACTTTTGCACAGTATTGTAGGTTTCAAGTACTTTACTTTACTGTAGAACAGCAAACTTGAGGTTAGTTACAGGTGGTGAAAAATATTTCAAACACTTCCTTGCACACTGCTTTTTAAATGCTGTCCTAATCCTTAGATGCAGAGGATAAAATAAAATATATAAAAGATATCAAGTCTGGCTCTCGGTAGCCAGGTCAGTGGAACAGGCTGTGCTCTGCTGAAGTTTGATGATTGAGATTTCTCTAGACATATCTGCTTTCCTCTGAAAAAAGAGCTAAGCGCATACCACCCAACTATTGTGGCTCTGATTGAAAAATAAAATGAACAGCAAGTGGGACTGAAACTTTCACCGGCTTTCAATCAGAAGTCACAAACTTTTGGCGGTCTTGTCACGATATTATGGAACCGCATTGTTTCTCATCGATCAGTCAAAGCCTGTCATTTAGTGTGGAAATTATTTAAGACTTCACAGCCTGAGTGCAAATCGTCTGAAGCTGTAGCTGCTGCTGCTGATGATGCACCCTCTCACAGTATTTCCGTGTAACAGCATGAAGATTTGTCAGATCAGACTCTTTTGTACTGGTGAGCAGCCACAGTGTCCTGTGCGTCAGATTTAGACATGCTACGACAAAGATGCTGAGAACTCAGTACATGACATTATCGCAATTTCAGGTGAAATTTGTCCGTCCTGGCAAGACTTTAAAACATGACTCATGCTGACTCATCCTCTTGCCTCTTTATTCAGCCATGATCTGCAGAGGGTGTAGCCCCAGTGTCTGCAGAACTCCTCTCAGAAATCAGAACATCTCAGTGTAAGTTTGCGTTGTCCTTTTATTCACTTTGCTATGTTTGTCACAAATGTGGAGTCTTCTAAAGGCCTCTGTTAGAGAAAAAAGCCAGTGCCGTGATATAATGTATTGTTTTTTATTAATTATATAAAGACTGAATTTGTGTTACATGTTCGTCATGTTTGTCTCCATGTTTCACTGTTTGTTGTTTGGTCTTTAGGTACTTCCTGTTTTACTTTTTGGAACATGTTTGTAAGGAGAACTGCTTACACATAACCTTGCACGTGTGGTCTTCCTTTTATTCATTTATATGGGCAAAAATTGACATTTGTAGGACTAATAACTTTCACACAGACCTTTAAGTGCATATAAAATCTTGATATACTGTACACCCCACCCCCCACACACACACTTTTTGTTTTTGGTTACCAGTGTCCTGTAGTGTCCAAAGTGTTCTGCCTCTGCTTCCATTTAGCTGAGCTGTGATACGAAGCTCTCAGGTGATGTGACGTGCCTGAGCAACTGGCTACCACCCAAGCTTTCTGATGCGTAAAAATTAACATGGCAACTGCTACCATGTGCAAAATCTTGCAGTGCAGTGCAGCTGGACCGGGAACAAGTAATGACTGAAGGTTCTTCACTAATCATCTCTATTTGCCACATAAGAAAAAAAAAAGAAGCTATAACGATCGAGCATGTCTTCCAATTTTATAAAATCAAGTTTAATAAACTCCAAGAGATCTTTTGATAGCCTCGCTTTTTTGCGGACAACTCATAATATAACAGAATGTGATGATATAGTTACAGTGTTAACAGTGACTCACTGAGGCATCAGCTCTTTTGTAAGCATACAGTGCATCCAGAAAGTATTCAAAGTGCTTCCCTTGCACCACATTTGTTATGTTACAGCCTTATTCCAAAATTTTTCACCTAGAAATTCCTTACTTGAAATTACTGAAAATTTATTAGAAACATGAAACAAATATATAACATATATAATATAATCATTTACAGCTTTGCCTTGACACTCAAAAATGAGATCAGGGGGATTTGGTTTCCACTGATCATCTGTCCAATGTTTCTACAACTTAATTGGAGTCCACCTGTCGAAATTGCACAGTTGTGATTTGGGAAGGCACACACCTGTCTGTATAAGGTCCCACAGGTAACAGTGCAGGCCAAAGCTCAAACCCAGTCATGAAGTCCAAGAGATTGTCTAAAGACCGCCAAAGCAGGATTGTATCCGTACAGATCTAGAGAAGGATACAGGAAATGTTTTCAGTATTGAAGGCCCCAGTGAGCACAATGGCCTCCATCATCCGTAAGTGAAATAAATTTCCAACCACCTGGACTCTTCCTAGAGCCAATCTGAACGAAAGGAATAGAAGGGGTTTAGTCAAAGCTGCAGTGTTGCTCTGTGGAGAGATCCTCCCAAAAGGACAACCATTTCTGTAAAAGTAATCACATGACAGCCCACCTGGTGTTTGCCAAAAGGCACCTGAAGGACTTCCAAACTGTAAGAAACAAAGTTCTCTAGTTTGATTACACAAAGATTAAACTCTTTGGCCTGAATGTCTGGAGGGAACCAGGTACCGCTCATCACCTGACCAATACCATCCCAACAGTGAAGCATGGTGGTGGCAGCATCATGCTGTGGGGATGTTTTTTGGCAGCAGGAACTGGACGACTAGTCAGGCTCTTGAGGAACCTGGTAACCTTGATGATAACCTGCTGTGCAGCACTCTAGATGGTGTGCCAAGCTTGTAGCATCATATTCAAAAACACTTGAGTCTGTAATTGCTGCCAAAAGTGCTTGAAAAACATGTTGAGCAATGGCTGTGTCTTTTTTCACTTTGTCAGTATGGGGTATTGTGATTAAACTCATTTTTATTTGAGAATAAAAATGAGTTTAATCCATTTTGGATTAAATAAAGCTATAACATGACAAAATATGGAACAAGTGAAACAATGCTGTGAATACTTTACTAATGCACTGTATGTGGAACAGCCTTTGACATGAGCTTACAAAAGCAAGTGGAGATTTTTTCACAGGATGCATGAAAATCTGTGTCCCATCATTCTGACTGTTGCTTTTCATGTATTTCTAGTGGTTTCAAAGGTCATAGACACTTTCCAGAGTGATACTGAATACAATTCCACTTAAACTATTAATATAGTGTCAAAAGGCTACACAATGAAAATTATAAGTGAAACAGAAAGCAGACTCCACAAACTGAGCAATGTTGAGATCCAACATATGCATAGCCCAGCATGAGGCTGAGTACTAATTCAACCTGACAAAATCGTTTTTATGCTGATCTCAATTGGAAACAAAGTGCTTGTTTTCTTGAAATCACAGAAATGTCAAACACCCTGCTTCAAGCATCAAAGTAGCCACCTTCTTAATGGTGCCCATTGTGATGTAAAGTTATCCATTGTGATATAGGGGTGCATGCAATCTTGTATGGCCATTTGCTCGTACATTAATATGCAAGAACAAGTACATTTCTTTGTTTTTGTCTTCAGATAGAATGAAATTGAGCCTTCATGACAAAAGGAGAAAAAAAAACAAGACCAGTGGAGCTGGAGTTAAACAGCTGGGTAAAATATATAGTCTCCAATTAATTTGCCAGATGGATGCAAGCGTAACACATGCCAAAATCAAGGTTATTAATACAATTTTACAACATGTAAATTTAAAACAATTATTTACAACATTTAAACTTGCTATATTTTGTTTAATTGCAGACAGTTTAAAAGATTGATGGTACTCTTACATCTGTGAGTAGAATAAACACAACTTAGCCATTTGAGGGTGACACGTCACTCCCTTATGTATCATTTCTTTCACTGGCTAGCTGCTTGTTTTCTGTCTTCATGGTGAGATATAATTATGCCCCTTGTTCTTTTTTTAATTCTCTTTTCTTTTACTTGTCAGCTCTGGAATTGTTACGTTAAAAATATCTGAAAATAAACATAATAAAATCAAACTGGCTAACAAGAGGAGCCTATAGAGATTTTAAAGAGCTCTTCTTGCAAGCAAATGTATTTCGCACAAACATACATGCAGCATACAGACCATGCTTCTGCTTGCTAAAGCTGCCGGACAGGACCTGAATAAAGCAAACGTATAAAGTATATCCTCTTAAAATTTGATATCATATTTAGATTTAGATTTAGATTTATTTGCACTGTTAATTAATGATTAATTAATTAAAAATCAAGCAGTCAATTGCCTCATCTGTATCTGATTTTGAGAAATATATTTGTAGCACTAAATGATTCATGGCAATGTTATCCCCGTATTTATGTTTCTACTGTAGATAGATAGATAGATAGATAGATAGATAGATGTCGTCAATTGCTTGTTCCTAAAGAGTCAACTGATTGTTGAGGTTTTCTCTGTATTATTATAGGATCATTACCTTACAATACAAAGCGCCTTGAGGCGACGGCTGTTGTGATTTGTTGCTATATAAATAAAAATGAATTGAATTGAGTTGAAATGGATCCACATGGGAAATTGTTGTACTGCTCTGTCTTTTGTTGCTCCAGAAGGAGCTGAACAAATCTGATCAGCTGACTAAGTTCACTCAGCGTTTGTCTAAAATGGAAAAAGGAGAGGAGTCAGAAAGGTGTGAGCCTACCAGAACTCTGTTGCCTGCTCCTCTTATCTGCTTGAGGCCAGAGGCTACATTAGGCGCTTCTATCACAGAACAACTGAGTTGTCACTGTGGTCAGGTTGCATTGTGGGTAATGTAGGCCTTAGGTCTTTGAAGCGAAAGAGACTAAGTAGGACAATCTGCAATATGATTTTGATTTTGGCTCTTTTTTTTCTATCATGAAATGAGCGAAACACTTTTTAGACAATCAAATTCTGAATTGTGTCTCATTGCGTCATTAAAGAAATTCCACGTGACCATTGGCGACCGGACATATCAAGTACAAAACCATAATTACGTGTTGCTGTTCACTTGGCGATTCCTTGAGATTTTCGCTGCCAGCCATTCTTTGTTTGACTGTGGACTCATGGATGCCTGACTGTTGTGAGGAAGGACAGACTGCAGCAAAAGTATTGTAGGGACATTCACACGCATCTCCTCCCTGCACTCCTGGGGGAGGATCCATTCCCTTCCAAACACACACCATCGCCTGAGGGGCAGAGTGACCGCTCAAGCAGTGCCTGCCTCAACACTTGCACACACTCAAACACACACACAGACACAGAGGCATGTTCATGTTAGACCGTTGCAACATCCTAGCCAATTGATTAGACAACAATGAATGCCTAACGGACTGACTGCCTATTAATGATTAGCAGCAAACCGAGATATGTGTGAAGGATATGCTGCTCTCCAAACAAAGGGTGATTTTAGTTTGACTGCTGTGAGTGCTCACACTTCTCCTTCTTCTTCTTCTTTCTTTTTTTTTGTATTTTAATGCAACACCCTTATTCTTCCACCCTTTATCTTTTTTTAAGTGAGACCACATGTTCCTGTCTGTATTTCTTTGCTTTATACAACTATCAGTCCTATCAGCCCCCCTCCACACACACACACACACACACACACACACACACACACACACACACCTACTTTAAGAACAATGCTCTACTCTTCTTCCCTGCAGTCTCTCATTACCCTGCTGTTTATATCTTTGTCTTACTTTCACTTTCTAGCTCTATCTTCCTTGTGCCTCGTACTTCTTTTTCATATTATATCCGTGTCCCCGGTCTTTTCTTTACCTCATCCTCACTGGCATGTTCCCTCCTGTCTCCCACCCTTTGTGGGTCTTATGCTTGACACCTTCCCCAGCCCTTTGACATGCTCCACTTCATATTATGAGTGTCACATGCCACCTTGTTAGGTTTTGTGTGTGTGTGCGTGTCTGTATGCACACACTGACTGTTTTCCGCAGAAGGTGAGAGTGAAGCAAAGAAAAAAGAGAATGAACAAGGAGGAAGAGTTTACGCATTTAGCCCGAGTTTGTTAATAATTAATGTGTCACAGGTTTGCAAAATTGCCTCACGCTCCCTCTGCTCAATCCTCCGTTCTCCCTCTCTCCCTCTGGCTTTCCTTTCTCTCCTTCACTCTGTCTTCTTCCTCCACCTCCCTCGTGGCGTTGGCTACCTCGCCCTCTCCATCTCAATCTTTCTCCAAACACAATGCTCACTCTGGTGTTGCTGTGTGCCTCAAGGGAAGATGAAATGTTAATACACTCGTGGGGAAAGAGGCACCAAGCGTCCAGCTAAGATGCCCACCATGACTCCATCTTTCTGACCAAAGTCGTGGGCAGTCCGGGTGACAGTGTGCTGCCATAACAACGGGGGCACATCCAGCTCACAGTGGATTTTGGTAGCACTGTCAGTGAGAATTTACTTGCTTTTACTGCCTCGTATGTTTTGAAGACCCTGCTGATGCACCGCTTGTTGCCTCCCGGTTAATTTTAGACATGAAACGAACCAGTAATTTGTATTATTTTTAAAAGCTGATCAACGAAACTAAACGAAAGACTTTCTTCGCATGTTTCTCCCTTTCTCTCCTCTCACTGCAGTGCCCGTCACTATGCCAGCCGTCTAATGCTTCAGGGTGCTGGACTGCGCAGGCGGCAGGTGACACGGATTTCAATAAAAGGGATTATAGATGTGGGGACTGCAGAGAGGGAAAAACAACACATTCATATACACATTTGGGGCAAAAACATGGCTGCAAATAGGCAGTGTACACACAAGAAAGCATTTTGGCTTAATAATTTTAAGACTTATAGAGAACGGTCTCATTTTAAAAGAAAATCTGGGATAAAAGTGCCACCAAAAAAGCAATATAAGATCCTGGATTCAGTCATTCAATCTGCTGTTGTAGTTACAATATGAATGTAAAAATCTGTGGACAGTTTTAGAACCAGCACCGAATGAATCAATTTCAATGGACCTTTTGTATAACAAAAAGTTTTGTTAAAATCAGGATTTTTTTTTTGCACACAGTGTGAAAACATTTAATTTTTAATGATAGGTACACCATCTTAATTATAGTTCTTAATCCACTGAAAGAGGTGTCTTCCATTTATAGTGGAAGCCAAACATTCAATTATATAAACACAGATGCCAAGTGACAGAAATTTAATAAGAGCCTCTCAAGGTTTTCTCATATTTGAAACCTTTTACAGTGTGTCCATTGTCAGGTGCTGGACGTCTGTGTCTCAGTAGGTGGACAGAGGACCACAGAGTGACCTGCTCAGGACAGCTGCTGACATAATGAGGCCAGTAAACAAGCATCTGTCTCGCCCACTGAAAGGCAAACTCACTCAGACCAGGCCAATTCTCTCCCCTTCTTTCTCATTGTGAGTTTTAAGCTGGGATTCTGCAAATGGTCAGACTGGAGACAGTAAAAACATAGGATCTCCCATAAGCCTATGGCTATAATGTAGAGATGAGAGAGGTCATAGTAGTATTTAAACCCCTCTCCTTACTGTTACACAAATGCAAATATTTAAGATGATTTATCAACTATACAAGGAAAAGATATATCAACTAACGCATGTTCTTTTTTCAGTAATGATCGAATTTGTGTGTACTCAATTATATTCAGTTCATTTCTGCCATGTAGCACTGCCGTCTGATTGGTTGCCCCTGATTTGTCGTTGGTTCGTTAGTGGTTTTTGGTTGTTTATTGGTAAAGTTTTCCAGGATGATTTTTAGAGGCCTGGACAGGACTGATGCTGTCCTCATCTAGAAAACATTCAGTTTTTTGTGTAAGGTCTGTGTAAAGGTTACAATTTAAAACTTAGACCATGTTTTTACACTTAAAAAAAGTGAAATTACAAGAGTCCAACTTGTAATTTGAACAAAAATTTGTAATTTTTATATGGTGAACATAATTATATCATGTAGGATCTGTATAAAATTAAACAGCTTAATTTATTCTTGTTGCAATGATGTGATAAAATCTAGCAAGAGTGGTTACTTGCCTGGACTCGCCATATCACAAGATCACACAAGATTTCAAACCATGGGAGACTTACTGGGGTTATAAGAGGCAGAAACCTGTCGTCACAAAATCTAAAGAGAATTCTCTATCAACCCTGGTAATGATAGTTATCCTTCTTTTTTAAAGTATGGATTGACGTCTCAGTGTCGCAGTGATTAGCACTGTTTCCGTACGGCAAGAAAGATCAAATCAAGAGTTCAACTCCACCAACTAGCCGGGGCCTTTCTCTGTGGAGTTTGCATGTTCTTCCTGTGTTTGCATGGGTTCTCTGGCTTCCTCCAAGAGTCCAAAGACATGCAGTTAGCGTGGTTAGGTTAATGAATGTGAGTGCCTCTCTGTGTTAGCCCTGTGATAAACTGACAACCTGTCCAAGGTGTACCCTGCCTCTGACCCTGTGACAGCTTTTGTGACAAGCAGATGGATGGAGTGACAACTATGTGAATTGTAGAGGGAAAAAAGATCCACATGAGAAGTTTTATGTCAACACAAAATGCACAGGTTTATGAATATTAATAACTTGTGTTAATTTAACTCAAGTTAAAATTGCTTCCAAAGCAAAACATTTGTGTGCAACCAATGTCCACTAATGAATTAAGTAAATCCAACATTCTTTTTTTTTCTTTTTTTCAGTGTAGGTTATAACAAATTTGTATTTTAAACCAAACATTGCTAACCTGGTTAGCAATCTTTTACAAATGCTAACCTGGTTAAAAGTTGGGTGTGTTGGTGTGCTGCTTCTACACTACCTGCTGCTTGATGCTGGCTTTGTCCTTTTAAAGTGGAAACACTCCTATGTGTCCTTTTAGGGGTGCTTACAAAGATGTTTCAGACAGTAGGAACAAACTACCATTGTTATTAATTTATCTGGAGGAATATGCTTTCAGGGAGTATACACTTCTTAGGTGCTTTGGAACAAACAGTTCTGGGGACTACCTGAGAGTAAGTACCCACACGGGAGGTCCCTCATGAACTAAATAATTTCCAAGCCCTTTTTTCCCCTATTTTCTTTTTACACCACTAATAGGAACTTTGAAGTGCAATCTCACCTCTGCTAGTGTTCCTTTATTTTCTTGTTTCGGCTTGTTTCATTTCAAGTCTACATCTCATCGCTGTGTGCTGGATGCCTTGTAGCAAGTTGGGGGAAAATTAGTAAAGAGTTTTATATTGTAATCTAATGAGTTAAAATGGTAGAACTGCATATGGGCCCAGCTGAGCTGAGACTCCAACCAGCTTTTGTGGTGCATTCATTAGAAGCTGGAAGTTCGAATTTCCAAATTTCCAGTCAGGATTTTAAAACTTAAACGCCCCGTTGGAAGATGGACTTTCAGCTCAGAAAGTTAGAGCAGGTAAAGCTTAGTAAAAGTGTAAAATCAGCCACTGTTGTGTATTTGTGACTGGAAAAATGATCCATATGCAAATATTTGACCTGGGTCTATTTGTGAATGCGCTTCTGTATTTTTTTACCGCACAAAAGCAAGCAGTGCACTGTATTGTTAGTAATACATGAATGCCTCTACTTTTCTAAGGAGCAAAATAAATCCTGATTTTTCTTGTCTTTACTTCTTCGCCATGCTCAAATCAGGAGTGACGTCACTCCCGGCTCCGACATTTAGTTAATGGCCTGCTGCTTACACAGCTAATGTTTTACCAATGTTTACACTTTTTAACTCATCTGGCTGAAGGACCGATGAGCTAACGCCACGGAGAGGCATCCGCCTTCCTTCTATCCATTCACACTTCAAGGGAATCACTATTCCTCCGGCTGCGCTCGTCAGATTTTAGTGAAACTTACACAAAGTGATCACCTAATGGTTCTTTACCCAAACAAAGCTCATTGTCAAGGTCACATTTGTGGTTTTACAAGGAATAACCTGTGAATTCTGATTCGTTAGCTGGATGAGCTACTGCAAGATTGATGTCTGAGTATTTAATTAATGGAAATTGCCAGTGCTGTATTTATGTGCGCTTCCCTTCTTATTTAGTCTGATTATCTTGTTGGACGTATGATTTCAAACCTTCTTCCTATATTAACTATGGCCAGTGAGAACCAGTGAGGGATGTAAACTCACAGCGAAAGCAGACTATTGTAAAGTATAAGGGATTGAGTGATATGCCAACATTTCACGACCTAGAGTTTGGTGAGACACACTAAATGTAAAGGAATGAACCATTGGTTGAGAGGTTACAAGCCAGCAAACGCTTAGGTAAAAATGTTTATTTTGGTAATAGCCATAAAATGCAATCCCATATCTATATCTCTATCAAATGGGGGCTTTCAGATTTTTTTAAACATGTAATTTTCTGTATTAAATCAAGGTTATTAAATCTGCTCTCACTATTTCACTCGTGGTCCGACATCTCAAATAACAGCAACCATAAGCTACTTGGAACATTGTAGTATTAGTACAAAGAACAGTATCATCAATGCACCAGATAGCATCTAAAATGACTTGGAAGACAACTTACTAAAGCTAATTTCCATAATCACATTGTCTCAGCTGGGAAACCTCCACCCACATACCCAATGATGCAGTGGCTACAATACATACAAGATTCGGCATTAAAGCTTATCCTAACAATTCATGAAGAAAATAAAACAAAAGGGAAAAAATTAAGAACATTTTAGGAGACAAACATTAATACTTTTCCACAGAGAACAAGTAACTCAGACTACATTAATATTACTCTTAAATGGGGTCTAATGACCACACCCATTTTTGACAATTGCATGTGTTTATATTCCGGGGGGGGGGGGAGAATTGTGAAAATTTATAATCAAAGTCATCAAAATCTTCATCAGCAGGTTTCCTTTATGTTAGCTGGCTCGACAAAACCTAAAACTACAGACAGAGAAAACTTTCTTTGTTAACAGCTGCTTTCTTCCTCAGACTCTGTGCACACTCACATAAATAGGGGGGTGTTTTACAAGTCATTTTACTCTCCTTCCACTGAAAATGAACCGCTTGAGTGCCGCCTACTTCAGTCACAAGGTCATCAAGCGCTATGAAGATATATAGCAATATATATTCCTGAACACTATTAAACTTTAAACTTGATAGATTTAAACACAAGTCTGGAGAAGTGCACGCAGGTCTCGCTCTGTCTAATGAGTGAGACATGGAAATCTCTGAAGGTTCTGGTCAAACCAGAGTAAAATCATTTTTCTTGAATATATCAGTGAACACTAATCCATTTTCTAATGCGCGATTGTGCCGTGATAGCACACAGACAGACTCAAGAGGTGAAAACAATATCAGCCATGCTGTCAGTGCTGGTGAAAACTGTGACAAGACTAGACTAGACCTTCTTTAATGCGACATTTATTGCTCTTCCACAGTTTGCCTTTGCTGTATTTTAACCACTGGTAAGGTTTTATAAGTACTGAAAAGGACTCCCTAAATCACAACATAAATCATTTTGTTTTGTTGCGGAGTGCTACCAAAGCATGTATATAACAGCATGTTATATTCTTACAGCGCAGGTGCTGTCAGTGCAAATGTCAGGCAGCGTCCTGCGGTGGTAAACTGCACTGGAGTTTGCATTTCAGCTACACCTGCATGCCTTTGTATGAAGAAGGCATACGTGTGATACACATGTAAACATGCTGCCACTGATGATACAAATTACATTGTCTGCATTTGCATAGAGAAGGACAGGAATGAGGCAGAGGAGAGATTTATTGCTCCATAAGACAGTAACGGGGGTTGAGGTTGTTGGAGAGTGAGGGTAAGGAGAACTGTTGAGTCTTTTCCTGTAGTATGAGTCATTGTTGGCAACCTGACTCTCCAGTCTGATTGCCTTGTTGAGCTCGCTTTTGGCATGGTGGCGCTCTCACTATATCCTCTCCTGAGCGCCTGATCCATGATATTCATGAGGTTTCTAAGTTCCCCGCTAATAGCTGTTGAAGAAGTGGTGAATGTCACATTTTATCGTCTTTGAAATCGCGTTATGGAGTTTTAAAAATAGTTTCCAAGGTAATTGTATCTTTGTATCAAGACGAGTGCAAATTTGTTTTGATTAAAGCGTATGGTCTATAGTTCCTTAATTTTTAGAGATATGTAGGGTGAGACATTCAACAACAGAAAAAAAAAAATGACGGTGAGGTGTAAAGTAGAAAATATACTGTAGAACAAATCGAAGCTGTTTAGGGTCAATCTTGCTTCCGTAAAATGTCTTTTTTTCCCCCCCCTAAGAACCGAACGCAGGTCGTGGCGGCTGTTCAGACTGTAGAGAGAAGGTTATTTGAGCATTTGAGAAGCAGGATAGAAGAGCCAGGGCTCAGTGGAGTGCTGACCAGAGAAGGAAGGGCCAGGCAAGAGAGGGAAGCAGAGCGTGGAGTACGAGCAGTGTGCAGTGTTGGAGCATTGCCTGGAGGTATGGGGGGTGCGGCTGCCTCGGCAGCACTATGTGCCTGCACCAGGGTTTACAATCCATTACGAACAAACCACAGGCAGCCAGTGGATTGAGTGATGCACAGAAATCGACATCACAGGAAGCAGCGAGGTCTGCCAGTCTACGTTTCACCAAAAATGTGATTATATCTCTGCTATGTACAACATCGTTAGGTATAAGATCTGCAGTGGCCTCTTAACATGTAGTGTTGTTCAAAAAAATTACTCAAATTTTTTTATTATTGACCTTTTTGTTAAATGTTTTTATGTAAAAAATCTGATTTGCAGCTTTCAGCTTCATTTGGGTGCATATTGTAAACAAGGTTTAAACTGCCTGAGGTTCTATACTCCAGCAAATGAATGACGATCCCCCACAAAATCACACATTTCCTATCTTGTTTCAGCAGTACTCCACTTCCCAACGTGACACCAAGTACTATGTGATTGCTTGAGAAGCTCTTCATTCATTTGCTTCATTGCCAAAGCTTGTGCAGTCCTGCAAAGCCCTGCGCATAAAATTTGATGAATTTGGACTTTTTAAAAACATTCTACATGTTCACACAGGAATTGATTGAAACAAAATGTAAAATGTGATATTTATCTAATACACACTATTATTTTTATACCCATAAAGCCTTACTAGACCATATAAATGTTCCTGAAGATTACATTTATCACAGGCTAGTTAAAAGTATATTAGCGAGTATATCATTAGGGCATGAATTGTTGCTACTACAGTGTAACAAGGAGTCTTTTGGGTTTGTTTTGTATCTGAGTGTTTTATCATAAGATAATACCTCACACCTCTGGGAACTTCACTGCACTATTTAATCCTGCTGGGCTCTTCTTGTTAATAAAATTGATTGTGCATATTGCATCATTATTTAAAAAAAATGCTCTGACTCATGCACGTCTCACTTCAAAGCAACAAGTGCAGCATGCACAAGAGAAACTAGAATGGATACATTGTGTGTTATTTGTCATATTGAAAGACTTTATATTCACAATTTTGATTTTAGCACACTTTATTACTTTTTTGTGAAGTCATGTAGTGCTACTAGTCCTAGAGCTGTACAAGTTTAAATACTCATAAAAGGACAATCTAGAAAAGTCCATTGTTTGTCAGTGGTTCATTGTTTGGCGGGCAAGGTAGGACCCAAATACAGGACTCACTCCAGGTTAAGTCCAAAGATACGGACAGATGATAAAATGTTTCATTGTTTTGGGGGGTTTTGTTACAATATATTTGCAACCACAAAAAGCGCAAAGGTGTCTGTAGCATGGCTCTTTTTCATCAAAATCCAAACCATTTTAGTGTGAGGAAATAATAAATACAATGTCTGAAAAAATTCAATTTTCCATGATTTTATCCTTTAAAAGTAAGTCGACACTTAATATTGTGCTATCTAATTTAAACTTCTGACTCATGTGATTCGTTTTGCTGTGACAGAGATGAAAAATAGTTCGATGATGAGTTCTCCTCCTGATGCTGGAATGAACCAGGCCAAGTCTGCCAAAGGGCCAAGGGTTAGAGTCATCAGAAAAATATAATATTTATAATAATAGCAGAAATAAAATGTATTTTATGTTTCTCTTAAATGAAAGAAAATGCTTCAGTAATTTCTCTTCTTGGTCAGTCACAATTTGTGAGTGTATAAATACGTCATATCTTCAAAAATTATTTATCTATTCTGCAAAACACACACTGGAAAAACAGCTAACCTCTTATAATCAGTGCCTACCTCTATAAAGGCCAGTTAGCCATATAGTTGTGCAAAATAGAAACCTTTCCATATATCTGTAGTAGTATTAGTAGTAGTAACTATATTTTTTGCTTGTATATTGTTGTATTTTTACACAAATATCAGCCTAATTCATTTTGTCAGGCATACAAACTGTCTGTACTAAAGTTTATGGGCATGAAAAATGTGTCTGAGATTTCTCAACAGCATAGTGGAAAGGACACTGCCCTCCCCAAAGCCCCGCCATGATCTTGATCTCATTCTTGTTGTGAAATTGACAGAACCTGTTTGTTAGCAAACAAAACAGCAGAACCTCCCAGCAGCCTCTGGCTGTTATTTTTACACCTCAGGTACAATTAGTGCTCCCTTTGCCAAACTAAAAACCTCCATAAGTCTTTCTTCATTCTTCACAGGGCCTTAGTGAGAGTTGCACAGACACGGGGAAAAGGCCAGAGATGCAACACACAGTTTTCCCACTGGAGCGAGACATGGAAAAATAAGTTAGACAGAGCAAGCGAGAAAGGAATTGAAGCGAGTTGAAATGGAGTAGAGAATGATAAAACCCTGTTGGGGACACAAAAAAGAACAGGATAGGGGGCATTTCATCGGGGCATAATTGGCAGTCTTTGTCAAAGGAGGCCCTTGATTTAATAGGCAGGTCTGGTGACTAAACCACTGGAGTGCAAACAGTGGAGAAAAAGCTGTGGCAGATCTGGAGTTTCCTGACCAGCCGCCCCTCCCCTCCCCTCCCCTCCCCTCCCTGTCTCTGTAGACAACCAAGCAAGTAGCTCACAGCCTGTTTTCCTGACTGCTTGCACCCAAACCACACTGCATATCTCACCCTGCCACCATGTGCGGTGCACACTGCTACACACATTCACAACACAGCGCCATTATCAGCTCCCCACCATATTAAGATTTCATCCCTTCATTGACAAGAGGGAGAACTAGAGACCAGAAATTTTATGTGATCAGTGCAGCAGCAGCAGCAGGTGCGTACACCTTAGTGTGGTCTTACCGTGTGACAGAGCAGCCTTTACTCAGTCTACAAATGGGATGTGATACCCTCCAACCTTACAGTAGACTTAGCACAGCACAGATGAAGGAGCGTCTATAACTTCCTTCCTGAAACCTCATCAGGTACATTACAGCATAATACCAGCTATTGCAGAACTATATGGGGCCATGTACTTGCAGCTGTATGCTCACTCCCCATCAAAGCACCTTTTAACTTGAAGAAAGGAAGATCATGGACCTGATATGTAACAAAAGCTGGATTTCACTGCACATGGAGCTGCAGCGGGCTACCTTAGGCTAGCCAAATGCACAGAGTAAGCATACTGTAGTGAGATTTACATATGATGTACAGTACTGCCGGATCACATACAACTTGCTAGACATTGGTCTAGCACAGTCAAAGGCCACAAAAAGATAAGCAGCCGGAGGGCAATTTTCACCTATTCAGCATTAGAAGTGATGACAAAAGAAGTCACACCTTATTAATTTATTTTAAGGGTGTTATCCCCAAATTATCCCCAAAATAATTGCTTCTAACTGTTGCAGATTTAACGCTGCTGAAAAAAAACAGTATCTTTTTCAATTAATTCATGCCATCATTAAAATAGACCCTACATGTCAGGCTTGAAAAGGGTAGATTAATATTACTTGATTCACTACATGCATTTAGTTCAACTAAATGCATGTAGTAAATCAAGAGATAGCGCATGCAAAGCTGCACAGGTCTCATACATGTATTCCACCTCCTCTGGCTGTGGCTCACGTGGTACAGGTTCGATGCCCAGTACCACAACGCGGTGAAGTGTCCTTGGACTGAGGAACAGCTAATGCTAAAAGCTCTGATAAAAGTACAGAGTCATTTACAATTCCAACCAGACCCTGCAGTCAAAAATAGATAGATTTGCTGGTAACTGCTACAGGGGAGATATAAATAAATCCAAATCAATGCACACATTTTCTCACATTACAAAGCTTATATCTAAATCAGGAAATTCCTTGTACCGGGTATTTCCCACAGTACAACTGGTCAGCATTTAGGGGGTTAAACATGGATGTCTATACATTACATAACTTCATCATCTGAAACAGAGAAGCACGTCAAAAATCTTACCTTGTCAGAGTTTTGGTTTCAGTGCACCTTGTGGTCAAAACTGCCGGTCATACATCATTCATTGCACACTCAGTCTTATCTGAAAGGAACTTTCAAAACCACCCACAGGTTATGAAGTCTAGGCCAGTGAATAAAAGCTTGAGGAATAGAAGGAAATGATAGACTGCACCTGAACTGACCCAGTGAAGTTACAAAACCCAAAGCTTTGGTAAATTTGGTCCTTTTTTTCTCCTCCAGACAGCTAAAATATAAGTTACAAATTTACATTTCCTGATTTTATGTAATGTGATGTGACAAAGAACAACATAAAAACAAAAGAAACGATACATAACAACCCCCAAAGATTAAATATGCTTCCAAAATACACAGTTATGATACAAACCCATAATTCTGCATACAAAGCCCTAAAATTTGTTTTAAAAATCCAAAGAAAATAGTGCAGTGTAAGATAAAGATATCACAAAAACTGATTTAAAAATGCTATTATGTTTTGTATGTGCTCTCTATATGTCTGTTTAGTGCTCGGAAGGAATTAAGGTGCTAAAAGGTGTGACAGAGGAAGGTTAGGTGGGGATGTGTGGCGATGGAGGGGGGTGGGAGGGCGTGAGGTTGCGTCAATGCTATGATTAGCGCGGACCAAGCTATGCTGTTATTGATTGGCACAGTGGAGACACTGGGCTGCCTTCCACTACACTCTAATGAGAAGCCCTGACCTCCACTAGTCAGCAAGGTCACCAAAGCCTACTGTAATTGCACTTTCTCTAATGGCGTCAGTCACGCACGCACTCCAACCCCAGTAATGACAATTACCATAATGTCACCAGGCTCTGCGGGGGCCTTCCAATCATCTGTCATTTTGGGAGAGGGGATGTTAGTCAGCTGCTGCCAGAGATTCAAAGGGTGCAACAGTGTATTTGATTATGATACCTTCACACACTGAAACCTGTTTCTTAATCACCAGGGTGCACCAGATTTTATACCGGCCATGCACACACATGGGTGCTGCCTTAAAAAACCAAAAATATATTAATCTCGCATGCAAAATAAATGGCTCGCACTACGTTTAGCTACAAACTCATTTCCACGTGCAGCCTCTGGGAAAGCAGGACACCAGTGATATCGATATTTTTTCTTATTACTAATTATTTTTGTCCTGCATTCTTTGTGTTCTTCTCCTTTGTTTGTTTAATTGTTTCCTTTCTGTAGGTGAAAATGGTTTGTCTCAATGTCAGAGACTTCAAAGACCTCAAAGACTCACAAACTAGCCAAATACTCCTCTTCCATTACATGAAAAACACCCCTATTTTACTATATACTACACTATACTATACTATATTTTATATGTATTTATCGCCCAGACTCATCAGAAAAATGACAGCACTGATCAATTGTTTAAGGGGGTTAAAACAATCAGTGTTGACGTGCATGACCTCTTAAGAGCATGCGGATGCTCTATGCGTCAATAAGCTAAGCTCGGTGCATGTTTTAACCCCTGCTGAAGAGGTCCATGTTACCAAAGAAGTCATCTTGAAACATCAGAAAAGAAATTGCTACATTTATTACTGAGATTTCTTTGGGAGGTGTCAAAAACCTACAAAACAATCCAAACCACAGATGGTCAAGGGCCGCAAACATCATCCACTTTCCCAGTACGAAAGTGTCAGTGAAACCTTTGTCTGACTTAAAAATTCTTTTTTATGTGTTTTTGATGATTAGGCTGGAATTTGAAGAGTATTCTTTGCAAGTTTCCATTGCATTAACTTCAATAGTTACAGTTAGGACCATATGATTCTTGACAATGAAACTTTATTGTGTACTTTTTTTGGGGACACAACCATAGTTAATGTAAAATTTTTCAGTGTGTGATTAAAGTGCAGACTTGTGACCTGTATTGAGAATTTCTAAACACAGTCTCCCATTTTCAGAGGCTCAAAATCAATTGGACAGTTGATTGATAATCAGTTTCATGGTCAGGTGAGGCCTGTTTCCTTCTTATTAAATGACGCTATTAAGCAGATAAAACATGTGGAGCTGATTCTAAGTGTTGATCTTGTTGGTAATTGTTCACTGGAACTCTCGATACAGGAACAATCTAGTGCGCTCTTAAAAAGAATGAATGCACTGGCTAGCTCAGTAACACCAAAAAGGCCTGAAAGAAGACCTCGAAAGCGCATGATGATGGAATTATTTTCATGGTTAAGGAAAACGACTTCACAAATCTATCCAAGTTTCAAACACTCTTGAGGAGGTGGGTGTATCATTGTCTCAATCTACAACCAAGAAACACCTTCATGAATGGAAGTACAAAGGTGATTTATAACAAGGTGCAAATCACTGGTTACACTCAAGAAAAAGAAGGTCACACTTAGACTTTGCCAGAAAACATCTCAAAGAAGCGGCACCGATCTGAGAAAGACCAAGTTGAACTTTTACCAGAATGATGGGAAGAGAAAAGGATGGAGAAGGAGAGAAACAGCTTATGATCCAAAGCACACCACTTCATCTGTCAGACATGGTGGAACCGGTTCACTAGTGTTTATTAATGATGTGACTGCTGATAGAAGTAGCAGGATGAACTGTGAATTGTACAGCGCAATGCTCTCTGCTCATATTCAGCCAAATGCTGTAAAATTGATCAAATGGTGGCTCACAGTCCAAATGTATAATGACCCAAAGCTTACTGTAAAAGCAACCCAAGAGTTTCTTGAGGTAAAGAAATGAGGTATTTTTCAATAGCTAAGCCATTCACCTGATCTCAGCCCAACAAAGCATGCGTTTACTGAAGTTACTCTAGAAACATGAAGACGGAGAGAGACTTAAGTCATTGACTGTTCTTATATTTAAAACAATGCTAATTTGTTCAATTACTTCTAAGCTCTGAAAACTTGTGTCTGTGTATAACAATGGCTGTAATTCCTAAACATTTAATTCAAAACTTGTGTTAAGTCCCTTGAAGTAAAAGTAAAAGTCTGGACTTCAATCACTTCTTGGTTGTTTTTTTGTTTTGTTTTTTAATTATATATCATGCAGAGAGGGAAAATTTTAAAAGGTGTGTCATTGTCCAACAACTTGTTGACCTTACTGAAAATCTGCATGTCTGAAACTGCGAGGTGACTGTGACAAAAACAGAGCACAGATCGCTTAGTGTCGTTATTATTGAGGGGTCAAAATTTGGTCAAAATACAGTTTTAATACAGTTTGTTTGTTTGTTTATCCCCACTTGATTTTTCTCTGCAGAATATTGGGTTTCCAGTAGAACAATGCCAAATGGCTCTGTGGGTGTTTTTAATAGCCTACTGTGTTTGGCTTGTGTTTGCTGTTCAGTGTTGAAAAATCAATCTTCCTTCTACTTTTCCCCGTCTCATGAGTACTGTCGTGCATTACAGTGATTCAGTTTGTTTTAATTAGAAATGCAAAGAATAAACTTTTGTTTTCTAATATTTGTGTTCCCTTTATTTCTTTCTATATGATTAACATCTGGTGGGTAGGTGTGAGCCGCCTGCTGCTGAGATTTTTTCCTACCTCTACAAAGAGTTGCATTGTGGTAAAAACTGTTACTCTTATAATGGAATAAAACTGCTACAGCTAATAATATGATATTTTTTATAAGTAGAGCAGCCAAAGTTAAGACTGTAACACAGGTTTAATCTTAGCTCACTGACCAAATCCTTCTTCATGCGCTCATATCCAGCAGCTATAGTTAGCATTAAAGCTGTAGCATCTTTTTTATAATGACGCTTTTACACCAATATCTCATGTTTTACCCCTTAATAAAAACTAATCAGGCATTGATGTTTTCAATAAGTCACCCTTTAAATTTTGCCTTGGTTGTCTTTTGTCAACCTCAAACTGGACCATTCAACTGTATTTGTTGTCCTTTTGTCTTTAGCAACATTTTAATGCAGTTGACCAGCAAAAACTATGGTTTGATGATTTGTTACTTTTACTCAGACATTATCTAATAAATATCACTTAGCATGAATTTGCATATGCGTTTGTGTCTGTGCGTATGTGTCCGTGCACCCATCTTGGGTAATAACTTAGCACTCCACATGCTCATCCAAATATGGTAACCTCTGGCTCCAACGAAACTGACACAGCACATATCAGTGCTAACAGTGAGGCTTTAGAGTGGGACCTTCACAAACCAGCAGCTACATCTTTTATGTACAGTATATGTATAAGACACGTTCTTGAGATTTAGGTGTCCTTCGCTGTGTATTATACCTGGATTCTTTGCAACGTTATGATGCATAATAAGAGATCCATAATGAGATTTTAAATGGGACCTATTTTGCTTTTCTTTATTTTATTTCAAATACTCATATACAAGCTTGGGCAGCACAGACTGCAGTAGTTAACACTGTCGCCTCACAGCAAGGTCTTGCTGCTAGTGCCTTTATGTGTAGAGTTTATATGTTCTCTAAATTGGCCGTAGGTGTTGTCTGTCTCTCTGTTTTAGCCCCATGATGGATTGGCAATCTATGGACTGTTGTATCCAGGTGTATCACCCTATGAGAGCTGGGACAGACCCTCAATTGGAAAGAAAATGAATGGATGGATGGATACAAGTATTCTTACAGTGTTAGATGTTCATATTAAAAATGGGCAGAAAATAATCCCTGTGAGGCAAAAGCTAATGTTTAACTCTGCTCTAAATGCTCAGTTTCAGACTTCTCCTCTCAGTTGCTCCCTTTAGGGGTCAATGCAGTGGACAATCTGCCCCATCTAACCCTATCCCTATCTTCTTCTGTCACACCCTCTGCATGTCCTCCTACACTACATCCATGAACTGTCTTTGTGGTCTTCTTCGTTTCCTCCTGCCTGGCAGCTCCATGTTTAACATCTTAGCTCTCTTATGTCTGTTAGGATGTTCTGAATATTGCCAACTGAGGCACAAACTCAAGCCCCACTCATATGCTGTTTAAATCTTTTTGCTTGTGAAGCGCGGCCAATCAAAGGAAAGTGACCTTAAATGATGAGGAAGGGAGCTAAAATCTCTTATCTTAGTGACTGAAATGGGAACATTAGAATTATTTTGGACCAGAAAAGCTACTCCAGTAACAACCAAGCATAAAAACATGATGCTGGAAATGAGTATTAAAGACCAGGACCTCCTCTAAAACCCAGTCCCTCTTCCCACTGCAGTATTTTTTGTGCAATCCCTTAAGAAATGGCAAGGGGCTCAAAGCCTTCCAGGATTACAAACAATGTGAAATATATTGTATTGACAAAACTGGTCCAAAAGTCACCAGATACCACCAACAGACTGTTTTTGTGAAATGGTGCAGGAAAGAGTCACAAAAACCGATCATGAGCAGCAGCAGCGTGAATGTGCTTCAGGAATGAGTGTGAGCCACGTTGGCTTAAACAGACCGACTTATTGTCAGTCTGATTGTAACTTGGCTGCTCATGGGTCAGCTGATAGCATGCATGACTGAGTGTCCTATATGAACCGCTTCAAGCTTGACTTTGAGCTTTCAAGAGTGGACTTTTTAAACTCAATCTGGCCCCACCTACACGTGAAGCGAAGCAAAGTTCATTATGTAGTTGGCCTGAGCCAAAGCCATTAAATGCAATAATCACTGAGTAAAGACTGTGTTTAGCTTTAGTTGTACTTCATACTAGTGTGATTCATAGCGTCTCTCTGCAACGTGAAGATGAGAAGACGTTTCCGCAGACAATCGGCCACTATGCGTTCATCTGCATGCGTGATGAGGGGAAAAGGTTTATGCTATCTGGCAGAAAGCGTACGCGCTTTCCTTCAGATTTACTGCAGCGTGTCTCCAGTTTTAGGAGGTTCATGTATTTAAGTGAGAGCTGGGGTCATAAAAAAAAGTGGGAGTGAAAAAGAAAAAGTTAAAAAAAAAAAAAAAGATGGCCAGGGTAGGTGGTTGCTAAATCAGTGAGAGCACAAAGAGGCAGGCGTCTGAGAGGTATTGACCCTCCATTGATCGTCAGAAGCTGCGTGGTGGTATTGACCAGATAGAGGAGAGACCCGGGGAGGCAGCACACAGCTCCACTGCTGAGAGAGAGAGAGAGAGAGGGAAAAAAACAGAGAAAAACAACCATATACACTGCCTACTCTGACCTTGTGGGCCGTCGCTGTCCTACAGCCCACACCACTCTACCCCCACCTCAAACAGAAAATGTGTGTGTGCGTGTGTGTGTGTGAGAGAGAGAGAGAGGCAGTGGCCCCTGCAGAGAACCATGCAGAAAGCTTGGCTTTATCTTACTGAGGCCATTTCCTATCGTGTCTCTCAAGAATCTTCACTGTAACGCCGGGAAACACCGCAGCAGATAACAGTCCGCAAGGGCCTTCTTCTGCTGCCTCTGCTACAAAAACACCCAGTCGTGTCCGTATGTAGAGCTGGACCTCGGAAAAATCGCTGAAATTGGTCAATATACAGTATTTGTTATGATCCTGATTTGATGGTTCATTACTTAGTAGCAGACAGTTTTCACACTGTAAACAGAAGGTGGGGGGCAGTGGATTTTATTCTAATGTGTTACAAAACAAAGCAATGTCTCCAGTCAAATATGAATGCAAGTAATTTAAAGAACACTTATCTTTGCCACAGTTGAAGCAGTAACTGGGAAAATGTGGTGCTCAAAGAGGCAGGCAAAACCGCCCATGGTAACCTGTAGCATAAGCTATAGCATTGTTGATCTCAGCAATGTATGCTTCCAGAGGTGAAGGAGGGTGGAGACGTGTGGTGACAAAGAAAAGGTGCATACAGTATTTTGTCACCGTCGGCTGTGATGTCAGTCAACACAACATTTTTTTAAAAATTTGCATACATGAATGAATAAGATGATATCAGCATCATGCAGGCACAGGACTCTGTGCTCGGGGCTCCAAACTCAGGAAAGTCATGGGGTAAAAAAAAAAAAAAAGGAAAAGGTGGAGGGGGGGGGGTCATTAAAGTGAAAACCAGGAGCCACATGGGAGGCAGAATTTTAAATGACTCCCCTTGTAGCAAGACTAGCCCAACAGAAGGACTAAACCTCTCTCCCTCTCGCTCTCTATCCATCTCACTCTCTCCCTCACAGAGATGCAATTAATTCGGATGGAGCGTGCCAAGTGTGCAGAGATAGAGCGAGCGGGATGCGCCCTCGCACATGCCGGAGGGAGGACAGTTTCACATTCCCCAGAACAAATACAGATTTGGGGGGCTTTCAGCCCAGCGCGTCACGACCAAACTTCATCCCATCATTTCCACCTCGTCTCTCCTGAGTTCCTCCTCACTGCAGCAAGAGCACCACCCAAGCTTGC
Source organism: Oreochromis niloticus (assembly GCF_001858045.2). NCBI lineage: Eukaryota > Metazoa > Chordata > Actinopteri > Cichliformes > Cichlidae > Oreochromis > Oreochromis niloticus. Next base: position 13,206,444 of record NC_031975.2, on the reverse strand, counting down.
TTCACATCTATCACGCTCGCGAGCTCGTCAGCTAATAAAAATGCTACACAGCCCAGAGTTTAAACCAACTCTAAAAGAGAGCATGGTGTGGAAACATTTGGGTCGTTCACATGCTTGCTTATACCCCCTCCTCCAGAACACAGTTACCCAGCTGTTGACATTTCTCAAGGCCAGGATCGGAGGACTGCAGGTGGTAAAAGCCCGGGGTTGGAGTGGGTGGGGGTGTTGGACGTGGTTGAGTGTGAGTCATGTCATGGTACACAAAGCACGTACCATGCAAAGTGCAGGAGGGAGTGCAGCTCGGGGCCAGGGAGGCCATCGATACCAGGGAAATTGATTGTAATCAACCAAGTTACAGAGACTGAGCAGGGATTGGCCGACGACCATCTTTCCCCTCTTCTCCTCACAGTCCCTCCTCCTCCTTTCTTTTCTCTCCTCTTCTTCCTCCATCTTATGCTGTGGTTCCTCACGCCGGTTTTACCCAGACTGAAGAATAATTGCTAGTCAGCAGATGGAAACAGGTTGCACAATGTAAACACCAAGAAAAAAAATAAAAACACGTAGGAGCAGGCAGGTATGGTTAACGCAGGCTTTTTATTTAAACGTTCCAACTTGTCTGATAGAATTATCTTTGTCCCGGTCTCTGTGTGGGAGTGCATTTGATCAACCAAATCAAAAAGAAATCACACGGGAAGAAAACAAAGAGTTCTTGAAAATCAGTTGCATCTCCTCTGCTGTGGCTCCACTGTAATTTCTCATTTGAAGACAGTGGCATACCTGGCAGTGCAGCTGCACCGTTAAAAACGCTGCCCCAATTATAGCATAACACCTAGCCTTATGGTTTCCATGGCTGCACGATGCATTTTCCCGCAGGACGCACCGTGGAGAAACGAGTGTCTTATCAACCATCACCCTGGTAATAACACTCCCTCGAGCCTTTGCCGCATGTGTCAGACCTTAACGAGAACCCTGGGTGAAATCTCTCTCCCAGTCCAGCCACAGCCATTGATTTGGACTTAATCTGTTCCTACGTGTTCTCGGGTGTGTGTGTGTGTGTGTCTGTGTGTGTGTGTAAGAAAGAAAGAAAGACTGTCTTTGTGTCTGCTCAAAACTGTGTGTTTATGTGTATATTTCTGTTTGTATATTAGTGGTTGTGCATGCTCAAAAGTATTATATATATATAATACGTGTATAATACATCAGGTGTATATTATAGGCCTGTTATATTGAACTGAATTGTTTCATGTTAAGTGTTAAAATTTTTAAATATACTAAGTTGGTATAAAAAAAATCATAAATACATATCAAGTCCAGTTTTATTATTGCCATTTAGGATTCAATTCTATCTTCAGAGAAAACACCAAAACTACAAAGGGCTTGTGAGGCTCAGACCCAGACTCTGTGGCTGTTGTATCATTGTTGGAGCATGATCTTAGCAGCGTGCACTGCTGCAGGAGTACATCCCAACCTGCCCAAGCATACCAAAAAACTGCGTTTTAAAGCTTTACACAGAGATGGCTTTATCCTCATGCTTGTCCCAAGCAGCGTCCCTATCAGAGTTGACATGGACATGTCTTCAGGGCCTGTTTAATAGGATTTTTTTTTTCAAAGTTAGATAGAAATTGTAATGGGTTGCGCAAGATTGTGTCACTGTGCTCATTCACAGTCATTTATGTGTAAAAAATCTGGCCTAGTGTTGTTCAACTCACATCCTATTCACCCCCAACCTTTTTAATCTCACAGTCTGGCCAGTGTCACAGAGTCATTGGTCTGTGTGTCATCTTAAGAATGTCATACATTTGTAGCCTCAATTGTTTTGTTTTTAACTGTATATGTTTGGAAAAACTTTTTTTTTTTTTAAGTACAAAATGACTTAGAGGTTCCCCTGAGCAAGGTCACTTTAAATTGTGCTGATCCTCTGTAATTTTCCTAATCATGAACATGCCCTTAGTCAGCCCTCTGGTTATCAATAATATATTTAAATCCTAGAAACTGGTGGTGAGATTTTGACAGATGAACTTTACTCAGTTCTTTTGCTTCCCAGTTTTAGATAAATGAAAGCATAAATCTGATGATCAAAATTGCTTTTAGATCATTTATTGCACATAACAATGAACCGTACTTTCATAATCCAATCCATTCTCTGTAATTACTAAGAATGGATTGGATTAGCAGACTCATTTAACAAGTCTCAAGCCTTATATAGAAAATGTGGTGATTTGTCCAAAGGTAGAGTTTATGAATGAAGTTTGATTATATATTACAGCAGAGCAGCATGAAGTATTCTTACAGCTTCTCGCAGCAGCAGCTTTTATTGTAATAATTTCAATAGAAAGGTTTCATTTAGAGCTCAGCGTGGTTTTTTTTTTCTTTTCTTTTTTTTGGTCACCACTTAGAACAGAAGAAGTTAAAAATACTGCACAGTGCTCCATTAAATTCAGCCACCAGCTCATATTTTAACGACATTTGTGCTAAAACACCCACAAACAGACTTTCCCTGATTCCATCTGTGTAGAGTTTCAGGTTAAAAAGTTACAACGGATCTTCAGTCTGACTCCAACAATTGAGACTCTGCTTAACGCATCATTTTTATTTATGAAGACGCAGCTGTTGGCTTTTGTTTAGTTTACTTAGACTTCAGCAGGAAGCACCATAATGCCTTTGGTGAGCGAGTGACTTTTACATACTTGTCGAAGCAGCTCAAAGTAACTTTGTTCCATCCACACGTGTCAAGAGGACAGGGCTGCGGTGGCAAAGGAGAAAGTGACTATTTTCCTCATTTATACCCAAAATGAGGTGAATCCTTTGCTATGCTTGATTCCTCTCTGATCTTATATGTGTTTATTTGTGCAAGTTATTATTTCACACATACGGGTAGTTTGCGAAAGTTTGATTCAGCTGCACTCCCTTGGTGACAAAGCGTTGATTTCATCACATCAGCTTTCTGTAAAAAGCAAAAAATGGGACTAACTTTAAAACCCTTTCTAATCGCTTTTAAGGCAGTTCGGTTTCACCAAATATCAGAAAGCTGCTAAACTGTTTGGGGTTCACGAAGGTTTCTTCTGTGTTATTGCTTCATTGTCTTTGGTGACTTGATTAATACTTATGTAGTTCTACGGCATGGACATAATAATCTATTTTAAAAGAAGCATGATGAAGGAAAAAACTAAGTATAAAATGTATTAACTGTGATTTTCCTTCTTTTGTTGACAGTTTTTGTTCTTCTTCAGTACAAATATGAGCAACGGCTCAAATGGGATGGTGGTTGATGAGCCTTACAACACAAGTGTCATCTGCTATATTTCTTCAGGTTTTCCTACAAAGCTTAGCTCCCCTTTCAATGTAATTGGTTTTCTAAATACCTGAAATAGCTTCTTTATGAGTCCTGTCATAGCTTTGAGTGTTACCATTAAGCCTGTATGTTATATCTTTAATAGACCTCTAGTAAAAATAATCATAGGGCAAAAGACAGTGGAGACAGATAATTAGAAAACATCCAGACTCACATTTAACAACTGGAGCTTCAGCTGGCTGACATAATATCACTTTGATTAATTTCACTATAGCTGTAGTCTGCTCTGATCTATGACCAAGGGTTTCAAGATTAAACTGTAATCATGCGTTGCTTCCTTCATCATGAATTTGTTCCTTGAGGATATATATTAGCACATACATACGTTAGCATTATCACTAAGTTCATGAGGCAGCACTGGAGAAAAAAACATCAGCTTCATCAGACTTCTTGTGTTTTTCTACTTGAATCAGGTGCATCAATGCAAAGGTAGTATTTTATACAAGGTTTTTATTATTGTACCTGTTTTCACACAAGTGAAGAATCGATTTAACTTAGTAAGTTAGTTTATTTACTAATATAAGCTATTCATAACTATAGTAAAAATGGTTGTGTAGTAAAAGACTCAGCGGGGAGCTTTTTTTGAGGATTTTACAAAAAGGCGTGCACGGTCTTTAAATTGTATATCCTATGCAGAAGAATCACAGAGAAAATTCTATGAAGACTATTTTTTCTTTACCTTTACAATTAAAAAGGGTCTTGAGGGAGTGTCGTTGTTGTTGTGACCTGGCACTATATAATTACATCTGAATTTAATTCAATTTTTTTCAATAGCAATCAACAGTTGGAGTAAGGGGAAACAAATGTTTTGGGAGCATCTAACACTGGGATCGTTTTTTCCAGTGAACAAATTTAATATTAATACGTAAAAAGTCGCTGAATATTTTGTAAGGTTGGAGATACAAGTTCTAACACAGCTGTATCATAAATGACCTTTGTTGCTGCTGTAACTGTTCTGCAGAGCATGCAGTGAGACAAAGAAATGGTCTACCCTAATGAGACCAATTTTTCATCCACGTTCCTGCAATACGCCGAAACAGATAAATAGCCTAAGATAGTTAGAATCGCTTTATTAAAACCGTTTACAGTCCCCCTACATTACATTAAGAGAATATAGAAATAGTCCAATTAATGGGGCATCATATTGACTATTTTTTATAAAGGCTAATGTTGTTTTTTTACACCACAGCTCTAAAACAACAATGTTGTTTGGTGAGATTATGCTTAAAAAACAACTTTAAGGACATATGTCTCTTTAAATAGCCTCTTGTACCTCATTCTGCTTTTTACCGTGACTTGACTTACATTCGGTCAATTACTAAAACCAGGGTTGTGCCTTGTACTTACTTGAGGAGCTTGTGTTTTTCTTCCTGTTAGTCACATTTTACAAGCAACATTCCTCCCCTCGTCAACAATTGGACTGCATCAGTCGCTGCTATCTCCCCCGTTCGAAGAAGGTGGCGACTGAGCTGAGAAGGGGCCAGCCTGTGCAGGGGCATTTGGATGGGGGAAGGGCATGTCTGCTGGCAACAAGGGTGAGTAGATCAGTGCGGCTCAGTGTCTGTGAGGCGGTGATAAGATTCCAGGATTTTCCCAATGTGACAGGCCTGCTCACCAGCCGTACACCCCTCTGTATGGAGACAACCGCAACCTCCACCACATGACCCTCTCACCCCAGCCCTTGGGCTGCTACAACTCAGCAGGCAGGAGCCACTGTCACCTGCAACCACACCCAGAACCTCAGCACTCACGGTGAAAAGATGTTAATCTGAAATCTGCTAAATGTAAAATCCAGTTTCTACGTTACACTCAGATGCTTGCACCCTGTACACAAGTCGTGCTGTCTCTTTCTTTCTCTCTGGCTCACTTCTCTTTCTTTATCTCTGCCTTCTCAGTCCCCCCTCCCCACTCCCTCTCCCTTGGATGGCAGGTCAGGCAGTGAGCTGTGCGGGCTCAGAGGAGGTAAGGACGCCGCGGTGCACATTAATAATGAAAGGCCTCAGCCACCACCCCCAGACACACACACACACACATACACACACACTCCCCCCATCGCCATGGCGATGGCACTAGCCCAGCACTGTCACCGGGGGGGAAGCTGGGAATATAGCTATGCTCTCCAAGTCTCTGCTCACCAAGCTGATCACAAGCTCGTACACAAGCCCACCATACTGGGCCTTCCACCATGGATATTTGCTAATTAAAAACACTCCGCACTTTGGCTGTCTGTATCTACTTCCCCACCTGGATAACAGATAGTGAGTATGAAGCTGTAAAAGTAAATTAATCACAGAATCATTGCATAGCAGGGAATGGAAATCAACTCAGTAATTACACTAAGACCAATGTGATCAGCTCTGCCTTCTCTTATCCGTAGATGAGTCTCAGAGTCTCGCATGCTTCCATCGTTATTCTCGCTATCTTTAGTGCATAAGTGTGTTCACACCAAGAGCCAGCCTCTGGGGCTGGAAAGGAAAGCCAACGTGGAAGCTTCATAATCTTGCAGTTCCTGGAATGGCCACTTGAGGCTTACTCAAAAAGCAAGTCAATCCCCGTAGATTTTTGTGTTCACCATCTTCACAGCCTGATATAAAACAAATTCTCTGTAAGCTGTATACATCTTATTTTATCCTAAAAGTTAGACCACGTTGGCTGAGGGACGGGTGTTGACACAGGGAGCTTTCCACTGGGCTTCTACTTCACGAATTTGAGTCACAGAACCAGACCTCTCAGACGGGTTTGTGGTGTTGGTGACTTTTGGAGTTTTAAAGGAATTATCTGCCAAATAATATGGCTCACTGTGAGGTACAGCCCATCCAAGAAATCTGTGCTCCAGTTTTGGAGAGTCTGCTTGGATTTTATTGGATTGTTATTTAACATTAATTAGTAGATAGCTGTGCATTGGAGACAGACAGTCTCTGGATACCGCTTTTAGCCTTACCTGATCAAAATTCAAAACACACACACATATTTGACAACTTGTAAATTTTCAATAAACTAGTCTATGTCCATGCGACAGGTTATTGCTAGGCAACATGTGATCATAATATACCCTTCATAATAAAGGTTTTGTGGATGGATGTTACTGAAGAGAAATTAAAACCATATGTTGGTTTTGTATGGTGTTACAGGTGCATAAATGCTACAAATGGGTCAATTTTGCCTATTGGTAGGTGGTTGCTAGGCAATGTGATGACATCATAATATCTGATAAAGCGCCTTGAGGCGACTTCTGTTGTGATTTGGCGCTATATAAATAAAATTGAATTGAATTGAATTGATATAGATAAGAACCTTCACGAGCATTAGATGTACCTGTGTGCCAATTTCGGTTGCTCAACTCCAACTGTGTATAAAGGAGTTGGGAGACAAGCAAACAGACAGTGAGTTATGTATTATAGTAAAATGCTAGCGCAACAATTCCCATAAAGTGAACAACTTGCTGCATTCAATTTAAGATGACACTAGTGTGTTTAAATTCACATACTGCATGTATGCAGAGTACACAGTGAACTACATGGAAGTGTTGAGATCCAAACTTTTAAACTCTGTGTACACATGATACTATCAGCGTTAAGCACCACAGCCTAAATAGGTCTGGACACAGAGCTTGCAATCATCCATCCGCAAATATCATCAATTTTCAAAACTTCTGTTTGTGTTTTCTGGTTCTAAATGTCAAGAAGTTGGGCAAATGTCACAAAGATCTTGTTGAGAAAGAAAAATCCTCATAGAATTTTAAAAAAAAAACATTTACATGGAGCTTCAAGAGGTCTCATGCAATTTGAAGAAAAACTGCAAACAAAAAGATCTTATTCAAACATCATTTAAATCATTTTGGTTACATTTTAGCATAGCAAGGGTCCATTGTTCCACTGTAGGCAGATACACTATATGGGCAAAAATATTGATATAAAAAGTATAAAGTGTAAGAAGTAAAGTGGGTAAAAGTCACCAATGATCTGCTGGTTCAATAACTTCAGAGCTCCAAAGCTCTTCTGGGTTTAACATCAGCACAAACACTGTGTGCCAGGAGCTTCATGGCATGCGCCTTCACGGCCTAGCCGCTCCTGTAGGGTTCATGTGTAGATTGCCCAGTACTTTTGTCCATATAGTGTATTACATAGGCAGTAAAAAAGAGATCTCAGTCAACCCAAGAACATCTTAGCGATTCATACCACCACCTGATTTACTTTAATGAGCTGTGTTTGAGTCAAAATTATGCTGCAGCGTCCAATTGTAAAAGAAAAGGAAACTTTTTTTTCCTTCTAATTTGTGGAAAATGTATGCTTAATATTTATTTTGTCAGTCCAACCATTTTTTAAAATCAGCTGTTAAAAAAAACAACATGCAAATAGACAAGTAGACAAACATCAGATTTGTAAATTTTGACACGAATACATGCATTCCTTTTTATTCACAAAACCAGTCCAATTTTCTAAACAAATACAAAGATTGGTTATTTTTAAAAGCTGTAGCTACCCAGCAACATAACTAAATCATGAAAATATGACAAATAAACAAATAAATTTAAAAAAAATGCTTGTCCCAGTGCTTTCAGTAGGGTAGACTCAGAGCAAGTGCTGTCTCTTAGTGCTTTTGCCCTGAGCAGTATTGGCACATGCTCAGTAGGGCCACAGTAACAAGGCTGCCAGTTTCACTAAAGGAACAGTTTGGAAATGCAGAGGAGGGCTGATTGAGGAGATTACAGTAGTGACGGCTCTGGCGAACAACATCTTCAAGCCAGCGAAGAATCTCAGGTGATCTGCCCATTAACATGACTTTTTTTTTTCTTTTTTTTAAAAGTTTCATTACAATCCAAAATGGACAGCACCACAATTTGAAACATTTTCTTGACTGTCAAAGGACAACCACTTAAATCTTTCTGGAAAGTAAAATGAAATCATAAAGAAGACGAGGGCTTTGAGTAACATAATGGTGAAGAATTACAATAATGTTTACCATTAGCCACTAGTTTTTAAAATATAGCTGTAAATTTACATTCTCTACACAAGTACTTTATCTTTCCACACATGAACAACATTAACACCAAACACAGAAATTAGTTGATTGTCCACACTCAGTCCGTCATTTCTGTTTCTGGCAATGAGCAGTTCCATGTTTAAGCGACAGAAAAAACCTGCTGGGATAAGGACAAAAGGTACCAAAATGGAAACATAGAAAAGGGAATGAAAGTTGCCATAGATGCTTTTCTTTACGTTTTCATTTTTGGTTCAAGGAATAAGTAGGTGCATCCATTATCCGGCTGATTTTTTTTCCTCTTTTTTTCTGCTTTTATTAGTTTAGTTTTTTTGTTTTTTGTTGTTTTTTTTTTTCTATAATTTTATTTGTTGCTAGCTTGTTTATTAGCCAGTGTCTGTTCTGGAGACAATCCAGGAGTTGGCATTGCACTTCATGGCAGAGCTTTGGGTAGGGAGCGGAGGAGGAGGAGGAGTCCTACTGGAACCACCGGAACGCCGCTCCTGTAGGAAGCATCACCTTCTTGGAGAAACAGAAGACAAAGAGGGAGGAAAAAGGGGGGAAGGGGATGGGAGAGGAGAGGAGCAGAGAGAAGATGCGGGTGTAGTTGTTAATGAAAAGCAGCACATTCTATTTGGCGTTGCAAAGATAATGTCAAATCCACCACTTATCTGCTGAACATTTTTCGAAACTTGAAAATCGAGGCGTGTCTAATGTTTCCCTCCAGTTAACAGAGAGTTCCTCTGCCTCATTTTTGGGCACCAACCAGTGATTAGTTAATGAAACAGTGATTGCTTAATGCATGAAGAAAAACTGTTTGCTACCAGAGGCCATAGTGTGACAACTTGTTGAGATTCAATTAGCAATCTCACACCAGTCATACAAGAGACGAGGACAAAAAACTCGAGATGAAGGTGAAGTATTTCCAATTGACAATCGACTGGAATGATTAATGTAAATTAAGTTTAGCAGCTAATCAGTCGTCCAACACTTCTATCCCCCACCCCTAGATGACTAGGTCTGAAATCTTCACATCTTTATCCTCGGCAGCACCACAGGAAAAGGCTTCAGTCCTGGCTTCACACAAAACCCAATATGCCACATTTATTATTTAGCCACCACACGCGTTGCTCTCCCACACCATCATCAATGATGGTGCCGTTTCCCGTCTCCCCCACCCCTTCACTCTCTCTCGCTCGCTGTGGTTATCTGTGTGCCTGATTGAACTGAGCAGGAGTGGCACACATGCATGCAGCTGCAGGGCTCAGCAGCAGCCTGCCAGTCGGGAGATAGAGAGCAGCTCGGGTCCCTGGAGCCGCAGCACGGCTGGCGTCCTGTAAAGTGCAACTCGATTCTGCAGCACGGATTCTTCCTTTAGGCCGGCTCTGCCTGGAGCGAGGCAGGAGGAGCTCGGGAAACATTTATGCACCCACACACACTCTCGCACCGAACCAATATGTATTCAAGTACAGTCACACACCTCCACACACAGCGGCACGTTAACCGACACTCACAATACACCCCCGAAATCGCACCAAACAGCGAGACTGTTGAACTAAAATTCTCATAAACGCTGGATTCATTTCCACTTCTCCATCAGTACTCAACAGCAGAAGGTTTCATAAGGAATCATGCATACTGCGAGTGCAAACACAAAAACACATGTGCTTGTGATGGCACGGAAAAGTAAACAAAAGATGCACTAAAGGTGTGTACCAGCCTCATATTTATAGTTCCCCTCAGAACAATTTTTTTTTCGATTCTAATGAAATTCAAATGAAAAAATTATTTGTAACCTGAACATAATCAGACTTGATTTTTTATTTATTTTTTTTCAGTAAACTGTTGTGCAGCTCTTTTTCACAGCTGCAGTGAAATTATAAGTTTTTCAACAAAGGCAGCTCGGCAGCAAATGGCCCATTAGTTCAAGAAGGTTGTTTGAAACCAGAAACAATGCCAGCTCTAATTACTTTTCAGGCCCACTTAAACCATTCCTCTACCCTTGAATCAGCAGTACAGTGTTCTTTTGACTGCTATTGTTCATATCTGGACATGAAACTGAATGACAGCAGGGTTCGTGCTCCACAGGTTTCGTGTACTTTCATTTTGAAAGTTAACTCCCGCTGACAAAAATAAAACACTTTTGCTTGGGTAAAAAGAATTCAAACAAGGTAATTATTCTGGTGGTCTCAGCCAAATATAACCCACACTGTGCTTTATTTGTGATGTTGACTCAAACAGGAATAATCTGACAGAATATCACAGCGCTGCTCGTAGCTCGCGCCTGCCTCTCAACGTCTCAACTTCTCATGTTTACGGATGCAGGCTTGAATTAAGTATAGCTTAAATTTTCCCTACAGCTTTCAGTTGATCCTGTCAGGAAATCCTTTTTGGCTCAAATGAATATTAATACAATCCTCAAACCCAGAGGTTAACAGCCAATGTACATCTAAGATGATTTGATGATCCGTGTGTTAAAGTGTGCTAGCCTCTCATCCATCTCCGTGATGACCTTTCTGTGGTGGTACTCAGCTGTTAAGAAGACAGACAGAGGACACAGCAACATCTGGCACTGTCGCAGATGTCAAAAATCTGGTAGGGGCTAGACTGACCATGACGTAATGTGTGTGGAGGGAAAAACAACACATCCCTCGACCGAACTGTAAACGCCGTTTTTCCTCATTATTAAACATGTGCAATCAATGGAAAAATGGCAGCGTTTCAGGAATAGACCCCTTTTTTCACCAACACTGATTGCACAGGTTCAAACAGATGGGATCTGTGGGTGTGAAGTGGCCAATCACTACAAATCGATGGATGTGTTTTTTCAAACAATGCATGCACATTTGTCTTACCGGTGTGGACTATATCACAAAAGTCAAATGAAATTAATGTTTTTTTTAAGCGAGCTCAGGTTACGCTGCTTATTGTTATGTGTTACTGATCCCCGGAAACCAGTTTAACCTATCATGAAATCATGTTTTGGCCCCAGGGCATCGCTGAATGTTCTGGCTATTGTTTTCATTGCTTTATCATCAACAGTTTTCACTACTTTCTTATAGACACCCACAAAAAAAGGAATGAAACACAAAGCATCTCTGCACACAATTGCACATGTGGGATGTTGCAGCGTCTGTAGCTCACAACGACCAGAAAAGAAAAGAACCTTTAAAACAACTGAGTCAAAAACCGCGAATGACCTCCAGCTGGCATAAAGATTCACTGTTTGTCTGGCTGAGGGGATGATGCATTTTCCTAAGCAAGCGCTCTCTTCCAAGAGTCGATTGTGATTGATTGTAAATACATTTGATACGATTCCTCTTACTTGACCACTAAACACATCTTGCAGCCAGGAGCGGAGTAATAACACAAACACAATCTGATCTATTAACCCAAAGACCTTGAATTTATTATTTATTATTAAACCATACACATGCACTGACATAATCAATTGTTGTCTTCATTGATTTGTCTGCCGATTATCATCTCAGTTACTTATTAATTGTATTAATTTTCTTCTTCAGACATGGAATATGGAGTTGCTAACTTCAGTTAAACTGTTATCCTGTCATTTTAATAGTTAATTTTGTTTTATTAGCCATGCCTACAAAAACACTTTACTAGAGTTCAGTAAACACATCAAACCTTAACTGAGGATTGCAATTTAACTGTAGCTAACAGCTGTTTGCTCTGTAACTACACAGTGTCATATTTGTTATTAGATCCTCATCCATCCTGCCTCCACGTCTGGGGTAGACTAATTTATCAAATACTTTCTCAGGTTTGTGCTACATACGAAAATGTGCACCACTCTCATGGTTGGACCCTACAAGTATGTAAAAAAGCCCAGGGGACTCCCGCAAACTGACTGTCTCCTGTCCCGTCTTCATTTTGGTAAAGATGTTACCCTAAAGGTTGTGTTTTACAGATATCTCACTTTAACAGATGTGCAACTACTAAAGCACACCGTCTGGGGGGAAACTTCAAATAGTTGTAATGTATGCCAACTGAATGTATGCTGCTTGGGGCATCCTCCAAAACAATCATGTCTCGTAGTAAGCCGAGCAGCTCATGAGGTGGCGCAGGAGAGATTTGCAGATACCACGACTTATATCTTAATCTTGTGCGTGAATCGTTTCATGCAGTTCACACCTGTGGTTTGTTGAAAATGATATGTAAATGTCACCCGGTCCAAAGTACCGTGGTTAAATTGCCTTTTGTTGCAAAATAGTTGCAGATCACTTTTCTACTCATCATCTCACGTATCACTTTATCATCTTAACTTTAACCCTTCAGACCCACGGCCATTAATCCCAGATCAAAAGACACATGGACATCTATCTTAAAGCTGGGTTCAAACTGAAAGATTTTTAGAGGCCTCTACATATCGTAGCTGTTCAACAGTGTTTCTAAACAATGATACCTGAAGATTTTGTTGTGTTGTTGTGTATAACATATATGTCTTAAAATAGTTTTAACCAGCCAGCATTTATTTTAAAAATATTTAAAACTACTGTATTTAAATTTTTGAGCCGGACATTGGTATAACCAAGGCGACATTACTACTATTACTACGGGCCCTTCAGAAATATCAGCCATGCATAATTTACATTTACAGCCGACTATAACCACAGACGTACTGATCATTCATCGCGAGTTAAAAAATATTAGACCAACATCAAGTTATAAAGTGTCCGATTTTTTTCTGTATGCGATGTGTACAATTTCGACAATATTTATAGAGATCTGATTGCAAAACCATCAATTTAGACGTCAGTCCTCTCTAGCTCAGACATCTCTATTGTTTTTTTTTTTAGACTGATTATAGCACTGAATGCACACAATACTATGCTGCATTGATTAAATCTGTTCTACTTTTTATATCTTATATTAAAAGAATACTCAGTGGGAAATGCTACAGCAGAAGCACTATTATAGATTGACTTAATAAAATGTTAAAATACAGCCTCCATGGCAATCAGACCTTTTTTTTAAGTATGAAAGAAGCCAGCCTGTTGGTCGGGTTATTGCCCATTAGTCAGTCGGGTAGTTGTATTGTGAAGTTAAAGTGAAAGAGAATGCTGCAGTTCAGGGAAAATAAATGTGGCCTAAAGTTGCAGTAACTGGGATATTCTGTGAAATTCAAGATTTTTTTTGGCCCCCCCGGGGCCTCATGGGTCCTTTTCGCTTATAGCAGCAGTGAGTACGACACCTTGGCTGCCTGAAAACCTCGTCTCTCTCGTTGTACCTACCTCTCCCTTGACTGTCCACTCTAACTTGTCCCTCTGCCCGCCCAGCAACTTGCCCACACGTCCATGTGTCTCTGTGTCAGTCTGCATGCCTGTCACTTTGTGTGAGTCGCTGCTGTCCTGACTGCCTGATGTACAGTGTCTGGGAGCCAGGAAAGACCATGAGGGAATATGCTGCTCCCATATCAGCGTCTGATACTGCCAAAGTGGCTCCCAATGGAAAACACTTGTATGTTTAGGTGTTAGCTGCATCTGAAGCACACAACCACTGAATTTCATAACAGAACACGCTCTTCTATGAGTAGACAAAGACAAAAAAACCCAGCTGGTCTTATCTTTTATGTAGTCCCGACACTCCAGTACAATACGTCCCGAGCACACGATGACATTCAAGTAAAAACAAGGTACCTAACCCCGGCTTTCCTTTTACTTTTTTTATGCCAAACAGCATCGCTGAGACTTACATCACTTGAGGGTATTCAGACATAGCGCAGAAAGGAACTGCCTTCCCACTTATTTCTATCAAATGTAACATTCCCAGAATAAATCCAGACACCTTCAGCCAGTGAGCTATGAGGTGGCAAAGGCCTCAGCATACTGACTCCCCCTCACTTGCCAATTTTACGCTCCTCTTTGAGCTGCCATGAGCTTTCAATGGAAACCGTCAACACCCTTAAAATAAGCACACTGCTGCTGGACTGCACTTGTGTACCGACGTGTATACGCTCATAGGCTCGGTACAAACACGAGAAGAAAAACCTTTCAATGCAAATTCAGGGAAGCGAAGCCAGGATATTTCTGCCAGTCTTTTCTAGCTGCAGCTGCGCGCACACATAGACGAGCCGAAAAAACAGTCAAAACCATCTGATAAACTGACCGCGCAACGTGTTAAATAAGACATAATGCTCCTTTAGAAACTGTGCGCCGAGTATTAAAGCCACAGCAGACGGGGATGTGCTGCACTATCTTTGATTGGAAGGAAATGTGACACTTAGGGGCTGTCTGAGCTACAGCTGAGCCTCACTGCAGCTCACTGTGGACTGTGAAAGCCAGGAGGATCTTCTGTTCTGGCGCAGGTGCTTCCCAAGTTGCCCTGAATATGCATTAACGGAAAGTAGAAAGTTCTCTTCTAAAGCCCGTGTTTAAAAAATAAATAAATTCTGCGTGAAACACATTTTCACAGCATCAAGTCGATACAGACATTAGTGAATTACGCTGAGTCTCTGCTCTTTCTTCTGACATGATTCCCCCCTTGTGAATCTCAGTCTCTGAGTGTGATGTACTGATGACATCACACTCTGACAGTGCAGTTCGGGCTTTAATCTGTGATCTCATCACCTGCTAAACAAGATCTGCAGACTTAAGAACAAAGACAGACAAAAATGAAACTTTTGTAGTACTGGCAGAGCTCTGCTCCAAGGGAAAAGATATCAAATAACATTCAGGGCAAAGGCATAACAGCTCGCGGACCTCTTTGAATTAATAAGACCACTAGGTTTATAAAGCAGCATCAGAGGGATTACCTCAAAAAAATGTGAGTTTGTTTCTCGTGTGGGTAGACTGCCAGTCACCTTAACATGAACCTTTCCCACCTTTCCCCAAATGTAGCCTCGCTGCATCAGTGGATCTGCAGGAATACTCATACATCCAAGGTGGCACTGCAGCATTGTTCAACAGAAGTCAGACTTCATCTGTTGCACAACAACAAAGCACTTGTTGTTCTCTTTAATATCTGATGTACCGGCCAACTTTATTGTGGCATATTCAGTGAAGTGAAAAGTGACAACATTTCATGTTTACTCCGGCTACTAATGGATTAGGTCAGGCAATGCTTGACTTTGAAAGCACACGGCTTGCTCTGGTCAACTACGCTGCTCTGCAGATGCTATCATGAGATGATGTAATAGGAGACGCTGACAATATTCATTATTCTTGTATTGCTGTATTATTTTTCACATTTAATTAAGCGGCAATAAAAGATTAGCCTTCCCATATCTGGTCAGAAAAAAAAGAGGAAACAGTTTGACAGGGTTATTAAATAAATTAGTTGCAAGTAATTACTAAAGTCAGTAATCAGGCTGCGATTCTACTTAAAGCTTTGACAGGTTTATGCTGGTGTTTCTTTCATATGAGGTGGTCACTAGGAACATCAGCAGGCTGCGCCCTTCCAGACAACACGATGACCCGTATTACCGTCAACTACCGTGATTATTCCAATCCCCCCGGGTTTGGCATCCGTGGTGTGAACAACTGGTGTTAGGCTAACTGCCATGACAACATCAATTGCAAATCATAAATTAAAATTAAATCCTTTTCTCTAAGAGACATTGAGCCGCACCACCTACATAGCAAGCTGACACATTTCACCATTTTCAGTGAATCATCGACAAAGACAAATGGATCTTCTCATCAATTTGAATCTGAACAATGCGAGAGGCAAAAGCAAACTGATAATATTCATACAGATCAGTCTGATTTTCAGCATCAGGGAACATCTGGCTGTTTTCCCCTAACAATGGTCGTGTCTGACCAGGTTAGTTTCACACTTTCAGCTCACGGAAGGGCCAGTAATAAGTTATGGCGTGTTTGTAAAAGGTTTTTACTCCATTAGCATTTATGTAAACTTTTTAATGTTGCCAGTTATTTCCTTTTTTACATTTATTTACATGCTGCATAAAAACTATTGCCAAGGATGCTGTCAAAGTACAAATTACAGCTCCAAGTCAGTCAAACCAGACACAATCTCCACTCTGACAGAATCAGTTAGTCCTCTAAGGAAAAATAAGATCAAATCAATGCTGAGTCACTATTCTTTCAAATTACACATACAGTAGAAGCCCTTTTTCAGTCTGACATGCTGACAAACATTGCAATGGATAGGATTTTGGGAGGTTTCCGCCTTGTTATGCATGGACTCTGATCTTTTTTCTTTTTTTTAGGTATTTCTATATCATGGCTATAATAAAAAGCACGTGGTTAGGGTTGGGAAAGACTGAGATCATTGGACAGAGACAGCATTACTGACTGTGATGCTCTAAAATAGGAAATGAGTAGTAGTAGTAAGTCTCTGTGCAGACTTAAGGGGGAAGAATGAATAAGAAAAAGATTCCTGAGTTCATCCTTTGCTTTAGACAGACAAAATTAGGGCCACACAATCAATTCAATTCTAATCTTGATCACAGTTTTGGCTTCCCACCATTCAATGAGCATGACCGAGCAATATTATCAGCACTCAACACGTGCCAATCACAGATGTTCCCTGCACCACGTCGCTTGAAGTTACCTGGACTAGTCTGGACGCGTAACAGTGTACGAAAACAGATAAACAACCTCAAAACCTCAAACGTCCAGCAGGCCGTTTTCTGGAAATACTTTTGGCTTTAGCAGAAGTGAAGTTAACTAGGAAGAAATCACATGCACAGAGCGCTGTGTGTCTGCCCCATAAAGACACACAACAAACTTATTGAAGCGCCTGAGAAGCCACCACAAACTGCAGCGTTTAATGCATATAATTAAAGCCAAGAAAAACAACGTATTGTTGCTGCTAACATAAATCGTCCAGCATCAGCTCAGATGTCTGTGAAACCGCAACGATGTGTCAACGTATCCAGCTCACGGAGATGCACTGAAATCACCAAATATCTTTGGCCAAAGCTGTGTGTCCACTAAACACGGTGAGTAACGACTGTTTCCAGAAAATGATCAAGATACTGGACAAAAGCTACATTATCCCTTCGTGCAATTATTTCAAAGTGGTAATAAATGCACTGTATGCAAAAGTTTAATTCACATCCATCATATAGGAACAATGAATGTAGTGCAAGACTTTAAATTATTTGTCAGTAAAGAAATTTTTAAAGAATACTAAAGCACAGTTTATGAATGTAGTACAATGTAAAGATGATGTTAACAGAATTTTGTTCTATGCACTTTTTTATATATATTTTTTTATATATTACTTGGGCGATCGTGGCTCAAGAGTTGGGAGTTCGCCTTGTAATCGGAAGGTTGCCGGTTCGAGCCCCGGCTCGGACAGTCTCGGTCGTTGTGTCCTTGGGCAAGACACTTCACCCGTTGCCTACTGGTGGTGGTCAGAGGGCCCGGTGGCGCCAGTGTCTGGCAGCCTCGCCTCTGTCAGTGCGCCCCAGGGTGGCTGTGGCTACAATGTAGCTTGCCATCACCAGTGTGTGAATGGGTGGATGACTGGACGTGTAAAGCGCTTTGGACTAGGAAAGCGCTATACAAATACAGGCTATTTACCATTTTATATATTATAATGTTGGTTGCTTAGCAAGACATAATCTTAAAGGGCTAAAGAGCTACATTAACCTCCATTAATCAAGCTAAACTAAGCTAATCCCTTTCTAACGTCACATTAAAGTGTACACACAAGCTAAAAAATGTCTGCATTACTCAAAGTGTCCAGTGAACATGCTATCAAGTTTGACCGTGGATGGTCAAAGTCAGAACATGGAGACTGAACACCTTTAGCCTGCTAGGATGAGGCCAAGCTGTCACCCTCAATCAACATCAGAAAGCAAAGCGAAAGTGGTAAAGCTATTAGCAGTTGGAATCATAGATCCAGTTTGTGTCAATTACACCAGCGGCCTCTCCGCTGGTTCACAGGGTTACATATCTGTCAATTCATTATGTAACGGCAAAGCGACACTATTAGGCATTGATCGCAAAAGTTTATTTCCTTTGAGATGGAACATCTGCTGAGATGGATTCCATGCTTGGTCATTCTGTCACCGCAGCCAGAGTTAGTTAGGCCGCTGAGTGTGACGGCGGAAACAGACAGGAAGTTCAGAGTGCCATTTAGATGAACAGGAGTGTCACAGGAGAGAAGGACAGTGGCGGCGAAGGCTGCCGGGGGAGGAGATGGGGGTTAGGTGGGGGTGCATGTGCCACGCTGACACCTGGTGCTCCAGATGACAGCTCTGTAGCCAGATGGACCTTGTTACATGTGTACACATACACAAAAATGCCCACACATGTATGCTTACATGGATACTGTACACATATTCACAATTACTTCCACTCTGCCTCCACACACCATTTTATTTGCATTTCCTGGCAGTTAAACAGAGGAACACACAAGGCAGTTTTATATGGGATCAAATCCAAAGTGCTCTAGTAAAGGGAACTGCATTAAGTAGCATCATTTTAAAATGACATGCTTGTTTTTTAGCCGGTGAATCAGTCTTCCAGTAAAACAAATGTGGACACAGCGCTTGTTAGTTATGGTGAACAGATTAAAGAGACCCCATGGCATGAACTTACCCACCGCACTCTTCACCACCTGTCATTTTCCTGCTTGTGGAGCCATCACCCCACCAAAAAGCCTCCCTGTACTATCCACATTAAAGGGCAAGGACATTCAGGTATGAATCTCATTTGTGCCTTCCAGTGTGATTCTCAGATTTGTTTGTAAAATTTAAAAGCCTTTGTGGCAACTTTTACAGAGGTTTTGGGATTTTCGCTGCTAACTTCCCAGCTACAAATCTTAAAACCAATAATTACAACTGTGTGGCTCATATTTCTTTACCTTTACAGATAATGAATGGTAAATGCATCCAAATAGCTTTTTAGTGACCTTTTGCATCAGACCTTTTGCATCAGAATGGCCCCCTAAAGCAATGGCACATCATAACAAACACTGTCTTACCTCCAGAGCAGCAGAGGGCTTCTTCTTCAGTTCCTCACATTTGCGAAACTTGCAGATCTGGTGGCCCGTTTTTCGATTCCGGCAGCTGCTGCACTGCTCACAATTAATCCGCCGTCGGCAAGGTGGGCACATCCCACAACGTTTTCGCTTCTTTTTACCGGAGTTGATAGCAGAGGCCAGCTCGCTCTGCACTGGGTACTCGGCCAGGCCGGCCATGTGCAGCGCGCTGTCCGCCAGAAACACTCCAGCCGGCGTCATGATGAAAAGCCCCGGGTTGAAGGGGAAGCCACCCCCTACTCCATATGGGAAGTCAACAGGACCACCTACGGCATCCGTGACAGACGTACCCTCCAAATCGCTAGCCCCCGAGCCTGCGTCTCCACCGCCAACTCCCACTCCCATTCCCCCAGGCAGGAGCATGTGCTCCATACCGGCTCGCTTTAACAGTGCTGCTGCCTGGGCAAAGTGCAGCAGGCCATTCTGTCCTTCCAGAACCTGTTCTAGGGTTCGGTCCAACTTGGCTGCTGTCAGTGCAGAGACAGTGGGTTGGGGCTGCGGGGTGGGCTGAGGCTTGGCCGGGTGGCTCTTAGTCTCACTATTGTCTGTGTGTCCATTGGTGGTGGCAGAGGAGACCGCTGTATACTGGGAGAGGGTGCGGGAGTTCTTAAGGCTCTTACTGAGGGGCTCACTGATGATGCCACTGCGGTTTCGGCGCTCTATAACAGGAGAGTCCTGTTTGCAGCTACTCCGCTCCAGGTCCTCTGTCTGGCCACCCTCCGATAGCCCGCTAGACATGGTCCAGAGCGTATGTGCCTGGGTTGGGGGTGAGGGTGGAAAGGGGGCAGGGGTGAGTAAGGAGGGACCTTTCCTCGGTCCGTTCTGTGCCCCAGTGAGAGCGGTACCTCACCTCGATGGAGCAGTCAGCCAGGCGACGACAGGCAGGCCTCGAAGCCCTCTGTCCCCACTACAGCTCAGCCCTCATCCACGCTCTTCCATGAGCCATCTGGAAACTTTAGACAGGAAGAGAAATGTGTACATTATGCATTGATGATCACTTCTCCGAAACACAAATCAACTCAAAAGTACAAAGAACCAGTATATTGGGAGGGAAACAATATTGACATAACAGCACCTTACACTTCATTTCATATCAAGTTTCTTTTTCACTGTAAGACTGGAGTTCATTTGATCGTGCTTCTGACCACTTGATGAAGTTTACTCTGCGCTCAATCAGCGCGCTTTTCCTTTTGTCTGCACCATTTGCATCTCTTCAAACCCAAGATGCTGCACTGCTCACCAGCTAGAAGCTAAGTGTGTTTCTCAGTACTGCACTGAGAGTGCACAGAGAGTTTCTGCTTTAAAAGACAAAAAAACCCAGCTTCCTTGTGTGGACGAAATGATGTTAACAGAAACCAAAACGGCGACACTGTAGGCCACACAGCAGAGTAATGAGATGAAACTCAGCATAAAGCTCCTCAAGGAGAGCAACAGATTTGAGTGGCTTACTCGTGAACGCTTTTAGATTCTTCTGCTCTTTTCACGTTACAATTTTATATTTAATCATTTGTGCTTGTATTAAAAAATTTTATTGTTACATTAAAGATATCAGGTTCACACGAGATCAGCTGAAGATCAATAAATTAGTAAATTAACAAACCCAACATCCTGTTCCAGGCCTCGCAAAACATGATAAAAATTCACAAAATTTAACAGGAAAAAATATTTTATTAATGTTGTATAGTGTAATATTGTGCAAATAATTGAATTAAGTATTGAAATGTGAACTATTTTTGTTAGTCTTCTAATAATTCTGCTGCTTTGATACATAGTAATTAGCTTATGAGACAATAAATAACACTTCTAATAATATATAAATAAATGAATACCTGCAGGGATTAAAACTCGGATAACAAGAGCCAACTCATTTTCAGTTGAGGCAGAAAAAAAAGAAAGAAAACACCCATCGAGAGGGACCAAAATTTCGTCTCAGTAAATCAGCTTTAATTCTGATTCTTTTCTTAACAAACTACAAAAATCAAACCTCGCAGTTTTGGGCTGGTGAAGAAACACCAGCTCCCCTGGAGATTCTCTGATTGGTTAGCGACAAAAAGAAATTACAAGGTAGGGAGCCAAATCTTATTGTTATCTCATTATTGTCCAATTAACTTGTGCTAAGAACAGAAATTTCTTTGGTAAACAACACAAATTGCAACTCAAAGGTTCATTATACCTTCTTGTTTTTTCATTCTCACCTTAAATACTCTGAAGACCTTTGAAAATATATGAAAATATACTCAGCATCATCATGTTGTCATCATTGCCTACAGTGGAACGGTGCTCAGGTGAACTATATTCAAAGTCGACTTGTTGATCTCAATTATTTTATAAATTATTTTATACTTTTAGGTGAAGGTTGTCTTTCCAGAATTAATCATTACCTTTGTTATGTAAGTACAGGTGCATTTAAAGACCAACCTGGCAGTGAAAGTCAAATAGCATGTATTGACCCAAGCGCAGTTTAGTCATTTAAGAAAAGACTGGATTTATTGACAGTTACAGCAATTTGGTACAAAATATGGGAGAAAATAAATATCTGTGTTATTAGACTTTCTCACGCAGCTCAATATCAGGTGTTTCTGCTGATAAAAATAAGACAGAAATCCAGGCTTCTGTCATGACCGTCCTTTTCATCGGAGCATCCCTTCATTTTTTTGGTTTTTTTGTTGTTAAAGACCAAACGTGTGGAGCAATAAAATTTGGCAAAGTGTTATTATCAAACGGGCAGGTAAGAGATATGAGGAGGGTCACTCGCAGCAGACTGCAAAGTGGATGAGTACACATGCATCTAGAAGCTTTTAGTGCAAGACTCCTGTGACTGCTATGAAAAGAGAAAAAAAACTACGCCGCTGTTCTCCTGACCTGTCCGTGTTCACAAACAAGCACACCACCTCCCACAGAAAAGCTGAGGAAATGGCCGGGCAAGTCCTTATAAGGGAAACAAAGGGAAAGGGAGGGGAAGAGGATTGGGGGGGGGTGTCTGTGCAGTGTGTGGAAACTGGAAGGCCAGAATTAGTGGGAGGTAAAGCTTCAAAGGCAAGAGCACAGCCCCCACATTCTCACCAGCTCAGGGGATGTGGCGCCAGCGAACCAGAGCCAGCGCCGCAGCCCCTCAGCCCCATAGTTTCAGTTTCTCCCACTACAGCACTGACCGGGGTCCAGTTTCCCAGAAGCATCCCCTCACCCCCGCTATCTCTGCTCAGCTGTGTGCGAACAGCACGTGAACTCATCAGAGTAGTGCATGGGAGGTTTGTGGCTTTCATGAAATACTGGCACTGAAGAGTTATGATAGAGGTCAGTTGTGACTCTTCAGCGAGAATCTAAACGCATGATCCCGAATTAAATATGAACAGCTTATTGTAAAACTGAAGAGTTTCCTGGTTAATCGGGGCTGATCTGTTTCAACAGTGCTCTAAATACAGTAAATATGCTAAACGACTTGAGTATCCCACATAATTAATGAACTGGCTCATTTTCAATTGCTGGAATAAATGAGTCCTCAAGCTGAAAATCATTACGCATGAAAATGGCTTCTGATCACTCGTGATGCAACCCAACCAGAACACCAGCTCCAGTAACTGGCCTGTCGATGAAACCATTAGTGTGTTGTTTATTTAAGAAAAGGGAAGTCTTTCAGATAACACATTGGCTGTTTCAAACAGGAGCTCAGTCGTATTAGATATACCACGATACCTTTCATAAGTACTTCTGACTTGCTTTGTTTAGCACCCCTATCCCCCAACACCCACATACAGTATGTTGATACTAGAGTCTCAATAAGCTACTTTCAGCTCCTCCTTTGTCACAAGGTGTCGCTCTACGTATTTGATTTGCCAGATTTTTTATGGCGGACGCCCTTCCCGATTCAACCTCCAAGGGATTTGTGTCTCCTCCATGGATCTTTTACGTTTTATGTGAATGTGTAGACAACTACACTACAGAGCCGCCTTTCAGGAAACAGCTAATGATATTTAATAAGAGGGATTCGTAGGTAAGCATAAGTTCTTTTCGTACTCTAGCTCAAACATCACTTTGACAAGTGTGGCTTTGAGCTAAATCGTCTCCCTCGATGAAGCATGGTTAAAACCACAATTCTAGCTCTGGGTGATGCAAACTTTTGGTATGTCTATGGAAGAATAATCAGTAAAATATGAGTTAAATTATTATAATGGACAACAGCTGTCCTAAGATTTGCAACACAGGAATCAATTATTCAACTAATTTTCGGATATGATGGCGTGCAATGGCAAAAAAAAAAGAGAAAAAAATCAATGACGCTAAGGAAACCAACCCGGAATGACAAACACATGTATGTAGATTTATATTTCACATGTTTAAAGGATGTGTGTTGCCCACCAAGGCACATTTATTACTTTGGTCAACCACATTATCTAAGAAATGACAGCAAGGGCACCTATCTAAAGACTCACCCTCATTCTCCTCTACTGTGTGTGTGTGTATATGTGTGTGCGTGTGTATGTGTGTGTCTATATGTGTACACATCTGCCTTCCATCTCACTGCCCTATCAGTCACACTCTTTCCATCACCATAAACCCTGAGCATGGCATATAGTCTTTGGCTAATCATCCTCCTCCACTTCCAGCGTCATGGCTCTTCAGATCCCCTCACCGCATCATTTACAGAAAAGGTTTATGTCCTCATGTGAACTGTCTGCTGAGCCACAGCTGCATCTTCTACTGAGTAACTATGATACTGCTCAACTTCCTGTGATTTTATTGGCCTGTTGCTGTGATTTACATTATGGACGGCTAGTAGGAATAACCCCTGTTTTTCTTTTCTGATCTAACAAGTTTCTGGCACGTTTCAAGCCTGTTTTTAGAACAACATGACCGGGTGTGCATCAGAAGTTAGTAAAGCTGATCTCTGCCTATACAGCTTAGTAGGGATAACCTCCTCTAATGAACATCAAACCACAGATTTATTGACATATACTAAGGTCAAATGTTGTCTTTAAGGGGGAATGAATTAAAACTTTACATCACAAGTTTCTGTGACTTGGCTTGACCCCTAAACTGTAACTGATAGTAACATATTAACGCCAGCATGAGCCAGATTCCTCCTTTCCAGCTCCTTCAGAATAAAAAAGAAGAGTAAAATGTGGCTTGTCATCTTCTCGAGTCACTCTCTTTCTCTTTTTTTTGTTAATTTATCTTCATGCAACACGCTGCACAGGACTTACAGATAAAGGTGTGAACAAAAATGATCAATAAGGTCCGACAACTACCTGTGTCGCCCCTTTCAGCTTAACCGGTGAGGTCTGCGTGAGATTTCAGAGCACACGTTTATCCTGAGAACTTGCATTTAAACCATCCACAAAAATAATTGGTGGCCTTTGTTTAAATACATTCAGACTTCAACAGGACAAGCGTCACTGTACATCAGTGTGTTTTTGAGCTGGTTTTGGTACACCCTCACTGTTATAGTCAAAACCGAATCGCCTTTTTAAGCTCTTCTTGCACAACTGGGGAAGGATACATGAGTGTAGAATAAATTTTGGTTTCAGTGGTCGGTAAATCATTTAGTGCAGCTGACAAAATATTTACTAGCCTGTAAAGGTACGACACGGGGCGCTTAATGTGATTATAAAGGTTGCTGTTTAATCAGAAAAGACGGTAAAAATCTGGACATTAATTAGAGCTATGTGCACGCTTCGTCATCAGCAGCCGATCCAGTCCACTGATTTGAACTCTATACTTTCATACTGTAATAAACATGACAGTGTGATACATAGAGAAGCTGTTGTGCACTGTCACACAGGGCGTCATGTAAAGATGATTTTTTTCTTAATCCAGATATTCCTGATCTAACAATCTTCATTAAATTCACAGCTCAGTATCAGTGACCTTAGATTCACAGTCAGACTAAACATGTTCCAGATCAACTGTATTTCTTGCTGAGAAAAAGCTAAAAATATCCCTCATGGTTGGGTAATTATGAACCTAGGGCAAGGAAATTATTAGCTTAGCATAATGACTGGAAACAGTGGGCAACTTAGTCCAAAGGTTCAAAAAGTGACCTACTTGCACCTTAAGCTGACGACTTAAAACATTACTTCTTTCCAAAAAAAAAGTGGATGTTATCTACCAGGATGATTTTCTAGCCAAGAAATAATAAGGATCAATAACACAGGTTCCTTCTCACCAGTAAGTGGCAAAATAATGACTTTTTGCTAGAGGTAGCTTCATATTTAGGAGTGTGTGTGTGTGTGTGTGTGTGTGTGTGTGTGTGTGAATGATATCAGTCTTCCCATAACTCTTGGCAAGAAAGCAAACAAGTACATTTCTGGAAATGTCAAACTTTTTTTTTCTTCTAGGCCACACATGGTCAGTACAATCCAATCTTACCTGAGGCAAAGCTGGTCATAACACTGTGTCAAAGCGTTGTAAGAACCATTCAAAAGCCCACATGATGTCAGGTGTATGACTGATCAGCAAAAATCTGGTGCACACAAACCAAGTGGAGTTTTTCAGGGTTTTTTGGAGCCTCAAAAAAAGACAACTTTCAGACTTGAAAATCATTTGTGAATGAAGTAGCACTTTAACAGCGCCATAAAAAAGGGAAGACTAGTTGTCAGCACTGCTGTATGAACATAAACAGCTCATTTAACATTCAGATGCTGCTCTCAGCTTGTTACAGCTTAAAACCTGACTGGCTTGTCACCTCAAAGACACAATTTTAAACTGATTTTTCTTCTCCGATTACACACCAGCTGTTGCGAGAGGATACCAAGAGATCCGTGTATATAAATGAAAGCCGGCCCACAAAACATTGACAGCCAGCTGACTGATGGATGAATGGTTGGCTGGTTCAGTCATTGACCAGTTGGATCAATAGGTGATGGGGGAAAGGAAGAGAGCATTTAGGGCCAGTGTGCGTCTCTCTTTTCCGCTATTTCTGGAGCTGCGCCGTGAAATTATCCAGGTGTGAATCTCTACGGCACTTTGCGTCATCCAGTGATCATTCCTGATTTACACATTTAAAAACTGAAGTAAAAAAAACAACTAACCTGGAAAAAAAAAATCACAAAAAGATGACAAAACGAAGCTGTGTGACACATTCAGGGGCACACGTCCGTGTGTAAATCACGGGCTCTGAAGTGGGCTAACTCCCAGGTAAGTTTCCGTCACTGACGTCACTGCTTGCGCACGTGTCAGGTAATCGCGGTGAGCTTTTTGACAGAGGTGGGGGGATATTGTGTGATTTCCTGCATGGTTATGAATCATTTGGTCCCCCCACGAACTCCGGAGCAGCTGACTACACCTCCAGACCTCCAGAGAGACTGCTTAATGCGTTCAAGCGATGCGCGACGCAAATGCACTCCCTCCCTCCCTTACCTCCCCTTTCAGACGCGCTGTCTGCGGACTCTTTATTTGTCCACGGTGAGCTACACACTCTATTTCTCCTACCTCCTATCGACTGACGCGCGCACACGGGCGCACACGCACAAAAAGGCAGAGGGAGTTAGAAAAGCCTGGTGACAATAATTAGACTCAAGGCTTCATCCATTGTCCACAACCTGCTGCGTTTCTATTCTCCCTAATTAGGCAATGCACACAAAAGTTAGAGGAGAAAAACAACCACGCCGCGCACACTGTGACTTCAAATTATTCGCCAGCATATGGAGGACTTGGAGCTGCGATATCATCGGTGGCGGATTGCAGGCGGTGAGGAAGAGAGGAGGAGGGGGGGTTGACTGTAAAATCTGCAGGTAGCTCGAGAAACGCTGCCGGGGAACTTTCTAATGATGCCCGGAGAAGAAGGGAGGGGGGGGGGGGGGGTTAAGAGATATAAGAATAATATATGTTTAAAAAAGAAACAATAGTCTCTTCAGGTCTCAGTGAGAAACTGTGATATTCGTTTTGCGGTTAATGGTTTGGGATGACTGCTGAATAAAAGTTTCGGTTATAAACAGACAGTCTGATGTCAAATATAAGCGTGACCTGACTCCAGGCATTTCTTTCATTAAGTGTAAGCGTCAAGTTTGGCGCGCATCATTAACAGCTGATTCACAATAAACCAGCGGACTTTTTGCTCCGGTGGTGTGGCGATCCGTATCGGCGCTGAGGGCGACTTGTTAAATAAAGACAAATGACGAATCCTATTGACACTGGCTTCTGGGAGAAGCTTGTAAAACATCTCCTTCAACCTATCACATTAAACTCATCAGCTTTTTCCCCCTTCATCATTTAATCACTAAACAGATCCAAATAACTGGCTTCTTCCCGGACTCTGTTTGAGCACAGCCTATCTGCGGTACCAGCATATGCTCTGCAGTCACACAGAAGCTCCCAGGTTCACCCTGCTATAACTTGATCCTATACAAAGATGACATCCCAACTTTCAGCACACTTCAACAAAGTGTGATTCCCCCCTCCATCCAACCCCTCCTCCCTCCTTTTCTATGTATCTGCATATTTGCAAACACGGGCCCATTTTATTCGCACCTACCAAAGCAGATCCGAGCAGAGGGGAGGGCTCCCACAGTCCGAGCGGTCCGTCTCTCAGCCTGCCGTGCAGAATGGTGACAAAAAAAAAGAAGAGGGCAGGGGGAGGAAAAAAAGCTTCTTCTCCGAGAACACAATCCTACAGAGTGCCTCTCTGTTAATGGTAAATGTGAAAAGAAAAAAAAAATATTCACCGTCAGTTATTTCGGAAAAGCGTACTTTCTCAGAGGCTGAACGCGTGGGTTCCCAGAGCTTTCTCGGTCCTTGCAATCCCACCTCTACATCCCCGCTTGCGGAGAGGAACATGCAAACACATTTCATAGATTTTTGGAGCTTCGCGGAAAAACCGACCTGGACTTTTCGGCGGTGCGCGCACTTCAGCCGAGGCAACAACAAAACGAGAGCGAGGGTTTGGTGTGATTTCAGGACAACTGTGGAGAGAGAGCTGTGTCAAAAATAAATAAACACAGCTGACAGCACCAATCTACGCGACTGATTACTGGCTGTGTTTATCCTGTCTTCAGATACTCGGTATTGGTTATGATAGTAGTATTCCGACATTATAACAATTATTATTTGCTTTTTGCCCAAACAGCAGAGACACGTGGGCTTAATTGTCTGATTTAAAGAGTGATCTCTGTTATCACGAAGGATTCGGGGTAGCTGAGAATAAACGGGGTTAACCTCAGTTCACCAGTTGTGTTTATTTGGAGCACAGAGGTTGTGCAGAAATGACGCTGACATAAATCAGTCTCATCCCCGGTTGCTCTTCCTTTCCCTCAGCTCCAGAGTCCAGTCCGCCTTTTTCGACTGTCCTGTCTGCTGGCAGGCGGCCAACCCAAGTGTGTGGAAATGACACCGCCAGGGCGGCAGAGATTTTCCTTCATTTCTCTCCTTCCCGATCGCAGACTGGCTGACATTGGCTAGAAAGTGGAGCAGCTCGTCAGGGACAATCAATGCGAATCGATCGAGCTTTGCGGTTGAGGCTCCAGAGCTGGAAAATATCGCGGCAGCTGAAGAGAGGGAGAGGGAGGGAGGGAGAGGAGAGGAGAGGAGAGGAGGGGGTATTCGCCTAACTCTGCCCGTAGCCAGCCAACCTCCCTGCAAACAAATAACGCTACGGCTTTCATAAACATGACACTCACTTCGTAAACACTGAAGTCAAAAAGCCGACACATGCGTAATTACGCACGGTATTTGTGCTCTAAACTCGGTTACAATAAAGGTGTCCACCCACAGGCTAGTCCATATTCTGTGCGTGCGAAAACATTGACAATAACGACTTTGTTGAAGTTTTTGCGCTTCTTTCCACAGTACTTGCCTCGTGATGAAATGACTCTGACGTGAATACTTCCGAAACACTTTTCTCCGAGCAGGAAACATTTGAAATAAAATGCCAGGAAACGATTGGTTCCTTTAAAAAAGAAAATCTGTTTAAAAGAGCGTCTGACTTTGCATTCTAACTCCTCATAAATTAAATTAAATCCCCTTCAAGAAGTGTTGGGTGAAGCGTGCGTGTCTGTGTGTTATTTTGACATTAACAGCTTCTCCACTTCAGCAAAGAAATGTTAATGCAGCGGGGATTCACCCTAATGTGACTTGGGATTAATATAATTAAAGGCATCTTTAATACATTCCGCTTTTAGTCACTTTCAAAACTACAATGGACCTACTGTGGACACCTGGAAGCGGCACTTAAACGCCACATGTAATCATTTTGCCCAGTACTCACCAAATTTAATTGCAGACACATTTCAACACACGTTTTCTGGTGACACGGGGATTCAAATATATATAAAATTATAAAAGTCTATATTTACACTATATTGTTTACGTTCTGCCTTTTTACACCTGTCATTGAAAGATTATCCCCTCTTTTGAGCATGAACAATTCATCAAAGCAAGCAACATGGTTCAGATCGAGAACTCAAGGCTGTAGCTATGGTGGCAAAAAAAAAAGAAAATCCAGCTCTGGGTGTCTATCTTCTCTGAGGCTGCCCAAAAATGAACTGAATATCCACTGTTCCACGTGCTCATGATTGCACTCACAGTGAATGAAAGTTGGCTTCGATAAACCTGCTTACACTTTCATCAAACACGTGATAGTTATACTGTAGCTACACTCGAGGAGTAGACATTAAATTAAAGAGAGGCCTTTGCTCTCTTCACAAATTATAGTGTTTATGTAGACAGCATTAATGACTCCTTACTCAGACGTGTTTTTTTTATGACTAACAAAATGTAATGCAGATATAAATGTTAGATGAATATACATGTGAGCACGTCAATGTGTGGCTAATTAACTTTCCAGATAACTTAGCAAAGATGGCTCAGATATGGTTCATTAATCTCCACATTTACAGTTCCAGTGCAAAACAATTGATTAGAGCTTCACTTTTCTACATTTTCTGCATTCAGGGTTTCAGACTATGTCACTGCCATTCTACATTCACGTGGGATAAAATGAAGCGACCATGTTCTTTGACTCTTTTGTAGCAGACGTCCTTCCCTTTTAACCTCCTAAAGTCCTCTATTTGTGTCCGGAAAAAGCTGGAACGTTACACGGCAGCCCGCAATCATACGTGCTTTTCTCGGGTTGAAAAGAGGATCAAAGAGAGAAAGCATGGGTTAGGAGAGTCATGCATGGATAGATGGGTAGGAGTGAGCAGCAAGCTGTGACTCTTGGACATGTTCTGGTGGGTGCACTGAACCCCGGAGGCTGCAGCCACACTCAGCCCTTTGTTGTTTTCACTCTGCACAGGGAGGCAGGGTACTTTCCTGAGCTGGGGTGGAGGATTAGCGTTGCATGGCCTCCATCTCCAGCTGCACACATGACCAGAGCTGTAGGAAAGCCCCCAGTGATGGCCCAAAAAGAGGTACGTAAGTGATGACGGGAGCAAGCAAAGCATGAACATCAGCTTTTTCCAATTACAAGCCCTGTAAACTGCCTAAATAATCATTGTAACACACTTCACACATGCCACCTACGGTATTTCTGAAAGACTGGCTTCGTGTTGAGTGTCTCTCCCATGTTACCATATACAAGTTTTTCTTTTTTCTCTCAGTTATGGATTCTTTAACCTCTCACGTATATCCACATCAATACATGTAATCATGCCACCTAATAATCGCAGTTCACATTAGTCGTAAAAGCACACTTTTATGTCTCCATGGGACCCACTGAAAACAAAGCTCTCTCATACTGGCTGGTCTTTGGTGCCAGGTGACGTCACTTAAAATACCACAGATCATCTGTCACCAGAACTAACCAGTTGTTAGAGCGGAGTGTTCCAATAGCTCTTTCTTTTCCCTTGCCAGGAAGTGGAAATGCTTTGAATTATTGTTTTTTTCCAGTTGTTTGGTTTTTCTCACACATGGAAGCAGCTATAAAATGTCACAGACTACTTTATCTATTTAGTAAAAACTCCTATGTGTCAATTGCAGTCTGCCCCTTATCTCTATGCACTAGCTTCAGCAGGCCTGGAGTCCTATCAGAGACTCCAAGAAGTCACCACAGCCATGGTGAGAAGTAGTTCTCTCTGCCAACTCTTCTTGTTGTTTTCCAGTTACAAATGTTTAATTAGTGAGTCGCGGAGATGCAGGTTGGCATATTTTGGGGGCTCGGAGAAAGACAGGTTGGTGGTTTCCCTCTTTCTTCTTGCTCCTGATCGTCGTGTTGAACTAAACTAAGTGCCTTCGGGCTCTGGCTCAAGAGCTGATGCACAAAACAACTCTTGAGCCAGAGCCTGTGGTGTCAACATACTCATGTAATTCATGCTAGAAAAAAAAACCAAAAAAAAAAACCCTAGTGACTATTGGTCAGAGATTTTTTAAGGTACTCCTAAGGCATAATTAAACATTTTTTGGTGTATTTATACTGGTACTGTGGTTTTAGAAAATGGAAGTGAGGAAGTTTAGCCAAATTAAAGGCCAGTTTTTGGAGCATTACATATGGATGACACAGCTTTCTATCAGAAATAAAACAATATGTATATGTATGTATATATTTACATAAGTATTTCTTTAAACTATTTGGGATGACAGTGAGAGAGACAGAGACAGGGGAATCAGCATTTTATTAAACTTGGGAATCAATAGTATTTATGAAGCAAGGCAAGTTTATGATCTGTATGAGTCACATGCAGCATGGCTTGTGATTCGATGAACTGTCTGTGTGGTGACATGACCAAAGATGCTTAACCTCCAGCAACATTTGTAGTATACTGAAAACTTTATTGTACTTTTAGAATATATAATGTCTGAGATGTTGATAAATAGACCCCCTTTTGGTAATTTCCCCTTCTCCTCCCTGCATTTTGATAGTAGTGCCAGAAAGCCCTAGTGATGTGATTGTGAGAAAATGACTTAGAGCAACTTATGTGGGAGCTTACAGCTGGATAAACTCCAGCGCATAATGCAGCTCCTTTCACAGTACCGTTTTCTCCTACTGTTGCGCCAGGACGGCACGCCAGTAAAAATAATATTTAGGTTCTGCACGTCCAAGGATATGTCATTACAAGACCATGTAATGTTTTTAGGCAGTAAATCAGGATTGGCATTAAGTTTCTGAAAAAATATTTTTCATTTTGATGTTGTTTTTATTTGTTAGTTTTTTGTGTTTAAGTGAAGCAAAAACAGGAACATTGGCAGAAAACCGTCTCCACTCTGTTTTTTTTTCTGTCCTGGTAATAATGAAAACTCCAAGGACATCCCATGTGCAAATCCAACATGCAGTGGACTGACTTTTGAAAAAAAAAAATTCAGTTTCTAATGTGGTATGGATTTTGTGTGCCGTGTTTTCCTGTCCTACTGAATAGGCCTAAATCAGTCACACCTTGTGTGAGCCTGACAGCTGCAAAGGCTTTCTGCCTGATGAGCAACACTTGTTCCATTTCTAGAGATTTATTACTCATCCTGCCACTCATCGCATGTTCTGCCTCATCTGTCAGCGAGGAAGTGCCTCTGTTGTCTTGACTGACAGTATTAGGACAAAAAAGCATGACAAAATCACATCAACAACTGTTTAGCTTGTGCCACTAAATAAGCGGTGTCACTGCCTTCTCAAATTATCACGTCTCATAATGCAAAGCAGCAAATGCTGCCCCTCATGTAACAGTACCAGAGAACCAGCTGTTGCTGCTGCTGCTGCTGCAGTTAAAATAAAGGTTAGAGCTCCATCTAGTGGTAAGTCTTCAAAGTGACGACTGTATAAGCAACCATAAAGTTTCACGTCTAAACCAAATAAAACTTGTCTTGGACAGAGATTGGCATCAACATCTATCCAGCTCAAAATGTTATGAATCAAAATGACATCTGTGAACTCTGTTTCTGTTTCTCTGTTTCATCTGAGATTTCTTTACCTTGACTTTCTTCCAGTTTGTTTGTTCCATATTATGTGGATCTCTCAAGTTCACCCTCAACCTTTACAGATAGAAGTTCAGCAAAATACTTACAAATATAAACAATATAATAAAAATACGTGCACCATAATATAAAATATACACTTAACATAGTAGAAGATACATAATGCTGACACTGTCACCATGTCGCATCTTCAACAGATCCCTGGAGCTGTGTGAAGTTCCCTCCTGCTTCAAACGCTCCACTATCATCCCTGTTCCCAAGAAACCCACCATCACAGGACTGAATGACTACAGACCTATCGCCTTGACGTCTGTGGTCATGAAATCCTTCGAACGACTGGTGTTAGCCCATCTGAAGGACATTACAGGCCACCAGCTGGACCCTCTGCAGTTTGCCTACCGGGCAAACAGGTCGGTGGATGATGCAGTGAATATGGGGCTGCATTACATCCTGCAACACCTCGACCACCCGGGAACTTATGCCAGGATCCTGTTTGTGGACTTTAGTTCGGCTTTTAACACCATCATGCCTGAACTTCTCTCTTCCAAACTCTCCCAGCTCAGCGTGTCTCCAGCTACCTGTCAGTGGATCACCAGCTTCCTGACAGACAGAAAGCAACAAGTGAGGCTGGGGGAGATCACCTCTGAAACTCGGTCCCTCAGTACTGGTGCCCCTCAAGGATGTGTCCTCTCACCACTACTGTTCTCCCTCTACACTAATGACTGCACCTCCAAGAACTCGGCTGTTAAACTCCTAAAGTTTGCAGATGACACCACCGTCATTGGCCTCATTCAGGATGGTGATGAGTCTGCATACCGGCAGGAAGTTGAGCGGCTGGTACTCTGGTGCAGTCAGCACAATCTGGAGCTGAACACTCTTAAAACTGTAGAGATGACAGTGGACTTCAGGAGACATCCCCTAACTCTGCCCCCCCTCATCATATCAGACAGCCCTGTGTCGACTGTGAAGATCTTCAAGTTCCTGGGTACCACCATCTCCCAGGACCTGAAGTGGGAGACCAACATCAACTCCATCCTCAAAAAGACCCAGCAGAGGATGTACTTCCTGAGACAACT
The DNA here is from genome assembly GCF_001858045.2 of Oreochromis niloticus. Classification (NCBI taxonomy): domain Eukaryota; kingdom Metazoa; phylum Chordata; class Actinopteri; order Cichliformes; family Cichlidae; genus Oreochromis; species Oreochromis niloticus. The sequence goes on along the minus strand of NC_031975.2, from coordinate 13,172,232 downwards.
GGGGAAGTACAGTCTTCCACAGGAGCTGCTGATCCAGTTCTATACTGCGGTCATTGAGTCTGTCCTGTGCTCCTCCATCACAGTCTGGTATGGTGCAGCCACTAAACAGGACAGGAGCAGACTGCAGCGGACTGTACGGGCAGCAGAAAGGATCATCGGTGCCCCCCTGCCCTCCATCCAGGATCTGTACCTCTCAAGAACCAGGAAACGGGCAGGGAAAATCATCACAGACCCCTCACACCCTGGACACAGACTTTTTGACCTGCTGCCCTCTGGCAGACGGTACAGAAGCCTGCAAACCAAGACCACCCGACACAGGAACAGTTTCTTTCCCCTCGCCATCTCCCTTCTAAACAGTTGACCTGTCACACTGCTCCCACTGCCAGTCTGCAACTGCACCTTATGTACATTCTGTAGTATTCATTCCACCTCATTTCATTTCTGTATTTTATGTACATAAGTTTAGTTATTTATAGTTGGTTTACACAGCTTTGTGTATGTATGTGTATGCATGTGTAATGTATATATAGACGTGTGTGTGTGTGTGTGTGTGTGTTTGTTTTACATTGCTGTGCTTGAGAGCCACCATCTACCGGAACCAAATTCCTTGTATTTGTCTGCACATATACTTGGCCAATAAACACGATTCTGATTCTGATTCTGAATCATGGGACCAACAGATTATATCTTGTTCGCTTATCCAACCAAACTGATGAGGTCATGGCACGGCATCTGCTGTCTGTCCATGCATCCACAATTCACAAGACTCACTAGTCCTACAGTACCGGACTGAGGGCAAGCTCACATCTGTCGTTTTACAGACACTTTTCCATTTTCACAGCATCACCTTTATGCTGCACAGGACTACAATGTCAGTTTCTTAATGTATTAAACAATATTAAACTCAAACCATTTAGCAAAGTCATCAACATAAGATTTTTAACGTTGATACGTTTTGCATGCACACAATGTCATGAATGATAATAAAAACTGAAATCTCTCTTTGCTATACGATACATACCGTTTGTATCCTGTTAGATGGTCCTGGTTGGGGCCTTCATTTCACCATTAGCAGTTTGGTCAGTGCTATGAAATGCACCACATATTTTCATGCTTTTTAAGGCTATATGTGGTCATAACAAGGTTAGTTGCAGGTAGCAGTTAACCAAAAGTAGTTAAAAAAAAACATTTTAGTTAACTACAATAAAAAAAACGAGACTTTTAAAATTACTTTAAACTACCTGAAATGATTTTGTAAACTTGGAAAATTACCTAAAAAAATATACTACAACTAATAAAACAAGAAGCACCTCAAGAGTGCCAAGTACTGCTGCCTGGGTAGTATTTACATTTAATGGAATACTGTTGTATTTTGTTTTCTTTGTTCTTTTTAAATGAACTTTGAGATGTTTGTAGTGCATTAGAAACAAATGCAAAGTGTGGGTTTTTCTTATTTGCCCTTTTGAAATTTATTTTAATATACCTGACATAACTGGCAGAAATAAAACGTAAAAGTGAGGTCAGAGGTCAAAGCTGACATGATATATGATATGTGGCAATGTGATATTTAAAAAGCAGATATCCCAGTATCACTAAGTGTTGCCAATACAAACAAAGGTAGTAGAATTTTAACCATAATTTTAAAGATAAAAGATATTTTAGGAAAGTTTGACCTTGAAGAAAAGGTCAGAGGTCCAAAGTGTATATATATATATATATTATATCATTGATTATATGCCTATATGTTGTTAATTCAAACAATGGCTGTAAGAAACAAAGGTTTAAATAGCTCTGTACAGCATTATCCCCTTTGACCTTCAGCTTAATCTACTGACCTTGAAAGGGAGGTCAAATGTGACATGTTATTTTAAATCTTTATACTAACATATTTACCTTTTTTTTTTTTAAGTCATAAGGCTTTTTGTCACTTTTCAACCACTAAATCATTAAGACCTTGAAGACCTCGGTGGATGTATACGTTTCATGTTTACAGACAGAGTGACAGGCACACATGCAAACGCCACCAAAAACATAATCCATCTTGGAGGTAATAAAGCAAAAAAATGTAGAGGAAATATACTTAGGTTTAGTATTTGTTAATTTATTCAAACTAATCACATGAGAACTTGCCTGAAGAGGCGTTGATCTCCGTGTATATTGACACTTTAACTGTTTACAAGACTGTGAGTCAGCTGCTTTGAAAAAATTCTGTTTTCTTTCTTTTTTTTTACTTGTACTGATTTTTCTAAATACACTAACACTTAAAAAGGCTAAAACTGAAACTGGAACTAAATAAAAATTAAACTCAAAACTAAAAGTCAAAAGTAAAACTGATTAGAAAATACAAAACTAGAATAACTCAGAGTCATAGTAATCCTGGCCTGAAACAGTCTCATTTCTGCCAAAATTGTTCACAAGCCTCTTTGACTCATTGGAGTCTTTGGATTTTAGTTCTAATTAGTTTGTGCAGTGTAGCCAAACAATAACATGAAAACGTATCACTTTCTTTATGGACCTCGCACATTATAATAATCTGTGAATTGTGGACTGTGAGCTGGATAAGCTAGGACTAACAACAGTCTATTAAATAGTAACATTATTATGGAATGAAACCATAACTCAAAATCTACAGAGACGACCCTCACTTTGTCACGGATTCACAAGAGAGGACAAAATTGCAGATCAGGTGAACTGAAGAGAAAGTGGAGCTTTTATCTGACTGTTGCAAAAATCCAGAGAAGTACAAAGTCCAAAAAAGAAAAAGGTGAAACAAAACAGGAAACTAAAACAGGAGCAAAGAGAACGCTGGGAGACACGTGAAGTGCAAACAGACACTCTGACAAAGACACAGATAAGATTATATGCACAGAGAGGGCTGATGGCCCAGTGAGGCACGGGCTGGAAGAGGGCACAGGGGGTAAATATTTAAGACAGGGCAAACAACTCACACAGGAGAAACCATAATACAGGTGGAAACTATCAGAGATGTAGTAGAAAGACAGAGAAGGCACATAACGAGAAACCATGGTGAACCAGGAAGAAACTGCACGAACTTAAACATCAACAATGAAATAAAACACTGAATTGGTCTCGTGTTTCAGAAAGCAGAGACCTAACACGATGGATTCAACTAAAGGAATAATCCTCATTCACTCAGGTGAAATCCTTCACTTGATTTCCTATAAAGAAAATAAGTAAGTAACATTTATTTTTAATCACACTATAGTGATTGTGTAGCTTATGTATGCTTGTTTGTACATTCCCTATCAGATTGCTTGCTGACGAGTAAAGTAAAAATGAAGCCCCTTTCCATCTTTGATTTGCTTTTTGTTCGTTTTGGTTTTTTGCTTTTTGCTATGTTATCAGATTTATTGTGATACAATTTAGTATGTAAGTTATAAATAAGTTTATAAATGTTTATTCTTGATTAATAAGCTTGTATATAATGTGCTCATGGTAACATTTCGAAAGTCTAAGTGATTAAGAAAGTATTTAGATCTACATTTATATACATATAATGATTAAGATATGAGATTTGTTTGTAAGCTCAGTGCATCTCTTTCTCTTAAACCCCTCTTACAAACTTGGACTCTGGTCCTACCTAGATTTCAGTATTCTGCAAACCTCCGGTGGCAATAAATATTTGAGTGTTGTGTATCTCTCTGTGCTTTGGGTGACTCGTTTTTCTGTTGTGAAGATAGCTGAGACTTGCTCAGTCTTGGGGTACTTTAATTTTCATTTTTAAATACCTTAAAAGGCAAAAATACTCCTCACTTTAAATGAGGTCACACAAAAATACTTAACAACTAGTAATTGCCTGAATTAACCATGAATTAAAATATGAAATAAGTATTTATAAAACCTTTATTAACTCACTCGCAAACAATTAGTTGATTAATCAAGAACAAAAATATCTATATTTATAAATTACATGCATGCTAATGTACATGCTAATGTGCGCCATAAATGATGCACCCGTGTTAAGTGTTACCAAACTGGAAAATAATTTTAACTCGATTTTCTTAAAACTCTAAATGTTCTGGCTACAATTTGTGCAGAGTTAAATGTGAAACTAGACTAAATTGTGAGATTAGATGAAAATACAGAACCATTATATGTGTCATGGTTGACAGTATGAAGAGTGTGGTGATGTGGGGAGAGCAACAACACACTTGCCCTTACAGTCTGGTATTTTCATGTGAAGAGTTCATATTTATAGATTGATGAATGATTTTTTTTTCTTAAAAACTGAACTAAAATTCATAATAAGCAAATCAGTCTGAGCATCAGACGACTAGTGTTAAATATCATTCATTTTAAAGTGCGCAAAGTGTAATCACCATACAAGGCGCTAATTTACCTTTCCTGTGTCCAAACGTGATTATCTCATCATTAGGATCCATAGTTAACCATATTAAACATTTTCCTTGAAAGATCCGTGGACTAAGTTGCTACTTTGATTGCTTACTTTGCATAAAACCTGATGGTTTGTCGCCACCAAGTGAAAAGTCTCCGCCAACATTTGCACCCGACTGCTGCTTTTGGCGCACACGTGTGCGCGCTGCGGGAATCAAACCGAACCCGTCTGATTGTGATGAACGTCTAACACGTTTAAGCCGAGGTTCACGCGCTGTCATTATCAGGCGTATAAATTTCGAGAATACCGAAACATGGCGCATCGTGCGTGCGTGGGGGCAACCCCGTCTCAGCCTCCATCTGATGGCAGCATCAGGCAGTCCCGTGAAACATTTGCGTGGGAGTTCCCTTCACCGCCATGTCGGGATAGTGCACGTCTCTCTCCCTCTCCCTCTCTCTCTCTCACTCCCTCTCTCTCCGCGCATCCTCCCCCACATTAACAGCTTAGGACAGCAGAAGCAGCTCCTACAGCATCCAGCACCCAGCATCCATCCCTGCCTGGGGAGCAGCAGTCCTACCCGGCGCAGCACCGACGCACGGAGGGGGCGCATCATCTAAGTGATGCCACAGCATCAGCCGCATTTCGACAACAAATACTGAGAGTACATCCTAAAGGAGAGGGAGGACGAGGAAACAGAAGATAAAATAAAATAATTTAAAAAAAAAAAAGCTTCAGCCTCGAAGACAGCAACTGCCCATGAAGATGTCTAACGCTGACATCGTCTTAAACGCCACGGATCGGGTGGTGAAATGTAAGTTAGCCTATATTTTCTGCGTGCTTATGGCTGTATTACATAACACCCCCGGTGTTTAGCTCTCTGCGGATCGGCAGGACGCGGACTTTATGGACGTGTCGCGCATTAATGGTGCATATGCGGCCATCAAGTTGTGTTCGTGGTGGTGTTGGTAGTGGGCAAGTGAAGCTTTGATGTTGATAAACAATCCGGGTTCCTCTGCTGCACAGCCCCCGCGGAGAGCGAGCAGAGCACACGGGCAGCACCAGGAAATATGAAGTGTAATACATTTTTAATTGTGCCCGCTGATTTATGTTTAATCGTATCTGTCATGATTTGACTGTACGCTGGCTTTCGCTCACGACGGGAGGAGAGGGGGAGTGAGGGGGGGAGAAGGAGGAGGAGGAGGAAGGAGGAAAAAACAGCTGAATTGCCGAGCTTGTGGTAGAAGCTGGAGCAGTGATGCAGCAGGATTTCACGGGCTTAGACGGGGGCCAGCAAAAGGAGGGAGAGGGCATGAAATGGACATTTATTGGGGGGTTTATTTTACCGGTCAGGGTTTAATTTGATTAGGAAAAAAAAGGGTGGTGGTGTGTGGGGGGATTCCAAAAGCTGAATCAGTAGATGGATCAATGGAGGATGATAAAGTGCCCACAGTTGTCATAACTCACTTAGCCCTGCTCATTTTTCCCCCTCTCTCTTCTTTACAGTGGAGCAGCCAACAGTCAGCACTCTGCCTGAATATATATATGTGTATATATATATATATATATACACATATATACATATATAGATATATATATATATCCACATTCCGTATATTATCATAATGTCCGAGCAGCTCAGTCAGCATTAACAACTTTGTCCTTTAGCCTCCGGAGTTTTAGAAACACAGTAATCTGCACTGTGAGATGCACTTACATGACAGTGACTGCAGGCGCACAAATGTACTGCGTGCACTAGCAGTTACAAACGAGCCTTAAATTGTCATTGATTACAGAACGTGAACTGTGTCACGTGAAGAAAATTTAAAAAGGAAACAGACAGACTCTTCCTGAGCTGCCTGAACAATATTGTAGCTTTATTTTAAGTGGAGCTTTATCTAACAGGCCATCTGAATAGCCTCCGTCTCATGCTGCGGACACTTTCGTTTCATTATACTTTTACTGTACTTTCACCTTTTTCACAGGCTATTCGGTTTCAAACAGAATTCTGTTTCCGTGCCGTCCATCATAAAAGGGAGAAGTTGGATTTGATTTGCCGTGCTGTTTTCTGCACATTTGAACACGAATTTAAAGCAGTGACAAAACCATTGTGGTTATTTCCTGGCGCGGCTTCACTGACACCCAGGAATTCAAAAATATGTCAAACAGAAGGTTTATATCAGCGAACGTAACGCAGCCAAGAATTCTGACTCAGTTTTCTGCTTTTGTAACATGGTCATGTAACACTTTAGGATTTAGGAGTTGATAAGTATTGTGTATTTTCTTTCATTTTCAGGCTGTGTGCCCTGGATACTTGTTAAATAGCCTCACCTGTGATTTCTAATACAGATTAATTTGGCTGATCATAGAGAAAGAATTATAATTTTTCAAAATCCTCTTTTTTTTCCATGCTCTGAATTGTCAAGGTGCTATAAAGGTTTGTTATTGCTTGGCCGACACTGGATGTTTCTTTTGTCACTTTTATCTGCTCTCCTATTCTTGCATACCACTTTGAAAAAGAAGTAAAAGCCATTTTTACAATCCCCAAAAGACTGAAAATTGGGAGAAAAAAAATACAAAGAAGAAACTGAATCTTGCATCCATCAGGTGATCAAAGGAAGCTATTGAGGTAGTGGCAATTTTGAGCCAGAAGACTGACATTTCCTGCTGTTTTTGTGTGCGCTGCTTGTAGTGAACTACCGAGCACTGACACTACAGGCTACTCGAAGCTATTTTTATCCCTGCTGTGTACATAGCTTCAACTTAAACCACAGCCAGTTTCTCGCTGGTTCTCTTTTAGTCTTACATGTCTTAATCTGACAGAGCATATTTAAAGTGGTACAGTAACAGTAACTGCTGGGCTGTGCAGTTTGCTTGCTACAGTACCGTCACCACAGGCTGTTTAGTGCAGGTGCACTCTTATATTTCACCCCGAGGTTTAATATGTCAGTGTAAAACTTTGTCACATTCATGTCAGCCTTTGGTAACACCATACAAATACTTGTATTGGCATTAGTAATTTATTAATGGCCATGATGCAGCAGTAGTTAGGTTGAGAGAACAGACCTGCTCTGATAGCATCTAAATAAAAACATCAGTCAGGTGGTACATACAGTAAGACACTGAATATCATACAAAGCAAGCTATAGCAGAGAATATGGGTAATAAACCAGAATACTTATGTCATTGTTTTATTTTATTTTATTGATCTTTTAATTGCACTGTTTACTTTTGTGGAACCATCCTGCACTTCACAAGACAAACTATGGTTAACAAACACATAAACCCACCATACACTTATTAATTGAACAGTGCAGAGAGGCAGCTCTTCTTAGCAGAATGCCTTTTAACCCCATACAGACTCTTAAGGTTTGACCACTGTGTGAGCATTTGCATCACTGTATCTACGTGAACCCCCAATGCAAATCCCAGTTTTCTGCGGAGCACAGCTACTGGCTGTACTCCAACAGTTAGCTGCTGCTGCTGCTGTTGCCCGGCAACGTACCGTATTTCATAGTTCAACTCTGCTCGGGTGCTGAGCAGAAGTCAGCTTTTCATCTCTCCACCATACATCTATATCAGGAGACCGCTCACATGTCTGTGTCAACATATGTGTGTTTCTTTAAAATGTGCCGTTGAGGATTATCTCGAAATAATCTCTGTTGGTTTTTCTGATAGTCGGCTAAAAAAAACCCCACAAAAAACAAACAAAAAAAGAAACAAAACAGAAAAAAACAAAGCGTAATGTTCCTTTTAAAGTATCCACATGAGGCTCGTTTCAGCTCATTTTACAGTCAAATTGCTCTGCTAGTTTGAAGTTTAAAATGAAATACGAACAGTTCCTGAGTGATCTGGGCTCCTGAACCACATTTACCTTTTTACGGTTATGTAAGGTACATGATAGCACCTACGCCAATGTATTTCAACACAGGTCATGTTTTCAATCTTTTCCATCTGTCAGATATGCTACGCTGACTTATGGTAATTATCAGCTTTAAATCAAAATGACATATTTTCATCTGGCCTGCCTGTAGCGATGTCTGGCTGTTCTTGTTTAGAAGGCAGTGGATGTAACTCAACTGGTGATTCTCAAAGCACTTCCAACCATCAACTGGTCCTCTGCATGGGCAGTGGATGGGACAGCAGTAGATAGGCATTCCTATTCACCCAAGTGTAGTCTGTGAAAACTGCAGACCAAGACTTCAGAATATCGTTGCAACTTATTACACAGTCGACCCATGCACTGACTTGTAGCACATCAGGCTGTTAATTTTTAAGTACTGCCACGAGCGCAAGCCCCTCATCATGGGTAGATGTTTGCTTTGGCAGTGATGCAGTGCACCTCAGTATAAAAGTAAATAGTTGGTATTTAAAATTGTTCACGCTGAGGTTTGTGGATTTTTCTTTTTTTTAAGTAACTGGGACATTATTTTTTGGAAGGACACATTGTTGCTGAGTTTTTCACCACAAGACAAGTGCTACTTAGTTCCAGTACATTCAGGAGATGCAGACATTTCGACAGCCTGTGGATAAACAGGTAGGGTGTTTAAAGGTACTTTGCGAGCACTGTCCACATACCCCACAGGCTCACTTCACTTCCTCTCCGTGCTGACTGTGCTGAGTTTGTACTTGCTGGTAAAGTGTCAAAGTACACATTGCCGTCACAGATACACGCTGCACACTGTGAAAAATTGGAGTCCCATTAAAAACACTCGCTGGGGCTTGCCTCATTATACCACGAGCGGCGGCTTTAAGATTCCTCTAGTCAAGCATTCATTATTGAAGAGCATGTTGATCATGTTCAGTTTAAGCCTGAGATTTGAGACTCTTCCTTTGTCTTTTTTTCATTTGGCACTGCTGAGTGGCTCTGTTTGCTATGCTCTGCACAAATCTGGCAGGCTTACCTTTACTAGTACGTGTACTACGGCTGACTGCTTATGTTGTGCGCACCTGTTTGCGTGTGTGTTTGTGTCTAGCTTTTCAAATGAATTCTGCCACTGGACCTCATGTGATTTTTGTTAAGCTAGATGAGGCGTAGATTAACGTAAATACACAGGTCCTGATAGCTTGCAGTTAGAGTACACAGAGCTCGGCACCAGATCTAATAAATAACCTTCGCTGCCACTGAAGTAATGATCTGTGGTTGGATTTCACAGTTTCACAGGCTGTCTGTTGGTAGGTGACTGATGCATTTTAATGGCCAAAGGCTTTAGCGATCCAGGGAGAGTGTTGGATGAGTAGATGGCTTAGATATTTTATCTGGCACTCAGAAAATACAAGTAACCACATAAAGGATAGTTTGTCAGTATGCTAAGATAGATAGATAGAGAAGTCCTTGCATTTTCATGGGAGATTCTTTCAGTTTTAAGGAAAACTGTGCTCTTAAGAATGGTCTTCATGCCAAAGTGCACACACCATCAACAAAGATGAAATGAAGCAGCTGTGCAGTATTGCTTGCAGGCGAAACATGGTTGGGGTTTTCTCTTTTATGATTGCTGCATGAGCTCCTTGATAAAATGTTGTCAGTATCATTCCCGAGTGCTGTTTACTATAATAATGCAGCACAGTGGCAACAAAACAGTCGGGAATTGTGTCGATTTCTTTAAGAGTCGCCATAGTGACCGTGATGTCCCTGTGCTTAAATGTCGCTGCGTTCCTGTGCTCTGTCCTCAGCTGTCCCCTTCCCCTTGAGCCACCGCCTTACGATGAAGGAAGTATTTGACTGTGAAGGGAAACCTCGCGTGGATCTCCTGAAGGCCCATCTCACCAAGGAAGGTCGTGTGGAGGAGGCCGTGGCGCTCCGAATCATCAATGAGGGAGCAGCTATCCTGCGTCAGGAGAAAACTATATTAGACATCGAGGCACCGGTCACAGGTATGAAACCTTTCACAGACACTTACCTGAGACTTAAAGTCAAACTGCAGCATGGCGAGCCTGGAACTTGAAACGACTGAGTGTTCAGATTAAAGATGTAGATCTGTTTGGATGCAGATCAGGAAAAGAAACAGGTGTTTTTAATGTTGGCTCATTTCTGCTGAGTGTTGCAGTAAACCACGACAATGAGGCAGCCTGCGCAATAGCCAGGAGCAAGCTCACTTGACTAGAGCACAGTCATTGCTAATTTAGTTTACTTTAGTTTGATGCCAAGCTAAAATGTTTGCTCAGATATAATATGACATGGGGCTGGCATTTGAGCGTGCATATGAAATATTCTAGTTTTAATATCCTTTATATTAGGAAGTTAGAGGATCTGCTCTGTCTTGATTTTATTGGACAGCTGATATTCGAGAAGAACCGGAAGCAAGTGTAGATAAATAGAATTGAATATGTCTTTTTAACTTTCATCATCGCAGTTCATCCATCATTTAGTGATTGACAAAAGTTTTACATTTTTAATTAATTCAGAAAATATTTAAAGAAAGCAGTCAGAAGTAATAAAGCAAAACCAGGGGATATAATGTCTTGTTGTTTTATTTTTTCCATTTCTCTGGCTATTTTTGATCTGGACTACATTTGCCAGGGAAACTGTTCAAATAAAGCGTATAAAAATGAGTCCTGTTTAAGTTAAAACGGTCTTGACTCTGTATAGTAGTATCATATTATTATGTATTACAAAAAACTTTAAGCTTTTTTTAATTAAAAGTCGTATACAAGTAACTGTCAGTGAGACAAAAATGCAGCTCCTAACTTTAATTTCCTAAACATCAGCAGCTCTGTGACAGTAAACTTGAGCTAGCTTAACCAAGTACGTTTACCGTGTTACATGCTAACATTTGCTAGTTAGCATAAAAGACAGCTGATGCTATTACCCTTATTTGTCAGGTAAGTTAAGACATTTTAATAAATTGTAAGGGGGATCGTAGATCAAATTTCTGCTCCTTTATGATCAGTATTTTTTAAAGAGAACAGAGAGCACAAGTGATTTTTAAAAATAGATAAAGGAGAATTCGTGTGAATACAGCAGGAAGCTGTCACTACCAGGCAGAATCATCATTATCTTGTTAAATAAGTTCATGTAAAGTAGTTCAGCGGTATCTCAGAAGCACTGTGTCTCTGCGCAAATTTCTGGTCTGTTAGGAAGATGTTAATCCCATAATGTTTCCTTCTTTGTCTACATTCTGCCACGCAGCCAGTTAATCGTGTTGGAAAACACTAGTTTGAAATATATAAAAATATATAAGTCAAAGCTTCAAACCTATATTTACTTTAGATGTAAGTAGAGAGTATAAAAGTTAAAACAAATGCTGAGTTTCTAAAAGCCTGAAGTATCTCTCATGTATAAACAGATAAAATCGTTTTTCTGCTGAACACCCTGCAGTGTGTCCTAGTTATGCTCTAAAATATTAACATGCCTCAGCCCGACACAAAAGTATCCTGTGTACTCAACCGTGGCTTCCCATCAAGAAAATTTAATTAAGAGACTTAGTTTTATTTCTTTTGCATCATCTATTTAGCCAATTTTATCTTACTAAAGTTGTGAATATAAATGCATTTCAAATTAAAACTCAATATTGTTTCTTGTACTAGTGAAATGTCAGACTCTGTTGTAGCCGGTTGTGTTTCAGCTAAATTTAACATGATTCTGTCGCCAATATGATAAAGGGGTTATTTGGGGCTCTCACTGGTCTACTGCTTACCACACATACCGTATAATTACAACACCCACCACTTCAGCTTTCAACCTTTGTTGCAAGTAATTTCTCTAACTTTCCCTATTTTCCATCTGTCGCTTTCTTACTTCTTAGTTTAAAAAAACAAACACTGTTTTTCGAAAAAGCCATTTATAGGGTTAACAGAAAATGGTCCAAAGAAAAGAAAGAGTTGTCTGAGTGAAAATGCATTGTTGATGCTAGAGGTCAAAGGAGAATGGCCGTACTGCTTTGAGTTGATAGGAAGCATAGTCCAACCTATATAGGATTTTTAACACTGACTCACATGTTTGGTTATTTAAAAAAAATCTAATATATTGGTCATTCTTTTTTTTCCCAGGCATACAAGACACAAACACATTTCCCTAACATTTGTTATGTACGGTCATTTGTTAGTTCGTACTGAGCTAATGTGACAGTGCAGTTTCAAGAGAATCTTGTCACAGAGTACTCGTTTAGGCGCTGGCTGATTCGGCTCACATCAGCTGGTTGTTGTGTTTGTGGCGTTCAAAGCTCTGGAAGCATAGCATGAACGTTCACAGCATTGTTAAAAGGTGTTTCTCTCATCTTTTTCTTCCTTTTTAAATTTCTCCTTTACCGACCTTTATAAATACAGAGACAGATATGTTGACAAATAGCTCAATTTGCCCAGAATAGCAGCAATATTGGGGTCTAATAGGAAGCTAACTCAAAAAACCACTCATGACAACCAAGATTTGCAGAATCAGGTGAGCTACAGCATCAGAAAACCACTCCTGTCAGCTAAGAACAGGAAACTGAGGCTAACATTCACACTGGCACACAAAATTTGGACAGAGAAGACTGAAAAGACTGGCTGGATTGATGAGTCTCAGTTTTCTATATTCAGATGGTAGGGCATGCATACGTCCTACCTTCTGTCAGACTCATCTAATAGTCTAAGTGATTACTTTGGGCCCCTTAGTAACAGCTGAACATCGTTTAAACATAGCAACTTAGCTGAGTTTTGATGCTGAACGTGTTCATGTCCATTTGTGAGCACGGTGTGCCCATCCTCTGGCTGCTCCCAGCAGGATAACTCAACATGTCACAAAGCTTATATCGCCTAAAACTGGTTTCTTGAAAATGACAGTAAGTTCACTGTACTCAAATGGCCTCCACAGTCACATGATCTCAGCCCAATAGCACCTTTGGGATGTGGTGGAACAGGAGATTGACATTATGGACATGCAGCTGACAAATCTGCAGCAACTGTGTGATGTTATCGTGTCGATATGGACCAAAATCTCCTAGGAATGTGTCCAGCACCTTGTTGAATCGATATCTATGGTATAATTGAGGCAGTTCTGAAGGCAAAACAGGGCCCAACCTGGTACTAGCAGGGCAGGGTGTACCTAATAAAGTGGTTGGTGAGTGTATATTGAACATAAATGTGAATGCACATGTAATTATGCATTTACCTAGCTTCCTATCAGCTTAATGTCATCAAAGATGACAAATGCACTTCAGGAGAAGGCCTCAGCTCAACCTGCATCAGCAAAATGGAGGCTTTATGTACTAAGTATGAAATATGTATGACAAACTAAGTATTATGTCTGCACATTTGTTTATATCTGTGTGAGCGCGAGCAGTGTTTGAATGTCTCTGCAGCCGATTATGCATGTGAATCCTTCCTTGCACGCATGTTTTACGGGTGTTTGTGCATGAGCTTGCATGTATGTGCGCATGTGTGCTTTTGATTGCTTTAGTCACACAAGAAGTCTCCCACTCACATTGCTCTAAGCTTTGAGTGGGCGAAGGCCACTGTGGAGCTGATAGGGGAGACGGAAAAGCGAGAGGAGATGGAGGGTGAGTAGGAGAGAAGGAGACAGAGAAAGATGATAATGAAAAATTGAAGGCAGCGAGGAAATGAGATGTAGGTTTGCACTCCAGTGCCACAGTGTTCACTACGGAAAAGTGTATATCTCCCCGGGGGCTCGAGATTTTTCTAACTCTGGGAGGCGTGAGCGTCTCATTTCTCAGAAGCAGAGGACAGAAGCCTTTCAGCTAGAGACCTTAGAAATATCTCAATACAGCGACACCTAAAGAGGGGAGAATTTCTAACATGGCATCCATCAGATCCAGATGCACACGCAAGAATATTATTCTCATAACATGCCGCTCTGCTGACAGGCCGTGCTTTCTCTATATGTGAGCACTAAAGAGTTAAAAGAATGAAGAACACTTCCAGTGACAATGTGAATAATTAAGTGCTTCGAGTTCTCCATGGAAGGAGAGAAGAAAAGTGCACATAGTAGATGGAGTAATGCAGAGAGCTGATAAAGAAATGTGTAAATGCCCATTTGGTGAAACCATATTTTTCACCTTGCACAGAATACGCTCAGATCTTTATGCTTATGGCATAAGTAGTTATTTTTATTTATGCCTTTGTTTATAGTTACATTACATCCATATTTCACTGTACGCAATACTGCATTATTAACAAGAGCCCGTTCTACGGCTACATTCTTAACTGTTGCAAAAGGTATTACACAACACAACAAACGCGAGACATTTTTATCAGATGCAAATAATCAATAGAGTTGCGATACAAACAGCAGCATCTCCATGCAGCTGCACAGCCTGGCTGTCTATTTATGCAGCTAACCTGGACGCAGAAAATGAAGACACACACCTCTGGTACAAAGTGTACTATTCTGTAACGCCATGAGCTCCTGTCACAGTGGTCTCTGCTGTCTGTCTCTCATCTTCTGTTCTTCAAACCTTCGAAAACAATAAATATCAAGCCTGGAAATGCAGGCGATACATATAGAAACTCACACTTCATCACTGTCGTGTGACAAGACAACAGTGATGAAGTCAGAAGTATCGGTCGAATCTTGAATGTTTTGTTTCGTGACAGCACTGCAATGGCTGCAAATGGTTTTACAGGCTACAGTAGGTATGACCGAAATGATAATGTACTGCATTTTTTTTATCCTAGCAGATGGGAAAAAGATGCGTGCACATGTTGGCAAAGAAGAGAAAAGGATTTTCAGTGGGGGGGGTTTTTTCTTTTCGGTTTCATAACATCTGCCTTTTTGGGGTGTTTTTCAGTCTGTGGAGACATCCATGGGCAATTCTTTGATCTTATGAAGCTGTTTGAAGTGGGAGGATCACCAGCTACAACACGGTACCTGTTCCTTGGTGACTATGTTGACCGTGGCTACTTCAGTATTGAGGTAAATCCAAAAGAATATTATTAAGAACGTCACACAGGAATCCAAATAGGAAAAAAAAAACATCACAAGTAACATTTTCTTGTGCTTGTTTCAACAGTGTGTTTTATACCTTTGGTCGCTGAAAATCCTCTATCCAAAGACACTATTTTTACTTCGTGGAAATCATGAATGTAGACATTTGACAGAGTATTTCACCTTCAAACAAGAATGTGAGTACCTCTCAGTTCTTCTTTCTCTGTCTTACTACGGTCCTGTGTAGCCTGGAGCTAATGTTAATGCTATATCAAGGTATATAAGGGAATGGAATTCACCTCACCCCAAACTGGTCATGGCAGATGGTTTCTTCCTGTTGAAAGGGAGTTTTTCTTTCCACTATTGCCAAGTGCTCGCTCATTGTTGGAGGTTTGTCAGTATTGCTGTAAGGCTTTTACCTTACAATATAAAGCACCTTGAGGTGACTGTTGTTGTGATTAGGTGCTATATAAATAAAATTGAATTGGAATTGCCTGTGAGAAGCCGAAAATGAAGAGCTACAAATGCAACAAGTTAAACAAATTAAAACTGAAAGAACTAAAAGCATGCCTACCAGCCAAAGTTAAACCCAAATAATTACCACTTGCTAACATTTCAGTGTTCAAAAGGTGACTCATTGAACCAAATCATTACTTTTTGTGTTGTGCCAGGTAAAATCAAGTACTCTGAGCAGGTGTATGACTCGTGTATGGACGCGTTTGACTGCCTTCCCCTGGCTGCGCTCATGAACCAACAGTTTCTGTGTGTTCACGGCGGACTCTCACCTGAAATACACACCTTAGATGACATTAAAAAGGTAACAGTCCGGTCACGCCTCACCACTACCATATCGCACTCTGCTTTCTTTGTGTGTGCCTGACATCAATTTCTGAATCCGTGTGTAAAGTTGGATCGGTTCAAGGAGCCACCGGCTTTTGGGCCCATGTGTGACCTGCTGTGGTCCGACCCTCTCGAAGACTTTGGCAATGAGAAAACCCAGGAATATTTCAGCCACAACACAGTGCGGGGCTGCTCTTACTTCTACAGGTGAGCTTTTTCTTTTGCTACCTGCAGCAACTTCAGATCATGTTTCATAGTGGAGGGAACTTTATTCCTCGCTTGCTGCAATCGTTTTTTGAGATATTTTATTTTATTCTAGGTCTCAGCGAAGCAGCATAATCTTAAAACAGAGAGCGCTTCAGCTTTATGGCCTTCTTAATGACGTTATGTAAGATTTGCCAGCAGCCTGCTGGTTTGAATAATGTTTAATACAATTTAATACATGTTCATTACTTGCACCCAAGACCATTTAATACAGTTAAGGTTGAAGCTGAAAAAGTTGTAGTAAAATGGTCATAAATGCCATAGAAAAATATTTAAGTCATATAAATATGTAGGAGAATATGTAGTTGTAATTATAGTCACATCTACTTGTGTCTTAATGTGGGGACAGATATAATGATAAGTCTCTTAGCACATCCGTATTTTTGTCTGTCCTGATTGTGGCTGCACCAAATGTATCACTTTCTATCTCTTTTACATATTTTACACTCCTTAAATCTTAGTTTTGGCTTGTACAACCGCAATTCCAAAATTGTGACTCTCATCTCGAAAGTTGGGACAGGGGCAACAAAAAGGCTGGAAAAGTAAGTTTTACTAAAAAGAAAGAGGTGGAGGAAGATTTAGAGGATCTTAGTGAGGCAAAGTTTCTCAGATATAAAGATGGAAAGAGGCCCAATCTATACAAAATTGTGTCTACAAATTGTGGAACAACTTTATGTCAATATTTGTCAATGTGAAATTGTGAATACTTTGGATAACTCATCTTCTACAGTACATAATATCATACAAAAGGAGAAATCTCTGTGCACAAGGCTGAAACTGGGTGTCTGTGATATTTGGGCCCTCAAGTGGCACTGTGTTAAAAAACAGGAGTGACCGTCATGCATGAGCTCAGCATGAGTTCATGGTGCTATCCACAAATGCAGGTTAAAGCTCCATCATGCAAAGAAGGATCCATATGTGAACTTGATCCAGAAGCGCAGTCTTCACTGAGCCTATGTTCATTTAAAATTGAATGAGACAAAGTGGAAAACTGCCCTTTGGTCAGATTAATCAAAATGTTGAATTTTTTCATCTGGACTAAAGAGGAGAGGAACACTATTACACTGGAAAAACAGTGTTAATGCTGAAAGGTATATACAGCAACATATGCCGCCATCCAGACAATGTCTTTTTCAAGAAAGACTGTGGATATTTGAGCCACATACTGCAACTATTACAACAGCATGGCTTCATATTAGAAGAATCCAGGTGCTGATCTGGTCTGCCTGCAGTCCAGACCTTTCACCAACTGAAAACATTTGAACCTTCGCAAAACAAAGAATACACCAAAGAATCTGAGGGAAGGACTGTTGAGCAACTAAAACCTTTATCAGACAAGAATGAGAATACACTCTTCCCCAAAATGCAGCAGCTCAGTTCCCAGATATTTGCTTACTGTTAAAGAGGGGAGGGTGTCCTAAACAGTACTAAAAATGCCCCTGCCCCATCTTTGTTTTTTGAGATATGCTGCTGCTGCCATCAAATTCAAAATGACACATTTTTTTCTTAAAATGTTGCATTTCCTCTGCTTAAGCATTTGATGTTTTCTGTGTTGTATTGTGAATAAAATGTGGGTCTATGAGACTATTTTTTATACAGCATCCCAAGATTTTTGAAACTGGGGTCACAGATTGTTCTTAGAAGAACAGGATATATCTATATTGCTCTAGATTGGTTATCTGCTGCCAGCATCTCCCTATTTGGAGAAATCTCTTAACCGCTTACAGAGTCGTGATCACAGTTGAGGTTTAGCAAAATTAGATAATAAAAAATACATCCTTGGTATGTTGAACATGACTCCCGGTCTCTAATTGTACTTAAGTTTTAAAGGAAAGACTGCAGCTCACACCGTGAAGCTGTCTACAATAAATCCAGGCTGATATAAATAGGGCAAGCTTAAAAAAAAAGAAAGATAGAAGCACATGTGCTTTGATCTTGAAGTAGGTGGCTATTCATCAATTGTGTGTATGTCACACTCTTTCTACTTGGAGTACAGTTAAGAGATGGAAGAAGATGGGAGGACAGGAATGACATGCTTTTAAAGTTAACACCCTTAGTTATCAGTGTTGATGATCTCATTTAATCTTTCGAGGATAATGTTGGGTGAAATTTGACTGTTGCACAGAACCCATGCAAATGAGCTCTTAATAGCAAAAATAGATGTTAGGATTATAAACTATTAATAGATATCAAACATTTTTTTTTTTATACCTGAGCACAAATCAAATACGGACACAGCTAACATGAACACAGATAGA
Source organism: Oreochromis niloticus (assembly GCF_001858045.2). Taxonomy (NCBI): domain Eukaryota; kingdom Metazoa; phylum Chordata; class Actinopteri; order Cichliformes; family Cichlidae; genus Oreochromis; species Oreochromis niloticus. The sequence goes on along the minus strand of NC_031975.2, from coordinate 13,153,655 downwards.
TTCAGACAGATAAGCATATCCCTGACCCTTACGGTGTCTATCAGTGAAGGAGTCCCCATGTCCTGAGGTTAACGTGGTGATAAAGGGGTGGTAAATATGTCAAATAAAAGCTGAGGCAGAAAAGATGCCCTGGTAACGTATCAAGACGATAGGAAGTCAGAGGAAGAGTGAGCGCTGTCCTAATGTTGTTGTGAGATGGAAGAAAGCTGTGGAAGTAGGTGGTGGTGAGGAGAAGAGATTAGGTGGCAGTTATGGTGAGAGTTTTCTTAATGAAGGTTCAGAACAGCACAGAGCCATGCGTGGGAGCTGCAGATCTGCTCAAATCACAGAAAGTCATGAAGACTTGCTCCTCCACCAAAGAGTAAATGGCATTCTGGACAGAGTGTGTAGGATAATTGTAGTTCCCATTATAACCCATCTTTAATTTAATTCCTGTGTATTTTCAGGCACCGACACTAATATCTAAGAAAGTGTCCTTTTTGTTCAGTTGTAACAGTTTTAAAGAAGTGTTATCTACTTCTGAGGCCTAACTTAAAACCGTTCTGACAGTTTTGTGTATATGAGTGTGTTAGAGTCCAATTTGCATAGCATTTACAACATTCCCAAAGCATTTTCATTTTTATTTTTTATTTTTGTTTGAGCTTCAAGAACACTGATTTGTGTTTCGGAGATCACCTTGCTGCAGGAGCAGAGGTTTTCAGATTTTTGTATTAATGTTTCCCCGCAGGATAAAACCAACTCCAATTAAACATATGAGATCTCTTTGCAGCAATAAGATAAACTTGTTTACTGTGGTTGAATTCTCTTATAAAGCAAGTTTCAAATGTCTGAAGGTGTTGATTATATTACAAAACTGAGGTGAACTTCAATATATTATTCTTTGGAAAATGGATAGCAGTTGCAGGTGCTTGAGAATAGTGAAGATGAACAAACAGAAGCCAATAAAGTGTTTTAACTTCTCCTTTCACTCCTGTTAAATGGTCACTGATAGCTGTTCACCAGGAGATGGGAGCTCAGTGAGGATTATTCTGTGGATGTGTGGAGGCTGCTGCTATAATAGTCATCTATCTCCCCGTGGCTTAGTTCCTGCCTTCACTCTCAAACGTACCTCTCCATCATTATGACTCTCGCTAAGCATACAGGATGCATGCTACACAGAGAACCTCATTCTGTATTATTGACAAATGACAAAAAATGTAATAGAAATCGAGCAGGTTAAGAAAAGTAGTGTATCGAAGATGCAGTCGGGTACAGATGAGGACAGAATTATTAGCCCCTCTATGAAAATGTCATATTTTCTAAAAGTATTTCCCAAGTGCTGTTAAACTGAGAAAGAAATTTTATGTCACAGCTTTTTCACATTTTTTACATTATGTTACTTACATACACAAAATTATAAAAAAAAAACCAAAAAACTGCCAGGGTTCAAAATTATTATCTCTCCTGATGCTAACAGTTAATTAGATTTGATGGTCATCTGGTATGGACCTTGGTCTTCAGTTCATGCCCGTTCAATGGGATTCAAATCAGGGCTTGAATCACCCCGTCATTTACGTCGACTTTGGTCTTCTGAACAAAGAGCAACATTTGTTTTGGGGCATTGTCATGTTGGGAGACAAAGCGATAACCCAGAGCCAGTTTTGTTGCTGACTGATTGATGTTTTCTTTCAAAAAATTCACGTCCTCCTTTTTTCGAGATCCCTTCTACTTTGTATTCTAGACACATTAAAGCATTCCCACAGCATAATACACCCACCACCGTGCTTCACTGTGGAGCCGGTCTTCTTTTGACCTCTCCCTTCTTTCTCTAAGCATAAGCAGTGTTTTGGCCTGCTCTCTCTGAATTCCTTGATGATGTTTCTCACAAGGTATCTGTGATACCATCTCCTGCTTTGTGAGCATCGACAATTCTTTTTCTCAAGTAAAAACTGATTTCTTTTGTTTTTGGCACGATGCTTTCTCAAGTGACAGCTCAAACATTTACAAGTTTTTATACTCTGTATAAATTGGAAGATAACCCCTCAGTTTTATTTCACAAGCTTTTGAGCATCACAAAGTTAAAGCACATCATTACACAGCAGTGGTTTGTGCAGTTACTCAATAAAAAGGTCAGTTTTTTCAGGGGGGCTAATAAGATTAACTCTGGGGGTTTTTTTTTCCTGAAATCATTCTGTTATTCTTTGCAAATAGAAATAATGCATGCTTTCTAAAGAAAATTAATAAGAAAAAAACAAGAAAAATATCTTTCTCTGTTTAAAATAGGCAGCACGGTGGCATGGTGGTTAGCACTGTTGCCGCACAGCAAGAAGGTCCTGAGTTCAATTCCACCATCAGGCTGGGATCTTTCTGTGTGAAGTTTGCGTGTTCTCCCCGTGTTTGCGTGGGTTCCCTCCGGGTATTCCAGCTTCCTCCCACCGTCCAAAGACATGCGGTTTGTGGGGATAGGTTAATTGATTAATCCAAATTGCCCATAGGTGTGAATGTCCAGGGTGTACCTCGCCTTTCGCCCTATGACAGCTGGGATAGGCTCCAGCGCCCCCTGCGACCCTGAAAAGGATACGCGGAATGGATGGATTTAAAAAATACTTAAAACTTTAGACAAAATCTTTCAGTTTCATGGGGGATCAAATCATTTTGCACATATAATTATTAGACTTCCCCAATGTGTGTTCCATGAACGCAGTTAGCAATTAAATTGTTTTTTTCCCATAGTTTGGAACAGCATGCCTGCCTTTGGCTCTTCTGTGATACAGTTATCACATACAGGGAAATTTGCTTCTTTTTTTTCTTCTGTTGTTTTTGTTGTTGTTGCAGTCGGATCCTTTTTTGTTCCTCAAGTGACCTTTGATGAATTGCAGTTCTTGGCACTTGTACATTGACTTTATTTTTCAGCCTTGGAGGAAATGCATAAGTGCAGGCTTATCTTGTTCAGTAATGTGATGTAGTAATGCTGCATATGATTTAAGGTTCTGCATTAAATCTGCTGTCTCATACAGTATAGGCACTACATCACATCGTATGTTTGTTTACCTTGGCCTTTTATTCTTGTCAGTCTTATTATTATGATATCAAAGCACTAACTAAACATTTCTCATGCGCCAAGGTGCAATCAGAAAAGTGTGAGTCAGCTAAGCGATTATGGATATGTTTATATGATTTCATAGCTTTTATAGTGGGGGGAAATGAGATTAATGACCACCAGCCTGGCAGATGGATTTTCTAAGGTGAAAGGAAAAAAAACTCTTTCACACTCACAACACGCCACTTCCATCTCTCTCTCGGTCTCTTTCGCTCATACTCACTTGTCAGATTCCTCGCGCTCTCTCACTCACAGGCTCACCGACACATTATTGTGTGTTTTCACAAAGGCAAGAAAAAGAATGTGAGCTGCGGGCAAGCATTGTGTGGGTATTCTTTTCCCTTGCAGTAATCAATAGATAGAGCGGACAAAAGAAAAGGAAAAAAACGTACATCAGTGCATGAGGAGTTCTTTATTTTTATCTTGTTACACGACATGGAAAGAAAACAAAACAGAAAAATGCTGTTTGCAGCTGTAACAGGCTTAATCTTCAGTATGTGTGATGCAAAACTGCAGAAATGCATTGTGGATGTGTTTTTTAATAGAATCTGTTATATAACATTTTTTGAGAACAGCGTTTTGCAGATCGGTAACGGTGCAGCAATAAGGGAAAGGGTTTCAACACGTTCAAGCTAATCCTGTGGTTTGTATATTGGCCACTAAAGGAGGGTTGCCCGTGCGACCTACTTACATATGGTGGATGGCATAGTTTCGCCAGGTGCTTAGGGCACAGCAGTCTCCTTGTTGTTTCTTCCGGCACAAACCTTTGAGCGCTTAAATATTTTAAACACTTCTGAAAGTTTGATGGGTCCAAGGATGGCAGAGACTTAAGGGAAGTGCAGGAGGAGAGGATCGTTGCTGTTGTAGAGATTCGGAGAAAGATGAACGCGCTGAAGCGATTATGTTTACATTTTTTGAATCATTTCAATCAAGCTTTTCAAAGCAGCTACTTTTCTGACGATTATCAGTGTAAAGTGAAGATATTTCTATTTTAGACAAAACTAGCTAACTAGTTATATATCAAAGCATAGTGGAGAGATTAACTAACAATATAGATATAACAGTACAACATGGATGTAGCCAACGTCACATTAAATGAAGTCCCATTTTAAGTCCCGGAGATGAGCGTTTTCGCTCTCTCTGTGTTCTGAAACTGGATGTGATGAGCGAGAGCTTGATCTTATTGGCTAATGACTTGTTGATCACAAGTTGTTAGCCAATAAACACACCCGTTCGGACATTTAGAGTAAGGAGATTTTATAAAATGGACTTCATGTTTTATTCAACAGGCCCCAAAATGAGTGACTGAGACCATAAAATCACCAGCAAAGTTTTTTCATTAAGGTCGAAATCTGTTTAGACTTCTATTGAGGTTTCATACCATGACTTTATGTGCACATTGTTTGAGATTTGTTCACCAGATTAGATGCAGTACAACCACTGGTTGCTAGGGAAACATTCCCCAATTGATTTGCAGTAGTTCCCGGAGGTTGTTGGCTCTCAATGGGTGAAATCAGTTGCAAAGAAGGCGGTGAACCAAAAACCTCCCAGCAGATTGCCATGGTTGCCTGCATGTTTGTCTGCAAACACTTTATCTATCAGCCGAGCAATAATAAAACTTGAAAAAGTGCAAGGCAATGTGGAAGTGGAGAAGGATAACATTCAAAGTAAAATTTGTGCTTCAGAGCTTGTGAATGTTTTAAAAAGCACAGCTTTTACTTTAAAGGCAAATAGTTTCCATTTAATGTTACACTTATTCAAGTTTTAATACAGCTCAGCTCGTAGTTTTACTGCTGTTTGTAGACATGCCTTATTCAATTGAGCCTACATTGTCGCCATGGTTGTCATGTTCAAAATGGCCAACAAGTTAGTGGTCACATGTCTACAAAACCTCAATAGGTCAGGATGTCGTTTTCAACTACACCCCTCATCCCCTAGTAGTTGTTTAAAAGAACTGCATTTGGTGAACATTCGTGTATGAAAAGCTGAACCCACCAACATCTGGGGTCCATATATTGGAGCTGTTTTGTAATGTTAGGCCCTTCGGTATCTACAGCTGTTGTCTGTGATAGGTCAGTGGAAGAACATCAGGGTAAGAGAGAGTGAATGCCAATCAATTAAACTGGAAACAGCCTAGTTTGCGATGTGTGCGAGGTGTGTAGCTGGAACTGAGGGACTAAAATATATCATTCTTGTAACTTCTTGAAAGCAGCAGCTGAAATAAAGAGATCACAAAGGACTTTAAAAAAAACTTTTTAGAGAAGTGACAGATTGAGGTGATGTTGAATCGAGGACAGTAATTGTTGCATTTAAAAGGGCTAATTAAACTGTTCTCTAAAATCCCCTTTTCTTTTTTCTTTTTTTCTTTTTTTTTTTTAAATCTACAAGACTCAGTTTGAAGAGATAATGTGATTTTTGAATGACAACCTTTCGGGTGTTACAAATCTCAGGTGATAGCTGCTAAATGTACCCTACTGTGGTTGGTAGCTGAAGGTGATCCACTTCTCATTATTTCTCCCTCCTGTGTTAGGGAGGTCTGATGCACTGCTCCATGATTCATGGCTATGAAACTCTGGCCTGAAGTGTAACACTGGAAGTCGTGTGTTAGCATTGTTAGTCTCCATGGGACAAATCCTTGTCCATCTGGCTAGAAAAAAATACATAAACAAATAAGGAATACCACTATTGCATACAGCCACATTTTAATTAGTTTTTTGGAAATGAACGTGTCATAAGCAGAACTAGAGAGGTTGTGTGACAGTAAAATCAAGGACTGGATCAAGTAGGTTCCATTTGAGATTATACTCATTTAACATGTTTTTTGTTGTTGTTTTTATAGCTGTAGCTGAAACACATACACTAATAGGCTGAACATTATGAGCACTCCTGCCTAATATGCTGTCGGTCTTTTTTGTGCTCTGGCCTGCTTTACAAGACCTCTGAGGACACCTTACCCAGCACCAAAGTGTTTGAAGCAGATCCTTTAAGTCCATTTATAGTTTTTCCCTCACCAACACTGCCTGGGAGACCCCACATTTGTTATCATTTCTGAGATGTTTGGAGTAATGGCAGAGTGAAAATATCAACTCTAGTTGACAGAAACACCTCAAACACTTCCAGTTCAATAAGGTGAGATGATTATAAGGAATTGAACTCTGATATACAGAATAGTGCACACAAAGATACGGAGGTGAAGCAGCCCTTTTTTGCGAAGCACTACATAGACAAACAAAGCAGCCACAGTCTCAGCTGCACGTTTCCTGTCAGGACGGGGCTGAGAGGCAGGAAGGTCTGACTGCCCCTTACTGGTTTTTATATATTTATTTGATCACACCAGGTAGATATCAGATGCTTTTTCACACACTTGCATCACCCGTGCAAAATTCTTAGAAATCTGAGAGTGACAGACCTGGTGAGTGAAACCAGAAATGAATTAGTAAGTCGCACCTTAAATAAAGTTATACCAAGTCACTCCCATTCTCTGTTGCTAGCACCACTCTGTTATTTTTACCTGGTGTTAAAGTTTTGTTGCCGCCTCTTAACACAGTTTTCATTGACTATCTTTCAGTTATCCAGCTGTATGTGAGTTCCTACAGAGCAATAACTTATTATCCATAATCCGAGCGCACGAAGCACAGGATGCTGGGTATGTAATCGCTACAAAAAGCACGGAAAGACACACCTATGCGCACAAACAAAAATAAATGAATGTTTACCTATTTAAGAGCAATGCTCTGCTTTTCTTCTGTCTTCACCTCCACGTAATGGCCTTGAAGCTACCGGATGTACCGTAAAAGTCAGACGACTGGATTCCCATCCCTCATTACCATCTTCTCAGCGCCAAACTACCTGGATGTTTACAATAACAAAGGTCAGAATATCCCTTCATCTGCTTCTGCCCCATTTTTCATCATCATGTGCAGTTCTGTTGGGAGTTTTTTCCCTGTGTGCGATATTGTGTTGCTTTCTTGCTGCTGTTTTTATTCAGAATGACAAATATGGGTCCGAATTATATTACGTTATGTAGAATGAACATGTTCGTTTATTAAATGTTGCAACAGAGAATAGTAAAGTATAGTGCTGCTGGAAAGGAGAGAGATTCCTCCAGTGGAACACCTGCTACCCCGGCATTTTAGCTGAATCTAGATTGCAACTAACTGATGAAAAATAACAACAGATTTGTAGATCATCAAAAGCACATTTTGGCAAACCTTAAAAAGTGGCCCTACATCTGATTAAAAAGATTGCCAATGGGCTCCTCAGACTTACGTATTAAAATGTTTTTAACAATACAAACTGCAGTGCACGAGTTAGTGCAACCGCATGTAGCTGTGTGCAGGCATAAGAATGCATCAGGGAGGCCCCGTTTGTTTGTGTTCTCAGATCTGTGTCTTGGTTGCCATAGGCTATGTTAGATGGGGAACGTGGGAGGGACTGTCGGCATTGCTGACTATCTCCATGTGGCTTTATTCCTCCTGATATAACAATGTCAGCAGTCCCCTGCCTCTACTAGGCCATCTAGTGGCTGACTTTCTTTTATTTTTCTGCCCTCTCTTTAACATCACTGAGTATAAACATGTTATGGTTCCTCTGAGGACACGTCAGAATGAATCTCAAACTGAAGCTTAATAATTCTGGAGAAGGATATTAACACAACAAAAGTATGTAAATTTATCTCCAATAGGCTTATTTAAATCAAATAATACTCAAGATTAAAACTATTCTATGACTGCTTGAGTTGTGGTAAAGATGTGTTACAGTTATTATCATTAAATGATTTTAATCACAACTGTGATATGCTGTAGTTGCTATGCATCAACGGAGATGCAGAGAAATAAAGTTACTACCCTGTCCAGCAGAGCTGCTCCGACTCCATTGTTTACAGTATTGTCAGGGCTGTGAGCAACACATGTAGCAGAGTGTATCACAGCTGAACAGACAGAGGCAGAGTGCCAAGCAGTGTCTTAACTCTAACTCGCTTGTATGTAGCTGGAAAGTTAACAAATGATTACCTCACTCAGTAGAGTTTTAATATACCATATGTTAAATATTGGCCTTCTACTCGCTACATCATGCTTTCACTGGGCAGCAGTGGCACTACTGAATCTGAAATCTGGATAAGCTTGCTATTCTAATCTAGAAATCCTTATCCTCACATACAAGATTATAAATAATCAGGCCCTTTCATACCTTAAAGACCCCGTAGCACTACCCTATCCTAATATAGCACTTTCCCCCTTTGCCTTCTGGCTTACTTGTGATACTAGGATAGTTAAAAGTAGAATGAGAGGCAAAGCCTTTAACTTCTAGTCTCCTCTTCAGTGGAACCAGCTCCCAGTTTGGATTCAGGATGACATATGCACTCTCTAATTTTCCGATTAGGCTTAAAACTTTCCTTTTAGATCAAGCTTACAGTTAGGGTGGACCAGGTGACCCTGAACCGTCCCTTAGTAATGCTGCTGTAGGTTCAGACTGCTGCAGGACTTCCTATGATACACTAAGCATTTCATATCTACTCACCTCTTCTCACATTTATATACCACTGCAGCATGCCATTAAATCACTGCATGCTCACAGAGGTTCATCTGATTTTTGGGGTTTTCTCTCTACCTTGCACTCCTTGAGCTCCTTGAGGCGACCATTTATGTGATTTGATGCTATATAAATAAACTTCAATGGAATTTTATCAAATTATTCGTTAGACATTTTAATGAACTCTAATCTCTTTTATATGAATACTTCATATCTGCTCTATGGATCTATGTAAAAGGAATTTTATGTTGCCTTCATCAGGTCTATAACTACATATTAATGCCATAAAATGTTATGAGACTTTATGGAAAGTTTTCCTCTTCTGTGTCTCGCCTGCCCCAACAGCTGCCGTACTGAAATATGAAAATAATGTCATGAACATCCGACAGTTCAACTGCTCACCCCATCCCTACTGGCTGCCCAACTTCATGGATGTCTTCACCTGGTCTCTGCCGTTTGTTGGAGAAAAAGGTATTTGTATTTGTCTGGGTTTATTTGGTTTTTTTGGAACAACTTGGTCGGTTTTCTCCACGGCTCGTTGCTCAGTGACTTTACCTTTGTTGCACTCTCTATTTTTTATCCTAGTCACAGAAATGCTGGTGAATGTGCTGAGCATTTGCTCTGATGATGAACTCATGAATGATGAAGATGAGATTTTTGATGGTAAGATGTTTTGTAAATAAACATGCCATTTTTCATTTTTTAGTATTTATTATTGTTCATTTAAACTTTTCATACACTAAACTACAGATGTGTGAAATATTGAAGGAAAGGCTAACATATTGTATCTCATTGTGGTAATATTAACATTGATTGATGAACACAGTAATCACAGGTTTGTGGACAAAAACAGCCACACAGAGACGCTTTAGAGGAGGTAGTGTATGTCTGATTTCAAACATACTTGCTTGTCCTCACGTGGTTTGTATTGAGCTAATGCAGTTCGCTTGGAGTTTCCTCTGTGTGAAAAGAAACAAAAACGCAGGTTAAAGGCTACAAGTTTACAAACTCTTCGACTGATTTAAACCACAGTAAACGAATTCCTGGTGTGAAAATGCCCTAACACGTCAATCTTGAATCTCCAGAAAAGGGTTCAAGATGTGGAGACTGTTAAGGCCATTGCAGTTTTACACTATTTTTAAACTTGTCAATACGATGAAGGTGATGACTCTGAGCAGCTGCGTATTGATTTACAGCAACCCTTCTCTAGAAGGCGACAAGTGGACCCAAACCATGCCAGCAAAATGCACCTTCACAGCATAATAAACCCCCTCGTTGTAGGGGTCGAGGATTGAGGCCTTTCTTTGATTTGTCGCCCTTTTGTAAATCTCCCAGTGAAATGTGGACAGTGGCGGTCAATGCTGGCCTTTAGTGACATTTTATGCAGCCCACGACTCTAGAAAGAAATGAATTTACTGGACATTTCATTCCTTTACAGCTCATCATCAAAAGCTATTAGCCAGCAAAAAAACCCATCACATGTACTCAAATGGTTCGAGCATATTTATATGAACGCTCGCTAAAAAATGTGCATTTTTTTCTGTTTTGAAAACTTGAAAGAGCTCGCTGTAAAGCATGACAGTGACCTAGAACCTATTATAATATCAGTTCACAGATAATTAACAGAACATTCTTTGTGTCTAAAGGCTTCAAACAAGTTTTTCATGCACTGTAAAGCTTTATGAGACCAAAGCCCTTAATGACATGTTCCTTTGCAGCCAACGCAGCTGCACAACGCAAGGAGGTGATCAGAAACAAGATCCGCGCTATCGGGAAGATGGCCAAAATGTTCTCTGTTCTCAGGTACATTATTTACACGTGTATGGAGGTATGATTTTCCCCCCCCAAAAAAATTTTCAATCTAGAGTGCACTCTGTATGTATATCTACTGTTAGTGGGGACATCGAGTAAAATCGTTCAGCTGCATTTTCTAATCTGTTTGCTGGCCTCTGTCTGTCCTGCAGAGAGGAGAGTGAAAATGTGTTGACGCTTAAGGGCCTGACGCCCACTGGCATGCTGCCAAGCGGGGTTCTTTCTGGAGGCAGACAGACACTGCAGAGTGGTGAGTACGAGGCCGGGCCTAAGCCTGTTCGCCATCATTCTCTTCATGACCGACATCAATCCCCTCCATGACTCTTATCTCTCAAACTGTCTCTCTTCTGTCTTTTTTTCTTCTCTACCTTAAATTAAGTTAGCTTTGTTTTAGCCTCTGACTGATGTTCTTAACAGAAGAGCCTAAGTTAACGTAAAGGTCCAGTCTTCCAGTTTTTTTAATAGTTTCACATGATGACAGTCGTACAAATACGCAAGACAACTGCATCAGTGCTCAGAACAAGTTGTCTTGAATTCAAAGTTCAGACCTAACATTTAAGCTGCTGTGCTTTTTTGAGACTTATTTATAGGTGGCAGTAAAACTAATTCACAGCAGCACACCACTTTTATTTTATTTATGTGTTTATTTTGTTCAGAACTGATGTGATGCAAATAAAGTTTATAGACAGGGGTGCAGATAAGTGCAGGTGCACATGCGCTGTCAAAATAAAAGACGCACACCAGATAAGAAGTCGCAGCGTGCGTTTGCGTACATATGAAAGGCACTGTTTTTGTCCGCTAGAGTGGGATTTTCACAGCATATTCTGCTCCATATCTCTGTGCGTTCATCATTTGTTTGAAGCCAGCTCACCTCCTGCAACCACTTCTCCGAGAATACGCCTTCTTTTGCGGTTCGGACTCCTTCTGACATTTTTTTGGAGGTTGGGGAACACCAAAGTAATTGCTTAAAGGAGCTTGCTTCTTCGACATCTTTAAGAGTGTTTATAGACATTGCTTATTTCCAAAACAATGTCCCTCTTTGGGCTTTTATGCCCATGAAGCACTGTAAAGATTTACAGCGTGCAATTAAATTAAATGGCAATACAGTACTAGAAAAATATAGTGTAAGACAGATAAATAATTTAAATATATGGATACGTAAATTCCAAAAATATAAATAATTATGAAATTATAGTATAATTAGTCCTAGAAATGCAATTACTTTCCTTCCTTTAAATGTAGCCTATTTATGCAAGATAATTCATAATTTTATTGGGGGGGTTATATTGGTTGGGTCAGATTATTGAGGGGGGGGGGTCATAACCCCCCTGGAAATTACGCCCCTGGTAGAAATACACTTTGGGGCCAGACTGTTTATACATTTAACAATTAATTTAAGAAAACAGACATGAAACTCTCAAAACTAAGTATTATAATTTTTTAGAAATATGACAATGATGCCACCTAACAGGCTTTTTATCCATTATTTTGAAAGTTTGGTTTTATAAAGGTGATGTTTGAGCTCAGATTGTCATATGGCACAGCCAAGCTGTTACAGCAAAGGTATTAGTTCCAGAAACAAAACAACATGCAAATCTATGTGAAGCCTAATGTCTCACTTTTTGAAGTCACTCCTAAACTAACTACTGGCACAGTCTTTGAATTTTTTTTATTTCACAGTGTATGATTACAAATGACCCTACTGGTCTTTTTTTTTCTGTATAAGATGAAAAAGATTTAAACTTTAAAATTCAGTTTTTTAAATCAGGAAAAACAAAGGAATTGAATATAGTGCTAAGCAACTACAAGTTATTTCTGTCATTGTATCTAATATATAGATAGATAGATAGATAGATAGATAGATAGATAGAGAGAGAGAGAGATATATATATATATATATATATATATATATATATATATATATATATATATATATATATATATATATATATATATATATATATATATATATATATATATATATATATATATTATATATATATATATATATATATATATATATATATATATATATATATATATATATATATATATTATTTTTCTTTCTCAGCCTACTACTTCTGCCATCTTATTGTCCCTCACAGTTTCTTTCTTCATGCCTCTGTCTTAATTATTTTTCATACAATTTTTCTAACCCCAGATTGACAGTATTTCTCTCAGTACTAATGCATGGCGCTCCTCTGAGTTTGGCTGCATTGCCAATATCTCATCCGGCCTAACACGAGCTGCCTTTTTCGCTGGGGCTGCATTTTACATTTGCATGGCTTAATCAGGAGTAACCCGATCCCCTCCTCCCCCCTCAGCCACCATTGAAGCCATTGAAGCCACCGAGACGCATGATGAGGACGGAGAAGGTAAACCCCCACCCATCTCCCACCCCTTTCAGTATATCATCAGGTTCTCCTGGAGTAGGAGCCACCTGCCACTAACACGTTCATGTGCACAACAGCCCACAAAATAATTCCTCCACTCTTATAACTCTTTAATATGGTATGGCTGGCACTTTACTTTGCAGAGATTAGATTAAACAGAAAAACCAACTAGATGATTGGATTTAAACTTTTAGAAGAGATGGAACTTTATAAAGGACCGTGAGCTGGATTTTAACACAGTTGTGTGTAATGTAGACTCTTTTATCACAGGGAAATACTGGCAGTGTTTGCTGGGTGGGGGGCTGGTGTGGTATCATGTTCTTGTAACTCTTGAGTCAGTGCGCTAAGGTTGGAGGGAACTGTTTCACACCTAATGCAGTATTCCTGTGGACAGATGAAAAGACGTTGATCCATGAGAAGTATATATCTAGAGGTTCAGCATCCACAGTGGCTGCAGCATACATTTGCATTTAGTAATTAGAAAGTGGGCAAGAAAGGGAAAAACACTACTTAAAAGAAAGGAATTGCTTTTTAAGGTATATAAGGGATATATATTCATGATAAATTAAAACACTGCAAAGTCAAGTGCTGCTAAGAGATGCATGACTAAAGCCCATTATTTTGGGTTTGGCTTGTAAATGGCCTCCATCTGGTACTAAAAAGTGTTGCATGCAGAAAAACAAGAAACGGACCAGCGCATCAACATGAAATATGCATCCCTGTGTCTGAGTTCCTGAGGTAATCTTAACTCATGAACGAAGAGTAAGAGATTTACAGCTTTGTTTATTCGACACATTATTTGTGCACTTTCAACAAAACTAAAGTAGCAGGATGACTGCCAAGGGACATTGTAGCAAGTGTTTAGAAATGGTGTTCATTTTATTGAGAAAAAAGGGCAAGATTACGAACCATTGACTGATGTCACTTTCTCTACCATGCAGTTTATGACTGGATTATTAAAAAAAAGAGGTATATCACAGCTTGAAGTAACAAACATGCAGACTTGTAGACTTTGTAGACATTTTTTTTAATCCTCTAGGTCTGTAGGCCTTGAGACTGGGTGGAAACTGCCTGACAACGATAGCAACCAAAGCAATTGCGAGATGGTTTTTGGTGCAGAAACCATCTTTGTGACTGATTTCATCTAGTGGCACCCACTCACCAATCATGATTTTCCCTAGTAACCAGAGGTTGTCAGGGGGTTGCTGACCAGTCTCTAGGCCTGTGTGACTGAGGTCTAAGGAACATCAGTTGAGGGAAGGGCAGTTTGACTACAAGAAAGCGGCTGTCACTATTGTTAGTCGCAGAGATGAGTGATTAGCTTATATAAACAGCATGTGACCATGTGCACTTTAATAAAAAAGAGTATACTAATCCATTAATGAAATAAGCTCACTGATTCCTAATAGGACTCACGTACTGAATTTACACATCTTCATTAGTTATAATCCCTGGGAAATCACAACAGCATTTCATGTCTTGGGAGGGTACGCATCATATTAAGAACACTCTGGAATTGCGGAGTTACGTGAAGATCCTGATCCCTTTATTTGTGTTTTTCAGCTATCCGTGGGTTCTCCCCCCAGCACAAGATCACCAGCTTTGAGGAGGCTAAGGGCTTGGACCGCATCAATGAGCGTATGCCTCCTCGCAAAGATGGGGTGAACCATGTGGGTCACTCCATCGGAAAGATGAATATGTCAGAGGCAAACGGCACAGAAGATAACAGCAACATCCAGTGATGTGCTGTCTGAGCCTCAGAACTGCCGGTGGCTACGCAGCAAGAACTTTGCTAAATCCTGAATTCAGGCCTCTGAACATAAAATAAAACAGGCCCTCAGATAGAAAATGAAATCTGCAGCAAATCTAAAATGGCAAAAAGGTCATTTCTTTCATGACACTATGTCATTGCACGGTTGGGGGAGGGGGGAGTTGGGTTCACGGCAAAGGGCAGGCATAAGGAGAGATGAGCAGGCTTCAGCTCGACTGAAAAAAAGTCAAGTGATTGAAAGTTGTGTCTGCCTGTTGTTCCCTTTCTCAATTCAATTACAGACTGAATTGTTGGGGGTTGTTTTGTTTTGAGCGCTGACACGTGTCTGCTCCTTCATCACAGGGCCTGACAGCAGACATAATTGCAGTATCCATGCCTCACAAATCCTTTTAACTGTTTTATAAGGTGTTTATTATGAATCACTCACAAATTCACTTGATGAGGAAAACGATCTTGTTTACCTACATGTTTTGCTAGTATTAGGTCACACCACTTCATCAGAAAGAAAGAAAGAAAGAAAAAAGCAAAATGCGTACCTCTTCAAACCTGCAGTGCAATCTTACTGTTGAACTTTAATTTATTGATTTACCTTGTGGTAAGAAGCTGTTATCCTGCATGGGGAAGAGGACAGGGTGCTTTGGCCTGGCCACCAAAGATCAAACTCCACTTTGCGTACGTCTCCGTAATCTCCAGCACTGCTCTTTTCCTCACCTTCCTCGCTGTCAGCCGTCTCCTAGCAAGACATAACTTGGAGGAGATGTGGGAAGAAAAGGGAGGGGGATGAAAAGAGCATTGTGAAATTTTTATTCCACCTCTTACTGTAGATATCCCAGTATCAAAAATTACATACAGTCCGAAAATGTCACACTACCCCAGAAGTTCAGAAAGTGCAACATTTGTAGGTGAATCTCAGAGGGTTTTATTTTATGTGCTTATATCAGAGTTATTTACTTCATCTTCACTGTCTGTTTACACATTTCACATGAGAGAAGGGCAAAAAATTATACAGTTACTTTTTGGGACATTTTACACCTGAGCATCCTCTGCTGCAGGATGCTTAGTGTCACGGGTATTTCATCTCTTCTTCATCGCTATGACTGCCAACATTGTGGAATTAACACTAATTTCTGGACCTCAGAAGAAAGGTTTTTAAATTGTGGGACATACCCTGCTATCAGACACCACCCGACATTTCTCACCTCCTTATTGCTAAAGATAAAATAGTTGGTGCAGTTAAATATGAAACCAGTGCCCTTTGAGTTTGCAAATTCAGTGAGATTTCATGCCACACACTGAACTGTATACGATGAAGAAATTCTGCAAATGTGCTGTTGAAAGCTTCTCTAAAAGCCACACCATTGTGTCACTTAAAACAAGCAGACTTGGAGCTAAACTGAAACATATTGACATGATTAGCTTGGATGACGAATCCTGACCAGAATTTAGTTAACGGATATTAAATTGTTGGACATTAAATATATGAATCTGTTAATCCTTATTTTTGAATCGTTTTTTCTAATTTAAGTAGAGTAGGGAAGCAGGCTGAGAAAATCTTTAATGTGATCTCAATGAAATGGATTCCCATGGCCAACAATAAGTAAGTAAGTAAGTAAATAAGTTTAAGCAGAAACACTTCGAAATCACGCCCAACACCATTTCTACAAATTCCTATCATACATCAATATTTTTTCTACTTTATATTCCATCTTTCTATTTAATGATAAAGGTATGTGAATTAAGGATGAACAAAAAGTGATTTTTACACACAGCATCTATGGTATGGAACGCATCAATGCATGCAGTTAAGTTCCTAATTGTTATGTGAGATTATAATTGTGATCGTTGTGTTTCAAATAGTAAACTTGAATTTATTTATTTTGAAATTCTATTGTTAGTTTTATTTGTCTTGTTTTATACATTTTATAAATAGGCTTCCTTTAGTTGATTTGGTCCATTTTTTTTTCATTCTGTTATTAATTACCACTGCTTTTAATTTTATATTAGTTTTATTGTATGCAGAGATGCCCTTCTAAGGTGTTACGCATTGTGTTTTAAATTTTTTCTGTTGTACTGATGTACAGAACATGTTCAGTAGTGTGAATGAATATAATCTCAGTGAAAAGCAACTTTCAGGCTGCCAAAGCATGATAGCATGGTTTTCAGATGTAAATGAACTGGACACAAAGAAAATCATGTGTCGCACTTACATTTAACAGGAAACATTGTACTCTGGTTATATTTACTGCAGATATTATTATTGTTACAATTTAGCTTATGGTTACTTTCCTTCCTCTGTTTCTGGGTCTTGTATGGTCTACATGCATATTTCAACAAACAAATATAATGGATTTTATCTTGCAGCATTTTTTTATTATTATCTATCAAAATATGTTTTGGCATTTGACCTCCTAATTAATACACACATTGTAAGCATGCCCTATGGGACAAATCACATTTTTTTACTCTTGAATAAAATATGCATGAACAAAATGTGTGATGTCATTTTTTTTTTTACATCTTACCCATGGAAGTACATTTTAACCTGTCAAATCTTTTAAAAGTTTCATTAGGTATATCTGGAAGATACAATTCACGCAGACTCCCCAAAAGTGGACAACAGAAGAGTGGAAAAATGCTGCGTAGTCAGATGAATCTCAATTTCTGCTGCAAAATGCAGATGGTAGGGTCAGAATTTTGGCATGATCATGAAAACAAGGCTCAGTCCTGCTGGTGTATGCAGTGTTGTGGGGGATATTTTCTTTGCACACACTGGGCCCCTAAATATCAACTGAGCATCATTTATACACTAGCCTACCTGAGAATTGTTACTGACCATGTCCATACCTTGATAACCATAATGTATTCACATCATAGATGTGCAGCTGACAAATCAGCAGGAACTGTGTGATCGTATCATGTCAACATGGATCAAAATCTCTGAGGAATATTTCAAGCACCTTGTTGAAATCTGTACAACATAGAATTAAAGCAGTTATGAAAGCAAGAAGAGGTCCAATCCTGTATTAGGAAGGCATACTTTATCACCATAACAGTAATCTAGCATTAAGACTTTCTTTAAAAACTTTAATTTTCCAATATAAGACTGTTATTTTACAGTGTACCCACTGTTATCTACAACATGTTTTTACTGAAAAAATATTACATTACTCTGGTGTAGAATAATATAAACTATAGAAACTATAATAATATCAAATATTTGGTTGCCATGACATTGCTATTGTCAAAAACAGCTCATTACTGTAAAATGTGTTAAAGTACTGTAAAGCTGTTGCAAATGTTAAGGCAGATTCTCAGTATGCCTTTTTATTTCAATGCTCCAGAATGCTGAAGTCAAATTATTTATCTCTATTAACTAGAAAAAATATGTACTGTATGTACAGTACAGTATTTGATTACGCTTCTTTACATCTAATTAAGTGTGCCTTATTTTATGCCATAAACAAAAGCAATCATGATAGTGAGTCATTGTCACAGATATATAGACAATTATATGTAGTTTTGTGCGTTGAAGCTTTTTGTTCAGAACAACGTACAGTTCAATGTACAGTAATTTTAACGCTTACAGCAGGACTTAGAACTAAACTCCCATTTTTTAACCAGGCAAGGGAGGGAGATGGGATTTTACTCAGAATGCAGATTAATCAAAAAGCTCGACTACCAGAAGTTATTTGTTCAGATGCTTTTCCTTGTGCATATATACACTTGCATGTTTTTTTTAAAGGCACATTTTAAACCTTATTACACCGGATATGACGCCACCACGGTCTCGCCTCCGTCGCTTGTCCATCACTGGACGGAGAGATCCCTTTAATTTGATAAGGTGGCTCTTTAAACGCCACTAAAACAGACAAACAGTCAATTTCAAGACTCTCAGCTTAAATAATGGCGCAGCTGCAGGCCTGTTTGCAGCCTCACAACCACCGCCACCGTCTGCTAATCGGATAGAGACGAGGACTTTGAGTGACTGCAGGATTGCGCCTTGCTAATGTTACGCAGCTGCTGTCTGTAACCAAAGCTAGTCGGCTATCTAACGTTAGCTGAAGCGGCTCCGCTTTGCCATATGATATAGACGCTCAGTGTACAGGGACAAACCTGAGCAGAAAGCGACTTGCTCCGCTAAATAGCCCAATACCGCTGACATGGACAAAGAAGAAGCAGACCGGCTGATAGAGAAGGCCAAGCTGTGTTTACGGTCAGGACGGAAAGATCGGGCGTTGCAGCTGCTATATGAGGCGCAGAACATTTACCCCAGCACCCGGGCCAGAGGTAAAATTAGCTGACGCGCATACTGCAGTCACGGCCAGATTATTTGCTAACGTCGGCCCAGTACTTAACATTTTCCAAAAAATAAACTGTAGTAAACATATATTCAGATGGATGGGTGGATGCACAGAACGGCTATTTTAGATTAGGACTCGCCACCTAGCTTTGATATTATTTATATATTGATACATGCTGATTTGGGGCTTCAAACTATGGGACAGCGTTGTGTTTAGAAAAAAAATCTTTGTGTAACTTGTAATTTTCAGTGGAATGATTATGCTGTCATGGATTACTTTAAGCTCATTGAACATAACGTGTAAGACAGCCCATCTTGCAGCATTATGCACGATGCACAGGTAATGTCACCCTACCCTACATACAGACGAAAGAAAAGACCAAGATCAACAAGGTAAGAAACACTGTGAATCAAACACTGTGACCTTCAAGTTCTCCAATTAAAAACCTGTGGCAGATTTTGAAGGGATTCCACTGACAGCACCTTCATTTTTAAAACATCAATTTCAGCAGGAAAGATGGTCTTCCGTCCCCTGGAGTCTTAGAGATAAATTACCATGGCCACTAACAATAATTTTCCTTTCTTGTTTAAACATGTGCCATCTTCTTTCTTCCCTTTTTTTTCCTTTATCTGGATTTTCAGCTGATTGTCAACTGTTGCTGCTGTTTTGTAGTGCTGATAGATGCCATACTGAGAAATGGAGGCGGTGCCGCTCCAGAAACAAACCATGTGCCCCCACCGACAGGATGGCGAGATGAGGACATTGGAACCAGTGAAACAAATAATGCAAGTGGTGACGAGAAGAAGAGCTACACCGAGGAGCAGCGCCAAGGTGTTCTCAGGTGACTGTTTACTATTTTAAACTTCTATATTCATTTCAATTGTCATCAATTGGTCTTAATTTGCAAATGCATGTGAATTTAAATAAATTGTTGTATTTCTGGAAAATAAAATCCTCCTTGGCTTACAACTCAGATTGTTTACCTGCAGGCAGGTGAAGTGTTCTCAAGTATGATTAGTCAGTCAGAAAACAGAACATTTCCAAAACTAAAAATCTTGTCCCTTTGCAGCGAGATCCTGCATATTTTCCTTTTGAAATCTATAGAGATTCCTGGTACCAGAGCTCTTGTTTATACACTAGATTACCAAAAGTGTTCACTCAGCTATTCACACCTATGGGCAATTTAGAATCACCAGTTAACCTAACCCTCCTAACAGCATGTCTTTGGGCTGTGTGAGGAAGCTGAAGTACTCGGAGAAAACAAACACGGGGAGTACATGCAGACTTCGAGCAGAAAGGCCCCAGCCAGATGTTGGATTTAAACCCATGACTTTCTTACTGTGAAGCAACAGTCTAACCACTGTACCACCATTCTGCCTGCCATAGGGTGAGAGGCACTGTACAACCTGGACAGGTCACTAGTCTCCTGCAGGGCTAAGGAGAGATGGACAACCATGGCGGCTGGGATAGGTTCCAGCCTCCCAGCGACCCTGAATTGAAAAAGCGGAAGAGAATGGATGGATGGATTCAGTCGCCCATTCCAATCATTGAATTCAGGTGTTCCAGTTACTTCAATGGCCATAAGTGTATAAAATCAAAGACTCAGGCATGCAGACGACTACTCCAAACATTTATGAAAAAATGCGTTTCTCTCGGTGAATCCCATCATGATACCATGATAGGATGCCACCTGTGCAACAACCCCAGTCATGAAATTTCTTCCTTACTAAATATTCAGCAGTCAGCTGTGTGACTGGGTATGACAGGCAATCAGCCACGAAGTGGAAGGCCCCATAGGGACCATGTAACGTGAGGCGAAGAATCCTCAAAGGTCAACAACTAAAGACTTCCAAACTTCATGTGGCCTTGAGATTAGCTCAAGAACAATGTGTGGAGAGCTTCATGGAATGAGTTTCCATGGAAACAGCTGCATCTAGGCATTACATCACCAAGCTCAATGCATAGCATCAGATGCAGTGACATAAAGCACGCTGCCACTGGACTCTAGAGCAATGGAGATGCGTTCTCTGGAGTGACAAATTGCACTTCTTCTTTTGGCAATCCAAAAGACAAGTCTGGGTTTAGGGGTTGCCAGGACAACAGTACTTGACTAAACACATTGTGCCAAGTGTAAAGTTTGGTGAAGGGGGGGTTATTGTGAGGGATTGCTTTTCACGAGTTGGGCTTGGCCCCTTAGTTTCAGTGAAAGGAACTGTTAACACTTCAGTATTCCAACACATTCTGGACAATTCCATGCTCCCAGCTTTGTGGGAACAGTTTGGTCATGACCCCTCCCTGTTCCACCATGACTGTGCACCAGCGCACAAAGCAAGATCCATAAAGACGTGGATGAACAAGTTTGTTTTGTAAGAACTTGACTGGCCTGGACAGAGTGCTGGCCTCAACCCGTTAGAACACCTCTGGGATGAATTAGAGTGGAGACTTTGAGCCAGGCCTTCTCGTCCAACATCAGTGTCTGACCTCACAAATGTGCTTCTAGAAGAATGGTCAAAAATTCCCTTAAACACTCATAAACCTTGTGGAAAGCCTTCCCAGAAGAATTGAAGCTTTTGCAAAGGGTGTGCCTACAAAATACTAAGTTTTATGGATTAAGAATGGTTTTTCACTCTACTTCATAAGTGTGTGAAGGCAGAGAAGCAAATACTTTTGGCAGTATAGTGTATTTTCCTTCTAAAACTTTATGGAGATTCCCAGTAACAGAGCTCTTGGTTATATGCTCCTCATCAAAGCTTAACCATGCGCCATTGATTGGTCTCCATCCTACAAAACAATGCTCTGTTAGCAAAACATGCCACTACATTCACTGCTGTCACGTTCCTTGACTAAGTATTATGTTTTACTCAAAGCGGAACAGATATGCAGTAACAGAAAGAAGAGGTCATAAGAAGCCTGGAGATATTTGATATGCATTACAATTCTCCCCCCCTTTGCAGGATAAAGAATTGTAAGGACTTTTATGAGATTCTCGGCGTGCACAAAAGTGCCAGCGATGAAGATTTGAAGAAGGCCTACAGGAAGTTGGCCCTGAAATTTCACCCTGACAAGAACTTTGCTCCGGGAGCCACAGATGCTTTCAAAGGTACGAGCTTTGGCGATAAAAAAGCAAAATGAGCTTTTATTGCCCAGTTCATTGTATTCTACCAAATGCAGAAATTTATAAAGGCTCACCAAAGTTAGAGGTTGTGGTCCGCTCAGCAGCTGAAACCTCGTGCGGGTAGTGTCTCATTTAAAATGGATTTTATCAGGGCTTTAAGCTTTCGCAGCTTTGAAATGTTTTTTTTGTGTGTGTGTGTGTTTTTTAGGCAGTTTGTATTCATTTATGACTGTGAGGTGCAGAGGGAGAGACATGAGACACACTGCAGATATTGATCCAAAGATGAACATTAAAGTCCAGTCAAATCTGTTTGGAAATCCAAGAAAATGTTTCTCGGAGCTCTTTGCATGAGAATCAGCACCGATTTTGTTCACTATTAAATCTGGCTGTCATAACAGCCTGTATGGCCATAAGTACAGGAGCTGCTCATTTGAATCCACTGTTTTGCTCTTTTCCTAGCTCTGTTGCTGCTTATTTTTTTGCTTTGGACTTCATGCATCGCAAATTTTTCCCCTCTCTCCCTACAGCAATAGGTAATGCATATGCAGTGCTGAGCAATCCAGAGAAGAGGCGGCAGTATGATCAGTATGGAGATCAGTCTGCAAGTATGAACGCACCCCAGCAATCCACCCACAGTCGGCACGGACACTACCGCAGCTTCCACAGGGACTTCGAGGCTGACATTTCCCCCGAGGAGCTCTTCAACATGTTCTTCGGAGGAAGGTTTCCCACAGGTATGATGGGAGGGAAGGTTACTGAAAAGGTCACTATTCCAGGTGGCTTTTAGTGGGCAATTTGTAATAAATTTGCAATTTAAATATTTCCAATAGAGCTTCCAACAAATGAAAACACAATGAGCAGCAGTATTAGTATTTATGGTTAATTTTGACTGCTTTATTTTAGGTATATTACATGCTTTTTTTTATGTTTAAGTGCCGATTCCATAGAACTGTGTCTCTCTACAGGAAATATCCATGTGTACACCAACCAGGGAGCCTCCTACTCTCAGTTTTATCAGCCTCGTCGTCGACGTGCTCATGAAAGGCGCGAGGAGGTGGTGGAGGAAAATCAGAGTCAGGTCAGTGACTCACTAAGCATGAGGAGAAATCCCTGTTAAACAGCCTCAATATTATGTTGTTGTCGTCTTTAATTCTTTGATCATGAGTCTACAGAAAAGCATTGAAAGGTTCTGGAATTCCTTTTTAACATGACTGTATCCCTTAAGTTACTGTTTCTGCTCGTATTCCAAAGACGTAGAAATACCGCGCTGGCATGAGTGCGGCGTAATCATTGCAGCCTACATACAGTATTGCATGCTTTGTAAACTGCGCTGATTTCTATCTTCCCACAGAACACCTTCACAGCTCTTCTGCAGCTTCTCCCCGTGTTGGTGCTAATCCTCATATCAGTGTTTACTCAGATGATGGCCACTAACCCGCCCTACAGTCTCTTCTATAAGCCGTGAGTCTGTTTGACAACATATGGGTCTCACTGCTGTGATTTTTAGCCATCCTAAGGGTTTTGACATGCTTGACGCTGTAAATCCACTGAATTAATTTGGTTTGGTTTTGGTTTCAGAGCCATGGGGCTAGTGGTGTCCAGGGAAACGCAGCACATGGGTGTACCATACTATGTAGACAAGGGTTTTGAGAAGGAATACCGTGGCGCTGCACTGCAGGAGCTCGAGAAAACCATCGAGAACGACTATATTGAACACCTGCAGAGCAGCTGCTGGAAAGAAAAACAGCAAAGTAAGCAAACAGGTTCTTTGTTTAGATGGGGAGTATAAACTGCTGGGCCAAAAAAAAAAAAATCCCCACCCGCTTAATATTTAATTAGATTGCCTTTAGCTTTGGTGATGGCCTACATTTGCTGTGGCATAAATTTTGATAAGCTTTTACAGTGTTAAGACATTCATTTCCATCCAGAGTTGCATTAATTTTTTTGCCAAAATCTTGGATTGATGATGGTAGAGTCAGACAACTATGTGGGCTTTCTTGAGCCATGCTTTCAAACCTTGAGCCTAACATTGGTATTACCATTTTGGAATATGCCTGTGCCATCATGAAATGGAAAAAAAAAAAAAAGTCCATTGATTGGGGATAAGTGGTTTTCTTAAGGCTACACAGCTAAATAATTATTTGAGCAGTGAGTTCTGTTATTTTTTTTTTTTTTATTAATAATTTCACCTAACACATAAGTAATCTCTGATTAGATTCATTTATTTTATTTTTTTATTTTGACCCCATTCCTTTCTCAAAGATGATGATTCACCACTATGCTTACAGGTTTTAGTAGTCTTGGACAGTTCTTGACCCAATTTTAGATTGTTGTTGTTTTTTTTTTTTTTTAAATTTAGTATATTAGTATGCAGTAGGGATGGGTACCGGTGTCCGGTGCCATGATGGCACCGGTTCTGACATAAACGGTAGTAGCCAGACCGAAAAGCAGTGCACATTTCGGTGCTTTATTTCGGTGCTTTTTTTTTCCTGAGCCAATTCTAGCCAATCATTTTACGTTTCCGAGGATAGTAGGCGGGGCCAGGTACGTACGTTCTTTTAGAGCAGAGCTACAGATTAAAAATGTCCAAGGAGAAGCGATCAAAAGTCTGGCTGTACTTCACAGCCAAAGATGCAAACTCAGCAGCCTGCAACAAGTGCTTTAAGCTGATACTGTGATACTGTCAAAGGAGGTAACACCTCAAATCTGATGAAACACCTGGCGACGCATAGCGGTTTTTTTTAAAGCTGAGAAATTTGCCGTGTTTGATAGCTTGCTGCGAGACCTCACACCGTGCACATCTACTGCGGGTGTGGTGCCTGTTATCGGACCCGGAGTTAGCAACATCCCCCAAAAACCCGAAGAGTAGAGTCCTGGCCCCTAGCCCTGCCAGTGTAGCAGAAATGATGAGGATGATGATGGCAGCAGCAGCCGTTCTCCTCTGCGTGAGTAGCTTCATGTTGTTCGTGTGTAATTAACGTTGAGTACGCTAACCACATTATTACATTAATGCATGTAAGGTGAACTAGCAAACACCGTCGTAGTTACATGCGGCTGTCTTCTTGTTTGATGGTAGATACTCCCTTCACCCTGGCCAAAAAGGCTAAAATGACCAAAGAAAAAGTGGAAAACAGTTAAACATGAGAGGTTTTTGGACAAAGTTTGTGTTTTTTTTCCATTGTTTAAGCACTGCTTCCAGCCAAGAGTGATACCATATATGCCCTATAGCTGCAGAAAAGGCTAACATTGTTATCTTTTTACAAAAAAAACAGCTGAACATGAGAGGCTTTTGGACCAATTTTGTGTTCTCCATTCTTTAAGCACCGGTTTGAGCACCGTTTAAGCACCGGCACCGTTTCAAAAGTACCGGTTTGGCACCGGTATCGGATAAAACCTAAACGATACCCATCCCTAGTATGCAGGGCAATAATTTTCTGAAACTAAGTATCATCTTCTCCACTACCTCAAGATATGTCTTCCAAAGTTGTTATTTAAGAAATAAGAAAATACTCAGTGAAATAGTTTGTTTAATAATCTACTGCAAACTCAAATATACAAATCACTGCAGTAATTATCTGGAAGGCCCCCTTACTTTTTTGTAAGGGAGGGGCAGTGTACATTACTGCTAATTTGTTAAAGTTCAGATCCTTAACATCCTCAACATTGTATTCAGTTTAAATTGTAAAAACAATCTGAAGCCCAGGAAAATGTAGAGTTTGTCTTTTATGGCTGCCCCTCTCTAAGCCTGGTTCTGCTAGAGGTTTCTTTCTGTTAAAAGGAAATTTTTCCTTCCTACTGTTGCCAAGTGCTTAATCAAAGGGTGTTATTTTATTTCTCTATTATTGTATGGTCTTAACTTACAATATAAAGCTCCTTGAGGCGACTGTTGTTGTGATTTGAAACTATATAAATCAAATTGAAAATGGGACTAAATTTCCATATCTGTGTGATGATTCAACTGCTGCAGAGATTTTTGCTGGTAGAGGATTGTACCTGCTTCCCAGAGTTTCTGCCACACTCCCATGCTGTAGATAAAAGATTGACGTAGCTAATGTTAGCTAGCTTGGTGCATCTATAGACGGTGCAGATGCCTCACAGAGACATAGGGTCCTGCTAATTAGTGCTGACATGTAAGATCAATTTCACAGAGACAAAAACTGAGAGCAGGCTTAACCACATTCAGATCCATGTTTTTTGTCACATGACTATTAAAATGATCCAACAGCAAAAACATGGTCCAGAGGGTTCAGAGCAGTGAATCAGATTAGCTTAGGTGATGCTGATCAGTCATACTTAGCTGCTTGTGCCTGTACTTCCCTGTCACTAAAGCAGCCACACCCCTCAACATTCATGAATCTCCCTTACAGTTGTAATAAAGTACGTTTTTGTAGCCAGCCTCAAGTGACCATTTGAGGAACTGCAGTTTTTTGGGTTTTTTTTTTTTTGTTTTTTTTGTTTTTTTTTGGTCCTGCTCTCGATCTTTAGTAGTGTTTCTCACTGCAGGATAAAACCAACTGTTTCCATCTATTTCTCTGTTTATGGTAAGCTACATTACCAGTCTGCTGCAGCTTCATATTTGTCATTCCGTTTCCTTTGCAGAATCAGACCTGGCAAACCTCGGACAGCTGTACCGAGACGATCGCTTAAAGCAGAAGGCGGAGACAATGAGGCTGGAAAACTGTGAGAAACTGCATCGACTGGTTGGGCGTCAGAGAGGAAAATGAGGACTCTCGGAGAGGAGAAAGTGTTTCTTTACAGACTTTACAATAATGTATTTTACCTAAGTGTGTAATTTATCCAATCTGGCCACTTTGTGAGGAAATCTCTTTGGGTACAGCACAACCAGTGGGAGATTATGCCGCTGGGAACGATGTGCCTTCTCTCCTCATTCGATAGTAGAAAGTGAAGTTGCATGTTAGCTGCCGGCCCTAGCTGTGGTGGTAGCTGTGACAGGTGCGGAGTCACTGTGGAAGCGTGTACAACGTCTCAGAGCCTTTAAACTTTCTTATAGAAATGGCATGACATAAGGGGGCTCCCTTTGGGGTTACAAAGGCAGTTGTATGTTCACACATACATGTTTTATCTGGTTGGGTTTTGTAGTTCACCTGTATTTATTTTGGATGTTTCTGTGTCCTTGCTCAAATTTTAGGTGTATTTATTTAGTAGATGATAGAGGAAACATCCAATTTTCTCTCCTGTTAGAAATGAAGTACAGTGTACTGTAGTCTTTTATTTTTAGTCTGCAACATTTTATTTATGATTGAAACATAGACAAATCACTCATTTGGACCTCGAGCAATAGGAGGCACAGTAACATTTTACAGAATATGCTGTTTTCTGTTTGTGCTGCCAAAAAAAGGAGCTGCTTCCTACAGCAGAGCTTCAGGCTCCCTGCGTCAGCGCTTGCATAGGTGTTTATTGTGTTGGTCATTTAGGAATGGCAGTTCAGCCGAAAGAAAAGGCAGTTCAGTGTTTCCTGCTGTATATGGGAATCTTCACTATAAGCAGTTTGTATAGTTTTATGGAGTTTAAATGGCTTGCAATACAGTTTTGTGTTTGTTTTCCTAACTGAAAGCTCAGATGCTTCCAGAAAAATGGGTTTTCAGCTCAAATCTAGATATTTTATAAATCCGATACCCGTAATTTCTTCTGATCTTTTATAACAATAATGATAATTTAAAAATAAACGTTAAAAAAAACCAACCTAATATATAAGAATTGAATGGTTATGATTAGAAAGCCTAATCCGATAGTGGTAGCTTCAGTCAGTAGTGGCTGGGAGTTTTTCAAAGAAACAAGCACGAAGCTGCTTTGTCTCTTTGTGCTAGCAGTCGTAGTCCTCCGATGCACTGCTGCCTCCCGGTGTCATTTTGTAAATAACGGAGACTGTTAAACTCCTTGGAGACTTTGTTTTCCACAGCTAACTTGTGAGTATGATCATTTCATCCAGACAGAAACCAAAATTGGGATTTTTACTTGCCATGTTCTGGTCAAATCACGTCATCATTAATGTGATTCTAACTTATGGAGCCCTTTTTTCTTCAATATATATATATTTTTTAAATAAAAAAGCTCAGCTCACACAAACCCTATACAGACATTAATACTTGTTGCTGCGCACTAGGACTGCCAGACTGCCTTAGCTGTTGTCATACTTGTGAAATATTCAGGTTCACCTCAAGCACTTTTTAAGTTCATATTAACTCCATATTGTTACTGTTGCATGCATCTTTGTGATTTTTTTTTTTTTTTTTTTTTTTTTTTTTTTTTTTTTAAATTAGTTGCAAATTAAATTTTTGGCTAATACATCTTCATGACTGCTGAAATTATAAATGTCAACTGTCAGAATATATTCAGATCCACACTGGAAATCACAAACATGTAAATGATATTATATTTACTGTGATACACACGAGTCAGGGTTTGGTATTAATCAGTGCAGACATACCCCTTGAGTAAGAACTGCAAAGTT
The DNA here is from genome assembly GCF_001858045.2 of Oreochromis niloticus. Lineage (NCBI taxonomy): Eukaryota > Metazoa > Chordata > Actinopteri > Cichliformes > Cichlidae > Oreochromis > Oreochromis niloticus. The sequence continues at coordinate 13,125,180 of NC_031975.2, read as the reverse complement.
AAGCTTTCAGCCAAAAATACCACAAAATTAAAGAATAATCAGAAAATCTTCTCGGTCTGTCTGGTTTCTTTTTCACGGTGGCTCTTTGAATGCATCACTTCATGTTAAGCTGCTATTTAAGAACCAGCTCTTAATTTCTAACTAATAATCATGGATTTCAAAACTATATCACACAAAAAATATCAAACGGTGAGCTTCAGCTTCACTGTTTACTGGGTCTGAACCTAATTTGCATTGTAGCCGTGATGCAAACTGTTCAAACTGGACTCAAAAAGTCTTCAGATGTTTTCACTTTTTTCAAATGATTTCATTGTAATTTAACTTTGAATTGCTGTATTTTTCCTCTCATTCTTCACTCTAACCCTTATACAGAAGCATATACAGTAAAAGGTCCCACAGTTCACTCCATGTCAGGATAAAAACCAAGTCAGTGGATTCAAATAACTCTGTAGTTTTTAGATAAAATTGTGGCGAGGCTTAAATAGTGACAAAGGTATCGAACTGTTTCTCGAGCTGTCGCTTGTGAAATAGAAACATTTTAGAAACTCTAAGATTCTTCCTGGAGTTCGCCCCACAGCCAAACAGAGAAGCCAAGCAAGAAGGGCCTTCATCCAGGTCGTGACCAAGCACCCAATGGTCAACAGTTTCAGACGTAATCTTCACAGATGGGAAAGCCAGAGTTGCTTCAGTCCACTGACTGTCCTTGAGCGGCTGAGCCAGAACCCAGATGTGACGCTCATGACACTGGTAGAGAGAACTAGAGATGGCAGTTATCCAATCTGATAAAGCCTGAAAGGATTTGCCTGGAAAAATGGAATAACCTGCCTTTATCCAGGTGTGCAAAGTCTGTAGACTTAGCCAAACAGATAAAAAGCTTTTAAAGCTATCAACAAAACTTCTGCAGAGCACTGAGTAAAAGATCTAAAGGCTTTTGTAAATCAAATACTTGTGATTTAGACTTTCAGACAAATTTTGGGGGGGAAAAATCTGGCATGCTTTTGCTTGGTTATGGGAAATTTATTGTATATTGATGGGTTTTTGTTTTTTTTTTTAATCTTGAAAATTAAAAGTGTGGAAAAAGTGACAGGGTCTTAAAATCTTCTCAAAGCACTGTAAACGCTTATCTAAGACGAGTTGTTTGTTAAGCAGACCAAATGTACAAACTGAGAACGTCTCGTACTTTGAATTACATAAAAACCAAACATTTGTCTGCTTTTGCATATTTACAAGGAAGAGCGAGGACAGAGTAGCATCATGAGCTACTAAACCTGGAAATATCTTGGCTTGGGTTCTATAAAAGTTACAAGCTTTATTCATTGGGTCATTAATACTGAACATGATTGAAGAAAAGCAAGTGGGAACGCTGTGAAAAACGCTGCATCTCCTTCGGTGTGCGCACAGGGTTTAGTATTAGTGTTCCTTAAAGCCAGTCCTGAAAAATACTACAAGCTTCCAAATTCAATTACGGTGCATGAAACATCAGCCTCGCAGCAAAAAAGGGGAATTTCACTCTGACAAAAACAAAAAAAGCCAACTGTTCTCACCGATTTGTGCGCACATAGCTTGCATGAGAGTTTGTGATTGGCTCTAACAGTGACCGCTGTGGTCGGTTTTGGGTTGGCACAGTGGAAACGTTTTGTGCAAATTCAAGTATAACGTAACAGCTTTTTTTTTTTAACAGACTTTAAAGTAAACAACAGTTTAGAAATGTAACACTTAATCAAAAGCACTGAGTATGTAGTAGAATAAGCATGTAGGTACTGTTTCACAGAAGTGTCACATTGATAAAATAAATCCAACACAAACATTACAGTAATGCTAAAAAAAAAAAAGATATCAAAGTCTTAAAATTAGATTAAAATTTGTTTTACACCTGCAGTGAAAACACTTCTGTTTGAAATCAACATGCCCCTCTGGCCAGACTTTTTGCCCTCTGGACGCTAATCTAGGGATCAACTTCAAGCCCAGTTAATTCAATTTTCAGCCCAACTGTATAATAGGAGCATTTTTTTTAAAACATCTCTACATCCCCATGAACTTCAGAGCAGGTTACGTCTGAGTGATGTGCAGCTATATCTATGAAAGGTCTGACATGGTCTTTCAGGATGCTCCCACTCTAATCTGGGATTATACTTTATGTAATCCACGACTGTATGGCTGTCTCAGAACAAATTAGCATCTCCACACTGCAGTCTATCCTTTTAATCTAGAGTGCAAGCAAAGGTTACACTGCACCATACGCAGAGCCACAATCTGTGCAACTGAGAGACAATGAGATCAGTCTTTTCACTTTATCTCAGGGACACCATACTGGTACAATATCATACTGATGGTTTCATTTCTTCATTTTGAGGTCAGCTTCTATGGCACTACGGCGCCCTCTGGTGCCTCCATCCTGCAGTGGAAGTGGGGAAAAAAACATTTAGTCTGAACTTTAAGAGACTAAATGAAATATTTTAATAAAGTCTTCTTTGTTTGTTTGTCTTCTTTGTTTGAATATATGTAACTGCAGTTTTAAAGGTAGTAAGGAGGGTACTTACAAAAAGAGAAAGAAGGAAGGCAGGGGAAGACATGGACACAGTGTCCTGTAAGAGGAAAATGACAGATAAGAGCTGCAACTCAGTAGTGTGCTGAAAAATCTCAAACAGGAGCAAAATAATACAAAGAGAGAGACAACACGGTACATTCAGCTAGAGGAAAACTGGAGACAAGCTTTCAAAACACACATTAACTGCTATAACACTAGTACTACATTTACTATGTTTTGTTGCTGCCCTGCCATTAGGTTACAGGACGATGGCACATGTTTAGCTCAGGATCTTTATATCATGTAAGCTACGGATATACGGCACTGCAGGAAGCTTTAGTCATCTCCTACCTTTCAGTGATTTCGAGGTTCCCATTAACATCAGTATGCTATGACACATCATTATTTAACTCTTTAAACTTTCCTATCTTCAAATGGGTTATCTGTAATCAGAATATTTAAAGAAACAGAAAAAGACATTCTGCCATACTAGATGACCTGGAGGAAAAATCCTTTATTTCACCAAATACTTTGGGTGTAAGTAACATTGAAAGCCATTGTTAAAAATGAAAAAATACGTATTTTAGATAGTATGGTCTGTAGCATAAGTGTTTTAAAATCATTATTAGTTTAGCAGTTCTTTATGCAGTGCTTTTGTCACGGAAATGTGATACGTCTTTTATAAATCAAACTAAAGCTGATTGAACAGTAGCTTTAATTCATTAGACCTAATATCCAGCAGTCTGCTTTCATAGTAAACACTCATTGAATGCTGTGGATAAACTATAAGCACATAAAGGCTTCAGACAATAACTTGAGGTTACTCTATTCCGTAACCTCTGTTCTCTGATAACATGAGTGAGGCGTCTCACTGTGGGGAACGCTCTCTCAGCGTTGTCCTCAGAAGCCTCTGTCATTACTCCAGCCAGCATTGGCTGGAGTAATGACGCTTGTGTCAGGGAGGGGCCACCCTCCTCCCTATAAAAGGGTGTGACGCAGCGTCACCCGTCATTCAAGATAAGCTCACCTCTTCCTCGCTTCGTGCAAGGAGGGTGATCTGGTGAGACACCTCACTCATGTTATCAAAGATATGCAGACTCCCGTATTGCCAGGTAAGCCCATCTGAACGACTGACTGCCAACTTAGGTCTCGTGGGGACCCAAACATAACACAGTGTGGGCTAGAGATGGTGCAGTGACATCCAACCTGTAAAACCTTGGTCAAGGTCAAAGGTGAAGCCCAGCTCGCTGCTGCACATATCTCCTCTATAGAGACACCCCTAAAAAGGGCCCAAGAGGTTGCTATGCTTGAATAAGCCAATTGGATTGCCTCAACAATCCAGTGGGAAATGCGTATAGGTACATAAAGCCTTAACTGGACAGACAGCATCTAGGCGCTCCTGTTCAGGGGAGGAGAAAGGAGGAGGGCAAAAAGCTTCCAGCTCCAATGGGGTGCATTGGAGATAAGGATTTTGGGGCACAAAGGCCAGATTTGGCCTGAGTATGACTCTAGAGTTATCCCGCGTGAATCGGGTGCACTGTTTGTGTATCGACAGCGCATGAATATCGCTGATATGCTTCGCAGATGCGAGAGCCAGGAGCAATGCAGTCTTCAAAGACAGGATTTTTATTTCCACCTGGCTTAGTGGCTCAAATGGTGGCTGTGAAACTGCCCCCAGCACCAGGGATAAATCCCATGTGGGGACGAGAGGTTTAGAAACCGGGTGGAGTTGTTGTGCCCCTTTCATAAAATAGCGGACTAGCGGGTGATGGCTCACTGGGCCATCCACGAAGCCCACATGACAGGCTGAAATGGCTGCTAGATATACTTTAATTGTGGAAAAGGCCTTTCCTTTATCTAACAGTTCCTGGAGAAAGGAGAGAATTGTTGTCATAGAGCACTGAAAGGAGAGAGTGTGAGACTTTCCATACCACTCCTCAAATACCCACCTTGGGGCGATCAATATTATTGTTAGCCCTCTCTCTCTCACTGTGGTTAGAGTGGGAGAAATTAAAGCCAGTGGAGGGAACGCATAAAGTAGAGCATGTGGCCAATTGTGAGCCAATGCATCTACCGCTAACTTTCTGCTTCTTAATTCAGATAAAACTGAGGTTATTGTACTCGGCCCTGAAAATCTTAGAACTATGGTATCTAAGCAGATTCTTACTCTGGATGGCATTACCTCGGCCTCCAGTAATACTGTGAGGAACCTTGGAGTCATTTTTGACCAGGACATGTCCTTCAATGCACATATTAAACAAATATGTAAGACTGCTTTCTTCCATTTGCGCAACATCTCTAAAATTAGAAATATCCTGTCTCAGAGTGACGCTGAAAAAGTAGTTCATGCATTTATTACTTCCAGGCTGGACTACTGTAATTCTTTATTATCAGGATGTCCTAAAAACTCACTGAAAAGCCTTCAGCTGATCCAAAATGCTGCAGCAAGGGTACTGACAGGGACTAGAAAGAGAGAGCATATTTCTCCTGTTTTGGCTTCCCTTCATTGGCTTCCTGTTAAATCCAGAATTGAATTCAAAATCCTGCTCCTCACATACAAAGTCTTAAATAATCAGGCCCCATCTTATCTTAATGACCTTGTAGTACCATATCACCCCATTAGAGCACTTCGCTCTCGCTCTGCAGGCTTACTTGTTGTTCCTAGAGTATTTAAAAGTAGAATGGGAGGCAGAGCCTTCAGTTTTCAGGCCCCTCTTCTGTGGAACCAGCTTCCAGTTTGGATTCAGGAGACAGACACTATCTCTACTTTCAAGATTAGGCTTAAAACTTTCCTTTTTGCTAAAGCATATAGTTAGGGCTGGACCAGGTGACCCTGAATCCTCCCTTAGTTATGCTGCAATAGACGTAGGCTGCCGGGGATTCCCATGATGCATTGAGTTTTTCCCTTCCACTCACCTTTCTCACTCACTATGTGTTAATAGACCTCTCTGCATCGAATCATATCTGTTATTAATCTCTGTCTCTCTTCCACAGCATGTCTTTATCCTGTTTTCCTTCTTCACCCCAACCGGTCGCAGCAGATGGCCGCCCCTCCCTGAGCCTGGTTCTGCCGGAGGTTTCTTCCTGTTAAAAGGGAGTTTTTCCTTCCCACTGTCGCCAAAGTGCTTGCTCATAGGGGGTCATATGATTGTTGGGCTTTTCTCTGTATTTATTATTGTGCTATCTACTGTACAATATAAAGCGCCTTGAGGCGACTTTTGTTGTGATTTGGCGCTATATAAATAAAATTGAATTGAATTGAATTGAATCTACCCCTAGCGGAGCCTCCTGGTCCCTCAGGGAGAAATACAGTGGACACTGAGCGTTCTCCCTCGAGGCAAACAAGTCGACCTGTGGCTGGCCAAAGCGGGTCCAGATTTGGGTCACCACCTGTGGATGCAGGGTCCAGTCCCCGTACTGCGGGTTCCCCCTGGACATTAAGTCTGCTCCCAAGTTCAGAGCTCCTGGAATGGGAGTAGCTCTCAGTGACAACAGATTGATGCTGCTCCACATGATCAGTTTGCGAGCCAGCATGTGCAAACAACGGGACTGTAACCTGCCCTCTGTTGATGTACATCACAACAGTGGTGTTGTCTGTTCTAATCAGAACATGGTGGTTTCTTAACAGGGGAAGGAAGTGTCTCAGTGCCAGAAACAATTAAAGCCAGTTTATGTGAGCACCCCTCTGTCGTGAGTCCCAGTTGCCGCTCACTGCTCTGCCCTCGTGAGTGGCACCCCAGCCTGTGAGACTCGCGTCCGTGGTCACCACCTTTCTGGCTGTGAAAGCCCCAGTGACACCCCCTGAGTGAGAAATGTGGGATTTCTCCAACAGTGGAGTGCTGGCGCAATATCTGCTGTCACTCTGATATGGTGGTGGGCATGGCGCTTTCGATTCAGTCTCAGTGATGCAACCCATTGCTCAAACTCCCTCATATGCAGTCTGCCTACTGGAATGACCGCCAGTGAAGACACCATTAATCCCAGCATCTGCAGGCATCTTCTGAATGGGAGATATCTTCCCATCTGAAAAATGCCGGCATGTGATAGCATTTTTTTGACTCTATTCACTGAGAGACACGCTATGTGCGAGGTGGAGTTTAGAGCTATTCCTATGAAAGAGATGGCCTGAGCTGGCTGCAGGACACTCTTTTCATAGTTCATGGTGAAACCCAGAGCCATCAGGTGATCCACTGTCAACATGGCGTTTTCTCTTCCCATTATTTCTGACTCTGATAGCAGCAGCCAATCGTCTATGTATGTTGCTATGCAGATGCCCCGCCTCTTCAATGGGGCTATGGCTGCTTCTGTGCATTTGACAAATACCCGAGGGCTCAGTGAGAGACCAAACGGCAGGACCTGGTACTGGTACATTCTGCCCTGAAACACAAATCACAAGAAGTTTCTGTGAGGCGGGTAAATAGGGATGTGAAAATATGCGTCCTTCAGGTCTATTGATGTAAACCAATCGCCTGGGCGAACTACATGCAACAGAGTGGTGGTTGTCAACATCCTGAATTTGTATGACCTCAGATGCTGATTCAGAGCCCGTAGGTCCAGTATCGGACGCAGTCCCCCTCCCCTCTTGGGCACAAGAAAATACTTTGAGTCAAAGCCGCATTGGCTCTGCTCCTGCGGTATTTTTCGTACTGCTCCCTTTGATAGCAAGGTAGATATTTCTTCTTGCAGAATCCTGGCTGATTCGCCTTTTGCAAGAGAGAAAATCACTCTGTGAAATCAGGGAGGGGTGGTTGCAAATGGTAGCCTCGCTCTAATGTCCTCACAATCCATTCTGGCGTAGCAAGAGCTCGCCATCTCTCTTTTCTTGCTGACAGCGGCCCCAAAGTCAGGCACTCCACAGTAGACGGGGCTTTGGTTCTCTCTTGTGGTGGCATCGGGCTTCGCAGCAGTGTGGTCCTGGAGCTCCGCCGAGTAGGCTAGCAGGAGCGATGAAGCGTTCAATGCCCTCACAGTGGTGGCAACAGATTTATACGCCTTGTCAGCCAGGGAGGACTGCAGGAGTTCGGCCTTGGAGGGCAGGGATGGACCAGATGACATGGAAAGTTTCTGGTTTGGGTGGAGATGAGAAGTAACCAGATTCTCCACTGTGAGAATTTGGAAGATGCCCTTCTCCTTCATTCCAGCGCAGTCAAACCCCGACGCTCCCTGCACAGGGTTGGGTGACAAAAATGGCTTTGCCCAGCAGCGTGTGACCTTGTCCATGCATTCGGGGAAAAGCAGCAGTACCTGCTTAGTAGTGCGCTTTGCTCTGGGGAGCCTTTTACCCTCGTATCGTGAGGTGGAGGTCTCCGTTGTCACCTTGGGCCATGGGATTGCCAGCTTTTCAGCTGCCCGTTTTGCAACGTCAAATAGCTCCATGCCTCGGGACTGTGTGCCGGGGTTATCGGCCCCTTGACTCGCAGAATTCCGACCAGAGGGGGCAAAGAAAACGTCGTCATCCTCATCCGAGACTAGATGTTCCAACGCTCCCTCAGAGGATTCGCTGAGTAGCTCGTCTTTAGCCTCGAGGGAATCAGACAACATAGCTTCGCAGCTGGCCTCGGCATTGTCCACCAGCAGGAGGACGATATCCATCTCATCACCCCAGCTGGAGTCTGGTGTGACTGACTCAGTGTGCTCCATCGGTGCACTGATTGGAGACAGGATTGGGTCTGGCTAGCCTATGATGAAGGCTTTTCAGGGTAAAGCGAGCGCAGTGTTCGCATGAACCCGGTGTTGAAATAGCCACTTGGGCGTGTTGCAGCCCAAGGCACATCACACAAGCGTCATGTGTATCTGAGCCTGAGATTTTGCAACCACAGGGGCAAATTCTGAAGAAGCGAAAAGAGGAAACTGAATGACGGGTGACGCTGCGTCACACCCTTTTATCCGGTCTTTAAGTGTGATGTCATTAGCCGTGCCTGGGCCCAAACTCCGCTGCAGGTCCATAAGTCAAACGATCACTGCAGCATTACTGAGAGTTGAAAAACTGTCTAAATTCTTTCATCTGTAATAAAATGATTAGTGTGGCTGCTCTAGCAGGTGTAACAATTAAGTTTAACATCCAGGCATCCACGAAAACAGAATTTATGAAATTTAAGGAGTTAGAAGTTAGCAGGAAGTTAGCTCACTAGTTTCCATCTAAATATAAGATACCATGTTCTGACTGAGGGATTTATGAAATAAATTAAGACGTACAGCTCTGCCATCACTTCCGACATAAATGAAGACAGGAAAGTAAACAGCAGTGACGTTTGTAGGGTTACTGAAGTTTGGCTAGCTGGTATATAATGTGCTACGTGATCGCTAGCAACACAGCTATGTTAGCATAACATAAACAGTGAAGCTGGAGGACGAACGCTAACGAACGTAGGACTTTTTTCCATTTAATAAAAGTTAACATGAGGGTTCCCAAAGGTTAGGGGCAAATGCAGTCGCATGGCAGGATCCTGTAAACGGACCAAACTTCAGTCAGGAGAAAAACTGAGATAATCCATCCACAATACAAAGTTAGTCATTAAAATACTACTGCATGGGCTAAGCTGTAGTTACATGTAAGGTTTTAAAAACTGAGCTTTAAAATGATTAGCGGTAATAAAAACCGAGAGAAATCACTGACTGGTTTTAGGGGCTTGTTGAGCCAATGGCTACCTAAGAAGAACTGATTTAAAATCAAACGTCATGCTTTGGAAAATGGCCATCAAATAGTTTGGCATCACTTTCTTCTACCTTTGTTGTCTCACCCTTTTCTCTTCTTCTGTACTGTGCTTTTGTCAAAACTCTAGTGAAGCACCTTGTCAGTAGAGTCCTGTTTGCGCGTGCTCTCACGGCCTCTCAGGCTCTTGGCGCTGATACCAGATTCTGACGTCTCCATGATGAGCTGGGTAGCTAGAAACTGTTGGATCTGCTCCAGGACGTCACGCTGCATCTCCAGAGCCATGTGGTACACGTCGTGGTCCAGGCTGTTGTACATGACTGCGTTCTGAAACATCAGCATGATGTCCCTCTGGAACTCGGCAGTGGTCCGTATCAGACCGTTCTCGATGTTCTTCTTTATGGTTGCCAGGTCCATGGGCCTGGAGAACAAGAAGAGAAGACAGTTCTGTCTGAGATGTTTTTCTTCTAAAGCTCCAGTAAAGTGATACAAAAATATTCTTTGCTTACCTGTGCACAATACTGTGGTATCCAGGTGCAATCTCTTCTGTTACTGGCTGAAGGAAGACATTTGCATACCTACAACAGGTTTACACGACGCGTTACACAAAAATATCGGAGACTGTGCATTTAGTGTTAAAGTTATGAATCAGATTCTGACCTGTGATTGGCTGCTGCTCGCCACACAAGCATAATGGCTTTCTTCCAGATTTTGTGAGCCTGTAGAGCCTCCAGATCCTCACTGCACACAGAACTGCATGTTGAAGGTCAAAAAAAGGAAGTCGTATGAATGCAGAAACTGATCTGCTGCAAAGTCAGTATTCTTACACCATCAGCACCATCTAGAGCAGGCGTCTGAAACTCGCGGCCGGAGGCCACTTGCCCCACTTGTGTCACCCCTACTTGCAGCCCGTATATTGACAAATGTGTACACTTATGTCTGGATTTTTATTTTGTTAAAAACAAACAAAGTTATAGCAGAAGTGCTGCCATGTGTCTGGCCAGAAAGAGAGTACCAATTTGTTTATTTGGTAGTTTAATGAAAGGCTTCAGTGAGAAAAAAAAATTCATTCGCATTTGCAGTTTTTTCTTGTTATACAATATTTGACATTTAAAAAACAAACAAAACACCACATTTTCGGAAATATTTGTGGGTGTTTTCTTGTTTGTTTGTTTTGTACTACTTGAACACTAAAGTGGTCCTCCAATGAGATGACAGTGCCAGCAGTGGCCCACAGCTCATTTAAGATTGAGACCCCTGATCTAGAGTATAAATGCATTTCACTTACAACTGCGAAGAAGCTGGACTGCTGGGGATGGAGTCTGCAGTTGTATGGAGCTGCAGTGAAGAGGAAGCCGTATGGAGGCTGTATCCATCCTCACTCTCACTGGCCGCCGGTTCTAGCTCAGTTTCGCCGTCTGGCTCTGATAGGAATTCTTCCACCCCATCACCCACTTCTTCTCCACACACCTCTGGCCCATTAACTTTGTTTTGCAGGTTAGTCCCCGAGGCCTTCTCTCCTCCCCCAACAGTTATTGTGTCCTCCCTCTTTGTCTCCTGCAAAAATGTAAAAAGGCACAGACAGATTCAAACAAAACTGAAAGTGCCGGGTTACTGTGGAGCACACTGCACATTTTAGTACAGCAATTACAAGCATCATGCTTGCTTTGTCCTCATACAGTGCTATACCTTTGGATGCCTTTCTGTCAGTGGGTTATCTTCTAATACCGAGTCTGTCAAGATAGTAGAAATGAATAATAAGGTTTGCAAAATGCATAGTTTGATGCAAACTTCATGTTATGTGGCAAGGCAGTACAAATGCTTAAGCATGGATGTTCGTACCTCCGTGGATTTTTTCAGGGATTTGCTGTGCCCACTTCTCACGTTCACATTTTACGGATGACATTTGGGTTTTTGAGTGCACCGCCTCTCCGGTCTCTCTCACTGCTGCAGACTGTGGAGGCGTTCCACTGCGGTAGTGCTCCAAAATCTTTGAGTCGCATCCAGATGAGGAAGAGGGAGGAATGCTCCTCAGTCCCACAGGAAATCCTGCAAGATGGTTATCTTGACTGTTGCGAAAAGAAGAGAGTGAAGCTTCTGTCCTCTCCTCCAAGCTACAGTGAAGAGATGAAGACTGTATAGCCCCAGTGGGCACTGTGGGGTTGTGTGGCTCATGAGGCTGGAAAGGCCCAGAATCCCAGGCAGCAGACAGAGCGTGGCCATTTTCTTCACAAAGGGACAGAGCAGCCTCAACTGCAGCTGCATCCAAAGCATCAGCAGCTTCATCAGCCTACAAAAACGAAACATACAACGAATACTCATATTGTAAAAAATTAAAAAAAATAAAAACAGGTCTCGTAAATTATTTAATGTAACCTAAACAGTAAGGTTTATTGACTTTTAGAACCTTCTCTTCAATGATGGCAATGATGTCCCCCACTGTCTTCAGGTCCAGCTCATCTCCCATGTATGACACAGTCACATCGTCCTCACTGAGCTCTGACACCTTATCTTCTACCATAGAGGAGACAGGCTGGCATCCAGGAGCCACAGATGGCACCATCACATTTACCTCTGCATGAATGCAACAACTGATTTACTATCTGTTTAATATTTCAACACCATGACTCTAAATTCTTATTTGGTATAGCATTATTACATCTTTGCTAGTTTAGAGCAGGTGGCCAAGAACAGATCTGATCAACAGGTCACAATTAAATCCTCTGTATACAATGCAAAGTTTGTGACATTAAGAATGTGAGGGTGTTGGAATAGAAAGTGGACAGACCTGCACTTGCTGAGATGTTTGATTCAGCAGGAACAGGAGTGGTGGCAGAGAGAGGAACGCTGGAGGCAGAATCTGCACTGACCATAAAACCTAATGGAGGGGAAAACTGGGCGGGGCCTGCTTCCAGGAGACGGGACAACATCGGGGCACCTGTCATGCAAGTATTCACGCACGCATTAACACATGAAGTGCAGAGCTCTGACAAAGCACCTCAGGCTATCAGATGGCCAGAGTATTAGCAAACATTTGTGACAATGGCATCACCAGATAGCACCCATGCATTCAGAGTTCAAGAGTAAAACCAACAATTATAAAACATGTTCAAAGAGCTAAAGATAAGAAGACCTCTAGGACGCTTTTTCCTGTGTCAAAGGGGGTTCTACTGAATGCTTTTTTTACTGGTATGGTAATCTGTTGCTTTGTGAGACATTTCTGTTTATCGAAATCCGAAAAGTAAGATTTGCTTTTGTAACAAGACATACAAAACTCAGACATTTTAACAGAGATCAATAGTGATCAAACACAGCATCTGTACCTGCTGCCTGAGAGAGAGGCTGACAAGGTGGAGCCAGCTGCAAGTCATGTGCTCCTGACACATTACCTGTGGACACGTCACCATCTCCAATCTGAGATAAAGATGCATACACAAATCAAACACGTCTAAAACATGAAGCAGTGCTGTTTAATAATAAATCTGTTACTCATTAACAGGCAGGGCAGAGTAGCTGGTGTTTTTTTTATCCCATCAGTGGTGTCTGATCAGTACTGGATTTTTAAGGCCAGTGCCAATAAAGAGAGTAGGCAAAATGGTTTCTTCTTCACACATCACAGTCCAGGATATGTGAAGTGAATTTTATATATACAGTGATTTTAAACAGAATCCAAATCTAAACGATAACAGAGAACTGTAAGGAGACAGAATGGATAGCCAAATTATTAGACACCCTCTAAAGCAGAGGAATTCTTCACGTGATCATATAAAGGTAGACTGCCCTGCAGTCTTATACAAGTTAATTATTGGCATATATATTAAAGCCCTTCAACACACCAATCTGGAATTTGTGGCCAATATACTGCCTTTCTTCAGTAACTCTGACAGGAGGGGAGATGGTGGTGGTGTGGCTTTCTGACACAGTAACTTCTTTTGGGTGGGGTCCTCTAGCAGGGACCCGTGGTTGATGTCATCATTACCAGAAGGCTCAGTAAATGTCATTAGCCTGGCTGTTCCAGAAGCCTAGAGACAGACAGAGGGAAACGTGAAGTTTTATTAGGATTTCAGATGTAGTTATTATCAAAATATGTTTTCTTTTTTGTCTCTGAAGGGAACATTCAAAAGTATTAGACTCATTTCCAAAACAAAAACAGTCATTTTCTATGCCTTACATCCCATATAGCACTCCTGGTAAGTTACTTTAAACACCTAAAGTGAATTTTTTTTTAGGTATTATGAGCCCGACTTTAGCAAATCTAAATTTGTGGCACACAAGAAACGCATTACATTACATCTACTAGGTATATACTGGACATATAATGAAGGACATTATATCTGCTGAGAGTTGTGGTGAAATAGATAGTTTAAATTTGTGACTATTTAGCAATTTTTCTTAATAGCACACTTTGTCTTGGTGTAAACTACATGTGTGTAAATATATAAATATTAGTAACAGACGGATCATAGCATGGGCCAAGCAGGCACATTCCCAGGAAGACATTTGCATATCTACAACATACCAAAGGTGACTCTTCTCAGTAAGATTTCTTTCATGAATACAGTATTATTGTTTTTTTTCTTTAATATTTTTATAAAAGGATTTTAAAATTCTAGTATGATGATAAAATAGATGGAATGTTTTGTAAATTAGCCAATCAAGTCACAATGACAAATCAAATGTCAATTGGGTGGTTAATGAGGAGAAATCGGTCCGTGGGGGAAAAAGACGCATTTAGCAAGTTTGCAAAGTGTTAACTGGCAGGAGCCATCCTGGTGCTACAGTCGTGATTACTGTAGAAGACCTGGATGCTAAAACTATATCTACATTGGAAATGATTTGCCCCTCTTGCATCATTTTGAGGCTGACGGCTGGACGCCTGCAGACATTCAAAATCCGGCTGCCTAGGTAACCCTCTAATCTACAGATAACGACAGGATTATTAGCCCACCAATGAAAATCTATTAGTATTAGTAAATAAGTAAGTATTTCCCAAGTGCTGTTAAACCTGGAAAAGAGTTTTTAGGACTTTTTAAGAATAAAACACCCACGTTTTATTTATGATCCTTACATTATTTTACTTTAACACAGAAACAAAATTATTTCATAAAAACAGAAACTACCAGGGTTAAAATTATTAGCTCCCCTGATGCTAACGGTCAATTGTGTATCCTTGTTGCTAGATAACAGCCTGCAGTCAACTGTTGTAGTTTTCAGCAAGTCTCGCATGCGTCTCCTGAGCAATCTCAGCCCAATTTTCTTTGGTGAATCTCTCAAGATCCTTCAGATTTGATGCTTTCCAGGCACGGACCTTGGTCTTCAGTTCACCCCACAGATTTCCAATAGGATTCAAGTCAGGGCTTCGACATGCCAGTCAGTTATGTTCACTTTGGTCTTCTGGAGGTAGTTCTTCAGAAGAATTGTTTTAGGTTGTGCTGGAAGGTAAAGCAACGACCCAGACTCGGTTTTGTTGCTTGTGGAGGTTTTCTTTCATAATCTTCACATATTCTTCTTCCTTCATGATTCCTTCCACCTTTACAAGATTTCCAGCTCCAGACGCACTGAAATCTCCCCACAGCGTTTCACTGTGGGGACGGTGTTCTTTGGCTTGTATACTTCTCCCTTCTTTCTTCAAAAATAAGCAACATCTCTGTGGCCAAAGAGCTCTACTTTCCTCTCATCTGACCAAAGAATCAGGTTCTCCAGGTTGCCCTTAGCACACTTCAGTCTGGCCTGAAGGTGTCTCTTTTGCAGAAGTTTTCTTATTCTGCAGCCTCACAGTCCATTCCTATGCAGGGTTCTGGTGGTCGTCTTCTTTGAGACTACAATTTCCAACTTCCAACTTTTTGCAGTTGTTCTAAGGTCTTTAGACACGTCTCTCACTAGTTTTCTTTCCCTAGTCTTTGAAATCTTTCGCTTCTACCTCTGCTGGGCTTGTTCAGTACTGTGTTGCCCTATTTGAATTTCTTGATGATCCCTCTCATTTCAGTTCTTGACACTTGGAAAGGCTGTGATAACCTTGTATATACATCTGCTTTGGAAGCAACAACAATTCTTTTTCTCAAGTCTAAACTGTTTTGGGTTTTTTTTTTTTGCCATGATTTTCTCTCCAGTAACAGCTCAAACCCTTGCTGAAGTTTTTATAGTGTGTGTTAATTAGAAGATAACACTCAGTTTTAAATTGATTTAACAAACTTTTAGCACAAATCTGAAGCACATCAAAGTCTGTTACGCATCAGTGGTTTGCACTATGGCTCAATATGAAAGGTTAATAATACTGAATCTGGTAATTGTTGTGTTTTCAGAAATAATTTTGTTATTGTTTCTATATCATTGCTTCTATCTAACATTCACACACATTTATACTCCGATGGATGCACTGGAGAGCAACTTAGGGTTAGGCCTGAGGATATTTGGCATGCAGCCTGGAGCAACCTGAAAATTTTGACACAAACTTGAAATTTCATTAATGCTCCTATCACAGCTAATTACTGAAGCTTGAAAGAGCTTTTGTAATTTGCATTCTAACTAGCCATGTGTTCATTTTGGCTATGCTGTTAGTGCCTGGACTGCAGCTTTGGAACGATTGATGGACCAGCAGCGCTAGCACTAACAGACAAGGTGCAATGCTAAGCTGATGGCCTCTGACATTTCCTCTGAAGGAAAAAGGTACTTGAATGTGGATTACATTCCTTCTATTAAGCATATTTGACACTTCCTGTCCGTGTCTGCCAAAGGGTCTGTTACTGCTGCAATGTTCAGGATGTTATAAACTAATTAAGGATAACACAAAGACACCTAAACAGCCTGTCACTCAAGGCTATTGAATCTGAGCTCTCTGGAAGCAAACGACTTCATCAATGACTTTTCTTGAAAGAATACCAGAAAAAAAAACCCAATGCTTTAGGCAGGAGTTTTTTCATTGTGCCTTAATTTTTTTAAAAGCAACTCTGTGTGTTTGACTCCTCAAGATGTATATATTGAGCCGCACAAGACATATATAGAACATAACAGGATAGCAATAGTTTAACATGTTAAAATAGCAAATATAAGGTCAATGTAATACGAGCTATGTAAGCTATCTTGTGTTCTTGTGCTTATGATAATTCGCTCATGGTATTAGTGATTAAGACAGAGCTTCAGTATTTTGCATTCTAACTAGCCATGTGTTCATTTTGGCTATGATGTTAGCCTGGTTTTAAGATTTATTTTAGTCTGATGAAAGCTGCAATTTTTACAGACTCTATATGTGGAGAGTGAATTGGAAATAAAATAGAATACTAAAGTTTATTTGTAGTCTACAACCCAATCATGATCAAGTGATAATGCCAGGGATAAAAAATAATTTACCAATTATGTTTTTTCTTATTCCCCCTAAAAGAACATGACAGAAACAAAATATAGTTATAGAATCATTACACCATTATTAAATACTAATAAACACTGTTAAATGTCTGAAAATAAGGCAGGATAACTGAAATGTCAGGCATTGTCATAAGTAACTCTGAGTCTTCAGAGACTTACATTCTTTGTAGATGTAAGATCCAGTGTCAAGCACTCGAGTTGGTCACCTGGGGAGAACTCCTGGCTTGGGGAGCTACAGCCTGAGGGCGAATGCATGGTGACACTGGGTATCCGCTTGGGTGTGTTCTTTGCCACCTGTCTGGCTGAAAGAGGGACAGGCAGCACAGAGAGCCTTATCTTGTGAGTCATACAAAAGCAAAGCTGATGATCAAATTTCTTTTCAAAACAGAGCTCCCTACACGGGAAGTCCAATTGGCTCAACCTGAGTATGAAAAATGCTGACATCTCTTTGACAGGTGATCACCTGGAAATGAAGGATATTTTCTTTGTTTATTCCCATGTTTTCTAGTGCCAACAGCAGTTTAAAGTTTCTGGTCAAACAGTACCCTGCAGAGTGCAATACTTCTAAAATACCTAATCAAGTCTTGATGAGCTTTCTGTAAGACCATTCTTAACCCAGTTTAATTGTCAGATACATCTCAGTTTTTCATATTTTCCTTAAAAGAAGCCAGACTTTCTTCTAATTTACAAAAGTTTTCTCGAGCAATATAATCAGTTTAATAAATTTCAAAGGTTTTCTTTGGACATCGCCTGCTTTTTCTCTCATTTTCAGTACCTGACCATTTTTAGACAACTTTTACTTTGTTTGTTTGTGACCCACTTAAAACTGACCAATAAATCATGAAAGCAAAATTATCCCCATTTCTTTAGTTTAATCTATTTAAAAAAAATGACAAAGACAATACAGTTTTTTTATATACTTTTTTGTCATTTGCCTTTATTTGATAGTGGAGACAGACAGGGCCACAGGTCAGAATCGAAACACGGCCACTGCCTTCTGGCCGGTCACCTGCTCACCCATGGAGCTAAGCTGGCAACCAGATAATATAGTTTGAGGCACAGGCATAAAATTGTACTTTTGAACTAACCAGGGGAGCTGGTTGGTTCAAAAAACAAAAAAGCCTAAAAGAAACAAAATTATTTCATAAAAACAGAAACTACCAGGGTTAAAATTATTAGCTCCCCTGATGCTAACGGTCAATTGTGTATCCTTGTTGCTAGATAACAGCCTGCAGTCAACTGTTGTAGTTTTCAGCAAGTCTCGCATGCGTCTCCTGAGCAATCTCAGCCCAATTTTCTTTGGTGAATCTCTCAAGATCCTTCAGATTTGATGCTTTCCAGGCACGGACCTTGGTCTTCAGTTCACCCCACAGATTTCCAATAGGATTCAAGTCAGGGCTTCGACATGCCAGTCAGTTATGTTCACTTTGGTCTTCTGGAGGTAGTTCTTCAGAAGAATTGTTTTAGGTTGTGTTGGAAGGTAAAGCAAAGACCCAGACTTGGTTTTGTTGCTTGTGGAGGTTTTCTTTCATAATCTTCACATATTCTTCTTCCTTCATGATTCCTTCCACCTTTACAAGATTTCCAGCTCCAGACGCACTGAAATCTCCCCACAGCGTTTCACTGTGGGGACGGTGTTCTTTGGCTTGTATACTTCTCCCTTCTTTCTTCAAACATAAGCAACATCTCTGTGGCCAAAGAGCTACTTTCCTCTCATCTGACCAAAGAATCAGGTTCTCCGGGTTGCCCTTAGCACACTTCAGTCTGGCCTGAAGGTGTCTCTTTTGCAGACCCAGACTTTTGCACAGAAGTATATGTTACTTGTATCACAGTGTCTGTTATATGTTTCAGTGGCGCTAAGCACAAATATATCTAAGAAGTTACTTTTCATGTATATTACTAGCAGGCCGACTTAGCTACACAAAATCTCAGTTTAATAATCATGTCTAAAGCAACTGAAAAATTATACTTAATCTCATTGTTTTTTATTTTCATTATTTATGGATGACCCGTGTAATTACTAAAATATAATTCTTTATGGATGTGTTCCTCAAAAAAGACCCTTGAAATTGAAAGAAATACCTTGATAAGCAGCATCTGTGTTTTTTCTTTTCGTCTCTGCTTCCTCCTCCTCCAGTTTCTTCTTCCTAACAGATGCACAACAAAAGATCATTTCCTTTGTTGTTACAGAGAGGCCAGTGTTTAAGGTTTACAAGAGAAAAAGACATGCATGATTGTACAAACAGGGTTGATAGATTTGTTGCTTCTTACTGCAGAATTTCCTCCCATAGCTCTTTCAGTTTGGAATCCAGATGTCCCGCTTGAATCAGTTCAGCCTCTCTCTTCAGCTTCCTACGAAAACAGCAATATGTCAGCTCATCTCACTGATGCAGTTTGAGGTGTGTGTTTTTTTAGATGAATAATGTGTTCGTGCTGGTTACCTGTGCTTCTCCTGCGTTTCTTTGATCAGCTTCTTTAGTTCCTCGATCCTCTCAGCTGTCAGTCTGCGAACTATCACATCCTCCACTGTCTCCACCACCTCACCTTTCTCACCGCGCTTCCGCCTGAAGGTAACAAAGGCATCAGCTCGTAATGCTGCATATCCTGTAGATGCATTCATCAAACAGGGTAAAGCTACATAAGCATGTTTGAAGTTGAAGTCACTTATGTGCTCACTTTGGGGCCTCTGTCGCTTCCAGGAGCTCTGAGTATTTGGAGGCACAGTGCTGTGAAGATCCAAAAGAGTATCAAGAACAACTTCACTCAAATAGAGTGCGTGAAACCTACTGCAGAGATCATGGATTAAGCTTTTAATGTTGTGAAAGCAGCCCTGCGATAGTCTGACAACTGTACAGGGTGTTCTCTGCCTTTCACCCTGTGATAGGGTGCTTTGGTCATACCTTTTGAGAGAACCAGTCAGGTGGTCGCCCAGGTTCTGCAAATGGTTTTATGGCACGACTGACCGATACCCTGATGAAAAAAGCATAAGACAACCCAAGATAAATACAGTTCTAAAGACTTTTAGAGTTAAACAATGTTCTATTTATGCAATGGTTTATTATATTTATATTTCAGGAACAAAATTATATTAAATCTATTTTTTTTCATTTATAATTACTCTTTTATTTGTTACTTCATGCAAACCTGGTACTAAATTAAAGCCAGCCAGCACTGGGCTGCATCATGTATGCCAGTGTAACAGATAAAGAACGACATGGCTAACCATGGTTAAGTCATCCTATTTGTATGTCACTCTGTACTGTAACAGGAAAGCAGACCAGCAACCCTTTTAAGTACTCAGGCACAGGAATACTAACAGAACCACCCTAAGTGACAACATCTTATCTTAAAACCTAACCATAAGAGAAAGGATACATGTGTAACTAACAACATCTAATGTGCCAGATTATGACTCACACTATTGAGCACAATACAGAATCGCTGAAACCAGCTGAAAGAGGCATGCATTACCAGTTCTGGTCCCCACTCTTCATGACAGATGTGGCCAAACACAGCTTCTCCCTCACTGACCATGGTTCTGTTGGTCCAATGACAAGCAGCTTGTGTTCTGCAGACGTGGACGAAACATAATATATACTTTATGCAGTATATTTTTAATACAGACTGTGTTCTGCTGGACTTCTCCGGCCTGGATCTTGTTTCTTCTTCTTCTTCTGTTTCTTTTTTTGCCATTGTGATCGAGCTAACCACCAGTACCGGCACTTTAAGCATGCAACTGCACACACAAAGAGAGAGCCTTTGATATAGCTGATAGCAAACGGTAGCCACCACCAGTGTAAATAGAGCCGTCAACTCGTGATGACAACCAATAATCCGTGCAGGCTGCCACGCAGGGAGCGAAGAGAAGTTAGAGGCGATAAGATCCAAGTACGACACACACAAACACACACACGCTAACGGGTAGCATGTCATGACATTTGCTATTTTCTAACGTTACTCACTTCCAGCCCCGTTTGCCATCTTCCTGTCATCCCGACATCCCGCACATCTTGGTAGATAGAAACCCGGCGATTAACAACGCTGGCGATATGCGAAGGCTATACTCATAGGCTAACATCAATGGATGTTAGGCTGGATGTGGAGGCTCTCAAGATTTTTCTCACTAGCTAGCACGCTGAATCACCGCTGTTGCCCGTTAGTCTCAGTCTGGTATGCCAAAGCTTTTGGTAATTTAAGGATTAACCAGCTTGCTAGAATGCAAAGACTGCGTCTGTAAAAGAGTCACAAAACGGTCTAATTACGTTAGAAAGAGTTTATGCTACCAAGCGACAGGCAGCCAGACGAAGAAAAAATTTTAGCTTACTGTAGCCATAAACCTTATTTCTCATTCTAGCTAGCAGCGAAGTGTTCGTACACGCCCACCACAGTAATAATAATGTACCACCCTGCAGGCGGCTGAGTTTTCATAATTAAGCAGGATAGCTTGTTTTTTATGGAAAGATGGAACTTAACTTGTGTCAGTAGAAAGATAATTATATGTATAAATGTCAGTCCAGCACTTGTTTTTTCCACATAACTGGGTAAAAGCACTAAGCACAAACAACAAGTTTAGGTCACAAGTTGTTTGCAACACAACTAGCTAGGTTCATATGTAGCATGCTGCGCAGATGTGCTACTACTACTACTACTAAAAATAATAATATTAAATTCTCTATTAATTTGTTATCAGTTTCATGTAGCTTAAAATAACATTAGACTTCAAAAATATTTGTGCCAAAAATTAAATTTAATGGAATCCAGTCAAATAAAATGTACTTGTTTTGTATACATTCAGTCCTTTCCAAGCATGTTTTCCTATATTATTAATTATTTGAACAAATACATTATAATTT
Organism: Oreochromis niloticus; assembly: GCF_001858045.2. Lineage (NCBI taxonomy): Eukaryota > Metazoa > Chordata > Actinopteri > Cichliformes > Cichlidae > Oreochromis > Oreochromis niloticus. Next base: position 13,103,786 of record NC_031975.2, on the reverse strand, counting down.
GATATATCTCAGTTGCATTATACTCAAAATTGCCAAGAATCATTTTTTGAGTGTACTTTTATGAACAAACACGCACAGTCAATAAAAATAATGCTAAGCTATATGATTTCCAAAAAGCTCTCTGAGTTGAAATGTTGAAATTTACGCTTTTTATGCTGTCTCCTATTGAATAAGGACTACATTAACAGCTAGACACAGCAGAAAATAATATCAGAACTTGACACTTGTACTAAACAATAATAATAATAAAATCACTATTTTCCCCAAAAATGCCCTAGATATGAGGAAACCAAATACTAGTTCCCCCTAAATAATGAAATCATTGATTACAGTATGAGCTATACTCTATGAGGAATGTTTCCAGCACCCTGTTGAGTCTATGCAACAAAGTTTGACAGCTTGGAAGGCAAAATGGTGTTCAACTCGGCACTACCAAGGTGTACCTAAAAAGTATCCAGTCAGTGTATAAACAAGCTTTAAGCACATTTAAAACCACCCCAATCCATCGTTTTTAGATTAAACTTAAAAAAAAAAGTGTCCCTCACTTTCCATATAGTATTGTTTCCCCAAAACCTGGGTCCACTCATGAGCGGCATTTGGTCCATCAGAGTAAGTTTGCATAAAATCTTTTCTGGTTTAACTTTAACCCTCGTACAGATACCTTCTCAGTATATTCAAGAGGAATTTGTGGTCAAATCTGAGACTGGCAGTTATCTAGTATTGACTTTCTCTAGTTTTCACAATGGACTTCCTACTGGCTCAACTCCCATGAAGGTAAACTCTGTGCACACGCTTTCTGATTAAGATACGTGCAGATCCTGTGAAGACATTTAGAATTTCTCCTCATTTCTGGTGGACTTACTTTGTCCCCTTTATTCTTGCCATTGAAGTTGTGTTTGGCAGTATACAGCACTTTTAGATGATTTTCACTTAGGTGGGTGAGTTATTCAAAATGATTTACAGATGAGCTGAACCATAACAAGATCAGGAAATTTCATGGAACTGAAAGAAAACAAAAACAAAAAGCCCTAAGAGCCCCAAATGCAATTAAGATGACTTCTAAATTATAATTACAGATACAGTTTACATGTACACAGGAAAACACTAACAAACCCTGCTGAACAGAATTGGGACAGATTTTTATAATCTTGCATCCAGCCCCCAAGAATCCGTCTAATTCAAGGCTCTCCCAGCCTAAGAGATAAGGCCAGAAACAAGCAACCTATGTCAGTTGGTACTGAGACTGTCTGTCTCTAAGAGATATTCTGCCAATCATAATCTGACTTGTCTCACAACACTTCTTTCCAAACACCTATCAGTGTAAACCAAATTCTAACAAAATGAAAAGAAATCTATCTCCGGGAAGAAGAGTTAAAGCCCTAAAAAACAGGTATGAATTAGCAGAATGTCTGTTAGGTGTCAGAAACATAAAAACAGAGTCAAATTCTAACCTAAAAGAAGGACCACAAACTGGCAATTGAAGAAGGAAGACACACAAGGTTGTGGCAACCGAAAGATTAGAAGAACATGTGATCACTGTTTGAGAGGTGAGGTTGAAAGTGAGACATTTCCTCCTGAAATGTAAATCATTCAGTGAAGTAAGGAACACTTACTTTAGCCACTTCAGTTCTGTAATTCCAAATTTCCAAAAGCTGAACATCTCAGTTGACGGGGCATGTCTGAGCCTGCCATATATATATCAACATGCTACAAACGAATGGGTTGTGAATGACCAGCGCGCGTGCACACACACACACACACACACACACACACAAAATTTTATTAATTTCTATTGTTCCTTTTTCTGTTATTGTTATTTAATTGAACTTTTTTTTCAGTGAAAATAATAATAAAAACAAGTACACGAGAACAAAAGAAAAATCTATTTGGTTTCCAAATTTTTCCAAACCTGAAAATGAATCTTTTGTTGGCCTTTACCTGCATTAAAGATGAGTGTGTCACACATGCAGCGGGAGCAACAAACTTGAAAAACCGGTTTGTTTTCAGCATGATATGGCAAAAATAAATTGTGCATGACATCCAGGAGGACTGGGTCTCTTTTTATAAATTGGTCTGGCTTAGATATGTTTACAACAGTCACCATCATGAATTCAAGGTACTCATAAATAGGTCATTTCTGGATCTTCTTCTTGCCTTAGTAAAGACTATATTTTACAGTCTTGTTTCCTAGCCACGCTGACCTTAATGAAGGTTACAAAAGAAAATGAGAATGTGTAACAGAACTGTTTATGTGTACAGCACACCGTAAGTCACCATAAGGACCTCTGTGGACAATCAGCAGACATTGATTCTACAAGAATCAAGCAGACGTTATGACAACAATTTAGACAACAATTTAAAAGGAGAAAACAGCAGCTAGTCCAAAACTCATTACTGTTTGCATAGTGAATGGCACACTCGCTATGTTTGGTTAGCTGGCAATGCATGCTCTTGGCAAAACACATTATAAATATTAACTCTAGATGAGTTTAAAAACATCTTTGTTGAAGCTGTGTATAGATCTCCTCTCTGGTTTCATTCATCCTATGGTGTAGCATCTATTATGAATGAACAGAATGTCAGAAGAGACATGTTGTTTTGTTGACTGGACAGATGGATTGAGTTTACAAATGTTGCCACTGAATTCATAAGAAGCACAACAGAATCTGTCCATCCATCCATTCTCTTCCGCTTGTCCTTATCGGGGTTGCAGGGGAGGCTGGAGTCTATCCCAGCTACTATATTGGGGGGGGCATCCAGCCTGATGCAGGGCTAACACAGAGAGACAGACAACTATTTGCACTCCCATTCAATTTGCAATTGAGATTCACCAGTTAACCTAACTCTACTTACTGCATGTGTTTGGACTGTGGGAGGAAGTTGGAGTGCCCAGAGAGAACCCACGCAAACTAGAAAGCATGCAAGCTCCACTCAGAAAGGCCACAGCCAAGTCAGGGAGTCAGGACCTTCTTGCTGTGATGCAACGTTGATAACCTCTGCTCCACCTTGCTGCCCAGCAAACACTGATTAGCTGCCCAACAGAATCTGATTACATTTTAACACTACAGTACTGTGCAAACATCTTGGGCCTCTCATTTATTTATATTTGGCCAACAAAGAGCCAAGCTTTTATAATTTTTTTTTTTAAAAGTGGTCTTGTTTGCTTTTATTTGTTAGTTATTATTCGGACATTAGCTGCATTTTAAAAAATTTTCAGTCCAGTCCTTAAACTGACCATTTTCAGATAAATATTTTTTTTGTTTGCTTGTTAAGCCACTTAACATTGATCTATAAAACAAATATCTAACTCAAGAGATGAACCAGAACTGTGTGTTTGCACATAAAAGACGGCCAATTTTAAATTTTACCTTCAGGCACTTTGTTACTGGCAGCCTGTCTCAAAAACATGTTATTCCATTCTCAAAAATATTCAAATTTTGTAGCTGAATCTTAAAAATACCAAAGATAACGCAGTTATGTTAAAATTAAAACTGTACTTTTCCACCAAGGGGGTGAGTCCAAAACTTTAGCATCATTGAGCATGGTGTTCAGTGTGCCCTTAAAAATCTGAGGAAACTGGACAAGTGGAGGACAGAAGAAGAATTGTCAGGCCTAAAAAGAAATCTAACTACAGCAGATGAACAATATCTAAAAGTCATGTCCTTAAGTAATAGAAAAAAGTCCAACAAAGACCTAACACAGGACCCAAGAAATGCATCTGGACCTTCAGTTGTTTCAACTACTTTTCACTGAAGCCTCATCAGAAATGATCTCAGTGGGAGGGTGGCTGTCAAGAAGCCATTCTTAAGGAAGGGAAACAGGGAGAAAAGGCTGAGGTGTGAAATTATATAATAACTGGACTGGCAACAGGTCTTACTGAGTCATGAATCCAAATGTGAAATGTTTGGTTCAAGAATAAAGGTGGTCATTTCAAATCATTCACTTTTGGGCTCATCAGAATGGTACAAACTCAGTTTTAGCCTTATAGTCTGTATTTACATGTACCCTATGTTTTCACATTTTGATAAATAGCTGTACCTATTTTCCATTTTTGTAAGAAAAATAAAGAATTGAGTGGTGACTCATGACTTTCACACATTACTGTATAGACTTTTTAAATGACAGAGGAGGGTTAAATGAACCAGAAGCTTTTTTTGCTATAAAGGCTTATATCGTCCATGAAGCAAGACCAATTACTACAGGGAAACAAATGTTAATGAGGCATTTGACATTTAACTCCATCACACTGCCACTTTGCTCCCTGCTGCTCTGTGGAATAATAGTCAGCTCTACCGGAAAGACTGGCAGCCTTGAAGAGGATCGCTAAAATATGAGACAAATAACTCTGTTTCTGAGAAAATCCTCCCCTTGACAAAAACTCTGTCACTGAACATACAAATTTACCAGAGGTTATATTCAAGTGTTCTTGTGTCTGATAGAATTAGTCCAACTCATTTTAATGTACTCAGTAATTCCAAGAATTTAAGGTTTGACATTTTGATATTTTATACACAAGCATGTTATGCAAAGTCATGAAAAATAACTGCCTGTTCTGTTGAGGTGTTATGATCAAATACACTTTATTCTACACATATTATTATTTCAGTCATATTCCATCTTGTTTTAAAAGCTACATTTAACTCTCTTCGGTGTAATCTCAGATGTGTGAGTGATAGAGAGTGTAGAAATGAAGGTCATACCACATGTTGCCTTTAACTGTTGCACTGCTGCACTGAGCCCATCCCATAGGCAGATCCACCGCTAATTATGTGAAGGTTGGAAGCCCAGTGAAGATATCCTCTTCGTCTTTGCCATTCATCTCACTTCATTCGGAGCTACAAGTTGCTGTGGCGGAGGACAAGTGTACTTTCGCTCCAGGAGCCAGTCGTTTGCTGTCGGTCTTTGTTGTGAGTATGTTTGGAACTATTATGAGTGACTGCAAATTTTTCTTTATCATCGTCATCATCTTTTTTGATCTTTTCATGTGCATCATACAGATGCACAGAAGCAGCCTATTTCAAATATTTCCACACATATCTCAGTGTGTGCTGCATGAATTATATAAGCACTAGAAATTACTTATATTGAATTTCCTTTAAATTATTTCTAGCAAAGTTTTTTTTTTTTTAAAAAAAGCCTTCTGTTGCTGTTGCTTTTATTTACTCCCCTATTATGAGGATCATTAAGTTGGTACTTGAATGTGTCTTTTAAACTCAGAAACATAACAGCATCTACTTATAAAGAAAAGCTGAGATTTGAAAAACAACTTTAAATGTGCACTTTATGACAGACATATTCTGCGATAGCAACATGTTAATATTAGGTGTATTTACAATCTCAGCTAGCGGATGCCGCCCCCTTGGGAGGGCTGCGCTACCTCCGCTCCCCTGCCCTTCTCCTTTGAGACCCTCCCTGTTCCTCTTGCAGCTGAGACCCAGGGAGCAGAATTAACAAGCAAATTGAAACAGACTCTAACCAGCACCTCAGATACTTTCAATAATGTCTCACATTGATAATTTGTGACAATGTTCTTTATATTGCTCTTTATAAGAGCAAACTTGTTTTCTACAACCACATTTCTTTATTGGTAATCTGTACTTTTGTGTCTTGTTTTTAAATTTGCTCCATGATGGCTGATCCAAGTGGGAGAGGGCAGGATGTCTAACAACATGGCCAAGATTGCAGATGCTCGAAAAACAGTAGAGCAGTTGAAACTGGAGGTCAACATAGAGAGGATGATGGTGAGTCAGCATAGACAGTGACTGGAAACAAAGCAAGGGCACAAATAAGGCAGCGTGAATTGAAAAGTCTTCCGATGAGCAAGTATTCACTTCAGTTATGGCACCATGTGTTGTTCCTTTGTACTTCACTGTGTCTCGGAAACTTTCAACAAAAAGTTACATTTTATATGCTTTTATTTATCAGATGTATTTATACTTTTGACAAAGAACCGCTTATTTGCAGCAACCACAGATGTGTGAATCTTTATTATCGTAGATATGTGCTCCAGCTTAGGTTAGACCCACAAATGTTCAATCAGGGTTTAGATCTGATGATGGTACTGTCCACTCCTTTAAACAGAATACTAGCTGACAGCTTCCTTTTAAAAAGTTCTTGCATAGTTTGGAGCTATATGCCCTGGTTCAGTAATTTCACTCCAGCCTGGCACTGCACGTACCATCAAATCATCACACTTCCTCATATCAAGCACTCTTCCAGCCCCTCGCTCAAATGTTCTTTTTGACTTAAAGACCTTAGACTTCAGATATCATTGTGTATAGCACTTTTCCAATCTGCCTCTGCCCAATATCTGTGTTTTCCTGCTTATTTGTTATTTCTTACTGTTATTGGCCAGTCTCAGATATCCTGGAGGGACTTCATGAGTGCCATTTAATGAGCCTGCCATTTGATATCGGGAGACTTTAATCGACTTGTCCTCTTGTTCAGTTATGCAGAGGTCCTCCCACTTCTCTTTCTTATTCTGTGTAGTAAGCGAAGTGAAATCACCAGATTTTCAAACATTTTTCTATGGACTAACTTTAGTCCAGAAGAAACACAACTTATTTGGCCACGATGTGACTACAGTTACACCCACAAAGGCTGGCAATCCAGAATATGATAGTAAAATTTATTGCTACCTTAATAAACACAATTTAGGTGTCGGCAATGGTTTTCTCTTTAAAGCAGACTCTGATCATAATAAACATGATAATAAATAAAAAACAGGCTGTGCATTCAAAACACAGCTATTTCACCAAAGTCATCCCCAAACATTTGCGCTATAGAGTCAATTATATATATATATTGTTAATTTCAACACTACACCGAGTTCTTTTGATTCCTCAGAGGCATATACACACACAATTGGAACAGATGAGCTCATACTTAACATCTTATCTTGCACTTTTATGATCACTGACTCACTTTAACACAGTCTGCTTTTACAGGTATCCAAAGCAGCAGCTGAACTGATGGCTTACTGTGAAGCTCATGCCAAAGAGGACCCCCTGGTGACCCCAGTGCCTTCATCTGAGAACCCGTTTCGAGAGAAGAAATTGTTTTGTGAAATCCTATAACTCTCTTGTGCAAAATACACACACACGCACACACACACACACACACACACACACACACACACCAAAACAAAAACAAAAAAACAATGACAAACACTTTCTTTATTGGATTATTTTCCAACAGCATTCAGTTTTTAATTTAGGTAGCGATTTCCTCACATGTCAAATGACTGTGTGTTAAGCACGATAAGAATGGCAATAAAGATTTATTGAAAAGAGTGCAAAGTTCATTTAAACAAGCCACTGCTGCTGCATCTCCCACTGTGCACACAGTTTACATATTAACAAAACTGCATATTTAAGTTGTCACCGGGTTGTTGCTCGGTATTAATCTCGGTTATAATCTTTTTGTTGTCAAATGAATAGCCGAATAAAGCTCACCGTCTTTAAACAGCCTCTGTTTTTCTGCCCGTTTCCCAGGGGGCTGTTACTTGGTCACTGAAACCTATGCAAACTAGGGGTGGGGCTATGTGTGATCCGTCAGTGCAGGTTAGAGGTGCAGGGATCAGGTGTGCACAGTCTCCAAACAGCAGGGAGCTCTCATTCAAGGCGGTTTGCCAGCATTAATTTGTTGTCTTTGGGAATTAGCCGCAGAGATTAAGGTATGTACATTTTATCAAGCATGTACTCAGTTGAAGATTTACCTCGGTACAGGTGCTGATGTGCCACAGGCTGACTGGACTTTAGATAAACACGTATTTATTGTGTCGAAACATTATTTGGAGTTAGCTCTGATGATGTGAAATCAGCTATCTGCCTCCATACACGTCGACAGTTTTGGAAATGTTGGACAATGTTTGAAAAGTGTATAGTAACATCACGCCAGGCAGGGCTGATCAAGAAAAACTTGTCTGACTAACCGAACACGCGGATCTTAAACACACCCGTGTCTCCAATACTAACATTAACAGCAGGGGGAAGAAGTTTTAAAGTCTGTTATAAACCACCGACTCCCCTTTGAACAGTGGAAAAAAGCCCGTGTTACATGTTCATTTTAGATTTCACTTTAATGGGTCAGTGGCAGAATTTAACCTAAAACAATATAATTGCGCTTTCCCATTTTCTTAGTAACTTTCAGTTAGTCGATAAAGTATTACTTGTAAAACTTTTAATACTGTTTGTTTTTTCCGATTTAAAAGGCTGCACATTTTCTATTCTCTTTCATTTGAATTTCAGTTTTGCAAAACAAATGCCATCTGGACCAAATAACACGCTCTGCAGGCGCCGCCTTAATCAGACAGGATTTTAATATAGATTAATCGCTGCTTTTTCCCCATTGTATGTAGAAAGCAGTTTGCAACACTGTATTTGTTTTTATGTAATGCCAGCTGCTTTGAAAAAGCCCTCTGTGAATGTGGCTATCTATTTTGATTTCGTTCCCTTAAATGCCAGGTTCTTATCTTCTCAGTAAAGCGGAACTAAGAGCCTGCACTTTAACCTCAAAGCTAATACCTTTGAACTTTAAACGCTGCATTTCGTATATACTATATTTCCATTCATCCTAATGTATTAATATATTGCATATTTGTCACACTTATTGTTTTAGATCATCAAATTAATTTTAATATTAGTCAAAGATAACTGGAGTGAATACAAAATGCTGTTTGAAAATGATGATTTCATTTATTAAAAGGGGGGAGCTATGCAGCCCAACCTGGCCCTGTGTGAGGAATTGCTCCCCTTGTGAAATCCTGAATTACCTTAATTACAACATTTATTGACTTCAATTTCTTCAGCCACGCCCAGGCCTGTGAGACATGTTAGATCAAGAAACCTCTCGAGTAAATCCTATCTGACAAAGTGAAGCAGGTTAAAAGTTCTCAGAAAACAACAACGCAATCTAAAGAGACAGCTGAGTCATTGATATCCATCAGTCTGGAACAGGTTACAAAGCCATTTCTAAGGCTTTGGGATTCCAGTGAACCACGGTGAGAGCCATTATATACAAATAGAGTAAACTTGGAACAGTGGTTAACCTTCCCAGCAGTGTTACCAAAATTACTCCAAGAGTGCACTCATGAGTCATCCAGGAGGTCACAAAAAGAGCAAGAACAACATGGAAAGAACTGCAGGCCTCACCTGCCTCAGTTAAGATCAGAGTTCATGATTCAGCAATAAGAAAGAGACATCCTTAGGAGGGGAAAAGATCAGCTGCTGAGCAAAATGAACACATAGGCTTGTCTCAAATTTGCCAAGAAACATCTTTATGATCTCCAAGGCTTTTGGGAAATTATTGTGTGGACTGACGAGAGAAACTTTTTGGAACATTTGAGTCCCAATGTATGACATGACTAAGGCACATTTCTTCTTTTTTCAGGCCTAATAATGGCCAACTTTGGAGGACACGCTATTCCTGGCTCTTTTTTCCTGCTCTATGGCTTCTGGCTAACGGTGAAATACGTTCTCCAACACTACTGGAGGACAAACCAGCCTAAAGGAAGGCAGACTTTGCCGCCAATCTTTAAAAGACTGGACTACATTGAAGGAGGGCTCCAGATATTTGCTGCTTTTGTTGGTCAGTTTTTCTGTAAATACATATTCATCAGTTGTGTGCGTCCACTTGTTCTAATTTCACTGATGCTGTCCTGTCACAGGTATTATGGTTGAGCAGTTTGTGGTGGATGGGCCACATGCTCATCTCTACAATGACGGCGGGTGGATTAAGTTGATGAACTGGCAGCACAGCACAATGTATCTGTTCTTTGGGATTTCTGGAATAGCACTGATTTTAAGTACAAAATTCCAACTGGTGCCAAGAGGAATGGGCCGCTTTGCTCTCTCGTTAGCTCTTTTTGTTGAAGGTAAGCTGTAAGAAAGCCAGGTTTTAGTTGTACAATATTTTTCACCATAATTCCTGGTGGCTAACGTGTATTTGAGCTACATTGTGTGTTTGACTCTATTTCACACAGGGTTTCTGTTCTACTACCATGTGCACAATCGACCTCTTCTGGACGCCCACATCCACTCCCTGCTCCTGGTGGCGGTGTTTGGAGGCTCAGCCAGCATCATGCTGGAGATGTTCATAACAGACAACATTATTTTAGAGCTGTTCGGGTCATGCATGTTCATCCTACAGGGCTCGTGGTTCTACCAGGTGATTAGCCAAATGAGATCCTGATGCAGAACACTTTCTTTATACACCCATCAACATCTATCCACCCATCCAGTTCAGCCCATCTGACACAGGATGACAGACAGGGTACACCCTATACAGGCTGCCAGTCCATCACATAGAGACAGTCAACCACAAACACCGACAGGCAAATTACAATCACCAATTAACCTAACAAGCACGTGTTTGGACTGCGGGGAGACCAAGCAAACTATACACAGAAATGCCCCAGGAGGATTAAACCAGGAACCTTCTCATTGTGCTAAACACTGCATCGCCATGCCACTTGAATACTAAAACAAAGACCACTTAGAGGACCAACACCACTTTTTAAAATATTTACTTGTATAGTGTAATCACATTTTCTAGACAAGCAGTAGATTTCATTAATTTCTGTACACTTCAGGACCAGCTCTGTGCCATCTGTGTGGACTGTCCTTAGATCTTGCTATTTGTGAAAACTTTGTTTTTGTTAACTTACGTTTTTTTATTCATTTGCTAATAATGATAATAGGTAGTTGGCTTCTTCATCACACATTTGTCATTTCAGATTGGATTCGTACTTTACCCACTAAGTGGACCGGACTGGGACTTGACCGAGCACGCCAACGTCATGTTCGTCACAATGTGCTTCTGCTGGCATTTAGCTGTGGCCCTGCTTTTAGTCACTTGCACTGCAGCTGTAGTTTGGTTGTAAGTATCTCATCCTTTACATACACAAATTTTACAACCAGATCAGTGTAATAACCGAGTTTGCACAGACTAGGTTAGAAAACAGAACAAGCGGGATTCAGCAAAACAGGTACAATTATAATCTTGTCACAACATGGCAGAACAACATGTGCACCTGCATTTATGATACGTGTACTCGGGTTATTATTCCCTGTAAAATGCAACTTGATCAGGGTTTAGCCTGCATGTTTTGCTCTGAAATGATGTTTCATTATAGCATAATGTGCCTCAATGGGATAATATCACTAGTTCACTTGAGATTTCAGAATAGCTGAAGCAAAGGTTTTCGGGGACGGTTTCAAGGACAAGTAAACTTCCTGATAAATCACTTCCTGAACATTTTGTAAGCTTGGTGAAAGCCACCTTTTTTTCAATTCTGACATTCAAACCTTCTTTTTGAGGTGTTTACAGGTGATGTTTATATAGGCAACATGTTTTTGTTTACATTCAACATTTCTCATAAATACCCAACAGCTAGTGGCAGCTTATTTTAGTAGTTCTTAACCCTTAAGGAGCTGGATATTTACAGGTAACTTTTAATCTGCATTACTTGTGTTCTTTATCTGTTATTAGTGGGTAACATTTTACACTGAGTGCTGTGATGTCTTGCATCTATGGATCCTCTTGCGGTTGTTGGTAGAAAAAGGTTTAGGTTTAAGAGGCACTAATACTGTTTAAACCTTGTCTCGATTTGGAACTTTTGATTAGATTTTACTGTCCTTTGGTAATAATTATCATTAATAATGATAATTAAGTCATTAATAATTCTTTAGCTTTCAGAAGGTAACAATAACAGTGTTAGTTGTGTAATCTTCATGTACACTTTTGTGTTTGTTCCAACAGGATTGTGGTGCAATTCTCGGCAAGGGGACGAGACATAGAGATCGGAATGCGTAACACATCCTCTGAATTGACCTCTCAGAAAGCTTTGCTTCAAGAGTCAGATGAAGAATGAAGGCATGTTTATGGCTCTTTGATTTCATTTTTCAAATGTTGATCTATTTCATCTGTTTTTAAAAACATGTCTAAAGAAAATAAGATTGAAATCCATGTGAATTAACTATGATTATCATGTTTGTAAATATTAAAAAGGACAATTCATATTTGTGTATAGCCTGCTTTTACAAAAAAAATGCAATATATTGAAGTATTTTATTAACAAATCACAACTTGCTTATATTAAACTGAATTAGTACTTTAATACAATCTGACAAGTTGTTGTTTGAGGTTATCAAGAGACCATGTAGACTTTTCAGTTTTCCCACAAACTTGCGCCTGGAATTTCTATGGAAAGATTATAAACAGGCTGAATTTTCTTATGATATATTTTGTTTATAACAATGTGGAGAAACAAATTTGGGAGGTAACATTTTGTTAATAAATGACCAGAATTTGCAGGTAATACTTACAACTTGGAGAAAAAGAAAAGAAAGCCAACAGGGTTTTCAGGGAAGAATTAGGTTTCTGGCTTTTATGTTTTTTAACTTGCAAACTAAACTAAAACTCTGATAAATATCGGACAAAAAGAAAAAAAACGGTAACAACAATCCTGGCACATATATAGCATCCTTGACCTATGAGTCATTATAGTCTGACAGGATGAGATCACTGTTGTGGAGCCGGTGGAGTATCAGGTGTACATTTTGGTGAAGGTGCTGTTGTGACTACGACTGTTGAAACAGATTTCGGGGAGCCTGCAGCCATGTGCTGAACCTGCTGCGCTGGAACTGTCTGGATCCGAACCTGAAGAGGAAAAGATAGTAGACAATTCTCCGTATTTGTTTGAGTCGACTAAAACAGATAATTGATCTGAACAGACAAACTATAAAATGAAATCACTATATGTGCTAAAAATGAAAAGCATCTACAAGAACCTGTGTGGCCTGTCCTTGCTGCTGAAGCTGTTGGAACTGTTGTGCTGTGACAAAACTGACAGGTTTGTTTCCTGCAATCAGCTTCGTGCCAGCAGGCATGGTGGTGAGAATGATGTTTCTGCCCAGGCTGCTAATACTGCTCGCACAGGAGAGAGAAATGTATAAATATAGATCAAGCGACTACAAAAATGTGCACTTCTACTGTTATAATGTCAAGAAAACACAAATTGCTGAAATAACATTTTATCTTAGAGCATTAACCTTCACAATAACATGAAAGCGAAAGGTCTAAATCTGTGCAGCCGTACTTTGTGTTCAGGCTTGTTTTCCCAATGGGTGTCGTCACAACACTCTTGCTCTTCAGTGGCTGATTGAGGACAGACAGGGGGACTGTGATCCGTGTGGGTAACTTCCCCTACAGTGTTCACAAAGAACAGAATGGTTTGGGCCATACTGAGACACTGTTGTTGATGGTTTTACAGTACACTTAAAGCAATCATTTAAATAAGTCAAAATTCCCATTATTGAGAATATCCTATTATAGATTGATCAGTGCTGCACATCACTAAAGGAAAAAAAAAAAAGTAGTCTGCAGTGAAATGACTTGCTGAATGCAAGCAGACTATGTTTGGAGAAAGCGAGGAACAGGTGGATGCATTCCTTGCTTATCAGTTCCTGGTTTTCATTTGAGGAAACCATGCAAATCAATACATTACCAACCTGTTAAAACATTAACTATCTGTTAATACATTAACTGTTTTAGTTTTAACAGATAGTTACACATAGTTGGGATAATCTTTTCAGTAACTGTAAGCTGTTTGGTTAAATCTCACTGCATTCAGATGTTCAGGTCAGATTCTAAAGACAACCACTTAAACCCTTCTTAAGACATGCATTAGATAACATTGTTGGATTCAACAGTGTGTTATAGTGATGACTGACTGAATAACACTGAATATTTCTCTAACCGTTTGTGTGGTGACAACTGTAGTAGGGACCTGTCGCACAGTAGCTGTAGCTGTTCCTAGCGTCAGAGCTGACCCCGAAGCTCCAGAAGCCACTGTGATCCCTTTAGCACCGGCCACAACACTGGCAGGCATGGTCACTACGTTAGCACATGTAGTTGCTGTGAGAGGCTTACTGCCAGTGGTGGTGGTCATTGTGATGGTCTGACCTGGTTTCTGTGGAATTACACCCAGGCCCGGCATTATCCGAATAGTGGCGCCGGCCTTGTCTGGGGAGGTCACAGTGGAGAAAGTCCTAGATTTTTGGTCGGCCACAGTTACGGCCAACGTGGGCATCAAACGAATGGTCGTGTCTCCTGCAGCCTTTAACAAGGTCGAGGCAACGTGTCCTGCTTTAGTGGTCTGTACTTCCCCAGTACAGGATGCAGCACTGGACACCGAAGAAGGTGAAGGGTGGGGTGGTGTCACGTGAAGAGTGGCTGATATGCTCTTGCCGCCTGTGGAGGCAGAGCCCAGAAAGTCAGAAGTGAGCTTGACGGTCGTAACTGGGGATTTGGCAAGTGTAGCCATCATGTCTGGGGTGATCCGCAGCACTGTTTGGCCTTTAGCATCTGTGGTTATGGATGATGGTGGAAGGCGTAGGACATCTTTTCCCTGGATGCGAAGGTTTGTAGCTGTGATAGGAATTCCTGCTCCTGGAGACTTTACTCCCAGTTGTCCTGTGATAGACACCTGCAAATAATAATAATAATGATAATTATACAAATAATAAATCATGGGATCATTAAATGGTAAACTGCCTTCAAGGATTTTTCTCCTGTCACCATCCTCTTCCTGTATACTACTCAGTTAAACTACATTTCAACTATAGTTTTTGCTCTGAGATCGGAAGGAGTGAAATTTGTTTATTCAAGTGTACATCTGTAAGCATCTGACATTTAAGGGAACATCTCTCCTATACGGTTAATAACTATTCACCAAAAATGATCTTATTATCAGTTAAAAGAAAATGCTCGACCTGTTTGATGTTCGGGCTGGTGACTCCTTGCAGCACAGCTGGAGAAGCAGGGTTGTTAGCTGGGCTACCAGGTGATCCAGATTGAGGTTTGGCCACAGTCACAGCTGACACAGACAATGTAGTTGGAACCTGGACTGGACTGCTAGCAGGTTGACTTCTTAAAGGCACAGACACCACAGCCTGTTGACATACACGACAAACACAGACAGAATTAATTGTACATTTGCAACAAGCATCCATCCATCTTTTAAAAATTATTAGTTGTTTTTGGTACCTGTGAAATTCCTTTAGCTGCCACTGACACTGGCATCCGGATCTGGTGAGGGGTCTGATGTACCAGTGTGGCTTGCTGACTTCCTGCCGATGACCCAAGGCCAGGCTGAGCAGGAACGACTCGTACTTGTGGGAGAGAACCTGCCGCCAAGTGACTCACTAAACGAGCTGCGTGGGATGTAACTGGCTGTGAAGCTGGTGGACAAGCCTGACTTGTGGGCAAAATGGTTCCCAGCTGGGGCAACGATGGAGGGGACACAAGAAGAACACTAGGAGTACAAGAGGGAGCAGAAGCAACAGACAAGAGTTGATTTGAAATTGCACAAATGAATCACAGTGTATGTTCTAGACAATATAAATTAGAAAAAAAAAATCATATTCGACACTGACCCTGGGCTGGTTTTGATTGTATCTGGGACTCCGGTTTTTGTTGGTGTGGTGGCTGTGGAGGGTAAGGGTGATTTGGGGGTTCCAGGTGTGTTCGGAGTGGGTGTCGTCGGGATTGGTGACATGGGATTAGAACTTATATCCTGTCCTGCTTCCAAAAATCCAGTTTTGTTGCTTCCATCTTTGCTTCCAGACTTCTAAACCATTAAAAAAAAAGATTAATCAAAACAATAAGTGGTAAATGGTTATTTCCCCCAGTAAATGCTGTTGGGTGTTTGATTTTTTTTTCCTGTGGACTTACAGGTTTAGCTGCTGGTTTCGGTTTTTGCTGTAGAGCTTTTCTGGCTTTAGCAGCTGCAGCTTGAGCCTGGTGGATCCTCTCTGGATAGGACAAATAAACCAAAGAATATGGTTTTTTTTTCTCCACTGCTCGGTGATTAAGTCATTTTCTGTATCTAACCGAGCTAAAGAGGCTTTTACAAATGAAACATGTCTTTTCTTCACATGGAAAGAGATGATAAAAGTAGTTCATTTTGCTTGATGCTAACGTTAAATGTGCCATGACTCACGCACACAACAGGAGCAGAATCAAGCAGGAAATAAAACAGTTAATGTTAGTTGAGCTGAGGACAACAAGTGCAATAAAGGTGATAATTAGAGTTAATGTGTAACACCTCATGGAGACGTGGACAGGGCCAAGAGCCAGCAAACCAACCAAGTAAGATATTGTGCAAGAAAGGGTAAGATTTTAGTAGGCTCCTAATATCTTCTGATAATGTCCTTCATACAGAGCAGAGTACTGTATTCTGACGTTGAGTAAAAACAAGACACTGTTCTTTAAGGCAGCTCCATAAACCAGAAATATTTTGAAATAAGCTTTGTGGCTTACCAAACTCTTCCTGGCTGCGATTGCGGTGCAGGTAAATCCACAGTTTGCGGCCAATGTCATACTTCACACAGGGGTCTTTCTCATAGTGAAGTCTATCCAGAGCCCCACTGACAACAGTATTCACCTAAATGGAAAGCAAAGCTCCTTACTCATGGTAAATGGTAAATGGCCTGTATTTGTATAGCGCTTTACTAGTCCCTAAGGACCCCAAAGCGCTTTACACATCCAGTCATCCACACACACATTCACACACTGGTGTGTGAATGTGTGTGTGGGAAATGTCACTAAAAGGCAAAAGCTTAAAGCCAGTCTCTGTCTCTGAAAAGTGGTCAAATCATAATCAAACACAACAAAGAAGTCATCTATAATTATGAAAAATGACAAGGGACACAGAGAAAAAACTAAATGAAGGGGAAAAAAGAAGGGAAAACTCTTTCATGCCTGTGCACTTGTGACATCTGGAGCAAGAAACTGTGAGTCTTTCAGCAGTTCACAGATCTCTGCCCTCGTTCCTTCCCCATTGGGTAATCTGGCTGCTGCATCCCGTACTAGAAAAAACAGAAAAGAGGCAAAAGTCATACTAATGGCTTTGCTGCTAAAGCAGTGGGTCCCCACATCAATGGAATCCACGTAAAACAGAAGCTCTAACCCAGAGAAAGAATGGTGACATATGGTGGTCGGTCTGAGCGCAGCAGCGTGTGCTCCCTGGCTTTGTTTAGTGACATCTCCTTATCGAACACGCCTTTAACTGGACCCACCACAGATTCAAAGCCGTGCATCCTAAACGTGAAAGCCTTATGTGGCTGGTTGTACCGTTGCTGCTCCTAATAATTAAAAAGAAAAAAAGTATGTGGACTTCAGAGAGGGCATGTCAGGTCAGATGTGCAGATCACTTTAAACGTTGCAACACAAAAGCAAACCTGGACTTGAAACACTTGTCTCTCATCTCCAGTGCTGGGACGCACAACATAATCAGTTGAACTGTGTGAAAGGGGGACAAAAAAAATTAAAAACTTACATATATGTATATTACACTTCTTAAGAATAACTTTAATGTCACAATAATTCAAGAAACAAGCAGAAAACATGAAATTAGCAATAAAATCATAAATTGCTGAAGCTTACAGTCTCGGTGTGGGAGAGGTCATCTCTAACGTTTCTTCATTTTCTGTCTGTTGAAGATAAAAAGCCTTTTTAAATATTGTCAGAGATAAAACTGATAAAACACAAAAAAAGTACAGCATTGAACAAACTGTAAAGTCACACTTTACACTGCATTTTTCGTAGTATATATATGTTTTTTGTTTTACCTTGACAATGAAATCTTTGGAGTCTAACCACAACTGACAGAGTGCACTCAAATCCTTCTCTGTATCCTGAGTGGGACCTAAAAGAAATTGTGAATGTTAATCTCCTTTAATGACCACCCGGAACACCAAGCACTACTTCAGGTCAGGTATTACTGCGTTTGAACGTGCTTACCGATCCACTTCCACTGTTGACATTCATCAGAAAATTCCACAAATGGAGAAAAGCCACTGGGCAGTGCCATCATGCCATCTGATTTACAAACAGAAGAGTGCAGAGGAAAATACTTGGATATTTCTTCCCACTCCAACACGGCAGAAAAATAACATTTTAGTGTGAGTGACCATTGCTACTTACCTTTAGTCTCGCCTGCAAGAAACTGCAGGGCTTGAACAACCAAGTCAGACCAGCACGAGGCTGAAGAAAACCATGCATTAATGGGACCTGCTGGAGATGACTGCCATATTTGAACTTTCTCCTCCAACTGAGGGGTTAAATTAATGGTGTTAAATTCTCTACAGGGATGTTACAAAATTTAAAACATGTATGCAGGCTGAAATTAGCGCTTACCACTGAAGTACTGGCAGGACCTTCTGTCCTCAAGATGTTTTCCAGCAAGCTGAAAAAACTGGCGACTATTTCCTCAGCTGGAACGGGACTGCTTAGACACTCCTCCACAACTCTGCAACAATAATAATAATAATAATGATAATAATATTAATGATGATAAGTAGAAGAAGAAGAAGAGGATCCATCATCTAGCCAGACTTTACAGTTAATTTTTGATGCCAGCAATTTGCTAGACTCACTCCTCCTTAATGTTGGTTAGCGGGGTAGACGGTGTATCTGGCATGGAGTTGATTATGTTTGCTGGTGGAGCTGATGGGGTGTCTGGAGGCGCAATAGTGTCACAGGTGTCCTCCGATTCAACTTTTATCGTCCTCATTTTCTTCTTCCTTCTCTCATCTCTGATCTTCTTCTTAGGCAAAGACAGATCGAAGAGTGCTAGACAATTAAAAGAAAACAACAATATCACCACAGTGTCACAGTGTAATCTGAAAGTACTGACATTCTGTATCAAAGTTTCCACATTCCAATGCTCTCCCTTTTAAGAAAGATGGATGACATAAAGGTTTTCATTACTTTTTTTGTATACCTCCCCAGACGTTCACTATTACATAAGTCTTTCTTGAAGCTCGAGGTACAACTCATGTTTTTCATTATAGACATAAGCTGTGAAAGCTGAGGTGGACTGTATATGAGTATTTAAGGCCTTCTATTCCCATATATTTTTAAACCCCTATTTGTTGTTGTTTTTAAATTTTGGAGTTGTCTTTGTAGATTTCTAACAAAAAAGGTCATCAATTTTTTTAATGTTTCATTAAAACATTTAAAAAGTGGATATTTTACTCACGCATAGTCCCTTTACGACCCATGTTTGCTCTTGAAAGTATGTCTCCAAGGTGGATATCAGAGGTTATCAAGTCTGGATGGTCCTAGGAATTTTTTTTTTTTTTAAGTCATTAATGATTTAGTGAACAAACGTTATCAGAATCATATGTTTTGTCTCCTTCTCTTGCAACTTACCGGTTGTCGCTTCCTCTTCTCACGATGATTCTGCAGCATGACTTTCAAGTCCTGCTCACCAAGTTCTATTTTTTCTGTTATGATAATAATAATAATAATAATAATAATAATAATAATGATGATGATGATGATGATGATGATGATGATGATAATAATAATAATAACAAATGATGTAACAAAGAAAAAAAAAAATCACACTTCCTGTGCTTAAACAACACAGTAACATTATTCAGGGTACACGACAAATCACGTACCAGTACTCTTCATGTCTTGGGTGGAGAGGCTTGGTAGTACTCTGATTGAGACCGTGGGTGTTGGAGAAGAGGGTGACTGAGGTGCCGGAGTCCATGGTGATATATCTGGAAGGCATCCAAAGCAACTGGTATGGTCAGTCTTGTAATGATTCAAACTGATGTATCAATCAATCTGTATGTTTAAGTTTCCTCTCAATTTTTCATATTCATATTATCTGTCAGTGAAGTGCTTCATAGATTACAAAAGAATGTTATTAGCATTAGAAACACTCATCCAAGACCAGACAAACCATCATCATCAGATGAAGCATTGCTGTCCCCACACTCAGTTTTGACCTCCTTCATTATGCGGCTCAATCTTCTTCTCACCCTTGCCTCCCGCATTTCAGCATGGGTTTTGGTTGGTAACCTTCTTTTATGTGGAAAGTCCTGACCATTTTGTACTGCAAAGTCCAGCAGCTCCTGCAAAAAGAAATACATCAAAACTCACAGACACAGACAGAAGCTAAGAGGCTGTGTGCAATCTTCCACAAACTTAAAAAACAAAAATACCTTTCTGGAGACAAGGATCTGCTTCAGCAGCCTGTGGTAATACTGCTGAAGGCAGTGCACCTGTCGTTTCCTCTGGGACTTGGCACACAGCTGTCTGTACTTGACCACCTCAGGATTGAAGTAACCATCTGGGTTGGGATAACAAGAGATGTGATGAGTAACTGCTTCAAAAATCAATTCAGCATCATTCACTCTTCTCAGCAGTAAATTGGTAAGCACCTCTGAATAGTTTTTGTGCAAGATGAAGGGGGTTCCCAAAGTTAAAATTTTTATCGTTGAATAGGTCACTGATGGTACTGCCCTGCTCCACACTATTGTTCTCAGGAAACTGCGGCAGAAACTGACAAAGGTGCTGCCGCTGTGAATCTGACAGTACTTCACGCCAGGTGCTTTCACTCAGCACAGAGAAGAAAATTTCAGGCTGTCGTAAAAAGAAGTGAACAGCAACATATGAAGATATGTGAAGCAAAATATGAACCGTGAAACAGCAGAAAAGAGGATAATTTCGCAACTAAATGGCAAACAACTCACGTCCTCCAGGAGGTCCTCTGGAAGGCTCACTCTGCAGTTCCCCAGCATGCACTCCTCGGTGATTTGCTCATCGTTCTCTTCTTTTGGATCAAGAGGGTCCGAAAGCATGTGTGCAAGTGCGTCCATTCTCCTCTGTTCCCACCTTCAAGTATTTCACATGACCACAAATTCTCAGAAACCCTCGGAATACGTCTTTTCACTTATTCACGTTGTTCATTAAATAGTTTTGGGGTAGTGTTGTAGCGCAAGCAAGCAAAACCATCCACAGCAACAAAACACCTCTTCACAAACTACGCTAAGGTGCTAAGCTAAGCTAGCAGGAAGCTCAATATGACGCGTCTATATACGATCTCTGTTCACTAAGCTGGTATTTAGCTTAGCCACCAATGATAGTACTCTGTGCAGTATGCTGGCTAATAGAATAACATGTAAGAATACTGTGCTCATATAGATGCAAGTGATTAAAAACTGTTGGTAGCTCTTACCTGACTTTGCTTTATGTTTTGAAATGAAGAGGGAACTATTTTACCGACGCACGGTTTTCTTCTTCTATTGATATTTGATGACATACTCACCCCCAAGGATTTGCCGCCCTCTGAAGGAAATGAGTAGGTATGTGCTTGGTCTGTAGCTGTACCAAACATAAAACTTAACTCTGCCAAATTGTAATTTCAGTAACATATTTACTGTTATTCATTATTTGTGCAGAATTAGCTGTCTAATTTTATGGAAGTGTTCGAATTAATAATACGGCTTATAAAATCGGCTGGGTCTAATTTCATTGCATGCAGGTAAGTCTATAAAGGAGCTAAAGGCTAACTCCTAAAAATTCCTATGAAGCTAATTCCTAAGTAACAATTAACAAGAGTAACTATTAAAAACTTAGTTGGTATCCCTTTCGTGTATTATATTCCCGAAAGACACCTCTTCATTTTCAGTTTAGCCTCATGACAGTGTTATATAAACTTATTACATAAGCTAATGTATGGCTTATAATAATAAATCAGTGTAACATTATAGCTTTATAACTTATGTGCGTGTTTCGTTAACAGAGTCATTCTCCAATTGCAGGACACTTTCTGTTCCACCCAAAAATGTAAAAATAACTCTAAAACAATAGTTGTGTAAATTACACCTGTCCTGAGGCAACATGTAAACCTATTTGTTGAAAAAGTAGATCCAAAATATTCTTTAAAATACAAAATAGCTCTTGAGAACTCCCGCAAAATGGCGTTTTTCTCTTCCTAGTCAAATTGCATGATAAATATGACAATTATAATAAGTTGTAAATTAACTATTATGGTTTCAATACATACCTCTTATAATTGTTTCAGTCTAAGTTGTGACCCACATCTGTGCAATCCTGTCACTGAAACCTGTTTAGTCTGGAAAAAGAAGTGACAAAACACATGATCACATGATGTGCTAACACCATAGGTAGACCAAAGTTTAGTCCTGTTTGACGTATTTTGTATTTTTCCAATCTTTTATGACCAGTTTGAGTGTGTTACTGTAACCCATGTAACGCTCATTTTTTAAATAAGGCTAATTAATTTCACTTTTTATTTATTTATGTAACTACATTCTTTTCACAGTCCTTAACATTCCATGGTTAACATCTTCTTCTGGGAAAACACTAATACTGGCACTGATTGTTGTGTCAAACATAGATATTCAAGAAAAAGTGCAGCTTTGATGCCTGAGCTGAACAAAATCAATTTTTTTAAGGTTTATTTATCATTTTCTTTAAATACATAACAGCTATTTATAAAATAAAGGGTATGGGTTTTTGTTTTTTGTTTTTTTACAGTTTATAAATTGTATTCTAGTTGTAGAATGACCCAACAGATAAACACTTAACATAATTGTATCTCCCCTGTAACTTGTGAAGAATCCTCCTTTTTATTGAACGTACAGAAGGAGAAAAGAAAAAAAAATAATGGTGAAAAAATAAATAAGGGGTCACGTCTGATGAACTCTTGTCTGACTTCTTCCTCTTTTATATTCAGTTTTTATTTTAGTGTCCTTGCATTGATATATGAACATCTGAAATGCTGCTTCGGTTTTTGCTCCACCTCTTTTTGATGCTGTAATGAACAGACAATCCCTCTGCCTCATAACTCAGCCCGGGAGAGGCAGGGGACACACTCTGTCCTTCAGAAGTCTTCACCAGCATTGTCCTGCCATATGTGGCTGGCACAACGAGTGGCAGAGCTGTGAAACCAACACTTTCTCATTTCTCTCAAAGGTTTTGCCTTTAATTCCTTGGGAGGATGGCAGAAGCTGCAGACGGAGAGGAAGAGATTCAATTTCTGCGTACGGTAAGTGATGCTCCTTATCTCTTCTCGATTAGTTGTCAACTGTTGGTAAACTTATTCATCAACAACGAATGGTAGTGGCTATGCTTGTCCATGATGTGGTTGCTTATAACAGATAGTTAGACAAGCGTTCAGTGTGTTCGGTAGCTTTCTTTACATAGCACAGATAGACAGGCACAGGTGGCTGGTTTTGTTAGCATTGTTTCCTATTTATATCCCATCGGCTACTTGATATACAACTGTTTTGTCACAGAGAAGAAAATGTCTGGTGCCAGTTGACAGTTAACACGTAGACATATCGGTCTCATTGCCCCATTCCCACTGGCTTTATGGGAATGTTTATGTTTTTGTTATTTAATTGGCTGTAGAGCTACAAGAACTGATTCATGACTCCCGTGTGATACAGAGGCATGAAACATCAATTGTTACTTCTTCCTGTTGCACTTTCATTTTATTTTTGCCCAGTATCCTTCAAGATTAAATCCTTCTTTAGTCCTCCTACAGAGTAAATAAATAAATAAATAAATAACACCCAATGCTCTTCTGCCAGTTGACAGATTTCAGTTTTTTAAACATGAGTTGCTTAATTGTTGATTATTATTACATTATGAAGTATAATCTCTTAGTATAATCTCTGCTGTGTGGATATAAATGAATCCCACTCAGAAATTGAATTTTGTTTTGTTTTTATTACATTACAAGTTTTTTAGTATATTTTACTTAAAGTTTCTTACATAATTGACTGTACTATAGTTATATCAAGTATTTAGTTTAAACGAGTTTATCTTTGCTACAGTACTCTCTGCTGGGCTATCAGATTTCCTTCTTAGATCTCTGGGCCAAAGCTGACTGCAGAAGGGCATTGTGGCCTTGCAATCAGACAACTCAATGTAACACTCTTTATTTGGATGGTCGGTCTATGTTGCACATGTTCAACATAGTGGTTGAACATGTGCAGTGTAGTAACTCTAGCCTTCAAAATAGCACAAACCAGACGCTGATTATCCAAAGCTGTGTTATGAGAATTTCTCATCTTTACAGTTTTTTGTTCCTTCTCGATTAAATGTGTGTGTTCTGCAGTCTGCTACTTTGTGCTTAAACAGGTGCCCTTAACGGATAATTAGAACAGTGTGAGCTCTTTGAAATTTAAATGTGTTTTCTTGTAAATATTTAACCTTGAAGCTGCTATACATAATTCTAAGAAGCACACATTTTCACTTGACATTGTCTCTCGGCTTGAAACAGAGCACTAAGTAAAATATGTCAACAATGTGTCACTGTCAGTCTGCTGCTTTTCGTCTTGAACTCAGCTGGGGTCTAAATTTACTGCGTGAGGATTAACAGTTTCAAAGCTTGGCCCATTTCAGCACCTGCTTACTTCAGTCCATTTGAGAACTGCATTACTGCAGTAGTGCTGGCTCTTTAGTGGAGTGTTTTACCACTGCGTTTTCAAAGAGAAGTAGAGAAGCTGAATCGCAACACCTCTCACACCGACAACTGCCAAGGTTGACTGAGATATAGCTGTCACTGTCACTGTAGCTACGACTGAACTTTGGTTGTTAAAATGAAGGCTGAGACACATCAGACAGAAGTGCTTCCTAGATCGAATAGTTTCAGATTCAACCAAAAATACAACCAAAAGTGAAGTAAAATCATCCACAACTTCACCCACACAGCCAGGCAGAAACTCGTCCTTCTAAAAGGAATAATAAGCAATAAATGCATCACTTAAAGGTTTACAGTGTCCTTCTTTATGTGTCTGGAGAGCATTCTTTGACTGTTGAGTATTTTAGAAACTGCTGACCTAAGGGGATTTTCCCACCATCTGTAGGGTTTACAGAGTGGTCCAAAAAAGAAAAAATATCCTGTGAGCAGTAGTTCTGCCAGCAAAACTGTCTTGCTGAGGAGACTGCTTTGAGCTGATAGGAGAATAACAGTTACTCAGATAACCATTCATTACAAAAGAAGATGCTCTTCTGCATGTAGCATACTGAACCTAAAAGCAGATCGGCTATAGTGGAAGAAGACCACACTGTGACCTTTAGCAGGGTAACGTGCCATATCACGAAGCTCATATAAAAAAGCTCATATCATCTTAGTCTGGTTTCCTGATAGTGACAGTGAGTTACTTGTACTCAAATTGTCTCCACAGTGACCAGATCATCAATCCAGATTCACATCATAGAAGTGCAGCCAACAAATCCACGGCAACTGTGTGATGCTATCCTGTCAATATCGACCAAAATCTTTGAGGAATGTTTCCAACACCTTCCTTGAATCTATTCCATGAAGAATTAGGGCAGTTCTGAAGGCAAAAGGGGGAGCAAACTGATAACTGAAGCAGGGTGTACCTAATAAAATGACTAGTGAGTGTAGGTATATTACTACATTGAGGGGAAATGCATAATAGCTGCCCTGATCAAAACTGCTGTTGTGATCCTGTAGGGTTCCCGTAGGACTGTCAGTTTATGAAGGCTCTATAATATTTTGCTGGTCTTTAAGGTCAACTGCAAGATGTACAGTATTTTTTGCTTTAAGGTTGTAAATGATAGACTTGACTTGACTATGCCAAAGGTTAAAGATATGAAAAGACTGTGATCAGATCATAAAATTAATTGACAATAATAACACTGTAGTTTTATGTTAATATGATATTACGTTATAATTATCTTAAAGTCATGCTAAAACTGAGTAATATAAAAAAAGAAAACGTAGAATTACAGTGTTAGAGCTGCGTCGCGGTACTGGACTATTAATACCAACAGACTTTATTAACTTTATTCAAGATCTGAAAAACTAAGACTGGAATATGTCATTTCTGGGTTGTATTTCATTGATTTATGTTTTTAGTTTAAATTGCTTTGTTTTTTTTTTTCAGAATTCACCATAAATGAAAATTTAACTTGAGCCAGGGTAATCCAACACTACAGTAGATGTATAGTAGTGTAAATACCAGTATCAATTTTCAGACTTTTTTTTTTACGTTCTGACAATCAATAAATTCCTTTTAGTATTCTTTGTTGGGTGTGAGCACGTGCTATGATTAAGGGGGAGAAAGAAATAAGATATTTAGCAATTTTTAAATACAACAGTGTGTGAAATTTTGAGTTGTGTTGCCTCAAAGTAAGGTTTTATATATTTCTCTCCTTTGAAAACATGAGTAATTGCATTACTGGACAAGTGCAATGTGGGGAGATTTTCTTCCTGGCTGTCAAATCCTAAATATCTTTCGCTTTCCGGAAAGGGATGTGTGAACAGCAGGTGCAGCCGCCTGAAATAGATAACTGTGCTGGGGTCTCAGAGCCAAGGGAAGGGGCTTAGGGATCTGTGGCCAGTGACATGCACTGAAAAGTAACACAACACAGAGGCTCAAACTTGGGGAGTAGCTTGAAAAATCACAGGTTGATTCATTTGTCTCAACTTTATTATTCATGTTGTTAAGCAAGTTCTTTGTTAAATTAAAACAGTACATGCCTGTGCTACAGTGTTGTTCAGCCTGTTTGTGCTGTTGGCCATTAAATTAAAAGGACATGATGCTTTTATAAGTTGTAATAGCCACATAAATGCTTAAAGTTACCCATTTTTACTATTTTTGTACCTATAACACCTTATAAAAGCATGTACCTAATATACTTAATACTTTATACTTAATATATGAAGTATAAATCAGCTTTTGTAGTTGAAAATGACACGATAATAAAACAGTAGGATGCTTTAATAAGAAATTCTAGCCATGTAAAGGCAAAAAACAGGCCATTTTAGCCTGCTGCCAGGTGGTTTCTAGGCAGCCTGATGGTGTTAATAGTTTTTTTTTCATGCGTAACTGAGGTTTATGGAAAGAAATTAGCTGCAATTATTGTATAAAAAAGGTACTACAAATGTTCTATAAGGTGTTAAAGTGATTAAAAGCAGGTTATTTTAGCCTGCTGCTAGGCAATATGATGATGTCATAAAAACCGATATAAATAAGAACTCATGATGCACCGATGTGCCAAGTTTGGTTGCACAACTTCTGATGGTGTTGGAGGAGTTGGGGGTCAAAGAAAACATATAGATATAAATTTTTAGATAGTGTTAAAAATCAAGCATTTACATTATGTTACGTTGCTTCTTAATATGTTTGACACCTCTTGTTTTGGTTGTTACGTCACTGTTTATAAATATAGTACAGTCAATATGGACCGATCAGTGTGACTAATTAAAAGTTAAATATGTTTACCCATGAAAAGTAAGATGCACCATGAAATCTAAGATTTGCTTAAATGCATTTGAGGTTATAGATTTCTGTTACATCAATATCAGAACACTAAACTAGCTGTTACTAGCATAACTGAAAATTAGGCAATCTCAAAAGACTCATTTGTAATATTTTTCTATATAAACAAAAATGTTTCAGAATAAACAGAAAGGTTAATCCGAAACACTTTGCTTTTGTATTTGTTCGTTTGAAATCCAAACTTTTCTGTGATTCAAAGGCTATTTTGACAGACCCCTCTGTGCATGTTTTTCTGTCAAAATGCCTACTCTGCTTCAAGCTTATTTTATCCTTGTAGGATGACCATGTAGTGCTGCAGTGCACTGCATCTATTCTTAAGGAACAGATCAAGCTGTGCCTGTCATGTGAAGGTTTTGGAAATCGTCTGTGCTTTCTCGAGACCACGTCGAATGCTCAGGTATTTAAAGGACATAATGCAATGATACAATTTCTTTGAGAGCTTGCATTGCTGCTGTTCACCAAGCTGACTGGTTGTTGTGTGTTTCAGAATGTCCCTCCAGACCTCGCCATCTGCTGCTTCATTTTGGAGCAATCCCTGTCTGTGCGAGCATTACAGGAGATGTTGTCCAACTCCTCTGTGGATGAGGTAAGATTTAGAGGTTACAAGGTTACACGTGATATAATACATACAAGTTCTTTGATTTAATCTTTTGCTGCAATGAACTTATATTCACGTTGTTTCTTTTCTGACTTTATACATCTCCCACCTGGCAACCATAGGCAGTCGATTTGGACAAATGGGTAGGTTTGCTCAGGTTTCCTTTTGTCCGGTACTTAAATCTGAGTTTTCAGTGTGTCATAATTTATTGAAGTTGTTTCTAATAACCTGCTCACAATATTACAATCAACTTATCTCATTAATACATTAAACACTGAATCTTCTTCTACCTTCTCCACTCAGTCGTCACAAGGTGGGGGTCATCGAACCCTCCTGTATGGACATGCCATCCTCCTGAAACACACCCACTCCAGCATGGTGAGTACATTTGCAGTTACTGTGGTTGCTTTTCCATCATATCGTCTTCTTAAAGCTGATTGGAAGTGTTATCTCTGTCTTTCCACTGCAGTACTTGAGCTGTTTGACTACGTCGCGCTCACTGACAGACAAACTGGCTTTTGATGTGGGCTTGCAGGAAGACTCCACAGGTGACTACGAACATTTTTGCTCAACATGTCCATCACACTCCGATGTAGATTTTTAATTTTTTTTAAATCTGTATATCCACTATAGGAGAGGCCTGCTGGTGGACCATCCATCCAGCCTCTAAGCAAAGGTCTGAAGGAGAGAAGGTCAGAGTGGGAGATGACCTCATTCTTGTCAGTGTTTCTTCAGAGCGATACCTGGTAACCACAACTGCGTTTACTTCCATCAAAAGTAAGAGCTTACAGTCTGTCTTACTAATATTACCATCTGCACTCTTTGCAGCACCTGTCCTATGCCAGTGGTGATTTAATGGTAGATGCTTCCTTCATGCAAACTCTGTGGACCATGACCCCTGTAATGTCTGGATGTGAACTAGCTGAAGGTATGTAATTTTCTTTCTGCTAAAGTAAAAACAATAAACCTAACCTTAACCTAGCTCTTTGTCTCTAGGTTTTCTGACTGGAGGGTATGTGCTCCGGCTGTTCCACGGTCACATGGACGAGTGTTTGGCAATCCCAGCAGCTGACCAAGGGGACGACCAGCGCAGGTGACCAGTGTCTTTCATGGCAGTACATGCAATCCGATATTAACTACATAAATACCACACTCGTAGGTTTTGATTGTTTTAGCTTTACATGTCTGTATTTCTGTCACAGACATTTTTAAATGTTTTTAGGACTTGCTGTTTTTTAGTAGCGTGTGGCGTTATAGGACTGTATCGAAAGCCCCAATGTGGGTCTTTCTTATGGCTAATGTTAGCTAACATTGTCTCTCCTGCTAAGACGGATGAACTGCTAACTTCACAGGATAACAGCTAGCTAGCTAACATTGTTGGTAGAAAAATATTATTTGTATTGAGCTTTTGGCCATATGTGAAGTTTTGCTTGTCATCCATTGCTTCGTCTCTGACAGATGGTCAATCCAGGTTCTGGTTGCCTAGGTAATCCTCTAAACTATCTACTACACAGCTAAATGCCAATCAATGGTATCCTGTGTTCTTATTGGTAGCCTCTTAAATTGCTGATCTCAAACTTAACCAAAAATGTAAATATAGATTGCCTATTTCCCGTCGCTGACTTTCAGTGGTCTTTGGTTGCACTGTCACTGCTAGTTGCTTCCTGTGTGGATGCCCCTTTACAGTCTATCGTGTGCTGGAACAGCTTTTGTTGTTAGGGAGCTGCTTTTAGGTTCTGGGGCAAGGTATTGATGAGTCGGAATAAATGTGACATCCACTGTATAGGCAAATTTGAGCACCTTTAATATAAATCAGTCCACAGTCAGTCAGAGGAAACTTGGATTGTGGGAACTTCAGTCAGTTTTAACATTTCCCTTTAAGTGTAGTTTTTATGTGTTGGCAATAGTAAAGCATTTACATGAAAAATGCTTCATAGTACACTTTAAAATTGCACTATGAAGTCAAGGCCGCATTGGTCTGAACTTATGATCTGTGATCTTGAAATGATTTAATAAAGCTCTTAAATTGTCATAGTGTGCACATGAACTAAAATTATTGCTGCATATAAGAAAAATCCTAATATTTTGGAATTTTCACGCTTGACATTTCCTGATGCACATTGCACATCATTGACTGGCATGTTTTTTTCCAGAGTTGCTCACTATGAAGGAGGGCCAGTATGCAGTCATGCTCGATCCTTATGGAGACTTGAGCCACTACGTATTGCGTAAGTATGATGATTCCTTCGCAGGAATGACTTCATGTTGACGGAATGACTAGAGTGACTTCATGTTGTGGCTGATGCTCATTTGTTTGTGCCCGTTGGTAGCTGGAGTGGAGGCCACATTAAGTGGGGCCAGTCTTTCCGGATACGTCACATAACAACAGGCCGATACCTTTGTCTGGATGAGGAGAAAGGACTTCTGTTGGTGGACCCAGAGAAGGCAAATTCCAAGATGTCAGCCTTCTGCTTCAGGATTTCAAAGGTCATTGTACAAAGTGAAATCTATAAAAGGCAGTGTCTATCTCTTAGCACAAGTGTAGATATTCATAACAGTCTTAAAGGGAACACTTTTTATTTAAACTACAGGAAAAAATTGAAGTGACCCAGAAACGAGATGTGGAGGGCATGGGCATACCTGAGATCAAGTATGGAGAGTCCATGTGCTTTGTACAGCATGTTTCATCTGGCCTGTGGCTTACATATGCTGCTGTTGATGCCAAATCTGCACGTCTAGGTCCTCTGAAGAGAAAGGTAAAGCAGAAAGCATTTACTCTTCTATTTATGAGTGTTGAGTATATATTTATGTTTGAAGAACACCCGTGTTTGATTCGTAGGCCATACTCCACAAAGAAGGTCACATGGATGATGCCCTCACGGTTGCTCGATCTCAGACTGAAGAGTCTCAAGCTGCCAGGATGATTTACAGCACAACAGGCCTCTTCAACCAGTTCATCAAGTAGCATTTTATATGTTATTTCAATCTTTTATATTAGTCATTTTCTTGTTTTTTTAAAAATATATGTCATATTTGTTGTGGTATTCTCATGTCTTCTGTATTCTCTATATGTTCCCAGAGGACTTGATGCTCTAAGTGGAAAAAATAAGTCTGCCAATGCCCCGTCTCTGCCTATGGACGCAGTGGTGCTCTCGTTGCAGGATCTCATTTTCTACTTCCGACCCCCTGAAGAGGAACTGGAGCACGAGGACAAGCAGTTCAAGCTCCGCTCCTTAAAAAACAGACAGAACCTTTTTCAGGAAGAGGTTAGTTTGGATAATGAGAACTCACTGTTCATGAGAACAGCTGAATTCTGGATGAACATTTTATTTGATAGATTTAATTTTTGGTCAGTGCTTTTATTTCAGTTTTTATTTCTGTAACAGGGAATGATTACGCTTGTTCTGGACTGCGTTGATCGCCTCAATGTGTACAACACAGCAGCCCATTTCTCAGAGTATGCTGGGGAAGAAGCTGCTGAGTCATGGAAAGAGATTGTGAATTTACTGTATGAATTGCTAGGTATGTCCAAATGATGGTTTATTTCACTCATTCACTGTTTTAGACTAGTAATCATTAGTGTTACCACATCTGGACACTTTTCTTGTTTGTGATTCTGTTGCATTTCTAATCTTTTCTTTGATCAGCTTCTTTGATCAGAGGTAACCGTGCCAACTGCGCCCTCTTCTGTGACAACCTTGACTGGCTGGTCAGTAAACTGGATCGTTTGGAAGCATCTTCAGGTATCTAGGACATGAATTTGTTTATTAGCTGATGGAAACTGGTTTTGTTTTATAACGACAGAGGGTTGATAAAACTGAACTTATTGTGCTGTGTTCATTTGCATTATATATTTTTTTCTGAGAACATATGCATTTACTATGTTAGTCTTCTACAATTTGATATAAAGCCCAAAACTTTACAGTGTATTCATATATTGTCATATTTTTTACAACAATAGGAATCCTGGAGGTGTTATATTGCGTCCTGATTGAGAGTCCAGAGGTTTTGAATATTATTCAAGAGAATCACATCAAATCAATCATCTCTCTGCTGGATAAGCATGGACGCAATCACAAGGTCAGAAACGCTGCAACGATGTTTTCTGAGCATGCTGCAAAAACCTGCAGCATGTGAACTTATTGCTTTCGACATATTTACTGTATAAAATGCAGTGAGTCTTAGATTCTATAAACCTTTTCCTGACAGGTCTTGGATGTGCTTTGTTCCCTCTGTGTGTGTAATGGGGTCGCTGTAAGGTCAAATCAGAATCTCATCACAGAGAATCTGTTACCAGGACGTGACCTTCTACTTCAAACTAACATCATCAACTATGTAACCAGGTGGGTCAGATTATAGTGAATGCTTCATCTTTGTAGATTTCACGAAAGTATCTAAACAACTCCTCTGACTCCTCCTTTATTGTAATCTTACCTCAGCATGAGACCCAATGTTTTCCTTGGAACTTGCGAAGGATCCACTCAGTATAAGAAGTGGTATTTTGAGGTGATGGTGGACCACGTGGAGCCGTTCCTTACAGCTCAGCCATATCATCTCCGTGTAGGTTGGGCTCTGACAGAGGGCTACAGTCCTTATCCTGGCGGAGGAGAAGGCTGGGGGGGTAACGGGGTTGGAGATGATCTCTACTCTTATGGTTTTGACGGGCTTCACCTCTGGTCAGGTAAAATCTACTATGGTTTATGGTAAATGTACACAGGATTGTTAATTTCCCTTCCAGCCATTGTTCATGTTGTATTTCGACTTCCAGTTGCCCGATCCTTGTTTACTTAAAATTGAGGTTTCAAAAACTTTGCCTTATTTCTAATCTTTTTCATGAACGTTTTGGTAGATTGTTCTTGGATATTAACAGAAAGTTTCCAAATAAGCTTCCATTTTGGTTTTCTCTTAAAATCCAAGAGGAGCCTCCACAAGGCTTTCATTTGTGCAGTCATGTGCAGCTCCTTATAGGAATGGAAGAACACCATTCAGTTGTCTCTCTGGTGGCACTCCTGTCAAGAGTCTAATGAAGGGAAGCAGCTTAATCCCTTATGTGTAAAAACATCCCCATACACACACTTTCAGAAGTTTTTTGCATCTTCAGCACCAACTCTAGTGCAGACTTTTGCTGATTAGTCTTCTGTATGAATTTTGGAAATAGTAAACGGTAAAATATAATTTTACTCACTTCATGTGTCTGCAGGACGTGTTCCACGTCATGTCGCCACAACAAATCAGCACCTCCTGGCAGCAGAGGATGTGGTCAGCTGCTGCTTGGATCTGAGCGTACCCAGCATTTCCTTTCGTATAAATGGCCATCCTGTTCAGGGAATGTTTGAGAACTTCAACCTAGATGGACTGTTCTTTCCAGTTGTGAGCTTCTCTGCAGGCATAAGGTAGGATATTGTGCATTTATCGAGTAGATATTATGATTTTATTTATTAATAATTGCATTACAGGTATTTAAATAATTGTTTTGTAAACCAATAATGTCATTTTTTTTTTCCAAAAGACTGCGATTTCTTCTTGGAGGTCGTCATGGGCATTTCAAGTTTCTCCCACCTCCCGGCTATGCTCCGTGCTATGAAGCAGTGCTGCCCAGGGACCGTTTGCGGATCGAGCCCATCAAAGAGTATAAGCATGATTTTGATGGTGTTCGGAATCTGCTGGGTCCAACTCAGTCCCTTTCACATACGGCCTTCACACCTTGCCCAGTCGACACTATACAGGTAAAATCCAGTTTTAACTGCTTTCATTTTCTTTTCTTCATGCTGTGCTGATTTTTTTGAGTATTATTTCAGATTGTGCTTCCACCTCATTTGGAGCGCATTCGAGAGAAGCTCGCAGAAAACAGCCACGAGTTATGGGCTGTTACCCGCATTGAACAAGGGTGGACGTATGGACCAGTGAGTGATTCAGTCCTGGTTATGTTTCCCACAGAACATATTGTTGTATACATCAGCTGTTTTGTTTTAAAAATCTTTGCACTTTTTGTTGTTAAAAGTTTCGCGATGATAACAAGAAGCTGCACCCCTGCCTGGTAGATTTCCAGAGTCTGCCTGAACCTGAGAAGAACTATAATTTAGCAATGTCTGGAGAGACACTGAAGTACGGTGGATTCTTCACTTAATTAACAGCACTGGGCTTTCATCTGTTTGTGTTTCTAATGTTTTGTGTGATTCATTTCACAGGACTCTGTTGGCACTAGGCTGTCATGTAGGAATGGGAGATGAGAAAGCAGAAGAGAATCTCAAAAGGACCAAACTCCCTAAAACGTGAGCTACAGAAACATTAATAACCTTAACTCGTGAAGTTATTTTTATAACACTCTGTAAAGGCTCTCCAGGACCCATTTTGATCACATAGCATTGTTAATTAGGTACATGCAGAGTAACGGATACAAGCCAGCCCCTTTGGACCTTAACCATGTCAAGCTGACTCCTAATCAAAACACTCTAGTGGAGAGACTGGCAGAAAATGGACACAATGTTTGGGCAAGAGACCGAGTCCGCCAGGGATGGACATACAGTATTGTCCAGGTACCACCATCCTTTCTATGGAGTCACAAAAATGATAATCATCACTATCATCATACTAGTATGGTTGAAGCATATGTGTGCGGATGTGTGTGTGTTCCCAATCTCCTCCCAGACGAGTAAATCAATCCTGATGCCAACATGTCTGTGGCATCTATTTTCAAATATTTTATAGAAATTCCAAAATCATTTATATTTGTGCTTTTGAGAGATAAGTTGCAACAAATTCTCCTGACTGACTCTAAAAAAAATGCCAGATGTGTCACAATATAATGTTCCATATCATCGTACTATAATGGTCATAGCATATGCATGCTAGAATGCCCCCCTTCTCCCACATGTAACACAGGGATTTGCTGGTAATAATAAATATAATTATAATGTGTGTGATTATATTTTAATGTATAATCACACATTATTTTTTTGTAAAGGACATTATGAACAAGCGCAATCCTCGTCTGGTTCCTTATAACCTCCTGGATGAAAAGACAAAAAAGACCAACAGAGACACGGTTTGTGCCGCTGTTCGCACTCTGATTGGTTACGGTTACAACATAGAACCACCTGATCAGGAGAGCAGTAAGTTTCCACCATTTAAAGGCAGTAAATCATGTTTTTAACGTCATCTTGGAAGATCCTTAATTAAAGTAATGTACAAGGTTTTTAATTGTTGAAGTGTTCATTAGTGGGTTTGTGCTTTTATAGGTGGACATGGACCAGGCAGCTCCCGTGGAGATAAAATCAGAGTGTTCAGAGCAGAGAAATCTTACGCTGTTACACAGGGGAAGTGGTACTTTGAGTTTGAAGCTGTGACAGTTGGAGAGATGAGAGTGGGCTGGTCCAGGCCCAATGTTCGTGCAGACACTGAACTTGGTGCAGATGAGTTGGCGTATGTCTTCAATGGCTTTAAGGTGGGAGACCGTAGTTTCTACACTGTGATGCGTGCCTACATCTGTCTGGTATTAAACTACAAAGTTATAATGTTTTTAGGCCCAACGCTGGCACATAGGAAATGAGCCATTTGGCCGTCAGTGGCAATCTGGTGATGTGGTGGGTTGTATGATTGACCTCACTGAGATGAACATCATGTTCACACTCAATGGAGAAATGCTGATCAGTGATTCGGGCTCAGAGATGGCCTTTAAGGATATCGAGATAGGAGAAGGTAGGTACAATAAAAAGTGAGTACCTTTGCATGTGTATTCCATGTTTCATGTGTGTTCATGCATGTTTCAAACACCTCCAGGCTTCATACCTGTGTGCAGTCTGGGCCTGTCTCAGGTAGGCAGGATCAACCTGGGTCAGAACGTCAGCAGTCTTCGATACTTTACCATCTGTGGCCTACAGGAAGGGTTTGAACCCTTTGCTATCAACATGAAAAGAGACATTACCATGTGGTTCAGCAAGAGCCTTCCCCAGTTTATTCCTGTCCCAGCTGATCATCCTCACATTGAGGTACTGTACATCATCTGTTACAATGGTTTGCTTCCATGCTGAATACGTAACTTCCAGATCACAATCAAGACCTGTTTGTCTGTGCACTAGGTGTCACGCGTTGATGGGACAGTTGATACCCCCCCTTGTATTAAAGCGACCCACAAGACATTTGGATCTCAGAATGCCAACACAGATCTGCTCTTCTTCAGACTCAGCATGCCAGTTGAGTTTCATGAGACCTTTAAAATCCCAGCAGGGACCACTCTTCTTACTCGCACTTTGACCATCCCGGAGGATGAAGTGTTGGAGGTGGACCCAGGCTCTGATTTTGAAATACTCAAAAAGTCTGCTACTCGCAAGGAGCAGGAGGAAGAGAAGAAGGAAACCTCAGTTCCTAAAGAGACGCCTGCTATCAAAAATGGAGAAAACGAGAAGGATGCCTCCACTGAGAAAAGCAAAAAGAAAGGGTATGAATCACATAGCACCACTTTAGAAGTGGATGTGTCAAATCTACCGATGGGATACTGTGTTTGTGAGCTTTAGTGTAATTGCTGTTGTTCTTTGCAGTTTCCTTTTCAAGGCTAAAAAGGCAGCGTTAATAACTCCACCCCCTGTTGTACCCACCATGCCCCGCTTAGTGGAAGATGTAGTACCAGATGACAGGGATGACATGGACATCATCCTCAATACCACTACAGTATGTCTGAACTTATGTAGTTATTATATTCATAAACATATAAAGTTTATGCCTAAACTTCCCATTTATGGCTCTACTGCCAGTATGAAATCATTAACAAACTATATAAAAAAACTGCCTCTTTAAACATTTTTTTTGTGCTTCTTTTTCTC
Organism: Oreochromis niloticus; assembly: GCF_001858045.2. NCBI lineage: Eukaryota > Metazoa > Chordata > Actinopteri > Cichliformes > Cichlidae > Oreochromis > Oreochromis niloticus. Next base: position 13,067,220 of record NC_031975.2, on the reverse strand, counting down.
CTTCGGTCACCAGTACTATTACTCAGTACGAGTGTTTGCTGGACAGGAGCTTAATGGCGTGTGGGTTGGCTGGATAACACCTGACTATCACCAGTACGACCTTCATTTTGATATCAGCAAAGTCAGAAATGTAACTGTCACTGTAGGTGATGATAAAGGCAACATTCATGACAGGTATGTTACCTATGGAAAGACCCCCAAAAACCTGTGTTTCCAATTGAATATGATAAACATACACAAACAACTGGTTTCTTGGTTCTTCTTTGTGTTTTTTCAGTATCAAACGCAGCAATTGCTATATTGTATGGGGAGGGGAGTTCAGTAGCTCCCAGCAGACCCGAGTCAGTCAGGAGGATTTTGTGATTGGCTGTCTCATTGATTTGGACACTGGACTAATGACTTTCACTGGAAATGGAAAAGAGATCAATACATTTTATCAGGTTAGATAATTCTCAGTCTGATATTATGCCTTCCTCTTGCTTGTATATATTGTTGTTTATTCCTGCTGTCTTACTATTTATATTGGCATGGAGCACCCACAATTTCATTGTACATGGACAATGACAATAAAGAGCTATTCTATTCTATTCCTGGTTAAATTCTGTATGTGTGTTAAATTATCTTCCTTCAGGTAGAGCCAACCACAAAATTGTTTCCGGCTGTCTTTGTTCTGCCTTCCAGTCAGAATATGGTTCAGTTGGAATTAGGCAAGCTCAAGGTCAGTCGCAAAGAATTGCTGCATTTAATCAACCTTCAAAATAGGAAATACAGTTTCCAGTTATCGGCTGTGTTGTGTAACAGCCTTTCTTAATGCCTCATTTGTCTTGCTAGAACATCATGCCGATCTCAGCCGCGATGTTTCGAAGTGAACGCAAAAATCCAGTCCCCCAGTGTCCTCCTAGACTGGATGTCCAGATGTTAACTCCAGTTATCTGGAGCCGAATGCCTAACAACTTCCTAGCTCCAGAGATGGGACGTGTTAGTGAGAGACTAGGCTGGATGGTGGAGTGTACGGAGCCACTCACTATGATGGCCCTTCACATCCCCGAGGAAAACAGGTCAGCATCTCTGCTGTATTCATCTTCTATTCTTAGAAGATGCTAAGATGTGTTTTTTTCAGCAAATCTCTTTACTTTAAATAGGTGTATTGACATCTTGGAGCTGTCTGAACGGATGGATTTGCTGAAGTTCCACTACCATACTCTAAAGCTATACAGCTCAGTTTGTGCACTGGGAAACAACCGTGTGGCACATGCTTTGTGCAGCCACGTGGATGAATCGCAGCTCTTTTACGCCATAGAGAACACCTACCTACCTGGACCAATGAGGAGCGGCTTTTATGACCTGCTCATCAGCATGCACCTGGAGTCAGCTAAAAGGAATCGGCTGGGGACCAACAAGGAATTCATAGTTCCAATGACAGAAGAAACACGTAGTATCACTCTGTACTCCGACAAATCTCACGCTTTACCTGGCGTCGGCCTAACTACATGTCTGCGTCCAAAACTTCATTTCTCTTCTGTTGGGTTTGTGGGAACAGATCAAGATATTTACACACTTAGTCCAGTCATTCCCCTACAGGTAAGACTGAGGTGACTTTGCACTTAATGGCAACTCTGAATTTACTAATAATCACATTTTTACATGCATTATACTGTATATTATATACATTATACCTTACATTTAATCAACATATTGTATTTTTAGGTGCTAAAGACCAAAGCTCTGAACATGCTGACTGAGGCAGTGCAGGATGGAGGTCAAGCCATGAGAGATCCTGTGGGAGGCAGTGTTGAGTTTCATTTCGTTCCAATCCTAAAGCTCATCAGTACCCTTCTCATAATGGGTGTGTTTGATGATGAAGATGTCACACACATCCTGAAGATGATTGAGCCCACAGTCTTTAGAGGCAAGCAAGCGGAGGAGCCTGGTGAGGGGGATGCCAAGGTGCAAGAAGAGAAGGATCTTCCTAAAGTAGCAGCGATTAAAGAAGGGGAGCAGGAAGCCCTGGGGGAAGAAGAAGAGGAATTTGAGGATGATGGGTTGGGTTATGAAGAAGAGGAGGAAGAACTGGAGGAAGAAGAAGCAATAGAGGAGGGTGAATCTATCGTGCAACATGAGGAAACAGTGGTTGAGACAGACCCGGTAAATGGTGAGAAAGGAGCTGAGGAAACAGAGAAAGAGGGGAAACCTTTAGAGACGGGCGGGGAGGGAAAAGAAGAACATCTAGAGCAAGGACTTTTCCAGATGAAGCTACCAGAGTCTGTGAAACTGCAGGTGTGACAGTTTGTGTATTTAAAGGAACTCTCTTTCCGAATGCTTGATATCTAACTTTATTAATGCTGATTCACTTTGCTTTTGTCCTTTAGATGTGCACTCTGCTGCAGTATTTCTGTGACTGTGAGCTACGTCATAGAGTGGAGGCCATCATTGCATTTTCTGACCAGTTTGTCAGCCAGATACAGTCCAACCAGAGGCAGCGCTACAATGAACTCATGCAGGCCTTCACCATGAGTGCTGCCGAGACTGCTCGCAAGACCCGTGAATTTCGCTCCCCACCACAGGAGCAAGTACGAAGAAAACAGAGTACATTTGTTAACTGTTAAACTGGATAAATAAATGCTAAAAATATTTTTTAAAAACTGGCTACATTTCTACACATTTTTCTTCGTCTGTGTTTTATTTCAACAGAAAAGTGGAAAAATAATTGTGCCTGATATAAAATGGACTTAGCTACTCATGTACTACCATGAAACATCCCTTAAAGTAAAAAATGATCATACTTGCCTGTTCCTAACCTCACTGTAGGTCAACATGCTCATGAACTTCAAGAACTCTTTTGAGGATGAAGAGTCCCCAATTCCTGATGAAGTCCGCGAATCTCTGCTCGCCTTTCACAACACTTTGCTGGCACACTGTGGTCAGTTTTCACTTCCTGTATCAAGTGTGCATTGAAAAACTGTCCCTACCATTACATTGACTTACTTAAAACATCGATCTCAGGTGTTCACATTGAAGAGGAGGAACAAGAGGAAGAAGTGGATAATTCTGTCCGTGGACGGCTCCTTCGATTGCTGGAAAGGGTGAAAAAGTTTCGTGAGAAGAAGGAGGAGGTGGAGTCTGAGCCACAAGAAGACAAAAAACCAAGTAAGCCTTTTTTGCTTTTAACAAGCAATTTAGTATTTATTACCAAGTTAAACATGTTTTAATGCAAAATGATGATTATTGCCCATAAAGATAACCAGTTTTTGTATTTGTGGTCTGTCATTTGTCGATAATGTATTTTATTAAAACAGTTTTTCCCAGGAGTTTTATTATATATATAGTATCGTCTTCCAAAATTAAATCTAACTAGGGTCACTTTAATACAGGACCATTCTTATTCTCACTTCTGTCTTTTTGCACCAGGCACATTGCAGGAGTTGATTTCACATACTATGATCCACTGGGCGCAGGAGTCATTTATCCAGAACCCTGAGCTCGTGCGTATGATGTTCAGCCTCCTTCACAGGCAGTATGATGGACTCGGTGAGCTCATGCGTGCCCTTCCTAAGGCCTACACCATCAATGCAGTTTCCATTCAGGACACCATGGACCTCTTGGAGTGCTTGGGCCAGATCCGCTCACTGCTTATTGTCCAGATGGGTCCAGAAGAGGAGAGACTTATAATTCAAAGCATTGGGTTTGATGACATTTAAATTTTCATTCTCATTTCTCAGTATCTTGCATTAAAATAAATGATTGATAAGTTCGTGTGATACAAGCTAAATTTAATTGGTCTTCCTTAGGAACATCATGAGTAACAAAGTTTTCTATCAGCACCCCAACTTGATGCGAGCTCTGGGCATGCATGAAACTGTCATGGAGGTCATGGTCAATGTACTTGGCGGTGGGGACTCAAAAGTATGTTTTTTAATTAATTCATCATCATTGTAAACATCTTCTTGGGGAAAGACAAATGTATAAAATAAATAAAATCTACTGTTTTATTTAACTTACTTCTTCTGTTGCTTTATCCCTACAGGAGATCAGATTTCCTCGGGTGGTGACAAACTGCTGCCGTTTCCTCTGCTACTTCTGTCGCATCAGTCGTCAAAATCAGCGTTCCATGTTTGACCATCTCAGCTACCTTCTCCAGAACAGTGGCATTGGCCTTGGTGATTGTCTTTGTTGAAATCCAACGTTAGTCTCGATGATTTCTTTCTCATATATGGACTGTGATAAACCTGGACACTGTGTTTGTTGTATTCTTTAGGAATGCGTGGCTCCACCCCCTTGGATGTGGCTGCAGCGTCTTGTATTGACAATAACGAGCTGGCATTGGCTCTTCAAGAGCAGGATCTTGAAATGGTAAAACAAAGTTTATCTGCTCAAAATTCTACAGCTTTTAAACCTGACTTGAATACACTCATAATCTTTCCAGGTAGTGAAGTATTTAGCCGGATGTGGACTTCAGAGCTGTCCAATGCTACTGGCTAAAGGATACCCTGACATCGGGTGGAATCCTTGTGGTGGAGAGAAATATCTTGATTTTCTTCGTTTTGCTGTTTTTGTCAATGGTCAGATGTTTTTTTCAACATTTCATTGCAACATTTCATTTTAATTTCCTCATTATTTCTGATTCTCGATCTTATCAATAACCTATAAGAACTATGGTCTCTATTTCCTGTAGGAGAAAGCGTAGAGGAGAATGCAAATGTGGTGGTGCGTCTCCTCATCCGTAGGCCTGAGTGCTTTGGTCCAGCCTTGAGAGGGGAGGGTGGTAATGGACTCCTGGCTGCAATTGAGGAGGCAATCAAAATATCAGAGGACCCTGCAAGGGATGGCCCTAGTGTTAAGAAAGATAGACGCTTTCCCATGTAAGAGCTTTTTGGCTTCATTGGAAGGATTTTATTATCTGCTCTAGTGTTGCAGAAAGATAGAGACATGTTTTTTACCGACAGGTTTGGAGGAGAGGAACAGCATGAGGAGAACAGGGTTCACCTGGGAAATGCCATTATGTCTTTTTACTCTGCTCTTATTGACCTGCTGGGAAGATGTGCTCCAGAGATGCATGTAAGCTGCCATGCTAAACTTATCCAAATGTTTTAGTTTTATAGAAAAAAAAACATTTATAGTGTGTTTGTCTCTACAGTTGATCCAGGCTGGTAAAGGTGAGGCTCTCAGGATCAGGGCCATTCTGAGGTCTCTGGTCCCTATAGAAGATCTGGTGGGAGTCATCAGTCTTCCTCTTCAGATTCCAGCTTTTGGAAAAGGTGAAAATTCCTAATAAATTAGTTATATATTCAATCAGTCAACAAATTATCCCAATATCCCAGTAAAACCATTATTGGTTTTACTGGTTGTCCTACATTGTACACAGCTGTGTGCTGATAGATCCTTTCTCTCTGGGTTTTCAGTCATTTTAATTACTTTCCCCAAATGTTTTCTTCATGTTGTGCTTAGACAACAGCGTTATTGAACCAAAGATGTCTGCTAGCTTTGTGCCAGATCACAAGGCTCCCATGGTTCTGTTCTTGGACAGAGTTTATGGTATTGACAACCAAGATTTCCTTCTCCATGTGCTGGAGGTCGGCTTTTTGCCTGACATGAGAGCTGCTGCCTCCCTGGATACGGTAAGGCTCAAACAGTTCACACTGTTTTTGTTTGTTTCTCTGGGAGCAGTGCAAAGCTTATACAGACTAAGATAACTGCTAAGATTTCTTGCCAACAGGTTGCTTTTAGCACCACTGAGATGGCTCTGGCTTTGAACCGCTACCTCTGCTCTGCTGTGTTGCCACTCATCACCAAGTGTGCCCCGCTCTTTGCTGGCAGTGACCATCGAGCCATAATGATTGACTCCATGTTGCACACAATCTACAGGCTGTCTCGTGGACGAGCCTTCACAAAAGCCCAAAGAGACATTATTGAAGAGTGCCTCATGGCTCTGTGCAAGTGAGTTTAACGTGATAGGATGCCTTACATGTCATTTAATACTGCCAGGTTTGGATTAGGTGTTAATTTATTTTTTCTTCAGGCATCTACGTCCATCTATGCTTCAGCATCTGCTAAGGCGGCTGGTGTTTGATGTGCCCATTCTCAATGAGTATGCCAAAATGCCTCTAAAGGTATGAGGACCCTGTAAAATGTTTTCACTATTAACAGAATATTTTCCTTTCAGTTTAGCTGTTTCACTTTTGTTATGTTGCATTCTGCAGCTTTTAACCAATCACTATGAGCGTTGTTGGAAATATTATTGCCTCCCTAATGGTTGGGCTAATTTTGGAGTTGCATCAGAAGAGGAGCTGCATCTTACACGCAAACTGTTTTGGGGGATCTTTGAATCACTAGCTCACAAGGTAACTCCTGCAAATTATTTTGCTTTTTCAGTTTATTAGTTGGCTTATTAAATGACAGCTAGGATGGGCTCCAGCTGCCCTAAGTCCTGGATGGATGGATGGATGGATGGATATTGTAATCTTTTTTATTGTGATTCCAGAAATTTGATGCTGAAATTTTCAAAATTTCAATGCCATGCATCTGCGCCATTGCTGGAGCCATTCCTCCTGACTATGTAGATGCCAGCTACTCCTCCAAGACAGAGAAAAAGGCATCAGTAGATGCAGAGGGAAACTTTGATCCTAAACCTGTGGATACAACAAAGTGAGGCGCTTTTTACTTCGCTAGAAATTAATCATCTCTCTGTTTCGTAGTTAAAGCAAATTTTACTCTGATGCTTCTTCCAACCATAGCACTATCATCCCTGAGAGATTGGATCCCTTTATCAACAGATATGCCGAATACACTCATGACAAATGGGCCTTTGAAAAGGTAAAGTTTTGTTTATAAATCTTTAGCTAAATCTAGACCAACAAATTAGGTTAATTTGATACAGCTATACATTCATCCGTATATATAACTCTAAAGAAATACAAAGGGATCCTAGTAAGCATGACTGGAAGCTGTAATTCATGCTGTATATGGCCATGTATGTTTCAGATTCAGAATAACTGGTCATACGGTGAGACACTGGATGAAAATGCAAAAACCCACCCCATGCTTAGACCGTACAAGACATTCTCAGAGAAGGTACGTTCACAGACATAGTGATCATCTTGAATCTTGATGTAATGTGTGTATTTGTTTCTGCTCACACTGACTTTTCTCAAAGGACAAAGAGATCTACCGATGGCCAATTAAAGAGTCAATCAAAGCCATGATTGCATGGGAATGGAACATTGAGAAAGCTAGAGAGGAGGAAGAGTCAGAGAAGAAGAAGGCAACATCACGAAAAATCTCACAGACTGCACAGGTATACAGCTGTTTAGAGCCCTTGACTGACTGCATTAATACTTAATAATATTGTTGCTTGTTGTACAGCAGAGTGCATAACAATCTTTCTGTTCTAGGCAACTTATGATCCAAGCCATGGCTATAGTCCACAGCCCATTGATATCTCCCATATGGCTCTTTCGAGAGATCTGCAGGTATGGGGTTAAAATGTTGCATCCTTCTATTGTGCAATCTTAGCATCTTACTAATATTTATATCTGCTTATAGTCAATGGCAGAACAACTGGCAGAAAATTACCATAACACCTGGGGAAGAAAGAAAAAATTGGAGCTGCAAGCAAAAGGTGATTTCATTTCTTTTGAGCGTGGAATATAGAGAAAGAAAGATTTGTCTTTTCCAAATAGTTCTGGATGCGCTTTTGTTTGTGCAGGAGGTGGAACACATCCTCTGCTCGTGCCCTACGATACCCTGACAGCTAAAGAAAAGGCACGAGACAGAGAGAAGGCTTATGAGCTGCTGAAGTTCTTGCAGCTTAATGGATATGCTGTCACAAGGTAATAACAGAATAGTTGAGAATGGACAACATTGAAGATTGGTTCAAAATAAAGTAAATTTATCAAAGCTACTCAAAAGACTTTTTGAATCAGTAGTTCCTAAAAATGCATGGATTTGTATGGTATTACATGCAATAGCAAAGAGTTTACTATTGCTGTTGCTAAAAATTCAACTTTGTGGGTTTTTTTTGGTGTTGATTGATAAAAATAATAGATAGGGCACGTGAACATCCTTTGGCATACCAGAAAAAGTTTAACCACTGACTTCGATCTTCTGTCTTTTCAACATGAAACAAACATTAATTCCAGGCTTCATCTCGACTGAAATAAACTGATGCATAACAGCCTGACTGTATTATGATGTACGACCAAGAGCTTGAGCATTATGAGCATTAATTCTTTCACTATAAGAAACCAGTATGGCTTTTATGCTGCGTCCTTAAATAGTGTTTTATTATGGCACAAATTCTGAACAGGAAGTCTTTTATTGTTATCATATATCAATTTCTGAGATATAAACTCTCCCCGACTTTAGAGGCCTTAAAGACATGGAGTCGGACATATCATCCATTGAAAAGAGGTTTGCGTATGGTTTCCTTCAGAAACTGCTGAAATGGATGGAAATCGCACAGGAGTTCATCGCACATCTTGGTATTGTGGGGCAAAGATGAAAAATAATGTGGTGTACATTCAAGTTTTGCCACTGTTTCCGTGCTATTGTATATTGCAATCTGTTTTACAGAGGCTGTGGTTAGCAGCGGACGAGTGGAAAAGTCTCCCCATGAGCAGGAAATCAAATTCTTTGCCAAGGTGAGACTATTGTGTGAATGTAAAATGTAAAATACTTGTACTTGTTATTTCTGTACTAAATGTGGAAAACCCTCTGAATTCTTTCTCTCAGATCTTGATGCCTCTAATAAATCAGTATTTCAAAAATCACTGCCTCTACTTTTTGTCTACACCTGCAAAAGTCCTGGGTAGTGGCGGGCATTCTTCCAATAAGGAGAAGGAGATGATTGCAAGGTGATGTCTCCGTTTTATAGATATGACACAGAAATATATATATTTGTGTATCTTTTTTTTCAAATATTATGTTTCTCCTTTTATGAGCTTTTGAGTTCTTCTTGAGTTTTCTTTTTCTTCCTTTTCCTTTCTTTCGCTTTGTAGTATCTTCTGTAAAATGTCTGCTTTGGTGAGGCACAGAGTTTCTCTCTTTGGTAAGATGGCAAACTTGCAGCACCCCTCTTTCTGAATCTTTTCACTCTCTTCTCTGTTTATGTGTGTTTCTGTATTTTGTGAGCTGTAATGCACCATTCTGTCACCCGGGTTAGCCTAAGTGCCATTGCTCCATGTTTTTATGGATATACAGTAGGTGATGATGTGGATTTATTTCTATATTTGCAGGAACGGATGCCCCAGCAATTGTTAACTGTCTTCACATTCTGGCTCGATCACTGGATGCAAGGTTTGGTGTTTTTTTCTTAATAACAGTATAAAACTGTATTATATTTATGTGTCATGTTTTTCCTTTTAACCTTTTGTGTTTACCTCATTAGGACGGTAATGAAGTCAGGACCTGAGATTGTTAAAGCAGGGCTACGATCGTTCTTTGAGAGTGCTGCTGATGATATTGAGAAGATGGTTGAAAATCTCAAACTGGGCAAAGTATCGAAAGGCAATCAGGTACATGATATTTAATATTCACAAATTAGAACTCATATATCCGAGTCCGTAATCATATGCTGCTTCTCTTTTTTCCAGCAAGTGAAAGGCGTCTCTCAGAACATCAACTACACCACCATTGCACTGCTCCCAGTACTTACCTCCCTGTTTGATCACATTGCTCAGCATCAATTTGGAGATGATGTCATCTGTGAGTGCTTATTCATGCTTTATATTCCATCCATCTGTTCTTTTAACCACTTATCCAATTCCAGTGACCAATTCAAGCGACACTGCACAGGTTGCCAGTCTATCACAGGACTACTAAAGAAAGACAGACAACTACTCACCTACAGCCACTTTAAAATCTTTATTGGATAGTGAGAGGAAGTTAAGACAGAACTCACACAGGCCAAGGAAGAACATTCAAACTCGACATGTGTTTTGTATCCTCGTTGTTATTTATTAATCATTCTGACACTCTCGGTCTCTCTGTGTTTTTGCATACAGTGGATGATCTGCAGATGTCATGCTATCGGATCATGTGCAGCATCTACTCCCTGGGGACTGTGAAGAATCTACATGTTGAGAGGTGACTCCATATTTTTTAAGGTGTAAAGTAATTTACTACTGATCATTTTGGAGTATTTGCTGCACTCGTCCTTTTACCTTTACAGGCAGAGGCCAGCTCTTGGAGAGTGTTTGGCACACCTTGCAGCAGCTATGCCGGTGGCCTACTTAGAACCCCATCTAAATGAATTTAATGCTTTCTCTGTATACACCACAAAGACTCCCAGAGAGAGAGCCAGTGAGTGCAATACTGTTGTCACACTTTTTTTTAAATCTAGCAAAGTCTTGTTTTTCAATTATCTTTCAATATTTCTCTTCTGGATTAAAGTCTTGGGCCTTCCCAATGAGGTCCAGGAATTATGTCCAGACATCCCAGAGCTGGATACTCTGCTGAAGGAGATCGGGGACTTGGCAGAGTCGGGGGCTCGTTACACTGAGATGCCTCATGTGATTGAAATTACTTTACCCATGCTTTGTAACTACCTCATTCGCTGGTGGGAGAGAGGACCTGAAAATTTTCCTGAGATGGAGGGCCGACTGTGCACTGAGGTCACGTCAGAACACCTTAATCAGCTGCTAGGAAGCATCATGAAAATTGTAGTGAACAACCTGGGAATAGATGAAGCCTCCTGGATGAAGAGATTGGCTGGTGGGAGCTGTTTTAAACTCTGCCAGTGTTTTTTTTTGGTTTCTTTTGCAAGGAAGTTAAAACCAGTTCTTTTCTCCACTAGTGTTTTCACAGCCCATTGTTAGCAGAGCAAAGCCAGAAATGCTCAAGTCTCACTTTATCCCAACAATGGAGAAACTAAAGAAACGCACATCAAAGGTGGTGGCTGAGGAGGACCACTTAAGGATGGAGGGAAAATCAGAGGGAGATGAGGAAGATGGTACTATACGTGATGAGTTTGCTGTCCTCTGTAGAGACTTGTATGCCCTTTACCCTCTACTTATTCGTTATGTGGACAATAACAGGTAGAATAATGTTACAGTCACCAAGCTATGAATCCTGCCTCATATTGACAAAATTGAAATATATAAATCTTTTTATATACTGTTAATTATCAAAACTTGTGATAAAGAGAGCTTAGCCTTATAATAATTTATTCTGCTACAGAGCGAGGTGGCTGACATGTCCTGACCCAGATGCAGAAGAGCTCTTCCGAATGGTTGGAGAAGTCTTTATTTTCTGGTCCAAATCTCATGTGAGTATGTTCACTTGGCCTTTTTGTTTGCAAGCGTTTATAAAAACTTAATCCATCCAATAATTATGCTTCTGTTTCTCTCCTGCAGAACTTCAAGCGAGAGGAACAAAACTTTGTGGTGATGAATGAGATCAATAACATGTCATTCCTCACCGCTGACAGCAAGAGTAAAATGAGCAAGGTGAGTTAGTGAAAGGCAGCACATGCTAGTGTAGACCACATGTCACATTAGGCAACTTTACGACTCTATTACAGACATATTGTTTAACAACTGTATGTCTTCCTTCCCTTGTGGCCATATTTTATGGTATAATTTGAAGATTTCATGACACTACCAACCAGTTTCAGCCACTTATAATTCATTCATGGCTCCAGTCATGTAATAAGCATTTTGTTATTCTTAGCATGATGGTAATAGCTTTAGGGGAAAAAAATTATTTGAAAGCCGGGGAAGCAGTCTAATACAAAAACACACTTACGCACCATTTTTTGTTTTTTGTTTTTATTTAAACACAGTGAAAGCTGCTGTAACCTCTTTGAGATTTGATTTTTAATTCAGATCTTTGCGAAGGCTCGCAGTTGTGTTAATGATATTCTCTCTTTGGCTGTCCATTGTTCTCTTCTTTCGTGTTGCGGCTGGGTTTCCAGGGCGGGGACACAGAGGTTAGACTTTGTTTTTGCACGACCGCTGTGCTGACCGCATGGCACCTCACTTTGGGGGAGCTTTTCATCAACCTCCCCAGCACACTGGCACATCTGATCCACACAAGTACAGTCTACAGTCGCTACATATCCACAAACAAATGTGAACACAAGTAACTCGTGTACACAGAAACACACAAAAAATCCTGCAGATTTTAATCAGCGAGATGTGGAATTAATTCACTGCCAGTGACAAGGACCTCTATGTGTAGTTGTTTCTGCAAAGTCTTGATTTGCAGCCTCTTAACGATGAAGCAAAACTCTGCTGTGAATTTATTACTACACATATCTGGTAATTTATATTAATTAAAAGTCAAGGTCTTAGCCATATATTTCATTAACGATTGGTTTGGATACACTTACACTGGCATTAGTTTTATTATATTGAGATTAAAGTCTACACTGACACAATGTCAGCACAATGTACTATATCTTACACAAAATCGTTCATTTATATTGTATCTCTCCATAGACTTTAGTGCAGAATTGTTCATAAGGGAATCTGGGAAAAGATACTCATATAGTTCTCATAAAGGATCACTGGACTAATGGGCAGGCCCCACCTGCGGGCTTTCCCCAGTCCTGCCAGTGTGTGTGGGGGGGAGTCTGGAGGCGTTTGATGAAAGTACTCAGCTGTAGAGTTGGGCTCATGGCACTGGGCTTTACACAAATATCAATGTGGAAGTGGGAGCACAGTGCCATCATGCTGTCACTGAGTTTGCTCTTTTTTGATCATAGCTGAGTTGGAGTCTTCTAGTATGCCTTTTGTTTCTCTTCATGGAAGATGGTTTAGCTGTAGGTATTTGTAATGTAGCTTTTTGTCCACTAGGGGATGATGTTAGTCTTCTCTGTGCTCTTTCTTATCTCCTCCCTTAAAATGCCACGGTACATCATTGTTTTAGTTTCTTTTATGCTCCCTAGTACCCACACTAACACACAGCTTGACGCTAAATGTTACTGAAGCAGATTTACTGAAACATTTGTTAGGTTCTCTTTTTAAAAGTGCTCAAAGTACCATGAACCTAACCAACATATTAATTCACACTTATTTCCTAAAATATTCCCCAAAATGCTTTGCACCCTCTAAACTACTTCACCATAACAAACATACACCTTACACTGAGTTTTTTATTTCATTAAAAAAGAAAAAAATGGGTCATCTGGGACCACTTTAATGTCTAACAGTGATGCCTCAGCAAAACGCCTTTAATACAAAGATTTAAGCTTTTATGTATAGTACTGTGCAAAAGTCCCGAGCCACCCCTCAGTTCTATGTATTTTGCTAGGAAAATAGGTGATTAATATTTGTGTAAACATGGAAATACAGTTTATGAGGCAAAAAAAGAGTCTGTGCAATTCTAACAAGCTTGAAAATCCATATTTGACATGACCACCTTTATTCTTCAGCACAGCCTGAACTCTCTTAGGCAAACTTTCTTGTCATTTCTTTAATTAGTCTTCAGGAATAGTTCTCCAGGCTTCTTGAAGGACATTCAAAGCTCTTCTTTGGATGTTGGCTGCCTTTTTGTTCCATTCTCTGTCAAGATGATCCCACACTGCTTCAATAATGTTGAGATCTGGGCTCTGGGGAGGTCAGTCCAAGACTGTTGGTCTTCCACTGTGTGTTTTTTTTTTTTTTTTTTTTTTTTACACAGATATGCTTTTACTGCATTGGCAGTGTGTTTGGGATCATTGTGATGTTAAAAAATGAAACTCATGCTTGAGATGCTTGCAAGATAATATTGCAGATGGTGCTTTTCTGTGTTTGTAATTCCATCAGTTCTACAAGATCCCCAACATCACTGGGTCAAATGCAGCCCAAAACCATGACAGAGCCTCCACCATGTTTTGCACATGGCTATAGATACTGTTGTGCCTCTCTCCTGACCTCCATATGCATCTACATACAATAGATTGATTAACCGAAGGATAAAATGCATCTCTCAGGTTCTGCGTCAGCTCTTTGCTGAATGTTTTCCTATTTCTTAAGGACATGACATTTACATAGTGTTATTATACAGTAGATAGCTTTTTTTAGGCCTACCAGTTTTTCTGAAAATATGTGAAAAAGCACCCACTGCCCCCCCCCCCCCCCCCCCCAAAAAATTGGACGACCTTCAGATGATTGTTAGAGAATTATTATTCCAGACCACTTACAATAAATTACAAGAAAGTCTGTCATCTTGAAAGTAAAATAGAAAGAAATGAAGGATGGCTCAAGTCTTTTGAATCAATCGTTTATTTTCACAAGGCAAGATAAGGGTTTACATAAATAATCACCAGCACCATGATAGCGGTCTTCCTAGAAACAGATTCTATAATATGGGTAGGATCAATATGAATCATGTACATAGTTCAGTTTTGTTGTTCAAATAGAAATACCCTGTAAAGTAGAATTCTTAGAGCAAATATGTAATAGAGTAAACATTAATATTATGAAAGGTATTTATATACTTTATGCAATAGCATCCATTTGCACATTTTGGAGGACTCTAGAAAGAGCAGCTAACAGAAGGACTGAACTCTCACAGAAGCAGAGCATGAGCTCAGAAGTCAAATACAGGGAAGAGACATTTCCTTTAGTTTGTTTAATTGTAGCTGTGTGATTTTAACAGCATGCTACTAATAAGTCTAACTCTGAGGATCTTGTTCTTTAACATCATCTAATATTTTGAGCTTTCACCAAGGGCTACAGTTCCTAGAAAATCTCATTTTCAATTACAGTATAAAGTGAATTTGTTTTGTTTAGCTGTCCTTTTCATGGAATTTTGAATGGATTGTGACTTGAATGAAATATTTTCTCTTGCACGTTGTTAATGCAATGTGACTGATTTACTTTATTCTACGACCCATTTCCTTTCAGCCTCCCCTTCAAAAAAGCAGCAATATTCCCACTTTCTTATCATATTTTCACTCTCTCCTCTACTTAACAGTCTGGGCTCAGAGAAAAAATAACTCTATAGTCGGGGAACAACCGGATTCTGACCTTTAAATATGGACACTTGTCTTTTTAGTGCCGATTGTTGACTGTAACATGTTTATTAGTTATATTATTAGTAGATGTAGTAGTGTGTTTCTACTTGGAGAGACCTACTGTGCATAATAAAAACGTTTGCAGCACTGTGCATTGCTCAGCTGGTGCTAATGTTGAATGACTTTCAGTATTTAGTATTAATACAGTCACATCACGAGTTGTAAAGAATACTGGCTGTATCATCATAATCATTTTATATATTTTTATTCAAGCTTATATTCAGAATATTTTGTAATTTTTCAAGACAGTATTTTAAATCAGTTTGTTAAGTTAGTGTCAATCCTAACAGGACATAAATATTCAAACTTATCAGTCCTTGTCTGAGCTGTTGTACTGCTGGCACGTTATTAGATATTGTTTATGCTCTCTGCCTTATCGTCCTTTTCACAGGGTGGAGGCTCAGATACTGAGCGTACCAAGAAGAAGAAACGGGGAGATCGTTACTCAGTCCAGACTTCACTTATTGTGGCTGCCTTGAAAAAGATGCTCCCCATAGGCCTAAACATGTGCTCTCCTGCTGATCAGGAGCTTATCAACTTGGCCAAGATCCGATACTCTTTGGTAGTTTTTTTTCTCACTTTGAACTTGGTTCTAGTAAACATCTGAAGTATGATTTGTATTATGTTATACACGGAGGAAAACAAACGCTAAAATGTTTTACTTTACAGAGAGACACAGATGAAGAAGTAAGAGAGTTCCTGCAGAATAACCTGCATCTACAGGGCAAGGTATACTTAAAGAACCGGTAGTAAAATAGCTGCAGGGATGAGATTTGTAACTACAGATAATCAGTCTCAAGATATTTCAGAAAACTCTGTATCCATATGTTGTGAAAAGGTGGACAACCCATCCATGCGCTGGCAGATGGCGCTGTACAAGGAGATGGCAGGGAAGGCTGAAGATGCAGATGCCCCACCGAAAGTTGTTAAGAGAGTGCAGGAGGTTTCTGCGGTCCTCTACCACCTTGAAGTGGTGAGTGCTGATAATTTATAGTGCAGCAGGTGCACTATGTCTCAATCATAGATATTCAAAAATACACACAACAAAGATGTCTACACAGCATGTACTACATAGATATGAATACAGGGATAACAGAGGCAGCATGTCCTAACAGAAAAGAAAGGATAAGGCTTGAAACAATTTTAGGTGTTACTAGTCTAAGTAGTTTTTAGCTTATGTGGGTGAAAGACTGGTAAGCTTATGGCATGGCATTGCGGGTTTCCATCTATCCTTTCATAAGTAAAAAGAATTGCTACTCCTCCTGTAGCGGTGGTGTCAGACATAATCGGTCTGGCAAAGACTGCAAACTACACCAATATAAGGAAGTAAAAGACGAACAATTAAATTACAGAAAAGTTCCATTTTTTTCATTATCTGCTATAGGAATTACAGTTTTTAGAATACATCCACAGTAAGATAAATAAATAAAATGGGACATTTTCTGTAACTTAAAAAGAAAACTTTTATAATTACAGGTCAGTCTAGGCCAGAGGTGTCAGACTTTTACTTAGAACTTAAGTTGTGCTAACAGATTTCTTTCATTTGCTACAGCAGCACCTATCATGTAGACAAACTGAGACATACTGTTGAAATTTCATTTTCTTCTGTTGAAATATTGCAGAGATTAAATACGCAGTTGAAATTCTGAGAGAAAAGGGATTATCACCAATCTGGCCCAATTAATATCAAAGTGGGATGCATGCGGTCCACAATGTGAAATGAGTTGTATATTCCCGCCCTGCAGCATTGGTCAGAATTTAGAAGAGATTCTGTCAGACTCAGAATGAGGTTAGATACCTTAGAAATTTCTATGTTATGGAAAAAAGCAAAAAGTATATTGTTAATATAAATCAATTGGAAGTGTCAGATACCATTAGAAATTTTTTGATCACTTTACAAATGCATGTCTTTTCTGATAGACGGAGCATCCGTTTAAATCCAAGAAGATGGTGTGGCACAAACTGTTGTCCAAGCAACGACGCAGAGCTGTGGTCGCTTGCTTTAGGATGACACCACTATATAACATTCCAAGGTAAGAAATCAACTGCTATGGTGGCATGTATGTAAAAAAAAGCTCAGTATAAATACAATAAATATCTTAAAGTCCATCCAAGTCATCTCTATGTTTGTGAATCTGAACAGACCCAGGTCTAAATCTGAGTGATTGGAGAAGGCATACAACCAAAAGGGAATATATCTAGTCTATTTTGTTTTGCTTTTTGCTTTTCAGGCACAGAGCTTCAAACATGTTCCTTGAGGGATACAGGCGCAACTGGCTTCATCCTGAAGGCTTCTCATTTGAAGACAGAATGATAGATGACTTATCTGTGAGTGCCATATGTAGTTTCATCTACAGATGTTTTCCCTTTAGCGTTACTCACACTTTTGTTTTATTGAACATCCCAGAAAGCAATGGAGCAAGAGGAGGGAGATGAGGAAGAGGAGAAGGAAACAAAGCCAGATCCCCTTCATCAGCTAATTCTCCATTTTAGTCGTACTGCTCTTACAGAGAAGAGGTTAGATCCTCACTGATACAACAGCAGTGAACTGCAGAGACGTGGTGTACCTGTGGGAAAAAAATCAGCATGTTATTTCAAATTTCCTTGTGATCTGCACTTCTGTCATTTCAGTAAACTGGATACTGATCATCTTTATATGGCATATGCGGATATTATGGCAAAGGTAAGTCATCGCAGAAGGTGTTGAAGTGCGCTGAAGTTTGCAGAGAACTACAGCATTGTGTACTCTGAAACACTCATGTTTATTCTCCCCTCTTTGTGTATTTAGAGTTGTCATATTGGTGAGGAAGAAGAAGGTGGAGAGGAAATGGGGGAAAATGCTGAGGATGAGATGTCCTTTGAGGTGCGACAGTCAGAACTGGTAATGGGCGGCCAGGGGCTGGGGACCAGGAACACATTGGAGCGGTAGCTCTCGACGCATTGAGTGACCTCATCATTGGAGCATTTATTCACAACCACATCTCTCTCTCTCTCTGTCTCTCTCTCTGTCTCTGTGTCTCTCTCGTATCGTCTTGTTGCTTCTTTATGTTCTGTCTCTGCTGTTTTTTTTGTTTGTATGCTAAGCTTCATTCATTCTGAGTTTCTTTACTTAGAAACTCAAAGCTCCAATCCAGGTATGCTGTAATTGTGTAAATTACTGTATACTCCCTAAATTCAAAATGTTATTATGCTTCAACTTAAAACAGCATTCGACTGCAGTCATTTTCATGCACCATTTACTATTTATTGCGCCTGGATTGGAGTCTGGATTGGATCTAATTAGATTTAATAAATGTAAAATTAACATCAACAATAATAATAACTGTAACTCAAATTAACAATCATGATGTTAATTAATCTATTTTTAAATCATTATCAGCTCAGGTTGATGAACAATTCCTCCTATTTTAGATCAAGTAAAGAAGTAAAGTGTAGCTTTTTCTGATTTTCTGGTACTCTATAAAGGCTACAGTGTTAGAGTAGGCTAGTGGGGATTTTTTTTTAAACATTGACAGGCAGTAGCAGCTGCTCTGCGCAGGCTTTACTACATTAATTGCGTCCAGTTGTGCACAGCGTCTCAGACACAGTAGTTCATTGTATACCCCAGTGCTGATTGTGCTCTTAGAAGAAACTGCCACTGAACCATTAAATACTTCCAGTGAGCTGTGTTTGTTTGCTCATTGATGTTGTGCTTCGTCATTATGTATCATTGCTTTAAACTACTAAAATATTGTATATAATATTCAAAAATGCCTTCCAAAACATTTGTGAGGGGTTATATGAAACTGGGGAGTCAGACATGCAGAAACTGGACCTAAAATTACATTGGATATCCTGTTAAAGTCCACTTAAATTCCAATGGCTATTAAAAAAAACATATACTCATTTTATAATGTCATTCCTCCCAGTTTATATAGCTGTTTTGTCTCTCTCTGTCTCTCTTTCCTCATTGTTCCATCTAATTAGTCTCACCTTCATAACACCAGTCTTTGCTAACTGAATGCTTGTGTTCAATGTTCCCTTCCCCCACTCACATAGCATACTGACAGACTACAGTGAAAGCCAGTGTAGAATATACAACACTAAAAGCTGTATCTACGTACACATAGTCGTAGCTTTAAAGTTTAATTCACGTAGTGCACAAGTCAGGCTTCACTAGAGAGTCAGGGACTGCAGGGTAAGTTTGAGGTCCAACTGCACGACACATAGCGGGTAGAGCTCGGCTAGGCATACGTGGGTGGTGGGAGGGTGGTTGGGAGTGGGGAGGGAGGGAGGGGGGCTTGGGAGCAGTGGTTGTTGTTGTTTTAGGCCCACTATGATACAAGTTGATATACAACGTGGCTGAACAGAGGAATGTCAATTTGCCTTCTGGATTCAGAGATATTCATTTGCTGTTTTTCCTTTCCATAAATGGCATTTAATATGCGATTGGCTCAGTGCTAAGAATAAAGATGAATATTGAAAGCCATTTAGATTTAAAAAAGAAAAGAGAGAAGAAGAAGAAGGGCTGAAGAAAAATGTTGTTTTTATTTTGCATGAATATTTGAAGTCATTTGTCAAAGTAAGCACAGACTGCTATGGAAAGCCAAAGAATTATCTCTGATACAGAAGAATAAAGGCTTTGATCCAAAGTATCTTCTTTGCAGGACCGCTGCATTTAAGAAACTTTGGGTGTCTACATGGCTGAAATGCTAAGCCAGTGGAAATGTTTCCTGTAGTCTAACGCTTGCTCCAGCCAGCAAACGTGAAGAAGTAGTGTAACAACCCTGTGACTAATGAAGTGAATTGAAAAAATGTGTGCAAGAGTCAGGTTTTGAATTGACACTGAAAATCTGAATCTTGATAAAATTATTGTAAAATCCATGAAAGGACATTAATAATTAATTGGTAATTCACAACGGTTAATGATTAATGTAGATTTTCTTTTTGAGGTACGTTCATTTTTCTACAAACATAGAGTGAAAAAAACTGTTAAACTGATTGGTGATGATGATTTAAAGCGGTAGGGATTTGTGTGAAAGGCAAGTGAATGTGAAATTAAATTTTAAATCTTAATTGATAGAATGGACTTTTTTTGATGAACCACTTTTTTAGCAAATATATACAGCACTTAACAAATTTATTAGCACCTCTTACACAAACAAGACAACACAAATATTTTAAAAATCTGTCAAAAAAATTGTTTAAAACTAAAAATTATGTGGTCATTTATTAATCAAAAAACAAACTGAATTATCAGATATTAATCAAGAATGACAGTCAATCAGTAAAACTACTTTTTCTTTTCAGTACTGCAATATAACAATTTGGCATCTTAGTAAAAAAAAAAATTCTAATAACAATTTACAATTCTTTCTGCTTTTCTATGAAAACGTGCATTTAAAAAAAAAGTCGATTGAAAACAACAATAATGATAATTTTGTATTAAAAATGTAATTTCAGTTTAAGAGCTTGTGCATACTGGTAAATGGTAAATGGCCTGCATTTGTATAGCGCTTTACTCAGTCCCTAAGGACCCCAAAGCGCTGGTGGATTAACCATTATAGAAACATAAAAAATATTTTGGTAATTAATAATACTGTTGATTTAGAGCAGCTGTGGCATAAATCCTACATTGGGTGTAAGAGATTTGTTCAGCACTGCATATATATTTGTAATTTGATTCTATAGTCCATCCTACCGTTTTACCTTCTCTCTGTGACATAAAATGGGAGCAAAGCCTCATAATGTTTGTGTTGACCGCAGGAAAAAGAAATGGAGAAACAAAGACTCTTGTACCAGCAGTCTAGACTGCATAATCGTGGCGCTGCAGAAATGGTCCTGCAAATGATCAGTGCCTGCAAAGGTAGTCTTTATCCTTATGTTTGGTTAGCTTTGTTTACCCGCATTGTGTTCATGGCTTATTGTTTCCTGCAGGTGAAACGGGCCCAATGGTGTCTACAACCCTCAAGCTGGGTATTTCTATCCTTAACGGTGGGAACAGTGAGGTTCAGCGGGTATGCCTTTTTAAAATAAACACATGTAATTATAAATTTGGAGATACCTCTAAAGAAGACCCTTTATTGAATTACCCTTATTTGTTGACAGAAAATGCTGGAGTACTTAAAGGACAAGAAGGATGTGGGCTTCTTTTTGAGTGTCCAGGCATTGATGCAGACTTGCTGGTCAGTGTTCAAATACTCAACAAAAGTGTAAATGTGGTTTATAATTTTTAATAGTAAACAGGAAAAAAAAGCTTTCTATTCTGTGCAGTGTCCTGGATCTAAATGCCTTTGAGAGGCAGAACAAGGCAGAGGGGCTGGGCATGGTTTCAGAGGAAGGCACCAGTAAGTCTTCATGCTGTTTTTCTTAAGCATCACCTTTTCACATTGAACAGCAGAAAAGGTGTTACACTGCAGCTGCTGTTATATAGTCGATGATCAGAATCATTTATAAATGCAGATTATGGTGTTGGCTGTTAAACCATCGCATTACACAGTAATATACGCTTTGAGTAGTAAAAAGACACTGGAGGAATCAAATGCATATACTTTAGACTCTTTTCCTGTGTAAACCACAATAGCAAAGTAAAAAGATTCAAAGGAGTTTTGAAAGGTCAAGAGAAATCACTTTCTGTAATTCAACTGAAGAATAAGTGAGTACCTATTCATGCCATTGTTCATTTTATCACATGAATGATGAGATTTAAGACATTTTAAGCATCTATTAATTCATCTTTGTTTAAATCCATCTGTGCCATTACTGTACAAATTTTCATTTATTGAGTGATTAGTTCCTAACATAAAGTATTATTAACCCTTGGATAACTGTTAAAGAATTACATATTCATGATTTAACTTAAATTGGTTCAAATGTTTCCCTCTGTATGTTTAGTAGTTTGTCTATTGGGCTTCACCTACTTTTTTCATCTAATTCTGGAGGTTAATTTAAAGTTCTAGCTGAATGAATTTGCCATGGAATGTTGTTAATCTCCCCCTCCTCATCTCTTAGTCCTCTTCTGTTGTCAACACACTGATCCTCTCTCCCTTCCCCACGATCACTGCCACCTCTCCCTTGTCCCTCCTTTCATGGCCCTCAGACTTGAACCTAGATCGGGGTAAATCATGTTTCTGTCCATCTGCCTCTCTGTCCTACTGCTGCTCCTCTTTCACTCCCCTGTCCTTTTTTGCTCCCTCATTTCTCTTTCTAACATTGAAGAGAGGATTGGATGCCTCTCCATCTTTCATGCTCACAGCTCGCGCCCTTCCTCACGTGTCTTGTTCATTCCAAAAAGCCTTGGATGGAATCCGGTCTTTTCTGCTCATGAACGACTATTGAAACTGGGAATGAAACTTTCATGAACGATATTTGTTATGAATAGTGATAGAGCTCCTCATTTCTCAACCCTAATACCTTCTTGCACATTTCTTAATCACATGACTTATAAAGAGGCTGTTCTTATCTTGAAACATGGCCACAAATGATGCTATAAACTAAACTATATAGAGCTAAAGTTTTGAAAGTCTCCTCGATTGTTATTTATTTCAATTTGTGAAATTATGAATAAATGTGGCACATCCAAATATACATCTCCTTCAAATTAAGTTTCATGTGACAAGAAATGTGTGGTTTCTCGGATGTACTCTATCATGCACTGGATTCCCTTCAGCCTTTTGTTGGACAAAACCCCAACCTCTCTGACATTTACGTCAAAAGCTTGTATATGCTGCACGATACTGCGTTTGTGTGCTTGTTCCATGTAGCCAGCGGTGAACGGGGAATTGAAAAGAAAAGAGAAAATTAATCAATCAAGTAATATCGCGGGTTCACCTCTGACTGCTGCTAACATTTCACTTTACTGCTTTGTTTCTGTCTGTACAAGAGTCCTTTATCATTGTCTCAGTTTATACATGTTGTGACCAAATGTTTGTTACTGTCTCAGTTTTTTTGTTTTTTTTCTCTTTAAATTTAGTGTATGCATGTGATGCTGATGCCTCGTGTATGGTGCCTGACATGTGCTTGTATGTCAGACTTTGTCAAACCGCAGTCATTTGTATTTCTTTGATTTATATTAAAACCCTGTTTCCCAAAAAATTGGGACATTGTGCACAATATTGTTAAACACTGAAACAAAAGGAGTGCAACGTATCAAATTTTGGAACTGAGAAATTGTATTCTTTTTTTAAAATCCTCACTGTGAATCTTATTTTAGCAATAAGTACATTAAGAAGTTGGGATACGACAATAAACAGCTGAAAAAGATGCATAATATCACTAAAGAAACTTAAAGAAAATGGAGATATGGTTTAAAACTGAAAGAATTTTATCAGAAAAAGATTTTATCATCCGCAGTACTTAATGTTATTCAAAGATTTGAAGCATCAAGAGAACACAAGGGAAAGCACTGAAACTCGCAACTCTCCACACAACTCTGTGCACAGGGGTCAAAACTGTGATTGAATGGACGTGATCTTCAGTCCCTCGATGACAATGGATTACACAACACTGCTTTAATAGCAGGCGTGATTATGTAATGAAAGTCACTACAAGGGCTCAGAAGCATTTCTGAAAACAATTGTCAGAACCTACAAATGCGAGTTATAACCCGACCATGTTTAAAAAAAACCCCCAATAAAACAAAGATTTAAGAAGGCCTCAATATGGAGTTTAGTTAAAAACTGTCCTCGATCTATCGAGTTAAAATTAGAAACTGTTTTTGGAGCTAAGGAAGCAGAGTCCTCCGGGCTAAAGAGGAGAGCAACCGTCTGGCTTGTTTCAGCACAAAATTATAAAGCTAGCATCTGTGAGGGTTTGGGGGGGGGGGGGGGGGGGGGGGGGTACAATAAGGAATGTGGAAACCAAAAATTTTCCACATTACAAAGCCTCAGCTCTAACATGGAACAATATTTACAAATTTTGAGCAGCAAATGCTGCCAACTAGACAGCAGTGTTTTTTAGATGTTCCTTTTCAGTTTCAGTTTTAGAGTCTGGTGAACTTCAGTGAAAGCATGTTATGAAAAAAGAAAAGCTTTATAGACAATCAAAGGAGATCCTGAACTGGTAATGCAAGATTATTTATGTTATCAGTTCCCAAACTCAAACTGTTAACATTAAATCTGTTACTTGTGGCAAACATTTCTGCTAAACTGTATCAAAGCTTTTACAGTCATGACATCCAAAAGTCTGGTGGCTCTGAGAGGTCAAACACACTACAACTAATTACCATTAAATAGAAAAACGATGAAAAAGCATATAAAAACAATGGAAATTTTAAAAAAAACACACACACAAGCTGCAAAAGTGCACAAAACAAACCTCACAAAATTCACAGAAGTGTGAAGCAAAACACACATTTCGTTATGGCAGGTGTGTCAAACATAAGGCTCGGGGCCCAGAATTGGCCCAGCAAAGACTCCAGTTCGGCCCGCTGGACAACTTTAAGAATATAAAGAAGTTTGTAGATTTAGAACTTTTTATTTTACAGCTTTTCCTATTGATAAGGCCATCCCCATTGCCCCTCATAACACACCAAAGCAATTACCTAACAGACAAACAATGACAATAAGGTCAGAGGTCAAGTTTTCTGAAAATCTTGTGAATCCGATAACTCGAGAACAATGTGAAGCAGAATTTTGAAATGGATACCACACATGTATCTGCTAGTACACTGAGGTGTAGAACTGACGGCCACCAGTATTTTTCTACTTCCACTGTGCTTTATTAAATGTTTTGTAAATGGTAAATGGCCTGTATTTATATAGCGCTTTACTAGTCCCTAAGGACCCCAAAGCGCTTTACATATCTAGTCATCCACCCATTCACACGCGAGGCTGCCGGACACTGGCGCCACCGGGCCCCCTGACCACCACCAGTAGGCAACGGGTGAAGTGTCTTGCCCAAGGACACAATGACCGAGACTGTCCAAGCCGGGGATCGAACCGGCAACCTTCCGATTACAAAGCAAACTCCCAACTCTTGAGCCACGATGTGTGCTTTTGCATTGTTTTTCTATTTTCTGGTGTTTTCTTAAGTTGAAGTGCTCTATAAAAATGATGTTTAAAAAAAAATCTCAGTTTCAACATTTCGTATGTTTTGTAAAGTAAACCAGTTAAATAGTATAGGGTCTTTTTTCCTGACATTTTAAAAAGCTTCCCACGTTTTTTAGGAAATGGGGTTGAATTTGAAAAAAAAAAAGAGTCATCCTTAATTTTATTGAAACGAGCAGCACTCAGTCAGAGGTGGTTATTGAGGTGCCTGATACTAAAATCCTTGTATTCATGATGGTAAGTTGAGTAATGAATTTTAGTTATTATCCTCACATTTCTTATACTCAGATAAGTTGTTAGACTTTTTTAACGTTATGTGTAATCTGATTTAGCTCGAATGTATCTCTTTGATTCATTCATTTGTCTTATCTTTTTAGATGAGAAAGTGATGGCAGATGATGAGTTCACCTGTGACCTCTTCCGTTTCTTGCAGTTGCTTTGTGAAGGTCACAATAATGGTGGGAATTACTCATGTGTCAAATGAGAGTAACAATAAACTGAGCCACTCATGAATCACATATCTTCTTATTCAAAATTATGTCAATTTTAATGCAGATTTTCAGAACTACTTGCGGACTCAAACAGGCAGCACAACCACCATCAATGTCATCATCTGTACAGTGGACTACCTTCTCCGTCTCCAGGTACACTGGCTGCAGTTAGTGCACCATATACAGATTGAAAATAAAGGTTTTAAGGCTATGGTGGGGCTTGTGATATTGCAAAGCTACACATATAGTAAAAGGAGTTTCTCTTTTAAACATTTTAAAACTATGCAAGTGTTTTCGCAGTATGGTATCAAAATTTCTCTAATGACCCCTTATTTTTCATTCAAGGAGTCTATAAGTGACTTCTACTGGTATTACTCTGGGAAGGATGTCATCGATGAACCAGGCAAAAAAAATTTCTCCAAAGCTATGACAGTGGCAAAACAGATTTTCAACAGTCTAACTGAATATATCCAGGTAACACTGGAGCAAATCAGGCCTTTATACAGAGTGGATGCTTTTGCTGTTTTGCGTAAAACACATAGTCTCTCGTTTCAGGGTCCATGCAATGGCAACCAACAGTCCCTGGCCCACAGCAGGCTGTGGGATGCTATTGTTGGCTTTCTTCATGTCTTTGCCCACATGATGATGAAGCTGGCACAGGTATGTACATATAATTCAATCAATCGAATTAATTCCAAATTAAATGTATTTATTTCTTTGTAGACGTGAAGACAGTGTTGTCTCTGTTCTGTAACATCATCAATTCACCTCCTGACCTCTCATGCTGCATTTTATTTTCAGTGACCATGAAAGAAAGTCAGTGGTAAACATAAAAGGTGTGATGCCCATTACATGTGAATTATACCTCTGCATCACATCTATGCTGTAACTTATGCCATGAAATGCAACCGCATTTTAACCCTACGCCACAACTTTCTGCGTAACCTGACGTGCGCCTTTCAAGAAATGTAGCTACACGTCTGCTTGATGCGTACTACAACGAGTTAAATGACGTGGAAGGTTGCAGTGTAGGGATGAATATGAGTTTCTGGTTACTACCTAAGTTAGGACGTAGATTTTCTGCATAAATCCAAATCAAGCTTCAGCTTTACAAAAAAAAAAGCTTTAGCTTTACACTGATGGTGTTTGTATAGCATGTTAAACTACTCAGTGTAGACGTGGTATCAAGAAAATCTTTTTGAAGTACCTCCACTGGTTTTATACTTTACAATGGTTCTTTCCTTTACTTGCACATGAAAAAGCTCTGTTGTTATAAACCTGACAGTAAACACATAAACTTTTCTGTTAAACAATTGACAGAAGCACCTTACAGTACACCTCAATATTACAGAAAATATTACAATTTCTATTTTTTTAAATATTTATTTTATTTCATTTTGTATTTGATTGGTCATTTCAGTCATATTTTGACATGTTGCCTAAGTACTAGTGTAAAAGATTAAATTATAATTTTGTGAGTTTCATGTTACTGCTTAAATATCAGTTTTATGGTATTATTTATGCAGGCTCTCCGTGACAATGGTTTCCCTTTCTGGGAGATCATTGTTATTTGACTACCTGCACCTTTTCCTGTTGTGAATTGCCTTGTGTAAAAAATAGAGTTCATCAGCATTTAATATAATACACATTAAGAGATTTAATAATAAGACTTGCCCAGTTGATTCTATACCATTTACTATTTTAATTTAAAACTATACCATATAGTTATACTTTAAGATGAACTCAGTTACCTATTTATGAATTCATTACTAAAAAGTTGAACTACTGTTCAAAACATGGGAAAAGGGAACTGTAAATCAATTACTATGGTTAAAAAAAATATTTATAATATTTATTTAATTTGTATGTTGTCCGACAAAGAAAAAGAAATGCTTTACAGAAAGTGTTCCTTAAGTCTTTCAGACTTTAATAAGTTAGAGAAAGGTTCAACAGTCAGTGAAATGGTTGGTGTGTAAATAGTCTGTTAAAATGTGGTGATTTCATCATCAACAGAAAATAATGGCATTAAAAGTTTTAGAGAATCCAAAGACATCTCTGTACACTAGAGACAAAGCTGAAAACCAGTCGTGTGGTGAAGATCTTTGGGTCCTTAAGCAGCTCTGCATTTAAAAATGTATCGGGTTATGTCATGTATTAGTGCTTCAGTGCTTAGGAGCAGTGGAGTACAGGCAGGCCTCTGGTCCAAACCTGTGTGGTTTATGAAGGAGGCTCAAAACTGTTGAGTATCAAAAATCTCAAACCAAACAAAAATTCTTATATACACTTGACCACATAAATAGCAAACTATTGTTTATTGCCAGAGGTATGTTTAGCACCAGGAGTTTTAAATGAAATATTATATAATAATGAGCAAACATGATTTTTTTCTTTGTTGCTTTCAATTATTATAACTATACACAGTGTTAAAGCGTTTTCTAATTGGATGATTTTTAAAATACAGAAAGCTATTTGTGATGCTCGTGCTATAAACAAAAGGTCAAAATATTTACATATGTTGACATTTCCATTCTGTTTAGTGCATTAATCCTCTGCAGATAACTGAGGCTAATAACATTTATCATTGATAGCTTTTGCATGCATAATCTTTTTAAACATGTGGCCAGATTAAGAGATGACCTATGCTTGATCTGTAAGTTCCCAGCTCAGCATATTTTAACAAATATTACACACCTAAAACAAATTACCTTACCGTGTGCTTTTGCTCTTTAGCTGATAGTCTCACAGTCAGCTTCTCTGTTTTACATTTATCATTGTGTTTCAAAGTCTACATTAAACTTGCATTGTTTTGCTGTCAAATGAAAGAAAGCACACACGCAAAATGTAAAAAACAAATGTGAGTGTATTTTGTTTAACACCTGAATAATTTATTTATTATTGAAATTGTCTTCCACATGGTCAATGCAGGGTAAAGTATGTATCTACTTTTTTTATTTATTAATGCAGTATTGTGTTTACTAGTGTTTCATTTATTCAATGTTGGTTTCTCTTATCAGGCTGTTTTATATCCACCTGCTTTTAACAGAACTCAGTAAGAGTCAGTATTTACTTAATGCTGATTACAGTGTATTTCCAAACAAAACTGACATACTAGCATGTTGAGTCATTTGAGGAAATAGAAAAAAAGTTTCATATATATATCAGATTTTATTTTATTTTTTATTTTTTTCAGTACACTATACAGTGAACTAACCCTTTCTGTAGCACATTAGGCCTCATGAACAGCAAACTGTATATTTTCAGACACTGCAATAGTCTTTTTGGGTTTTTTTAGTTTTTTTAGTTTTTACCCTATAAAGCAATTTTCAGAATTATGTTAGCACCATGAGTTTTAAAGCAACAGCCTTATAATTAAAAACAAACACAGTTTATACTTAGTCAGTTTGTGACAAAGAAGCAGGTGACTACAAAACTTCCTGAGGGAGGGCCTGACTTTTAACCTCAACTGTTGGAGTATACACTTTAATATGAAATTATTTTGTCTTTGAAAATACACTTTAATGTGACATCCACTTCGTGTGCACACATTTAACAGAGATTACAATTTTTTAACATCTTTTTTTTTTCCATTTATGGTGTGTTGAGCTGTGGCTTGTGTGTTGCTTCGATTTAAAATAACTATAAATCTATGAATTTTTTGTAGTTTTTCCTCTGTACACCACCATAGTGCAGTTTAAATCAAACAGGCTTTCAGCTTTAATTCAAGGGGTTTTACAACAATTTGGAATTACCTCTTGATGAATTACACAGTCCCGACCTTGTCTCAAAATTTACTGGATAATTAAAAAAAATAAACATATCAGAGAAATAACATAATACTTTAGGAGAATCCAAATCAAATATCTGGTACAAACCTACAAAGAAGGAATGCAGTGGTGAGCTCAGCAACACCAAAAGGCCTGAGAGACCACAAAAGACAACTGATGTGAATGATGATAGAATTTCCTTATTGATGAAGAAAAACAACTTTACAACATCTAACCATATCAAGAACACTCACAGTCAGTGCATTATTCCTAAGCTCTGCAATCAAGAGATGCCTTCATGAATGTAAATACAGAGAGTTTACAACTAAGTGCAAACCACTAGTTACACTCAAGAACAGTGCAACATAGTCATTGTCTGCAAATTATTTTAATCCAGGTATCATAATCAATCGTTAAATTTTAAATTATATCCCTTAGTTCTGTTACTTTTGAGTATCTGAGTAGCTGTGTATAAAACTGGTAATTCTCTGTGGTGGTACACAGAGGCAGAACTACAAAAATGGTATCTTTGTCCAGTAAATTATGGACCTAACTCTACATTTACACACAAGCTTCTGCTTTAACTTCTAATGCTCACTGTCATAGAAATATAATATTCACAAAGGGGTACATGAGATTTAAGCACTGTTTTATCACAAAAATGGGAAACAAAGTGTTCACATTATGGCATTGTTTCATAAATTCTCTCAGCATGACGATTTGGTTCATTAACATCCTCCTTTGTTATGAATGTGATTGTATACAACACACGGTACTTTGAATGTCCACTTCTTATCATAACAAGGTTTTGGGTTCCTGACACTTACAGTATAACTTGTGCTTTCAACTTTGCCAAAGACTGTGTCTTTATGTTTCAAGACAGTATTGTTGTCATTACTGTAAGGTCTTGTTCTTCTTTCATGGTCACAGGACTCCAGCCAGATTGGTCTGCTGAAGGAGCTTCTTGACCTACAGAAAGATATGGTTGTTATGTTGCTGTCTTTATTGGAGGGTAAAATAACTTTCTCATCGCTTTCATGTCAGTTTTCATCTTTTTATCCTTTTCCAGTTTGTTTGTTTTTTTAAATTCTGCTTTGTATTTATTCAGGAAATGTGGTAAATGGTACAATCGCTCGCCAGATGGTAGACATGTTGGTAGAGTCCTCCAGCAATGTGGAGATGATACTCAAGTTCTTTGACATGTTCCTCAAACTGAAAGATATCGTGGCCTCAGATGCTTTCCGTGATTATGTGACAGACCCTCGAGGGCTGATCTCAAAGAAGGACTTCCAGAAGGCGATGGACAGTCAAAAGCAGTACTCCCCCTCTGAGATTCAGTTTCTTTTGTCCTGCTCAGAAGCAGATGAAAATGACATGATCAATTATGAAGAGTTTGCCAGTCGCTTCCAGGAACCCGCCAAAGACATTGGCTTCAACATTGCTGTGCTGCTCACCAATCTGTCTGAGCATGTCCCTCATGACACCAGGCTACAGAACTTCCTGGAACAAGCAGAGAGTGTGCTGAACTACTTCCGTCCGTTCTTGGGGCGTATTGAAATAATGGGAGCCAGCAGAAAAATTGAACGCATCTACTTTGAAATCAGTGAGGTTAACCGCAGACAGTGGGAGATGCCTCAAGTAAGAGAGTCCAAACGGCAGTTCATCTTTGATGTCGTCAATGAGGGTGGCGAATCAGAGAAGATGGAGATGTTTGTCAACTTCTGTGAAGACACCATCTTTGAGATGAATATAGCCTCACAAATTTCAGAGCAGGAGGAAGAGGAAAAGGGGGAAGAAGAAGATGAAGGGGAAGAAGGGGGAGGTGAGGGTGGAGGAGGTGGGGAAGGAAATGGAGGAGGAGATGAGGATAATAATGGAAGGGAAGGGCCACATGAATCAACCTCTGCCTTTGCAGATTTTATAAACAGCATGTTAAGCTTCCTCGGCATTTTCACCTTCCGTAACCTTCGCAGACAGTATCGTAGAGTGAGAAAGATGACCTTCAAGGAGATTGTAGTGGCCTTGTCCACTTTTTTCTGGACCATACTGATGAGTATACTACACTTCATTTACAATGTATGCAAAGGTATCTTTATGATCATCTGGCAAACACTGTTTGGAGGTGGCTTGGTAGAGGGAGCCAAAAATATCACAGTCACTGAGATTTTAGCCAGCATGCCAGATCCCACCCAGGACGATGTGCATGGCGATGGACCAGGGGAGCCAAGGACAGGGGAGGAACAGGACACTGGAGGTGTAACAGATACTGGTGAGACTGGGAGTGGAGAGGAAGAAGAGGAGGATACCCAAGAAAAAGAGGGTGGGAGGATACCAGGAATGGATGCTCCAGGTGGACTTGGAGATATGGGTGTGGAGGCACCAGTTGAACCTCCAACTCCTGAAGGAACTCCCATAACAAAGAGAAAAATGGTAAGGAGTAGCTTAGTCTTATTCATCAGTTGTTTGTGATTATACATCTACCAAAAATGTGGATAGAAAAAATCAAGTCTTGTGCAGTAGATTCTTTTGTCTACAGGCACCAGAAGAGACTGATGCTAGTCAGAAACCACCAGAACCTCCTCCTGTAGAAGAACCTCCTACGGAGCCTGAAAAGGCTGAGTAAGACTCTTTAGTTGGTGATGTGTCTATACTAATTTGCTTCAAGCATTTCTCTCTCCTTTCCATGGATCTAAATCAGATTATACTTTTTAGCCAGGACAGTCTAGGAGGATAACAAAAAGCAACTATGAACAGTTTGAGGTTAATGATTATCTGAATGCACATTTTTATGAAATGGGTTGGTTTTCATTGCATTGAAGCAACTTCCCGAGCTAAGAAAAAGACCGTGGACGTTTTAGTGCACTGTGATTTTTAAATTGATGGAATGAACTGATATGACATTAACTCAAGACTGTTTATTTTTTTAGTGCTGAAACTGGAGAGAAAACAGAGAAAGAATGTGAGAGCAAAGAAGAAGTAGAACCAGAAAAACCAAAGAAATCAGCAGCCAAAAAAGACAAGAAGCTGAAAAAGGGTGGAGGTTTTCAAATCTGGACTGAGCTGGAAACCCAAAGGAATAAATTTATGGTAGTATTTGTGTCAAAAGTGATTTTGTTGTGCAATTTTAATGTCAGTATGAAGTGATTGATCAGCTGAAGAATATTTATCTGTCTTTTATAGAACTATCTTTCCAGAAACTTCTACAACCTGCGTTTTTTGGCTCTGTTCCTTGCATTTGCCCTGAACTTCATTCTTCTTTTCTATAAGGTAAAAAGAAATACCTTTAATTTAATCTATCCCTTTTTTACCTGGAGACTGGGATGAGTCTGTTTAATGTGGCTACTGTCTGTTCATTGATCATTTTACCCTGTCAACTCTTAGGTGTCGGACAGCCCGCCTGAGGGTGAAGAGATGGAAGGCTCTGGACTATCTGAGGGAAGCGGGCTGTTCGAAGGGTCTGCGTTGTTTGAAGGTTCAGGCGAAGAGCTTGAAGGATCCGGAATTAATGGTGGAGGAGATGAAGATGAGGAAGATGTTCCAGTTTATTACTATTTAGAGGAGAGCACTGGATACATGCAGCCTACTTTGTCCTTTCTTGCGATGCTTCACACAGTCATTTCATTCATCTGTATCATTGGCTACAACTGCCTGAAGGTAAGCTGGACAAACATTTTAAAATGTACTAGTACATAGTAAAAAATGATTTCATAGAAAAAAATAAATTTATGTTTAATTCAGAAAGGCAAATTTTCAAATTTTTATAATCATTACATGTAAAATAAATTTTTCAGGTTTTATGAATCACAAAGGTCAGAAATCCAGTATCTCAAATTATTAGAATATTTCCTAAAATGAATTACAATATAGAAATGTCCATCAAAAAGTATGTTCATTTATTTACTCAATATTTGTCTGAGACTCATTTATAAATATCTGCATCAGTACGGCTGAGGTCTTTTTTGAAGCCCAGGTTGCTCTGATAGTTCCCTTCCTCTCATCTGTATTTTTGGTTCAGGTGTTTCTCATCTTCCTCCTAACAGTAAGGTCAGGAGAGCATTGGGTAGCCGAACCATAACATGATCAGAAAACCCTGGTACTTCTGGTACTATGTGTAGGTGTTAGGTGTTGGAAATCGGTGTCTTCATAAAGCTTGTCAGCAGATGGAAACATGAATTACTCCAAAAACTTCTAGATGCCTAAATTGACTTTGGACTAGATGAAACACAGTGGACCAACCACCAAAAACACCAGCAAATATCACGGTACCCCAAATCATCATAGATAGCAGAAGCTACACTGGACTTCACACATCCTGGTTTCTGTGCCTCTGCATTCTTCCTACAGACTTTGGATCCAATTTCCAAATGAAATACAACATTTATTTTCATCTGAGACAATTCAAGCAGTTCAAACAATTCTGACGATGTCTCTAGTTCATGAGTGGCTTGATATTAGGAAGGCGACAGTTATAGCTCATTACCAAGCCTGACAGCAGCCTCAGTTAACTCGTTATGAAGTTCTCCTAAGTTTCTGAGTGGACTTTTATTAACAGTTCTCTCAAGGCTTCAGTGATTGCAGTTGCTTGTGCGTTTCTTCCTAGCATATTATCAATAATAGGCTTTGGCACAGTCCGCTGCAAAATATCAGCCTTTTCAGCACTGACCTTATGCAGCTTACCCTTCCTGTGGAGGGTGTTGATGTTTGTTATCTGCAGAACTGTCACTAGTCTTCTCCATGATTGTTGTTGCATTTACTTAGCCAGTCTAGGAGAAGGCAGTAGTTTGAATAGTATTTAATTAAACATTATAATACGCAAAATTACATATAAGAATTTGAAATACTGGATCTCATGGTCTAAGGTCCATAATAATCAACGCTAATGCTAAGCTAGCCAAGAACCCAGAGTGATGATAAAGCTGTGTTTGCTGACCCCAGCCCAGTAACTAGACCCTAAACTTCAACAGGTAACAAACAGATGAGTAGTCAGGCTGATGCCTCCGTTATTACCCGTTCATGTTTTTACAGCAGAAATACTGTGGCGATGGCTTTAAAGTCTCTTGATGCTGGTTTTCAACTTTGCTTTGTGCTGTCAGCTTTGCGTTCATACCTAAATAATGAGATCATGTATGTGTCCTCATTAGGATTGGGATTTGTGTTGGTGTATGGGGCTGTATGTTGTTAGGTCTGTTGTTAAGTAGTAATTATGATCCAGCACGTTTCAGGTCATTTGAAAGAGAAAGCAAAGTAATATAAAGAGTAGTATAATAAATAATTTTAACCTGGGAGTAATTAATTATGCTGCTTAGCAATTGTGGTGACTCTCAAAGCAAAGCCAGGGAGAATCAAATGAGAATCAGAGAGTCGATAATGAAAAAGAATGGAATGGAATTGCTAAATTTTTATCAATTTCCATCTCTATTTCTTCATCAATATTGACAGATTTTGATAAATCTTATTGAATCATCTGCATACCTCAGTGAAACAGCACTTCCTATCGTTTCTGCCAGATTCCTCTGGTCATTTTTAAAAGAGAGAAAGAACTTGCGAGAAAGCTGGAATTTGATGGCCTCTACATCACTGAGCAACCGGAGGATGATGACATCAAGGGGCAGTGGGACAGATTAGTCCTGAATACACCGTACGTAGATAAAGATCTAGAAATTTTTTAATAGTGAGAAGATAAAGCAGGTTCACAAGAAAATTCTGAAAAGCTTTTTTCTTAATGTAATTGACAAATGATCCTATTTCCCTACAGCTCTTTCCCAAACAACTACTGGGATAAATTTGTCAAGCGAAAGGTGAGTTAAGATTGACTCAGGTGGTCTTAACTTTGAGCTCAGTACAGCATGTTCACATGTAATGGCATGTCCATGTCCAGGTTCTTGATAAATACGGAGACATTTATGGAAGAGAAAGAATTGCTGAGCTCCTGGGGGTTGATTTAGCTTCCCTGGATGTGAGTCAACAACATGAGAAGAAACAGGAAGAACCAGATAACTCTGTGTTTGCATGGTATCGTATACAGTCAGATGCACATTTGGCATGATTTCTGAAAACTAAAACAAGCACATTAAAGAGAATGTTGTCTCTTTTAGGGCGACTTCTATTGACATCAAGTACCAGATCTGGAAATTTGGTGTGGTGTTCACAGATGGTGTAAGCAAACCTATATACTATATCATACTATACTATTTCTGCACTACATTGTACTAAATTATACACATCTCTTTGTAGACTTTTCTTTACCTCTGTTGGTACTTGGTGATGTCTTTGCTTGGGCATTACAACAACTTCTTCTTCGCCTGTCATTTGCTGGATATTGCGATGGGTGTCAAGACTCTTCGCACTATCTTGTCCTCAGTCACACACAATGGCAAACAGGCAAGAGCAGGAAATACTCACTAGCACTAATGTTGTTTAAGCTTCACTTTGCTCACTCTTCTTTCTTCTTCTCCCCGCTAGCTCATGATGACAGTGGGCTTGCTGGCCGTGGTTGTGTATCTTTACACCGTAGTTGCCTTCAATTTCTTCCGCAAGTTTTACAACAAGAGTGAAGATGAAGACGAACCAGATATGAAATGTGACGATATGATGACTGTACGTGATTGTGGATGATAAACAAACTTTGTACTTCCTCTCACAACTTTGCCACTTCCCACATTTTTTTTTTACTTTACAGTGTTATCTGTTCCACATGTATGTGGGTGTCCGAGCAGGCGGAGGCATTGGAGATGAGATTGAAGACCCAGCTGGAGATGAATACGAGCTTTATCGAGTGGTCTTTGATATTACTTTCTTTTTCTTCGTCATTGTTATCCTGCTGGCCATCATTCAGGGTACAGAAAATCCTCTCCTGGGAGACATTTATCAAATCCCTCATTACTCATCAAATGTTATAGTTGTATAATTGGTTTGAACTAAAAGTAAAGAAACACAATGGGACAGTGTGAGGAACATCTGGATAATTACTGTTGGCACAGAAAAGTGATTTTAGGACATGTTCGGCTCTTGACAGATTTTATACACACGTGTGATGATTGTGTTATTGTGTACTGCAGGTCTGATCATTGACGCCTTTGGAGAACTCAGAGACCAACAAGAGCAAGTCAAGGAAGACATGGAGGTACAGTCGTGTTCAGTGTTTATATTTTGCACACATTTATCATGCCACACTGAACACTGTTTTTTTGTGCAGACGAAATGCTTCATATGTGGCATTGGAAGTGACTACTTTGATACAACGCCGCATGGCTTTGAGACTCACACTTTTGATGAACACAACCTGGCCAATTACATGTGAGTGCCCCTCTTCTGTCTTATGGGTGTGGTGGACATAATGTGTAAACTATCTGCTTTCACTTGAGAGTATCAACATTTAAATTGAGTGGAGGGTTTAGGAGTTTCAGCTGTTTAGCATGCGCTACTCTCTTTTTAAAGGGAGGGTGTCCAAAAGTAATTGGACAGTTGACTCAAAGGCTATTTTATGGGCAGAGGTGGGCAATTCTTTTGTTATGTAAATATCAATCAAGCAGATAAAAGGGCTGAAGTTGATTTGAGGTGAGGTGTTTGCATTAGGAAGATTTTGCTTTGAACAGACAACATGCGGTCAAAGGAGCTCTCCATTCAGGTGAAACAAGCCATTCTTCAGCTGCAAAAACAGAAAAAACCCATCTGAGAAATGACTACAATATTAGGAGTAAGAAAAAGAAGAGAAAGAAAGAAATCACTGGTGAAGTCAGCAATGCAACAAAACCTGGATGTCCATGTAAGACAACTGTTGTGGATTATTGCAGAATCATTTCAATGTTAAAGAGAAACTCCTTCACTCCTTCCCAGGACATAGGCGTATCAATAGTCTACCATAAAGAGAAGACTGCATCAAAGTAAATACAGAGAGTTCACTGCAAGGTGCAAGCCACTCATAAGCCTTAAGACGGCTATATTTGACTTTGCTAAAAATATCTAAAAAAGGAAGCACAGATCTGGAAAAACATTATTTGGACAAATGAAACCTTTACCAGAATGATGGCATGAAAAAAGTATAGAGATGGTATGGAACGGCTCATGATCCAAAGCATATCACATCATCTTAAACACGGCTAAGGCAGTGTGGGCATGCATGGCTGCCAGTGGCCCTGGGACACTAGTGTTTATTGATGATGTGACACAGGACAGGACAGAAGCAGCCGAATGAATTCAGAGGTGTTCAGAGACATATTGTTTAATCAAATCCAGCTAAATGCAGTCAAATTGATAGGGCGGTGTTTCGTAATACAGATGGACAATGACCCAAAACATATAGGCAATGCAACCAAGCAGTTTATTAAAGCAAAGAACTAAAATATACTTGAATTACCAAGTCAGTCGCCTGATGTTAACCCAGTTGAGCATACATTTTACTTGTTGAAGACTAAACTTTGGACAGAAAAGGCCACAAACAAACAGCAACTGAAAGCTGCTGCAGCAAAGGCCTGGCAGAGCATTAAAAAGGAGGAAACCCAGCATCTGGTGATATCTATGAGTTCAAGACTTCAGGCTGTCATTGCCAGCAAAGGGTTTCCAACCAAGTATTAGAAATGAACATTTTATTCTTAGTTATTTAATTTGTCCAATTACTTTTGAGCCCCTGAAATGAAGGGATTGTGCTAAAAAATGCTTTGGTTTCTCACATTTTTATGCAATCTTTTTGTTCAACCCACTGAATTACAGCTGAAAGTCTGCACTTCAACTACATTTGAGTTGTTTCATTTAAAATTCATTGTGGTAATGTACAGAAGCAAAATTTTAAAAAAAGTTGTCTCTGTCCAAATATTTATGGGCTTAACTATAGTATATCTGTACATGGATGCACAAATGAGAAAATATTAACAGGATCTTTTTTTTTCCAGGTTCTTTTTAATGTACCTTATCAACAAAGATGAGACCGAGCACACTGGGCCGGTCAGTCTGAATGTTTTTATTACAGTTTTTCTTTAGTTAGTGTTTCCCATTCATTGTCTCACACTACCTCTTGTTTTCTTATATTATGTCTTTTCAGGAGTCATATGTGTGGAAGATGTACCAGGAGCGCTGTTGGGACTTCTTCCCAGCTGGAGACTGTTTCAGAAAACAGTTTGAGGATCAGCTCTCTTAAAATATTTCCTTCAAATATTTTACAAATGAGGTTGTCATGTCACTCATATCACAGCAAACTGGAATTGTCTAGAAAAATCAGGAAAATCCTGTTTGTGAACTATTAAGATGACTATTAATAAAAACTTTAATAATTTATATGGATAAATAGGAATAAGAAGGGATAAGAATTTGCCCTAGAAGGGAAATTCATGCCAGTCTTTTTGTAAAGTTTAGTCATTTAGCTACTTATTTGTAAAGTATTGCCTCTGACACAAATTTAGAGAATTTATGGATTTTGCTCATTAGTTTTCTAATGTCACTCACAGTTAACCTGTTTCAAAGAAAGCAACTTACTAGTTAATGTGCAGTAACTCAAGTAGACTACCACACATATCACAAATGCATATTAATTGTACTTACATACTATTCAATTCAATTATATGCTATGGTGGTTGTGGCATCATTGGAATTTTAGCATATTATTTGTTAGAACAGCTGATTTTTTCAGTTTTCATTTCTTCACATACAGTGTTTATGTTGAATTTTATTTACTGTGTTTTTTCCTAAATTAATGTAAAAGTCTGGGATAGTGAAAACATTAGGGTACATTACATTAGGGTAAGCTTGACTGTAATATCACTATTAGTTGATCTTGGACTTGGCATTAAACAGTATGTGTAATGCAGATGAGTTTGATCAGCGGTGGCTCAAGTAGCCTTATACACAATTAATAAACACACACAAAAAATGCAGCAAGCAAAAGCTGCAACTCAAAAAGAATGAAAAAGACAGAAAAATTAAAACCAGGTTAATGTTCACTTCAACCATTTTTAAGCTTTTAAAGTTTCTCAGTTTTATCAGGCACTCCACCATTCATTAGACAGTAATCCTCTTTAGCCTGAAACGATAAATGCATTTATTCACTGTCACCGAATCCCCAAGTGTGCATTCCACCAGTTAACCTTTACTCAACTATTTTTCAATGGATGCATTTTACTAGATTATATAATAATAGTTGATTAAAGGATATCTTCATTTAGATTATTTGTTGGTAACTTTGAAAAGTCATTGCAAGTTAGTTTGCATTTCAGCTACATTTACAACCCTGATAGGTTCCAATAAACCTACAATTTTT
Source organism: Oreochromis niloticus (assembly GCF_001858045.2). Taxonomy (NCBI): domain Eukaryota; kingdom Metazoa; phylum Chordata; class Actinopteri; order Cichliformes; family Cichlidae; genus Oreochromis; species Oreochromis niloticus. The sequence goes on along the minus strand of NC_031975.2, from coordinate 13,027,696 downwards.
TAAATGTGGACTTATTTTTTTTTAAGTAAATGTAAGTGCACTATTGTCTGATTAGACACGGGTTGATAAATATTCACAGTTTAAGATAACAATGCACTAAATTGTCCCCAAAAAACCCCAAAATGTCATTATTTTTATTTTCATGACAGCAACAAAACTTCTGAAAGATTAATTATATTGTTGGCTTACTATTCATGGTGTGCATTTAATAAAAGAAATGGATGTCTGGTGATGGTTTGATGATTTCAAATGACTTTCAGTTGTAATATCCATTTGGTGTATGTAAAAGCAAATGGGTATTAAAAACAAACATTCAAAAACAATCAAATCATCCTGATTTACACAGTATCTCTGCACGCACTACAGCACTCTTTGTGTCATCACAGCCCATTTTCATACCATGCTGCTGAACTTTGACTCTGTGGAGCGTCCCAGCTGACTGGGGATTAAAGCTGAGCATTAAAAACTCACATTGAGCCTCGTGTGCTTTTTGGCCATTCTGTCTGCAAACATTTCTCTCTCAGCCCGTTGGAGTCACACATCGACTGTAAACATGAACATCTCGGGGATACATCAGGGGATGCTCAGGATGTATGGTGAGTTGGATCTTTACTTCAGGTGTGGATGTTTCTAGTGGTAGGCAAGTGTTGCTTTTTATAGGGCTTACGGTAATTTCCCAGTTTGTTGTGTACTTCCTGTCATGCTATTGCAAATGCAGATTTTGTTTATATATTTATGTATAATTTCCATTACATTGTCTATCTAACATGGAGATGGTGTTAAACAAAAGGATGATAAATAGGATAAGTTAGCAGTGCTCTTGAGTACAATTTTAATAGGAGAAACCTATCAGTTTTCTCATCTTTGTATCCATTAGCAACCATATTATGAGTTTTTCCTCAAATAGGTACAGACAAATCTATATATACATTGTTTCACTCAAGATTCAAAGCTGTGACAAATGCTGATAGAAACATGACCTAAAGCTGTAGTTTGAAAAAAAATGTTAAAAAGATGCTTAGACAGTTGGTATTTTAATACCCATATGTTGTTTACCATTGGCATATAGAACAAGTAAACACAAAGTGTGCGTGCGATTACACTATATGATGTGCACACGGTGGTCAACAGGATCTGATTCATGCTTGATCCTCCAACCATCTGACTGCCTTTAATCTGCTGGGATGATGGAATGACACAGTGTTCATTCTTTAATCCACATGTACAATGCTCCCTCTGCTATCTTGATCACTCTCAGTATGCTCTGGGGGTTTGTGGTTCTGATTGGAATTGTTTATCACATTGTCATTTTGTCAACAAGCATTTTCTACAGTTCAGCTTTCTCTCTGTATTTCTGGTTCAGGTGGATTTATTTTCAAACAGTGGAAGAAAAGATTTCTCCTTATAACTGCTGAAGGCAGTCTCCTGGTGTGCCATGATGCATCATCCCCTCCCAGCCAGCTGGTACTCTTGCAAAACAGTTGTGAGGCGATTGTGGAAGGCAAGGAGATCTTGGACCTACCTAAATTACCCTCCGGCGGGAGCAGAGATTGCTGCTTTGCTCTGATCCTGCCCCAGAATAAATATCTGCTTTTGCTGGCGGAAACCTCTGCAGAGTGCAGGTGTTCTGGGGCTTTCTCTGCTAACTCTTGGGCTTTGTTTTAGATTAATTCTGCACGCATTTTAGTTTAATATAACAAAGTTTGAGTGGTTTGGGAATTATGCCTTTTTGGCTATTTTGAAACATATATGTCAGGTGAAAGATACTTTAGCTACACATTCCAAAATTTCCAGGTATTCCATTGTTGTACATGAATTTATGTACATTATGTCTTGCATAAAGGTAATAACAATCGCTTTTTTCACTTTCAGCCAGTGGGTGAATGTGCTGAAAAAAGTGAAAAGGGTAAGTTAATAACATATTTATATTATTTATAATTATGTGTAATTATTTAGCAATAATGTTTACTATGTTCACCATCTATGTTTACCATCATTATTCAAATTGTAATTTGTTATCATACAAAACAGATGAACTCGATAGGACTGTCAGCAGCTTTTTTTTTTCTCACATTAATGCTGGCTATTATAGTAGAAGGGTCAAAGAACATGGGGCATCACACCATGCTTTGTATGGCAGATTGGTCAGAGTAGCCATGGTGACCCCATCTACTTTGATGCATACCACCTATCAAACCTTCTTGCAGACTATTTACACTCCTGGATGCTGCAGGATTTCCTTAGCCACACTGAAAAAAATGATGAGAAACTTAAAAACGAGTTCAATGTGCTGACTTGTCCTTAAAATTCCCCTAATCAGGATTCCTGAAGTCAAGTATGTATCTGCAAGCGCTGAAAAAACTAGAGCTTAGAGATACATACTGAAAGCGCCTGCTAGGGCACCTCTGTAAACAGTCCATGTCACAAAGGTCAAAGCTTTTGGCATCAAAAGGGAGACCTACACAATAGACAGGTAGTTTAAATGAATCTGACTGGTGCATGTCATTGCTATTCATTAAATGTGTGTACCCAAGAGATGCTTCACATAAAACAATGAATGTAGACCTTGTAATGGTGTTAGAAAGAGGGCTGTGAATCACCAGAGTCAGTAGGGCGAAAAAGTGTGAATATATTTTAAGAAAAATCCCTATTAGCATGTAAAATCACTATACACTACACTATAGACTCTTTGGAAATTAGATTAATTTATTCACATAAAGAATGTGCTCTGCACATTTTTTTGTGTGTTTTAATCAATCAATTAATTAATTCCTTTGAATTCCTGGCAGGCATTGTGTTGGGAACATTATTTTTCTTTAACAGCATCTTCATTTTCTTTTCCACAGAGTCTCTCATCACCTCTCAGTCCTTGCAAGCGACATCAGATGCCACAACCACGTATTACTCTTCAAGATCTTGTGCCTGAGCAAATCCTGGATAAAGATCCACCAACTCCACCTGTCAGCGACACAGAGTCATCCTCCCCTGGGCCGATGACTGGCGCTTCCCCGAAGGAGAAAGGTGAACACTGGTGTTTCTTCTATTTTCATGTAAAAATGTTGCATAGATAGTTTATTAAAACATGTTTTTCAAACTGTTCATTTCAACAGGCAGGAATTCTTCCCGTACTAAGTATCATAAAGGAGGTGCATATTCAGCAGGCTGTTTGCGTCACGGCACTATCAATAATGCCCAAGCAATGAAGGCAGTTTATCTGCTGATGGGAGGGGCCGCTGCTTCATCTGCCATGGGTTATTTAGGCGCATGCTCATCTTCTAATCTGGAAGCCAAAGCCCCGGATCTGCCACTCAACACAGATTTCTCCAGCATAGGACCAGCAGGAGGGTACCACACTGGCACTCCTGCACTCAACTCCCCCCACTTTAACAGCTTTGACTTTGAAGTGGCAGACTCTGATTTTGACGCTTTTGATTGTGGTGGATTTACTTTCTAATAATCTGCTTGTTGGAGACTGTGGATACGGATATATTTAATGGTACTGAACAAGTTGTTCCCACATATTTTGTCAAAATGACAAAACCACGTGAGGATATTTTATTAAGGGATCAAAGAAATAACCCTGAATGTCAGTCAGTAAACCTGCAGTAATAGAATTGTTGCTCATGGGTGTAGTGGCAATGAGTGTGAATTCAACACTGACAGAAATGTGATGTGCATTTGGGCAGTAATACTGAGGTTCATCATTTTATTGTTGTGTTGTTTTGTCACTATCATTTATCATACAAAATATCAATTACAGCAATTTTAATAACACACGTGACTCCATCCTGTGGAAGAATATTGTGTGTTGTTTTGGTTTAAATGTTCCTCTGTGTTTAATGGAGGCTCTGGATATTATGGGTACTAATTGAAGACTGGTAGCATGATACACTTAAGTACCATTTGTGCGTAGTGTTGAGAGAGTCTTAAAAATTATGTAATAACCCAGATTGGATTCAAATCCATCTGTAATAGAAACATTGACAGTGTTCAGCTTCTGACCGAGGACAAACTACTAGAGCTCCTCTTAATCTTTTTTCAGGTACTGTGTTCCTTTCAAACATTCAGCTGTTAATTTTCCTTGGATTTATGTTACATTCAAAGTAATTCTGTCTGAGTTCATTTCCTTTAAATGAATAAAAGCATTGTGTGGAAATGTATTCTACTTGTTCTCTTTGTGCTGACAAACGTGCAGTTAGTTACTAACCACCTAAACTTAATTTCTTGCAAATACTTTTAATAGAGAATATCCATTTTTGCATTAAACTGAAACCAAAAAACTCAATAAAAGCCAAATTAAATTGAAATTAAAACAAAAAAAAGGAGCAGGGAATGAAAAAAAACAAAAAAAAACAAAAAAAAATGGGGATGTGTATTTTTAAAAAGTTTAAAAAAAAAAAAAAAAGTAACTAAACATCATCAGTACCTCTCTCCTGCTTGCAGTGGAGTGAAATCTGTGAGCATTCTCCGCACAAGATCAGTCAGGTTTTCAGCATGTGCTTGGAGTTTGCCAAACTTTCCACTTGTCTCTGCTCCTGTTTGTGATATGAACCCAGGCCACGGCCAGGGTGAGAAGAGTGTCCAGTTTAAGAACAAAATCATGCCTCTGTTTTTTTAAGGGTTTTTTTTGTTGTAGTGGAAATTATTCTATTTGCTTACAGTATTTAGGTATGAAAGTGAGCGTTAAGTCTGAAAGTAGTGTTAACCCTGAGGCCATGGTTCACTGCTGGAAAATGGTGGACTGCTTCCTCTGAGTTGTGAGTGAGTTGCTGCCTTCTCAGAGGCCTTTGGACAGCCAGATCAGAGAGGCACTCAAAACTTTCACAGAAAGGATGCTGAGCAGGAGGCAAGGCTTTTGATTTAGCAGTCAATCTGCCTTCCAAACGTCAACTTTACTAATTAGGTCTGGGTGGACTCCTAAACAGTTTACCTGGCTTTGGTGGTTGGACCCAGCCTCACAAATAGTCTATGGATCTGGCACATCCACAGCTCAGGATAGAGCTGCTTTTCCTTTGCTCAGGAAGAGTTTGACGAGGTGGCTCGGGCGTCTGATTAGAATACCATCTGGGAGACTTTCTTTTGGAGGTTTTCCAGGCATGACCAGCTGGAGCTGTAGATTGCTTGAGGGATTACTATTTGCTCAAGTTATGGATCAACTGGAAAATCCTCCCCATCGATGTTTCCAGCAAACTGAAATCTATTGCTGGGGAGAAACAACAGACCCCCAGTGTGCCCACATAGTCTCCTGCAACTGTGAGCTGACCTGGGAAGACTGGAGGAAGATGAAAAAAATTAATAAACAAACTATTAACTAATCTAGTCCCTCAAATATTTCAAAATAAAAGTACTTTCATCATGAATCAATAAAAACAATTATTTACAGTTGGTGGTAGCAACCACAATCTTTTCTTTCTTTCTTTTTTAACAAAGTTAAAAAGTCACAGAAGAATCAGGATTCAGGTACTTTAGATTTTCTATGCCAGCCATACAGTCATAAGTCAGCCAGGTTAGCCTGCATTTAAAGAGATTTAAGGGTTAGCTTACTAATTTAGCAGCATTACTTAGTGAAAAAAGTTTGGCTTAAAAAACCTTATATCTTCCAGTTTCAGCACTGCCTTTGAACCAGGTGCTAGTGAACCCTGAATACATATCTGTGCACACGTGACCATGGTTTCTTAACGTCTACAAACAGAAATATCTTCAGAGAGAGGTGTGGGCACTTATAAACAGTATCAGTATCACAGCAGTTTGTGTAACTTAAGTACACAACAAAATAGACACTATAAATAACAATAAAATGTCTAAAACCCCCACCAAAAACAAACATAGCAAAGAAAGCAAAGTTGGTAGCTAAAATCTCTAAAACAAGACAGAAAACATGTGAAAATGATATCAATAAAATCATTTTTATGACAGCAAAAGAAAATTAGGAGTCATTTTGATGATCACCACTGCGAAACCAGTTAGACAACCTTTAAGAGGAAAAGGCCAGAAGGCTTTTTTTTTTAAAATAAATTGTTGGAGGCTGAAAGCTAACAAGATGTGCAACTGTCTCTCCCCCTGTTACACTAAGGACTCATTTAGCCCTTTTGACAAACTTTAGAAAAGAGTGAACGTGCACACACACACACACACACACACACACACACACACACACACACACACACACACACACATTCCTTCAAATTCATGAATGCTGTGTACATTTTCTAACTAAATATTGCCTTTTTAAGGTGTGTAAAGTGACAAAGAAGAGACTTCTTGTTTAATCTTAGGATTGTACTGCATGTGCGTGAATTTACATTGTGTAATCATATATGTATAATACCAGTAATATAAAGGTAATATAATATAAAGTAATATAATAACATAATATAAATGACATATACTGGCTGAACAAGCATTGACAAAGGTCTTTTTCATTCACATCCTTTTTTCTGAACATACAATAACAATATTATTTTATTATTTTAGAGGCTTGACATTCAAGTAGTGCTTAACAAATTTATTAGACCGCCTGTCACAAAAACAAGAAAAGAAATCTTTTACAAATCTGTCAAAAACTTGTTTAAAACTAAAAAGTTAATTTGAAACATCATAATTGAAATTGCAGCAACAAAAAAAAAAATATTTTTAGCAATTACCAGTGCTGTCAATTCAGGGCAGCTGTGGCATAAGCCTCACATTAGGTGATGGTCTTTTAAATTTGTTTAGCACTGTAAATTATGACGGGAGTCCATCTTAAAAGGAATGTGTCAATAGTCATATGCAGCTTTGCTGACAAGTACAGTCTTCTTGGCAGCCAGTTAGAGCCTATACAAAGTCTTGTCCTACAACATTCTGAGGAAGTATTCCAAGTACAATACCCCGCATCTGTTTACTTATATCTGCCCTCATGATGGAAATGGAAATTTGTAACACGAAACAGCATGTGCAACAGTTTCTCCACCCCGGGCTGTCTAAATATCTCAGATCAGCCCTCTTTACAGACTTGTAAAGAAAGAATAAACATGCGTGCACGCACATTTTCATATGCAATACCTTTAGGTAGGAGTCCTGTGTATATTTTGTGTTGTGTTTTTATGATGTATAAAGTGACAAAGAAGAAATATATCTTTTAAACTAGTCACTGTACTTCATTTGCATGAAATTGTTGAACAGAACATACAAAAAAATAAAGATAAAAAGAAAGTTAAAAAAAAATATGGAATAATCATAAGAGTACAAGAGTGATCCCTTATAGTCCAGGGCCTTGTTCCAGAGGGCTTGCTGGCTGTACTTTGCAGATCTGGAAGCTATATCCATCTTTCATGTATGAGACTCCACTTTTGTAAACTAGAACCAGTTAAAAACCAAGATACTGTTTCATTATGTGTTATAGGACATGACAAAGGAGAAAAGTTCTGTGCAGTCACACATGAAGTCGGACAGATGGTAACAATATCTGCAGATTTGTTTGATTAAAGGATGTGTAACATCATGCGCTGAATGCAATGACTGTGAAATGTTTTAACAGTCGCTGACTGAATGAGATTAAAATCAAAATTCCCACTTGTCCTGATTAACACATAGTGATGTAGTGAATCCCCACCTTCCCGTGAGCCGCAGCCAATAGAACTTCACGGTCATCGCAGAAGCCCTGCCCACTTTAGCAAGTGCAGTCTGTATCGGTAGCAGGGTCCGCCCCCTGTCTCTGCAGATAAAGGTTCGCAGTCTGCTATCCCAGGCATGGATGACGGTTGTAGTGAGACATGGCAGTGCGACATTACACTCTCGACTTCAACGTCTCTACAGCAGGTAGGAGGAAGATGATCCATAGCTGACTGTAGGAGCGTCTGTCGTTACATTTCTGCATCAGGGCTGCATGCTTTGCTAGCCTGCTAATTTTGGCCTGCTAATTTATAGTCAATACCGCCGGGATTATAAAGTGCCACTGGTATGTTACCCATGTTTAGGCGCTGTATGCATGTGCCCTAGTGCTATGTTGCTTGTGCCCACCAGTACAACCCCCTGTCCGCAGGCAGGTACGGCTTGACACTGGTAGGCCACTATTAGCTCGTGAACTGTCACATCAGTATGCATATTTAATGTGAATGGCACATATTTACAGGCCAGCGTAAATGTCTGTTTAGCGGGTATCTTTGTGGATAATGCAGCGCAAGAAACTACGGTTGAAACCAAAGTCGCATCACTGTCAGTGCAGCATAAGCTTCTAATGAAGCTCAGTTAGCTTTGGCTAACATGGCTATGATTAGCCTAGCCGTGTTAGCAAGTCTCTATAATCAATAACAGAGGGCCTGAGCGAGCTCATCAAATAGTTGCGAAGAGTACAGCTTGAATTAATATAATACGGATATGTTTTATGACGTATAGGACTTAAACAGGTGTGTGTATTTCATAAGTATAAATTATAACGTCAAGTGTGAGTAATGGTTGTTTAATCATGCAGCACGCGCTTTTCGTCGACCTAAGGCTGTGACCCCGTTGTCACTCCGTATTCAGTAAACATATGTAATAAGTGGGCACCCGTGCGCTTTGAGGGCTCTGCCAGGCATTTATAGTCCAATAAAGTGGTGCATTTCTGCCATTTTTGTAGTTTTGTGCTTGGATGATCAGTAAGTGATAGTGGTGTGAGAATGAAGCTATGAAGATGCTCTCAAACTGTCATAAGATCAGTTTTATTTGCTCCCCTCTTTCAGTTGACCCTACCTCGACGGTGTCTGGTCTGCTGTCTATATTTCATGAACAGGAACTGACAGAGACTATTCATGATACAGCCGGGCATGGTTACCTTGCTACCTTTGTGGGCAAGAATGGCAGGTAAGGTCAATATTTGTCACAAATAAGTGACTCTTTAGGTCTAATTATAGCTCTTTAGCAGTAAAACTTGATTACTAAATCCTAATTGGGCAAAACATTTTGTGTATTAGGAAGTGACAACTTGAAGCTAATCTGGCTAGAGTAATGTACTTGTCAGCTCTTGCTTTTGAGTAGTTTACAACAGGGAAATGTCTTCAGATTTGTGTCTGTATAAATAAGTGTACCAATTATCCCAAAGCAAGGATGTGTTTTTACCAAATGTGGGTCTTTGAGGAGGTCTAAAACGTCTATGTTTAAGTGCTAGGGAATGTGTAATGCTTCATGATGGACTTCCTCGTAAATGCTAGGCATGCTTCTAGTCAACATAGTTGGACAGCATTCCAGGAATGTTTCAGTTAATTCTTCAAACTCAAAATATATTACCCTTCAAACTTCTCTGCAACAGAGGAACTTTTCACAGCTTCCTCTGATTGATTGAGGTTTTGCGTTGCACATGTTGTGGCTTTTTTTAGTTTTGGGTTCCTCTAACTTTGTTTTGCATCATCTTCTCTTTCCCACATCAATTCTCAGGTTTGTTGTCCTGCGCGTGCACTCCCACGGGCTGGTCACAGTTGATTTGCAGTGTTACGAAGAAGATGACATTGCACAGCTAGACAATGTAAGAGCATACACAGTACTATTGTTTTTACCAACGTTGAAACTAATAAGGGTTGAACATCTCTGGGACTATATAATGATAACCCAACCCTTGTTGACCTTAAATATCTTTTGACAGACAGTAAAGATGCCTATCAGTTACTGTCTGTGTACTAGCTTCCTGTATTCAAACAACTGCACATCCCTAATCGCAAGTGCATAGATGGAGGGTTAAATTACACAAACTATGGTGTTGTTTACTCCCTGCGTGTTTTGCATTAGGGCTGTCTGTGTAGCAATATGAAACCTTTCAGAAGTTTGGTGAAAGTGGCGTTTAAGCTGCATCTGTTCTTACTCCACAGCTTTTGAATGCACTGGAAAATAAGCTAAAAGTTCTCTTAAACGGCAATATTACAAGGATTAAAAAGTAAGTATCACTATTTTGTTCTCGTAAATGTATTTTACTTCATGGTGCAGTATTATTTATCCCCCCCACCTCCCAAAAGGCTTCCAGCCCTTTTGCGAGGAGCAAAAGTTGACCGCTACTGGCCCACAGCCGATGGCAGACTAATTGAGTATGACATTGACAAGGTGGTGTACGAAGAGGATTCTGAATACCAAAACATAAAGATTTTGCACTCACAGCAGTATGGGAATATTCTAGTTCTGGATGGAGACGTTAGTAAGTATATAAATCATGGCATGTTGCTTGCACACAAGATTTGTTTTTTTGTTTTTTGTTTTTTTTGTTTTTTTTTTTTCAAAATGACTGTTTAATATAGTAGATTCAGTCTAATAAGAATTATTTGTTTTGCCTTTTAAAAACAAATTTTTCTTGCAGACCTTGCAGAAAGTGACTCTGCCTACACCCGGGCCATCACAGGCAGTGGAAAAGAGAACTATGCTGGAAAAGAAGTGCTAATTTTAGGAGGAGGTGATGGAGGAATTCTTGCTGAGTTGGTCAAACAAAAGCCAAAGATGATCACCATGGTGGAGATATCCTTCACTGAGCTTTTATTAGTTACTTTGTTCATATTAAAGCAAACATTCACTTTTTTAGATTGCGCCAAATCACAACAGTAGCTACCTCAAGGCGCTTAGATTTGCATTATTCTCAGTGTAATTCTGTGTGTGCACCTGACTTTTCCTTAATAAAACTTCTACATTGACCAGAAGGTGATAGATGGGTGCAAAAAATACATGAGGAAGACTTGTGGTGATATCCTGGACAACCTGAAGGGAGACTGTTACCAAGTGAGTGCTCTATGGATTTTTTTTTTTTTTTTTTTTTTTGTATTTGCTAAAAACGTATTTTCTGTGACTATACCATGCACAAAAACTTGTTGCTTGCATAGTCTTTAATCTGTTATGTGGAGTGCGTTATTAATTATTTATTTTTAAAGCAGCAATAGGCAGTGACAAAAGTTTTGAAGCAGGGGTAAATTGAAGATGCATTTTGAATAATCTCCTCGTCTCATGGATTGCAGATATTAATTCAGGACTGCGTTCCCTTGCTGAAGAAGTATGTCCAAGAAGGAAGGACATTTGATTATGTTATTAATGACCTCACTGCAATCCCAATATCCACCTCGCCAGAAGAAGGTATTGATAACAATAGCCATAGATCAGGAAAGTCGGCACACAGGTGCAGTGTGAAGAAATGTTTAACTTGCCACATGCTGTCTGGTTTCTGTAGACTCTACATGGGAGTTCCTGCGTCTCATCTTAGATCTATCTATACAAGTGCTGCATCCCAGTGGGAAGTATTTCACACAGGTGAGTCTGCTCCTAATTTTACCATACAGTTCATCATTGGGGGATTTTGTCAATACTGTTTTTAAAGGTGAACTAAATATTAATTTATTTGAAACACTGTGTGAGAAAGTGGATAATGGGGGAACAATGACCAAGCATTAGAACGCATCATTTCTACTGTGTCAGGGCCTAATATTTATCTGTATGAGTCTCATGAATCTTTCTGCTACTGGCCATCAGGGCAACAGCGCAAATCTGACCGAGGCACTGAATCTGTTTGAGGAACGGCTGGGAAGGCTCTCGTGTCCAGTGGACTTCCGCAAAGAGGTGGTGTGTGTTCCATCCTACCTGGAGCAGTATCCTTTCTATCAAGTCCCATAATTTATAAAAATGTTTACTGAATTGAAGTATTAAGGCTAGGTTATCATTTCTGCTTCCATTAGTAGAGAAATTAAATAATGGTGTTTTTGTTCTTATACTGTGAGGGAGAAATTCAAAGTCTGCTTTAAAAAAAAACAAAAAAAAACAAACAAAACAAAACAAAAAAACCCAGACATTCAGGCGCTGTCATAGGTCACCTTTGCATATGGGCTGATTATTAAAATTGGGATATTTGTTTGCTGTGGTCACCTGATCCTGCCAGTGTAGTTTAGTTAGCAGGCACATTAGGACCATCTGATTTTCATAATCCAGTCAAAGCGTCTGTCTGCAGGTGCAGCTTGCACACACTGCAGCACTATGCACTCTAAACACCACTGATCTAATTGAAAGACGGTCTAACACACCGAAGCCACATGCAGGTGAATAAAGATGGTCCTCCCAGCTATCTAGCTCAGTTTCAATTCCAGTCTGACATTTATTTATTTTTGTGTACATGTGTAGTCCTTAACTCGACTATCAGATGGGTTTTTTACACCGCTTGGAAAAAGTAAACAAGTTATCTCCTGAGATTCTCAGCAGCTGGAACGTGAAGGCTCCTAATTTCTCCTGTACCCCTCAGTTGTATGCAAATTGAATGCAGCCTGAAAATTGGAGGCCACACAAAATTCAGTTTAGTTTTAAATGTTTTAAAATGTCTGAATTGTTCACCTGCCTCTGTGTACATTATTGGTGAGCTGCAGCTGACTGTTTAACACGAGTAATTTAATTTGCCGTTTTCAGTTAACAAACACTGACTGCAAAACACTCCAGCTTAAACCAGTCATGTTGGTGTGGATAAGTTATGAGAATATATATGTACAGGTTTCTTTTTCTTTTTTTTTTTTCTTTTTTTTTTTCTATAGGTAACTGAGTTCAGAGTTCACCTCGAGGCATAATTGGAGTTTTATCATCCCCATTCTTTTAATTTTACAACTTGTCAGTTGTATTGTCTGTTACTTGAGTTTTTTTTGAATGTCCACTTGCATGTGCTCTGAAGGAACTGTTGGAACACTGATTTTTATACACTGATAATGTGGATTAACTCATTTTCCCATAGGTATGTACTCATTTTCTGTAATCTTGAGTTACGAAGTTGAATGAACGTGCCTCTGCATGAGCCAGTGCACAGGTGCAGCATACCCAAAGTGTCACTTTTATGCTTCATTTTTGTTGCTGCCTTTAAAATGTGATTTCTTTCAGGTTGTATTAAGGTGGTCATGCCCAGTGGGACTGAGGGGCTTAAATCAAAGTGTTTTAAAAGGGAAACGATTCCTCCAAATTTACTGCCACCTCTGCTTGTGCTGTTTTGTCATGTTTTATCGGCACCTTTTTGTTTTTTCCTGATATAAAGTTTTTGTTAAGACTGTATTAGGTGCACGTAAAGGACGGTGAATGTAGCTTGCATATACAGTACAATGCACATTTGATCTACCCTGTGGGACATTTATTTATTCGTTATTTCACCAAATGCTGTCCTTTCCTGCTTGAGATGATTTTGACCATCATCGATTAAACTGTTTTTTGGGGGGAAACGTACCTGTGGTGTTTGACTCATTCCTCTCGATCACTGTTATCTTAAGAATAATGCAAGAGACAGGAAACGTGACTGTTTTTCTCATAAGAACTAATATTTGTCCAAAACTTAAAGTAACAGTTTGTTAGCCAAAATCTTAAAGCTGAAGTAATAAAATAAGGCGGTAGAGGCTAAAAATGTCAAACTGAGCTTAACGCCCCTGCTGCAGCTCTCTGCATTTGCGCCACTTTCCCACAAGTTTACACAGATGCCATACTAGTGACGCTGTGTGGTGTGTTAGGAAAACCCAGGTAAATAAGATCAGTGACCACCAACTGGTTTAATTTAATTGGTGTACCATTTAAACTTCACTAGTTAACTACTGGGTTCTCAGTCTTTTGACTCTAGAGTACTCTGGTACTGTATACAGAATAGATTGTTGTTCCAGAACTCTTATTATTCATTCAAATGCAACTTTGCAGCACATGGTAGGTTTGCATATTCTTTTTATAGAAAAAGCTTTCTGTTAGCAATGTTTCCAAACAAGCCATAGTTGTTCAGTCTTTGCAGGCCTCAGCATGTTAAATGCTAGAGTCTGAGATGTAGCTTTTTTGGTTTTCTCACAGTTTGAGTATTGCATGGTCTGATACTGGGAGGTCCCTCCTGGGAACGTTTACTTCTGCTACCATCTTTGCTGTTGCTGAATACTTCCTTAGATTTGATTTCAATTCATTATTCTATTGTCTATTTTATTGTCCTGAACATATGCAGAGGATATAATAGTTGATTCAAAGGTACTGTGGCTGCAAAACAAGCCCAAATCATCACCCTTCCACCACCGTCCTTGACAGTGGGTATGAGTTATTTGGCCATAACACACAGTGCCATCTCTGGTGAAAACCAAACACAGCGTATTAGCACCAAAGGACAGAAATCTTGGGGGGTTTTGGGGGGTTTTTCCCCAGATGCAACTTTGCAAACCTAAGCTGTGTTGCCGTATTCTTTTTCTAGAGAAGACGTTTCCTCTCAGCAACTCTTCCAAACAAGTCATACTGGTTCAGACATTTTTCTAACTGTACTGTCGTTACCTGAACATACCGAGGCCTGTAGAGTCTTGAGTGTTTTTGCCCCACCAGCAAAGAGCCATAGCTTCTGCTTTAATAGAGTTGCTCACACTTTCTGATGACCAGTTAATCAAGTGCATTTGATTCGTAGCATCTGGCTGCTATTTGCCCTATTAGCTTCTTTGGAAGCAGTAAGGTTGGACTTGGTTTTTCACAGCACTGCATAGAGACCAGTGAAAACTAATTTCACTTGAATGTAAAAGACAGTATGTGTGCCACCAAATATCCGATCAGTGGAGGAATCTAAAGTCTTGTATCAAGGGTAAACGCTCCAATGGCCTTTCCAGACATCGTGCTTTAGTGCATACTCAATTCAATTCAATTCAATCTTTATTGTGTGCATTGACATGGTTGTGACACATCAAAACATCTTACTTTACTTTAGGTGCTTTTAAATTTGTATGTTAGTCCATCAGAGCAGAGGTTCCCAAAGTGGGGGGCGCGGTATGAAAAGAAAAAAAAAAAAAGAGCGCTTGGACACTGTGGACAGGTTTTTGACGGGGCTCCCACACAAACGCAAAGCAGGAGATGAAGCATCGCCAAATATGTTTCCAAACCAACTTCCTTCCAAGCCAAAGACAGGAAAATATGGTGAAGCATATCTTCCCTTTGGCTTCACCTGCACAAGTGCCAAGGTAGGTCTCCCCTGCAAAATTAGTTTCCCTGCGTCGGGAGCAGCGCTGTGCTCTCCAAATCACGGACAAGCAGTATCCCACATTCTTGATCTTTAGTTCACAAACACTTCTTGTAATAACTAACTACTCCTGACATTTGTTAGTTATTACAAGAAGTGTTTGTGAACTAAAAATCAAGAGCTAACATGATGTTAGCTCTTTATGCAGTAAAGTTACAGTGGGATACAAATAATATCAGGCTGATCCTGCCGTAATTTGTTCCCCCGGTTCAAATCACGGACAAACAGTATCCCACAGCTGTTTATGTGTTTAAACCCATTTTGCACAGAGAGGCATTTTTTGAAAAATGTATTGATAGCAATGTTGAATATTATTACACAGGAAAAAAAACAACTACACATAAAATAATTACACCGTGACGCCTCTGCCTTTCTAAATGGAGGGACAGTAACTGCGTGTGTATATGCAAGCGTGTAAAACCTGAAGACAGTCAGATTAACAGTATTTTGTCTCTATCTGCCATTCTGCAATTCATCTCATGTAAACAATAACGTGGCGCACAGCGTGACGTGAAAAAAGGCACATGCCTTTGACGTTGCGTGACGAACTCTGTTATCCTCGTCCACACGTAAACGCAAAAAAGGAGTTTTAAATAATCTCCGTTTTCGGTGAATCGCAACGCCGTTTACGTGTTGACGAAAGGCCCAAACGCATAGAAACAGCTGAGTTTTCAAAAATACCCGTGTAGGTGTGGACGTAGCGTAAAAGAGTTAGTAGTATATTTTATTACTGCCTGTAATTTATTGCCGTTTACTTGTATTTGCTTAATTGTTTACTAAATGTTTGAGGTGTGAAATAAACCGCAATGGAGTTTGTAAACAAAATATGGGTGTGTGTGTTTGGAGGATGTGTTTGTGCGGGGGGCGAACATTTTTCTTGTAAAAAAGGGGGGCCTGGCAAAAAAAGTTTGGGAACCACTGCATTAGAGCAACTATGTAAGCATACATACATTTCAACACTGTTTTAAAAGTGAAATCTTTGTTATTAACTTAATGTTTTTTATTAGAAATGTAGGTCTGTGTGAAAGATTTAGTGGGTTACATTAGTGAAAGCAATTTACTTTTTGAATATAAATAATATATAATACTTTAGTGTTCAGAATATCTGTAAGAATACAATAGGGGAAAGAAGATGTTAAAACAGTAAGTTTCATTTATAAAGTCATTTAGCTAATACATATGGCCTGCAGATAGCTTGTACATAAATTACTCTGTTCATTTACATTATACTGTACAAATATTTTTTTATATAAAAAAAAGAGCGCTGAGAGAGGCGGCTTTGTCCCTCCACTATCAAGATGTTTGTGAGTGTCTGTGCCGCATGTTGATCTCGTTGAGGACCACATCCATATTTGAATCTTCATCTGCTGTGATTACTCTGTCTGCATATGGACTACCTGTAAGACAACCCTACTGTCATTATTTCTAAAAGGGAAATCGATATATTCTAAGAGTTGCAGCAATGACAGAAGAAATGCAAAAATGTCAGTTCGTACCAATCCCATCACTCTGTTCTGAAAAGTCACTGTTGAGGAAAGAGGAGCTGGAAGAGTTATTGCCACGTGAGGTACTGGAATGAAGAGATGTGTTGTTGGTCAGCGATGACTTCTTTGCAGTCTTCTGTGTTGCAGTGCGACTCCATTCTGTTAAAAAAAAAAAGACCCACATGAGGAAGGTAAACGTGATTGTGAATTGCAATCATCACACAGTCCATCCATTCTCTTCCGCTGGAGCCTATCCCAGCTGTCTTAGGGCGGGAGGCAGGGTATGGACAGGTCACCAGTCTGTTGCATGACTAACACATAGAGACAGGCAACCATTTGAACTCACATTCACACCTATGGACAAGTTAGTTACCAATTAAGCTAACCCCACTAACTGCATGTCTACCTGTACCCGGAGAGAACCCACGCGATCACACAGTCGATATCGATCGATGCTCAGACACTGAGCGGGGACAAAAAACGCTAACACTGGGAAGAGGACATGTCACGGGAGTCGGGAACGCACTGAGCAGTTATTGTTATTTTCCATTCACTGTAAATAAACGCACTGCTTGCATTCAGAGCTCCGCGCCTGGGTCCTCCTTCCTCACATCACCTTCACCAGTTTAAAGCACACAGTATAAAATGAACACCGCTAACCTGAGTTCTCTGATAGTCTCATTTTGCCGCAGCACAGATAGATCCTCCACTGCCTCCTCACGGTTTCCTTCACTGCACAGTGGAACACGAATATAAAGAAACCTACAAAACAAGCATGTTTGTTAATGCCACGTTTCACAGTGCAGTACATTGTTACTTAGAGGAGCATTTAAAACCAATTAGACAAAAAGATGTGATTGTATTTTTGTTGTTAAAATAAGAGAAGAGGATGACGTCAGTAAAAACAGTGGTTAAAATCGAGGACAAAAGAAAGGAAAACAGCAGAATTACTATGTAAACTCTCCAGTACAGCATGATTTTGCTCTTTAAATTTAGCCCACTGTTAATTTGTAGGCATCGCTACTGACATTTTACAGCATGTGCCTTATTTCCAAACACTGGAAATTCCCTGTTTTAAAATAGTTAGGTATAGAAAATGCATCCACTCAATGTTAGTTTTAATGCATTACTATTTGGGATTATTTACCAAAGCCAAAAAAAGGGATGGTTACAAATACTTAGTTGTACAACATGATATGCACGCGACACTGAAAACTGCATATTGATAATAACGTATAGTCACATAGTGCACAATAGGTATTCATCCCAGGTATTTGTTGCAGAGTAAAAACTGACCAGATTTTAGTGAAATCACCATTATTTCACAAACCAGCTCAGAAAATGTCAGCTCACCTTGCAGGGAGTTAAAGATGGCAAAGAGGTACATGAACGCCAGGTTAACCGGCCCCCAGGCAAAAAAGGCAAAGCCCCACGTGAGGCCTAGCAGGATGGTTATCCCCAACACACTGCGCACATCCTGCAGTGTGCTGCGGTGCTGCAGATTTTGAGGGTTTTGTCTTTTTATCCGGCACAGCTGGACCATAACTACAATAAACATGATGAAGTTAAATAGAAAAATGACGCAGAAATAGGCCACCACTGCCACGTAGAACGCGATGTCATTTTTCAGCCAGCAGCTGTGGGAGAGTCGGAGGAGAATTAAAGGTTGGCTTATTGTTCTGAGGTTTTATTTCATGGATTTTGTATTACTTTATGTAGAATAATGTGAAATAATGAGATTACGAATAAAGCACTCACAACTCATCAGTAGTTCCATCACTAAACCTTCCATAGGAAACAAGACCGTAGTTGTTTTTGTCAATTGCAATGACAATAATGACCACGATCATCGGGATACCCCAGCCAGCCAGCGAGAACTTCAGCATGTAGTGCGATACATTGACGTTGAAGACTTTCACAAGTGCCACATACATATGGACGGCCTCAAGTCCCATCCATGTGAAGGCAGCTAGCAAGAAGTAGTGAAGGAACCAGGCAGTGGAAATGCAAAGGCCCACGGCGTCTGGGTAGAGCGCCAGCCAGGCGTCCACCAGGAAGACCAGATTCAGCAGGAGCAGTGCAAAGCACAGCTGGATCAGGATTTTGGATGGGATGTCTTTGCGCAACTTGCTGTGGATGCGAAATTATGATGACAACATGTAAAAAATACCTCAGTGAGCAAACAAAAATGCATAGAGCTTTAGTAATAAGCAATGAATAACAGATCTAGATCATCTATTTGCTGGATTTCTATACTTACCCAAAGGCCAAGTAGGTGAGGAGGGTGATGGCCAGGAAGATAGCAGAGATTCCACAGCCGATGTATGTGATGAAGGTAAGGATGGTGCTCTGGACACGACTGGTTATAGGCTGCCTGGAGAGGTCCTTTATGAAGGAGATGCCCCCCAAAAGTGTTATTATTCTAATCAGCAATATAACCAAACATGACAACATACATGACAAAATGCATTTTGATGATCTTACCAGCAGGATGGCAAAACTGGTTAAATGGTTGCAGCCACAAATTGTCTCACTGTCCGTGCTATTTTGGACAGAACAGCCATTTGAACTCCAGCCACCGGATCTATCTGTGGGCAGAAAACAAAAACGAGTCGTGATTTCACACGTGTCTGTTTATGTTCACTGGAGTTCTTAACTCATGGCTGGACAACTTACTATTTAATGCAAAGTCCCAGAAAACACATGTCGCCACAAAATTTGCCTGTAATTTGAGAAAAAGAGTTTATCATCTCTAATTGCACATGATAGTTTTCTCTCTCTCTCTGTGTGTTAAGGGTGTGTTGCTTTTACAGCATGTTTGTGGCCAATTGCTGCTACATTTAACCACACATACATGTGTAGCTCGGTCGTAAAGCTCTGGCACGTGTAGCTCCGGCATGTGTGCGCTGCTACAAACTGGCTTGGTTTGTCTGGTTAAACCTGTAGCTGAAGTCCTTAATGCTTCCTCCAGAAGTAAATTTCTCTATGAGGACACAACTGTTGCCTTTTTATTTCCCTTTAAATAACAGTTGGTGAAACCAGGCTTACCGGAATAGGCTCTTGGTTTTTTAGGGTGATTATAACATTGTCTTGCAGTCCTGTGATTGACAGGTTGGCGACACTTGCTCCTAGGATCCCGCTATTAAGCCTGCGTACTCCCAGGGATTGGTCCTGTGTAGCCATTTAGAGACAACAAAACAAGTTTATAAAGAGTGTGTAAGTATCAGATTTAAAACACTACATTAAAAATAAACATATTTCAGCCTTTTTTTTTAAGTAGGTGTTTTTGTTATTGGTGAATAAGAAGGGGGCTGCTGGTTGAACTGTCAGACCTGGAATACGGTGCTCTTCTGGTAGAAATTGAACTGAACTCTGGAGACCTGCTGCTGTTGTTGAGATGTGAGATTCTGAGTGAGAGAGGCAGGCAGCGTGATGGAGCCCTGAGGGATCGAGGAGTTTGTTGTCACGCTCCTTCTCAGTCTGGGATTCCCACGGACCTGTAGCAAACATGGGACTCGAGCTTAACAGACTCGATCATCCGAGAGTTGTTTTTTTTTTCTTTCTATTTGGGGCAACTGGCGTCTGTCTACTAGAGATCACTAGTGACACAATGGCTGCTTATTCTTCGAAACAGTATTACACCCACATTAACAAGTGTAATCCAGGGATGTACTGACAAATCATGTCATGTCATTGTGAGGAAAAGAATTTCTGACCTAGATCACCTGGTTGTGTTTTTAAAAGGAAAAACAGGTCACATGATTAAACCTATTTGTTGTATTTTATGAGTTGATTCTGGTTTTGAATGAACCATTTTACTCTGAAAAGCTGAAAAAAATAAATTTAGTTTAATCTGAACTACACATGCAAGTACACAAAATACAAAAAATCTGAGTTAGTATATTCTTCTTCTTCTTTTAAATATGCCAATTACAACCTAAAACAATTACTCCAACCTCCCTATTAAAATAACCATAAAAAATTAATTCGACAGTAAAAAGGCACTAAATATCTTCTATAGGCTTTTCTAAACAGAAGTTGAAATGCTGCGTTATATGAGACACAAAGCACTTGTACAAAAGTGAAAGTTATTCTTCCCTACCTCTACACTGGTGGGGCTTGAGATGGAAAAACTTGTTTTCTGAAAGTTGGCGCCATCTACTGGTTTCACAGACAGCGCAACAGCCGGGGAGAAAATGGTCTGAGTCGTACCTCCAACAACCAGCTTGAGCCCCACTGTGTCAACGATCCCTATTATCCTGGTGAAAATGAATTAATAAATAATAGTACATTTCATGTCTTTAATTACAACAAGAAGCAATATTATTGGGTAAAAAAAGATGAAAATAAGAGTTGCAATTGAGGTGTTTTGTCCTCCTATGGATGAAAGAGGAAAACTGGGGTTTTGTTGGTTTTCTTTAGAGCCTATTTCTGGTTATTGTTGTGAAAATGTTCTTGAACCTTGTATTGATTTGTTTGTTTCATAATGAGTTGATTATCACACGATTTCAACTTTTAACAGTGAATAAAAACTGTACAGGTGTACTTGCAAATATTCCAAAGCAAGATCCTGTCTAGCTTTATGTTTCAGTTCATGTAGTTTTTATGCACCGCATGCATTAATAATGTAAAACCAAAATAAAAATGAAAATCTGTAACCTGTTGGAGGACTCTGACAGCACAGATGGAGAAGCACCCAGGAGATTGCTGACAATGTTGACTGATGTGTTCCCCAGCCCTATGCTGACATTTGGGCCTGACAACAGCTTCTCCAGGTCAGACACCAGCTGATTCACCTGGCTGGAGTTCAGTTTGGACACGTCTTTCGTCAGGTCAAGCAGTGCGTTGGCTCGAGCTTCAGCTGCAGTCAACACAATTTGAGGAGACGGTGACGCTATGATAAGGAAAGCATTACAACAGAGTTGTGCACGCAACTGAGGTGATCACAAACCTGACGAATTTGTTGTTGGACTTCCAGTCGTGGTCACAGAAGCATTCTGATTTGTGGTGGTTGTAGTAGTGGTGAGTGTAGGAGACTTGGTTGTAGTTGTGTTACCCGTACTTGAGTTGTTAGCGGTAGTGATAGTTGTAGTTGTAGTAGTGTTGACTGTTGTTGGCACTGAGACATTAGCAGCACTGGTGGTAGTGGTTAGATTCACTCCTTGTGTTGTATTCAGCGGCGTTGAAGTTGCATTTACAGCAATAGAAGTGCTATTAGCAGTGCTGGTGGTAGTGGTGCTGTTGGTGGTGGTGGTGGTGCTGTTGTTGTTGGTGGTGGTGGTGGTGCTGTTTGGTTGCATGGTTGTCACATTTGGGTTGGCTGTGGTGGTAGACACGTTTTGAAGATCACAGCTGTCCTTCAGCTGCACAACCACATTGTTTCCATTTTGACTATTAAAAAGAAATAAAGAAGTAACATTTTACTTTGGATCCTTTTGATCTGCTGCAGCACATTTTGCATAAATTTGGTTAGTGTGCAGGATATTAAGGTCATACAAACCAAGTGAGGCTGCTAGACTGTGCTGCAGGACAGAAATCTGCGGGCTTTATGTCAGTGCTGACCCATGTGAACTCAGACTGCAGGCTGACATTGGCTTGTAAATTTCCACAAATTGCTGTGGAAACACAAAAGCACCAATGAGAAGCTTTGCAGCACAAGTCGACACTTATTTTTTGACTGCTTGAGCTGATATTTCAGTCCTCATCTTGTTTCCTTTTGGTTAGTATACACACCCGCTCGGATCACGTGCCCGTTGAAACTGATTTGTTTCTCAGACCGAAGCACATACATCACAGCATTTGCTACATCACAGACGGGGACCTCATGGGCAAAGGCCAAAATCACGCTACAGCTTTGAAGGCTATAACTGAAAAAACAAAAAAACAACAACAACAATTTCAGCTTAGTGTTCAAATGCAACAGATGCATCAGCGAGATTTAATGTGAGTTTAGACAAATGTTCTGAAATAACATAACTGGACTCACTTTGTTGATGTGTTTGCACATGCCACGTTTGCGTCCTGTGTAGAAATGTCGGTTTTAGTGAAATAACTTTAAATGACTGTAATAAAAGAAACTACTAAAACATTTTAACATGTTAGTTTAATAATAACACATGAAATGCAAATTCCTTCAGACATAAAGTATATTTTTCCTGTGGGATGCCATTACATGGTGAGTTTCTTGTCATGTGTAAATGCACACTCGCTTTCTTCTTTCTATGAGCTTGGAAAGTGAAGTTTTGTAGACAGAGAATAGTTCCTACGTGAAACTGCAGTATTTTGTGTATTTTGTATTTTCCTGTATTTTCCTCAAAAATGAACAACTCAAAAGACGTTAATCTAGATGAATACATAACAATATTTTTACTGTATCTCCTTTAAGTCAAATAAAAAAAATCAGTTCAGTTTAATTCATTTTTTTTAGCGCTCCGATTTAAAACAAGGTTCGCCTGAAGGTGACTAAGATGATATTTCTGATCCTACCCACTTTATCTTTTTCCCTAATACAACCTAAATGCCTTACTTACATTTTAGAAACTTGCTTTTGCTCTAAATCATCATAACAGAGACAGAAAAACATAAAGGCAATAATATCATAATTTGGTGGTTGAATACCTTGTACTCAGATGCATTAATGGACACTGGACATAGACCTCTGCAAGGGAATATTACAAGATTATTATTATTTTTTGTATTTTACATGTGATAAAAAGGTATTTATTTATTTAAAAACTGGTGACAAAAAACAAAACTTACACTGCACTTGGGGAGCAAGGTGGAAGCTGTCGCAGCTGAGAAATCTGTTAAAGTTGAAGATATTAACAATGAATTGATACTCCAAGAATTTATTCATAGAATTTTTACATTAGTCATTTGTTTATTTCTATGTATTTGTGTTCTGTGTGAATGGAAGATTACCAGGTTGGTGACATTTAAATAGTTTATATTGGGATCTTGTATGGAAATGTTAAAAGTGTAGTATGCATCTAAAAAACAAAGAAACAAAAAAAGGAAAGATGATCAAGTCACCAAGCTTTCAGACTGTGTGATTTACGTCATAATGCAAATGGTTTTGATAGGTGACATCACACTAACCTGATCCACTGCAGTAATCGGAGCAGTTGCAGTTGGTTGTGGTGATGTTGCCTGAAACAAAGTCAAAGCATGATGGTTTACAGCGTGGATCAAATCAAGGCACCTTCAAAACTCTACTTTTACATTTTAGGGGAAAAATGCATTTAGAAAAAATATTTAGAAGAATCTTGTGCATTTTGCTTTTTTACAATTTTATTTATTCATTTATTCGTTTTTTAATTGGCACAGTTTATATTGCAAGTATGAAGCAACCCCGAGCTGCTGGCTAACCTGGCATACAATCAAAGGCTTAATGAGTTTCCTTATGTTTCCAGTTATTATGATAAGCTAAATTAACAAGATGCTTTGTACAGAACAGGGTTTTTAATCATTTTCTATTTTTAGGCATCGTCTAAAACACTCACAGAACAATTAATCCTATATAATCCTGAAGTGCTCTGTAGCGTGTTCACATGATTTGGTATCCAGGTATAATGTTAACTGTAATGGAACTGAGACTTAATTAATATTATTCTTTTGAAATGTGTGTTTCCTGACATGCCCTGAAGTACTTCCTGGTGTCTTTTAACACAAGTGCATTGCTTCATCAGGTTTCAGTAACAGTAACAGTCTAATTCATGTATTGATGCAATGATGTTTTTTGTTTGTTTTCATGGTTGGTCCATTTAAACTGAGCTTAACTATGCTTACATTGAATAGTTTAGAGCTCACCTGCACTGCAGTTAGTTGAATTACTTGGTGGAACCACATATGCAGCTGCAGACTCGTTACTGTAAAAAACAAACAAACAAAACCATGAACTTTCGCAAAAGTAAAGTATGAATTTAAAAAGTATAATTTATCTTTAATTAATCAGTTAACATTTAGCACTTGGGAAAGCACAGACTGCCTGTACTGAGGATCTTACCATGCTGCGTTGTCTTGACCAGTATAAATGCAGCTGTTTTCCACTGCGCTGCTGTTATTGCACGCATTTTGGAGCTGACCTGTTAAGCGACACAGAGGATTTATTACATTGCTACTTTTATAACATCCTGCAGACGTATCAGGTAGGTAACTATGCATCACTCACCCACTCTATCTGCCTTTTTCCCCAGCACGTAAAAATCAGATGAAGTGTTAGTGGCTGCACAGAGAGTGCGGAGGATACAGCATGAAGACACCGCCTGACTCAGCTTCAGCGTCACAGAGCACGTGGTGTTTCTGCAGCATAAGATCAGTGTTAATGTCGGGATCGCGAGATAAGCTTATTTCGATGACTTGAATGTCTTTACTTCACTTACCTTATTTCAGTTTTTGTCGCGCATGACACTTCCATTCCCTGGTAAAACACAAATCAGGCTAAATTCATGTGATCTTTTTAATTTACAGAAACCTACAGATACAATTAAGTGCTCACTCACTTGAAATAGGCCCGTTGTATTTATGACATTAGTGTTCGAACTGAAAAGTAAATGGAGATAACGTTAATGGGTGTCAGGACTAACTGATATGATTAGTCATCTCAGTGGCATTAGGACTGATTGTGCAACTGCGCATATGATCTCCAGCTTTATGAAAAAGTCAAACAAGCGTTGCTTATTTTGCTTAATGCTTGTTCAAGGGGATTCAAGAGGGGAAAAATACTGGAAATTCAGTGTTTGGCTGCTGTCAGCAAAGGAAATAATCAAAGTTAAAACTAAACTAAAACTAAAGTAAAGGCAGGTGTGAAAAAACCTTTTTGTTAACAATAATAAACTATAACATGACTAGAATAAAAGTAAAAAATGTGAAAAAATGAAACACTAGCTGAAAAGATTTTGTTAAGTTGGAAAACTAACTGAAATAACATAAAAAATATCCTTAGTTTGAGCTTTTTTTAGTTTGGTAAAAATGTTAAACTAGCAATGAAATTAATAAAAACTAAACTAAAACTAAATATTTTTACAAAAACTAAACTGAAATGAAAAAAACAAAGAAACTAAGTGAAACTAAACTGATTTAAAACAAAAAGTCAAAAATGAAATAACAATGAAAACAAATTTTAAAAAATACAAAACTACAATAACTCTGGATATAATCTCACCTTAAATGATAAACGTAACAAATCCTCACAGTGTGGATCAACAACACAGTTGCCACAATATATTACAGAAAATGCTCGATGAAAATTCATAATCTCATTTTCCATCTTTTCATTTATTTGATAGAAATAGTTGCACTCATACCTGCTTTGTGTCCCATTGACACTAACGTCCCGAGCTACACGTATCAAGCTTCTTTTCTGCTTTGAAGCCACTATTGTGCTGTTGCTTAGTAATGTTGTTGCAGTGGCTGTGAAGTTGCCTCCCGTAGGTGTGGCTGCTGTAGTTGTCGTGTTGCTTTGTAATGTTGTTGCAGTGGTTATGAAGTTGCCTCCCGTAGGTGTGGCTGCTGTAGTTGTCGTGTTGCTTTGTAATGTTGTTGCAGTGGTTATGAAGTTGCCTCCCGTAGGTGTGGCTGCTGTAGTTGTCGTGTTGCCTTGTAATGTTGTTGCAGTGGTTGTGAAGTTGCCTCCCGTAGGTGTGGCTGCTGTAGTTGTCGTGTTGCCTTGTAATGTTGTTGCAGTGGTTGTGAAGTTGCCTCCTGCTGGTGTTGCTGCTGAGGTTGTCCCATTGCCTTGTAATGTTGTTGCAGTGGTTGTGAAGTTGCCTCCTGCTGGTGTTGCTGCTGTAGTTGTTGTGTTGCCTTGTAATGTTGTTGCAGTGGTTGTGAAGTTGCCTCCTGTGGGTGTTGCTGCTGTAGTTGTCCCATTGCCTTGTAATGTTGTTGCAGTGGTTGTGAAGTTGCCTCCTGCTGGTGTTGCTGCTGTAGTTGTTGTGTTGCCTTGTAATGTTGTTGCAGTGGTTGTGAAGTTGCCTCCTGCTGGTGTTGCTGCTGTAGTTGTCGTGTTGCCTTGTAATGTTGTTGCAGTGGTTGTGAAGTTGCCTCCTGTGGGTGTTGCTGCTGTAGTTGTCCCATTGCCTTGTAATGTTGTTGCAGTGGTTGTGAAGTTGTTGCCTCCCGTGGGTGTCGCTGCTGTAGTGCTGTTGCCTTCTAAGGTTGTGGATCTTGCACCTGTACTATTGCTCTGTAATGTGGTTACTGCAGTTGCTGTGCTGTTGTAAGTGTTCAGTGTTGATGACGCCACTTGTGTTGTCTCATTGACAGTACTTGCAGGTGTAGTCTGTGGGGAGGTCGGTGTGGCAGTAGTTTCTGGAGGGTTTGGAGGCACGCAGTTCTCCAGCTTGGAGCTGAAAACCTGCTTGAGCTGAGGAAAAGAGCATACGGTTTGCTGACAGGATTTAAGCATTACATCTGGTGTTTTAATAAGCCTGCTGTCGTACATGTTACATACCCAGGCAGAGATTTCAGATTCATTCTTGCTCTGTCCAGTGACATCCACCGTAATGTCAACAAAGTAGTATACTGCATTAGAAAGCAAAGAGAATCATTGGCAAAAAGTTGCTAAACTCTATAACAGAGGCCAAGATACCAGCTGCTGTAACAAAGAAGCAATCTAAGGGCTGAAAAGGGAGACAAAAATAGAAGTGACTCACATGGCCACTTGAAGCTGGCTGCTCATTTTAAAATGCCAAACTATATGATTAATTTCCGTGGCTAATATTCTCCTCTGTGGTAATTGTAACAGGGGTGGAGTTTAAGATAGTTAGCTTGTTTTTGTGTTGTTCTTGCCATTTGGAGCACTTTTGTTCTGTTCCAAATTATACGGCTTTCATGGTGGTTAATTTTAACAGGCCATTCAAAAATGTGCCCCAGTTTTGAGAAATGTTTGTATTTTTATTTAGCCTAATTTACTTAAATACTATTAGCTGTACAAGTCAACTACAGTGGGGGAAATAATTATTTGATCCCCTGCTGGAAGTGTAAGTTTGCTCACTTGCAAAAAAAAAAAAAAAGAACAGCCTCGAATTTTTAAATAAATAAATAAATTTAAAAATTACATAAAAGTTATGAATTCATTTGTATGTCATTTAGAGAAATAAACATTTTTTCTACTACCCAACCAGAATTCTGGCTCCCGCAGACTCACTGCGTTCCCATGTGACACACAGATTTCAATACATCAATCAATCAAGTGCAGATTCATCTGCTCTCAATTCATTATATGTATAAAGCGCACAGAATCAGTTTCTTTCATTTTAACCTCTCCACCATCATGAGCACAACCAAAGAACGGTCAAAGGATGTCAGGGACAAGATTGTAGACCTGCATGATCATCCTGGGGGAGGATAAGCACCTAAATCATTTAGAAAAGCCTTGGGAGAAAGTGCTGTGGTCAGATGAAGCCAAAAGGGAAGAGAAATGCTGAGTATGACCCAAAGAACATCTTCCCACAGTCAAGCACGGAGGCGGAAACATCATGTGTTGTGCTAGGTACAGGAGGACTTCGTTGCATTGAGTGGCTATAGACAGGGTCATGTACCATAAAACCTAGGTTGATAACCTTCTTCCCTGAGCCAGAATACTGAAGACGGGTCATGGATGGATCTTCCAACATGACAGTGACTTAAAATATGCTGCCAGAGGAACAAAGGTGTGGCTAAAGAAGCATATTAAGGTCACGGAGTGGCATAGCTGGGCTCCAGACCTCAGTCCTTAAGAAAATCTTTAGAGGGAGTTGAAGCTTTGAGTTCTCAAGCAGCAGCTAAGAAACCTAAAGGATTTAGAAAGTTTCTGTAAAAGAGAAGTGTGTCATGGTTCTGGGTGTTTTGTCCCATCATGTTGAGTTTCATGTCCCTTTTGTATTGTGATGTTCTAGTTTATATAGTTTAAGCTTCACTTATTTCTGTTTGAATCCTCTGTGTTTCCCTTTTTCGTGCTTTTCTGTTTAGGTTCCTGCCATGTCTGCTTCTTCCACGCTATGTTGGTTATAGTGTCGTCCCTTCAGAGTATGAGTCTGTCATGCCCCCTGCGTTTAAGTCTCCCTCCCCCTTTGTGTGTCTCAATGATGTCTTTGTCTCCCGTCATGTCCTCTGTATGTGTTTCATAGTTATGTCCATGTCTCGTCTCTCATTGCCACTTCCCTGTTCCTTGTTAAGTCTGAGTGTTTTAGTCTGTCTTTTTGCTGTTTTATTTTGAAAGACTCGTGGTCTATGATCAGTGTGTTCAGTTTTGCTTCCCCTTTGGCGACATGTTCATTTGTATCAACTGTTTTCCGCATGTGTTTCCACTTCTCCTGATCACCTCCTGTCTGTATATACTGTGTGTGTCATGGTCTCGTGGCTCAGCGTCCGGGGAACCACGGGATGCTGCGGTGGCCACACCCTCGGGCTG
Organism: Oreochromis niloticus; assembly: GCF_001858045.2. Taxonomy (NCBI): domain Eukaryota; kingdom Metazoa; phylum Chordata; class Actinopteri; order Cichliformes; family Cichlidae; genus Oreochromis; species Oreochromis niloticus. The sequence goes on along the minus strand of NC_031975.2, from coordinate 12,998,856 downwards.
CGCCATCTCCTACACACCTGCATCCCATTCGAGGCAATCACTGGGGGACTATTTCCCCCAGATGGCTGCTCCTCGCCAGTCCGTTAGTCACCCCTCGGTGGTAACTAGGCTCTTCGTAAGTTCTGCATTTACTGGAGAATTTCGGAATTCATCTTAATATTGTGTCCGTGTACTTAGAGAACGACGTTCGGCGCTGGAATCCTGCCACCTACTTGTCCCCCTGCTTGTTCGCCTCCCATCCTCGTTCCTGCCTCCTCGGACTCCCTCCACAGACTCTTCCCCCTCCGAGTTTCATGGTCCAGCTCTAATCGTAAGCCCTGACGTTTAACTTTGTCTGGCTGTTACGCGCCATTCCTCAGTACTCTAGTAATTGTGTTTCTCCTGTTGCAGTTTTCCCACGGTCCAGATTATGGCGCTCCAGGGCTTTGTGTTCCCAGTTTTTCCCTGGCTTGAGTTTGTAGTTTTGGTTCCCTTGTTTTCATCAAGTTGCTTTGTTTATTAATAAACCTGTACATAGTTCTAAGTGGCTGCACATTGAGTCTGCTTCTGGGTCCTTATCGTAAGTGTACACTGAGGTCTTTGACAGTGTGAGTTTTCCCCTGACCTTTGTTGTTGCGTCTGCTTCCCCCCCATAGCTCTTCTGTGTTCCTGCCGTGTTTCCAAGGTTTATCTAGCGTTTCTGGTTTTGTCTTGTTTTCTTAGTTTCCCCCCTGTTTAGTTTTTTATTAATAAATTTCACACTTAAAATTAATTCCCGTTTTCGTCTTACTGTGGTCTGCATATGGGTCCTCACATAAAAGAATCCACACAATCTGCCTCCGCATATCGTGCGGAGTCGGCCCAAATCCTTCCTGAGGTGTGTGCAAACCTTGTGACCAGCTATCAGTAAACTTGTTATCTCTGTGCTTGCCAACAAGGGGTTTCTCAACCAAGTACTAAGTCAACCAAGTATTCTAGTTTTGCTTGAAGATCAAACACTTATCTCACTGAGTGACATTCAAATCAGTAACACAGATAAAACAAACGTTTTTCCTAAAAAGCCAAGGGGTGAGCAGATTTTATCAGGGTTCATTTACCTGATATTTGTGGAGCTGTAGTAGAAACAGTGAAAGGGGAAGGAGTTGTAGTGGTCTGGTTGCAGGAAGCTTGCCCTGATTGGAAAAGAAAAAAGTTCTCAGTTACCACTGTTGACAACTTAATTTTGGTACCAAAAGCCAATCGTGTGTATTGAACACTAGACACCACGTCAGTGTTGATGGACATTAATATGATCCAGTTTCAGTGTACGCACTCAGAGTTCATAATGTGGTTTTTAAATCCTACACGCTGGAAAATAGGAATTCTGAAATCACTCTATTTTTCAGTTTTTAAAAAAACAGAACACTTCTTTAAAAATCAGTGCACTTTATGGTAGTTGTACAAAGTCTTTGAAATACATTTCCATTCCCTCACTTCCTGTTCTCTGTGTGGTCTTTTTTAGTCTTCTCCATTTGTGCCTTTCTCAGAATAGCAGTCTTTTGTATGACTAATAAGCAAAACTAGACTAACAGGTTACAGTATATTATGAAAGAGTTCAAGGTATTTGTGTGCGTACTGTATGTGTGTGTGCGCGCGCATGCCATGCATTGCAGGTTATAATTAGAGGTTCAAAGCTGTCGGTCCACTAAACAGCCGCCTCCGCTCAATTGTCTGTCTCAATTGTCTTCGTGTTTTTTCATGTCTTCTGTGTCACAGCTGATGTCAGAGCATACCTGCTAAGAGGACAACGATGACCACCAGGTGTGTCTGCAACAAGTGGAAACATCTGATAAGGGAGCCTGGCTTCTTCACCCTGTTACATAACAAATAAAACTGTTCTTAATAAATAAGTTTAGTAAAGAAACACAGGGGGCTAAAGCTTTATTCTATTTATTCTGACATATGACAGAAGAAAGAGTCAGACTGAGTCATACAATAAGCCCACGCTAATCACCATCACACCCATGTTAACAAATGCTGAAAGGCTGTAATTAAAATGTGTCTTAAAGGTTTTATCTCCAGTTCTGGTTGGTACAGATGAGTAATGCCAAATGAAACACTTGAACGATTTCAAGATAGTGAGGGTGGTCTGACAGAACAAACTCATTACCTTCAAAGTGCACATTATGTATGGAGTACATACACCACGAACAAATAGCTATTTGTTCATGCTCATTTTAATCTCTTATTATTAGGCAGCAAATAATTTGCATGTACAACTCTCTAAACTTTGCTTCCTATTTTTTAAAATAACAAGCAGAATAACAGTGAGTAAGTGGACTGACTGTATAACTAAATGTCTTCTTTCACATCCATGGAAAGCGTCATTGTTAGTGGCACATCAGGTGCATCCTCTTCTATATTCTTATATAACCAGTAACATCAGTCCTTAAAAAAATGTGTGAATACTTTGCAAATACAGAATAACAACAAATAAAAAATGTAAATAATTCAATTATGTGATTGAAAAAATGACTTTAATGTTATTTGATGTAGATCAGAGGTTTGCAGCCGCATAAGGAAGTGATTTATAGATATGAGCGTATCTGTATGAACGATCTGGATTAATAATCCTTACTGAAACCAGATCCAGCTGCTGTTTCTGAGTTAAGATGTGTTTCCCTCCACATTAAGGAAAAGGTGATACACCGCCACTTCCACCACCTCCACCACCACCACCGCCACCATCTCACTTTACCTGACTAAAGGAGCAGATATTTGCTGGCAAAGAAATCTGCCTGAAGAAATCCTTGGATCCTTCATGACTCTGTCTTCATTTTCGTGGAACATAGCTTCCCATAGGCGAAGTAAAACGTTCAACAACAAACATTAATCTAGCCAGTGCTCTCGGCTGTGTGCTTTGTCAATTCTCCACCACTTTCTCATGCACAATCAATAGCTGACACACGTGGCACGCCCCTGAGACGTCAAGGTGAGCGGGTGGACGTCACATACATTCTCTTCAGCTCTGGCACCTTTGGTTCAACATTTCAACACCTTCAAAAGAGGAAGCCGTCCGATTGTACAACTAGACTCAAAAATAATAACAGGGTCCGATCGTCTGCCTTTAAAGTTCCCTGTAGGTTTTTGGAAGGAAGAGATTTGTGTGTTTCTTTTTCTTTTTTGTTTGTCAGTACAGGTGTGCCTCAGGGTGTGTCATAAACCTGTGTTTTCAGTAATAGACATGACTGAAAGTGTTTCCAGGGCAACACTGCAGGGCTCTAAGATTGTGGCCCTGACTGCGACGAAAGAAAAAAAAAAAAAGTCACGCACCATTACACTGTAAGTGCCTGTGTTTCAGGACTGTGAGCAGTCTGTCAGAGTCTGTCTGTCACACACCACCACATTTATTTCCTTCTCTGTTCTGCCGCTTACGCTTGTATTTAAACAAGGAAACGCACCGCGAAATACAGTTACACCCTCAAAATGTGGGTGAAAGCACTGTACAATATTCATGGTATAGCTTTAAAACGCTGACATTGTCAGAGATTCTGTTTCTGATCTGAATAATATAAGGCTGTGAGGACTGTGGACAGATAGATAGATAGATGGATAGATAGATAGATAGATAGATAGATAGATAGATAGATAGATAGATAGAAAATTCATACATACAATAAATGGGTTTAATTCCAACACGGTTCACATATTTCTTTTCAATATAGCTGGAACCACAAAAAGAAGCTGTAGAGTTGTTGGTGTGTGTAGCTTGGATGGGGTTTAGGTATTTTCTCTAAGCCTGGGTTTTGTCCAGGTGCTCTGCTGTCCTCCCAGCTCTATTTCTATCTCTTTGGTTAGGCTCCAGCTGCCCAGTGATACTAGTTGGATAAGCTTGTAAGAGAGTGGCTATATGATTAGAGATGTTGCTAGCCAGATTTTTTTTTTTTTTTTATCCTTTAGCTACTTCCCCCTGTTTTTAATGTCTTTGCTTAGCTAGATAATCATTTCCTAGCTGCGGTATCGTGCTAAAGATACAGAAATGAGCAGTTTCTATGTTGCTCCTCACCAAAACAAGAAAATTAGTGCATATTTCTCAAGATGTTTAACTGCAAAAACAAAGCCCTTTTTTTTTTTTTTTTTTTTTTTTTAGAAATTGCTTTGGCTGTTACGTTAAAGCTTTAATATCTAATGGTCACATTTAGACATAATTTGAATTAAGATGCCTCCCGCTGAGCTCTTCCATTGCAGGTATTATCAGTCTGGTATCCTGCTGGCTTTCTGTTCCACAGCACGCTGTTATGCAACTGAGTGAACCTTTTCCATTTCCCCCCTCACATTCTACATCCACTAATAAATTTAACATATTTCCATGCCATTGCCTTGGAGACTCAAAGCCCTTTGGGGTTGCGTCAGGTAGTCAGGTAAATTGCACCAAAATAAGCATGCGGTATGGCTCACTGTTGTGACCCCTTGTGAATAAGGGAGTGGCTGAAAATTTCTTTCTTTTATTTCCATGCAGTTATTGTGTACCAAGATATTTCATTTTGTATAGAAAAACCTATGTTGCTTTCAGGACTATGTGCAGCCTGCAACTTATTTGCATGTAAGGTCAGATGTGTCTATTTTATAATTCGTGTCAACCTGTGAAGACCATTAGGTTTCATATTGTGGTCATGAGAAGGTGTAGGTATGATTGCATGATTTTGATACCAAGTCGCTAACACAGGGCAAACATTTGACACCTGAAGAGCCAGGAATTCTGAGGAAAAACAAATGCTGTGTTCTCCTGAACATGCTGTAGTGTTTTTGGTTTGATCTGCAAAGAGTGTTCAAGATATTCACAGTGGTCAGTAATAAAACACACTACTATCAAATAGATATGGATCTAAAGCAGTATCCCTTTTCCCCACTGTGAATCCATAGAAAAAACATAATGTTCTACAGTAGATACTGCAAAAAGGGAAATTTCCTTTCATTGTACTGTTTATCTGCTACTTAATTTCTTTGGTGTGGTATGAATGGCCCTGGGGGAAATACAATTAAAAGTCCAAACTTTATGACCTTTTTCACATTTTCCCATTGGGCTAGATTGGGGTGTTAGCCAGGCTGATTAAGCCCCCCGAGTCTTATCTCTGAAACCATTTAAACTAAATCTTTTTGAAATTCAACATATTCAGCAAAACACACCATTTTCTGTCCGGTGATGATGATATTAAACATGAACTTGTTTATAAGCGCTCCACTGGGCCCTTTCAGTTGAAAGTGTGATGCACTAAATATCAATAAAGTTCAAGGCAAAGAGAATGTGAAGCCTGAGACAGACATTTAAGAGCATACACATATTTATTTTCAACATGTACAGTATTTAAAGAATTTGCCATTTTGTATCTGATCCAGCAATAAAATAAAATCCTAAAAATGTTTATATATTTTGGATTAAAACTCTTTCTGTTATAAATCAGGCATGCCAGAAACACACATAAACATTCATTAAAATATCAGCCGTTCACTTCCACAGCCGCTCTCAGATTTTCTCCAAGTTACAGCCAAACACTTTTTCATTAGACATCATGAAGGACATCTATACTCAGCAGACTCGAGGTTATGTCATTAGTTATTATTATTATTATCCATCTGTTTTTGTTAATTTGTGCAATTGTGACAAGAGTCAAAAAAGGAACAGTTCTTTTGTTTTTTTCTGCTGCTCACTTAATGCGCTATGCATACATGCTCCAGTAAATGATGTTGAAGAGCAGGTAAGCCAGTGGGAATAATACCCTGGAGTATGAGTCGATCATGTAGCTGTTGCTCATAATGAAGCTGAGGTTTTGTTTTAAAGGGTGCTTGCGACGTAGCCTGGTGCCTTCTGTGGGTGCGGAGACAGTCGAGTTTCGAGACTGGATGTTCCTTTCTGTATTTGGGGTGCTGGCGGGGAGGGAGGCCAGGTCAATTTCATTGTCGTGGAAACACCCATCAAAGGCCATAGCCTCAGCAGCATTGTAAGAGGTGGGCATCTGCAGAGAGAGGAGAGCAGATCACTGTTAGTTTCTGGGGATTGCCTTATGGCTGCACACCGGCTTCTGTGGGCTAAATAGGACAGGAGATTTGAGAAGATTTTAGAAAGAAGTTGACCTTTGCTCTCTTCAGCTTCTTCATCTCCTCCACTGTGGTGAAATAGTTGACCGCAGCATACTCGATGACTGACAGAAAGACAAACAGGAAGCTCGCCCATAGATAGATGTCTACAGCTTTTACGTAAGACACCTGTGGCATAGAGGCCGACACACCGGTGATGATGGTGGACATTGTCAGTACGGTGGTGATGCCTGAATACAGAAAGACCAGTTGTGACTGTTGCTGTAGAAACATTGCAGAGAATAATGTGTCTTACAAACAAGTAATAACAAGAAATTATCCTTTGAAGACCTTTTATGTACCAATGTGAATTCAGTGTATGAACAATTATGCCATAAAAATCACAGCAAATGTGATAATGTAATCGAAATAATTTAGTTGTGGTAAAGGGCAGTGGGCTTGAAAGGGCATATCCTTTATCATCATCCTCAGGGTTTTGACAAGCATATAACCATGCAAGTGTATTTATGTTCACTAATTACAGTAGGCAAAGTCATTATTACATCATTGCTGGATGCAAACTAGCTTAACTCTGATTTAGTGCTCTTTTGCTCGTAAAGCTTTTAGAATTGGAATTTGGATCGGAGTCTGATTCCAAAAATAGCCCAGGCGTAATGATGGCGTCTCCTTGCGTAAGCTAACTGTGTAGGAGGGGGAAAACATAGATGGTGAACCAGCAGACACCCTTGGATACACTTATTTGCTTTCTTGCTGAGCGGCAGATCAGAACAGTGACACTCATCTCTCCTATCCATAAGCCAGGAAATATCTACTGTTTGGCTGCTGGGAACTTCACTATCATTGTCATTGCAGGTCATTGCACCCAAGTGAGAACCTATTGTAAAACAATGATGTGAGGTTTTTTTTAAAGTAATGATATTGCAAGTGGATGGATGGATGGCTGGATGGATGGCTGGATGGATGGATGGATGGATGGCTGGACGGATGAATGGATGGACGGACGGATGGACGGATGAATGGATGGACGGATGAACGGATGGATGGATGGATGGACGGATGGATGGATGGACGGATGGATGGATGGATGAATGGATGGACAGATGAATGGATGGACAGATGAATGGCTGGATGGATGGATGGATGGATGGCTGGATGGATGGATGGATGGACGGATGAATGGATGGATGGACGGATGGACGGATGGATGGATGGACGGATGAATGGATGGACGGATGGACGGATGAATGGATGGATGGACGGATGGATGGATGGATGGATGGATGGACGGATGAATGGATGGACGGATGGAAGGATGGATGGATGGACGGATGGATGGATGGATGGACGGATGGATGGATGGACCGATGAATGGATGGACAGATGGACGGATGAATGGATGGACGGATGGATGGATGGATGGATGGATGGATGGATGGACGGATGGGTGGGCTGTTACCTGTATTAAACAAATGAGATCAAAATCGGTGCTCAGAAGAACTGCTGCAACTGGTTCGTATTCCTTTATTGCAAGGTGTCTTTTGGGCATGATTTTGCAACAATGATGTGAGTTTCACTAACTTATAACATAAGAATCTTGTGAACAGGATATTTTAACCCAAACCACACTACTTTCCTGAACTTTAACCAAATAGCAATTGGAAAGAGAAAGAAAATAACAAATGAAATCATAACAAAATGTGCAAAGCACGAAGCTACCAAAATACCAAGCAAACTGGGGTCTCCTGGTTGACAAACTTCCTCCACCCCTTCCTCCTTATGGGGAATTTCTCACAGTTTAAATATGGGCAATTAGATCTCAAAAACAAGATGTAATTATTTGATGAGACGATGTGCTTCCTGACTGACCTATGCCTAATCTCTCCAGTATTTGGCAAACAAGAGAGTGGAATCAATCTTACCATTTCACTCTCAAAAAGTTAATCAATGGAAAGATGAATTTAAAGTAAAAATTAGGCATGGTGATATTTTCTTATCAGTCCGGATGAAAATACAATTTCGGTAATTATTTATGTGGGTTGTATTGGCTCAATGGCTTAGTACCCAGAGAGACACGGGCAGGTACGGCCCTCCTGTCTATCCAGAAAGACACCCAGGACAGCATCACCATCAGCATTGTGGGAAAGTACGTCTGAAGCATGAAGAAGAAGATATGCCGCCTTAGAATGAAGTTTATGTAGAGCCGATTGTACCAACCTGAAACAGATAAATGGACACAGTGGAGGTGGGGCAGGCAGGTGGAAAGCAGGGTGATATCAATAACTGACAGGAGAAAATAAGCTTGCACAAGACTGTGTAAGTTGTCCTTATTAAAAATAAAATTGCAACATGAACCTACGGGGAGAACCTAGAACTCAAATGAGAGAGTAAATCTCTTTAATGCTGGAGTTATATAACATCTTCATAGATTTGTGTGGAAACCTACAGTATCCAGATTGTTTAAATCTCTCTGGCTCCAATTCTAGCTTTTCTTTCTACACAGACAACAATAAACGGAAACTGGGTTTCAAAAAGTAGACCCCGCAGTCATACAATTCTAAAACACCTTGAATAATCAATACCTTTCTGCTTTGCAGAGAGGCATTGATTCCCATGTCATCATTTTGGAAAATGTTGTTATTTTCTTTCTCACAGAGAACTTGAACAATCAATAGCACTCAGTCATGTCTGTGTACATATAAAAGCTTTTGCCTGTACACAGTTACTGTAGCAAAGCATTATGACTGGAAATGGGAATAATGTGTTCATTGGTAAACTGTTCAGATGCCGGTTATTGGATTTTGTAGCCTTTGCCGGGTAAGCTGTTTCCACAAGCTTGGACAAGTTAATCAACTGCTGGCTGCATCTCCATAGAAAACGACTGTAAGAGTGGTGTCAAATCTTTTTATGTAATGCGTATTTTCCAAAATGTTAAACTGTTCCTATTTAGAAAAACAGTAGGGGTCTGGAGCACTCTGGTTGTTTTCAAAATGAATACATCTCAGAGTGTCCGCAGACTCCTGCCGGACATACCAGTGCTGCTGTAGAAGGCAAGCCCAAAGGAAGGCTGGAAGTCTTCAATAAAAAACTGAGAGAGCACAATCTCGTCAGTCCTTAATGAATCGTTCCCGTTCTTCCAGTAGAGCATTAGGTCGTTCTCATTGTAAGCATCTTCAAGAGAGGAGAGAAAGAGGGTGGGCGTTTGGGGTTGGACACCTTCACGTATTGCCTCTCTTAGAAGTTTCATGGATGTTTCTCTCAGAGGAGAGGAGAGAGCTGCCAAAAATGGAACTACCAACTCTCCCCTGAGATCAGGATCCATGATTGAGACACACAGAGTGAGAGAGAGAGGTAAAGACAGAAAAACAGGATGGAAAGACGAAAGAATTCCCAAACATTGCAGTAAATCCTGCATCATGAGGATAGACAAGCATAATGCACAGAGGCTGACTTGAATGACCTGAGGATTATAAATCATTTGTGCAAAAGGGGGATGGTGATGTTTACTGTGAGTATGAAGTAAGGTAATGCACTCTGAGCTGTCTCTGTCCCAACTATATAACATTCAAGCATATCCAGTTGCGTTTTTGTGCGTAAAATAGATAGTGTTTGAAAATTTAACAAGCTAAAAGCTTTCTCTAGCCCAAATTTTTTAAATTACATAATAGTGCATCAAATGTTGTGTAACATGTTTACCAGCGAAACATGTCAACACAAGAACAAGTACATTTAATGTAGGAATTAACATTATTACTCTGCAAACAACACTGAATATCCTATTAGGTATTTGCAAGCAACCACGATGTCCCAACTGCAGCTTAATACTCACAGCTCTCCAGCTCCAGAGAGCAGTTCTGTGTGTCCAGAGGGAAACTGCTGAAGTCCATTGAGCAAAGAGCCGTCACAGTGATCCTGAAACACAGCTTTCAGTTAAATAAATACCTACATAAATATTGCAGTAATCTCAGTGTAACAGTGTAAAATAAAACTACTGGATTGAATTGATCTGTTCATTCAGTAACAGCATCTGTGCCTGACACAGTTTGTGGCCGCTGTGGGCCATTTGGGAATTTGCGCCATATTGTCATCATCTGTGACTGAAATGGATATGTTGAATGCCGTCTGGGAGCTTACAGTCCACCTTCTCATATTCACTTCATACCCTGTCCACTAAACTTGGCTGTGGTGATGTTCATGCTCATCAAACAGTCTTAGTAAAATTTAAGCCATAACTCATCGTATTAGGACATGTAAGCTTAAAACTTGATGGTTTAACAGTCCTTGCTAATTTGTATATACTGTGCAAGGGGTTTTGGTGCAAATGCCTTACTTGGTCCGGTTTTTGGCAAACAGCACCCCTCAGGGCTGAAAACTGAAACCAGCTGGAGCAAACACCAATACAGTTTCTCTAATGGCCATTTGAGCCTGGCCCCAAAAGTAAATCGATACCACAGGCTGTGTGTAAAACACAGATGTAGCCACTGTGACGTCACCGATTGGTGGTCTCATTTTGAAACTGTGTGTTTGTGTTGTGTTTTGAAGCCTGATGTCACAAGCTTCAGCTCGACAGAGAAATCAATACACTATGCTCATAAGGTAACAATATGCCAATCACAACCCCACCCTAAAACATACCCAAGTTCATCCTCCTTTTTGACTTGAGTGGTGACCATAATTCACAAAGATAATATTTAGAGGAAGCAGTAGGCTCCTTTTCCTATAGACTTCACAAGAATTCCTTAAAGAGTTGCCCCCTGCTGGCCACTAGTAAGAAAGCTGAATTAATGCATGTCTGCATTATCTATATTGGCACATCTTCACGTGCAGGTAATTGTCCTAACACTTATTCAAAAAAGAATGAAATCCTTTAATAATTAATGTTAATGTTAATCAGTGTTAATGTTAACATTTTTTTTATTTTAATGTTGACACTATTTATCAGAGACTGGAGTCTGTGGATGCACCTTACTAGCTAGTGTTAGCTAATACTTTAGCATCCCAATCAATTTCATCAAATTTAGGCCCTTCTAATTTCAAAAAGACAAGATAATGACAGCCAGTATTAGCCATTATTTTCGCTACTGGCTAATGACAGAAAATGCAATTATAGTGATCTCTCTGTGAATACAATGAGACATATATTATCTTTTTTTTTTTTACCTAACACTGTAGAGAATATTTCCATCTGGATAAACCCTCAGCATGATGTTCTCCATGGTTGTATCATGGATAAAAGAACGCTTAGAGTGGACAAAAAACACATCTGGAACCCAGATTTTCTTCACCAGACGTGCATCGAAGGTCCGACTCTTGTTGTTGCTGGAGGGGAAGGCCAGCCGATCATCTTGCCAGTAATGCCTCAGGTAGAGAGTCATGGTGAAGTCCTACAAAAAGAAAAAAAAAAATACCGCTCATGTTCAACAGAGAAAACAAGTCGGTTTCTTTTGATTTGATTAACTACTGAAATCTAAAAGGTGCGTACCATGTTTACTTCAGAAATGCTGTCAATGCTCTCCACCTGGACATCGATACCAACAGGCAGGGCTGAACCTGGACAGATGTTGTAATGGATCAGTTGGATAACATCTGTTTGTACATCTGTCAGAGATTACCAATGTGTAAATCCCACTTCTGAGCTATATGCAGAGATAACCCTAGTTTATACAGTCATGATACACAGTACAGTATAAATATCTGTGACTGAAGCAAACATTTTTATGTTCACATTCTACATTTTTGAATGTCAAAGGAACCATTACCTTACACTAGAAATCTTTGTAAATGCACAACCTCACCTTTTATTTATTTATTTTTTTTGGTTCACAGTAAAAATCAACTCCTCAAAATGTCGCTTTACTTGAAATGCATGTTTCAGTGACTTTTCTTTACAGTATTTGATTTAGACAAAGGTGTCGAGCTCATGCACGACACCTTAAATGAACGCTGCTGCTCAGTTAAGAAGATAAAATGTCAAAAAAATTGTTTAATTATTTATATATCTTCACTACTTTCTTGGTTAAGCTGTTAATACTGTAACAGAAATATGTAATACTTAGCTCTCTACTGATTCGGAGAAATTACATCAACTACATCAATTCGTGTGACCCCATACGGTACATTTAGTTCTGGGAAAATAAGCAAATCTTTTCAAATCTAATCAGGCCTATGGGAGAGGTAGCTCACTACCTACATGCCTATAAATTTCCCTGAGGTTACATAGTCAACATGCATGTGTGGATATTCAGCAACACTCACTAATTCATTATGTTATCTTCAAGGATCCATTAATTGAAAATCTGCCACATTGTATTATTACATAAATATCCAGGGTAGTGTATAGTAAGAAGAATGGTTCTTGTCATTATCCTGCGGCACAATACGGTTAATGTATGATTTGAACTGTAAACACCAGCTGTTGTTGTTGATAATGTCAAGTTTAGGAAGAAAAGGTTGAAGTAAATAAGAAACAAAAAATTAGGTCTCGAACTCTACTCTATTTTAAATAAATATGATGTTTTAGGAGTATCATAGTCACAAAGTAATTTAATGAAACAGAACAAACAAACAGAAAACAGAAAGATAAAGTGTTTTTTCAGTTCGTAACCACCACCGATTTGCTTGGCCCAATAAGCTGAATAACAATGATTTAATGACAATGTTCCAGTCATGCAAACTGATCAAGTGATGGGTAATCTTACTTTTAATACTAATTTGTTACAAAACAAGATTATTGCTATTAAAAAACAACCTGTTGCTCTACCCAGTGAGAAAAGTAACTCATCAGACAACCAAAATCCCCTCTGCAATTAGCTTTGTGGTTCTAGAAATTCTACATCCTACTACGTTTACTATAGTTAAAGTGAGTTGATTTTACCTCATTGCACAGCAGGTTAGCACTGGCAGAATACCCTCAATCATCTCACCAGCAATAGGCTTGTTAGTTTCCTTGAGAGTGACAGCTTTAGTCGTGGTTTAGAAGCAAATACCTGGGTATTTGCAGGTACAGACATTCATTATCACCTGACAACAAATAATACAACTACTTAATGCCCTCTGTATCCAAGTTTGTGTCAGTCAAGTCATAAAGCATTCAGGCAAAGTCTTGTAATATGCAGCTGATTTCCAGTCAGAGGAACATCACTAGTGACCTAATCACTCTGATGCTCAATAACACGTAACACCCAACACTGTTGTCACAGCACAACAAACCCATGGTGCACGCCTGCAGGTGTCTTAGGGAATGGCATTGATACAACAATAGATTTTTGCTGAGCTGACAAGCAAATGTCGTTCAGAGGCTCTCATTCACCAGTTAAAATCTTCCAAGAACTCTTAGGCAGACGTAAACATCTGTGTAATCCGCTGAAAAGACTGAGACAGACACAAAACAACTTGTTTTGCCTCCTGACTGGAAAAAAAATGAATTCAAACAGACATTACAAAAGAGGGTGACCACTGTGAACATGCAATAGAGAAAGTGATTACTGTGCAGGGTTTCTTTAAGGTAATGGCAAAAAAGACGCAAAAGATAAAAAAAATCCAGACCTGTGATTGGAAGCACACACACACACACACACACACAGGGAGAATTAGGAACACAGTTCAGATTATTTTATCCGTGCTACCGCAGTCATTGTCTCTCAAAGCAGACAATCTAGGTCACAAAGGGCTTTTTGGGCGGCATAATACCAAAAACAGCACAGTAACCTAAATCAACCTACTGAGTTACCATTAAAGCACACTTAAAAAAATGCTAGGAAAAATATTTGGAGTGAGAAAAAGTTAAAATAAATGTATAATAAATACAAATAAATCCAAAATAAATACAATGACCAAGTGTGTGAGTGTGTGTGTGTGTGTTACCTCCAAAGCCAGGGCGCATTGCGAAGTCATGGTCTTCAATCCGAAGCAGCTGCTCAGACTTAATTAGCAGAGACTTGGTGCTGTCCAGCTTCTTCATCTTAAGATCCACCCGTCTGGAAAGCAAAGAGGAGAAATAACAGCTTAAGTAAAATCGTTGTCTCTGTCTAGATTTCTTTCTAACAAACACTTAAAACAGCGCTGACATCTGCTCGATGGTGTTAGTGATGGTTAAATGGACTTTGATTAAAAGCAAAGGCCGTAGCCAAAGGGAGATGAGTACTTTTGCTTTCCACTGCATTCTAGCACACGTGTAACTCAGTTTGATATTGTGGAGCCTCTTTCATTTATATCTGACTCCCGAATGGCTTTAGTCACTGAGAGGATGTCATAGTTATGCTAAAACCAAACCAAAGTTCACATCATTTTATGTTTAAGATTAAGCAACAATCAACACTAATTTTCTGAGCAATGCACATAATCTATGACCTTTCTCTGACACTGATCTACCATCAGTGGACATAAACGCAAGAAGATGCAGTTATTTATGTGAAAGCTCTATAAAGTAGGACATGGAAGTGATGTCCATAAAATCACCCATGAAGGTCTGTTTCCACATGAGAAGAAGCTCCACAATTACAGTAAATCAAGGACTCATCTAAGAAAGCCGTCTTTGGCTCACCCTCCGTGCTTTTGTCTAGCGTTCTCTCCGACGTACATCTCCTTGTTTCTCCTCTTGTTCGGGAAGTGGCTGCTGTTGAGCTGAGTGACAGGCCACAACCAGGCCAAGCACATCAGTCTTAAGGCCAGGAAGGCCACTCTCATGGTTAAGCTGGGGCTTCAAAGACAAGAGGAACCCAGATGTCCCTCCCACTTCGTCAGGGTCTCTCCCAGGCAATGTCACAGTTGTCCCCGTCCTCTACTGACACCGTCCATGTCCCAGCAGCTCTCATTCTGTCCCGTCACGCGCGCACCCGGCTGCTTCTGCGTTATCCCGCTCTCTCATCTCCTGTAACATGGTGAACATCAGTTGAGATATCCAGTAGACTGGCATCCCCCTGGCTCTGAGTTTGTTTGTCACTGTGCCATCCCTCTGCTTACGTCTCCTGACACATCATGTCGCTCCAACTCCAGACTGTCCCCACCCCCGCCAAATATCAATTTATTCCTATAATGACAAAGGAATACCATTAATTCCTCTCTAATCTTCTTTTCTGTGGTTGGTGAAATCTTTCAGTAACCTACAAACTGGAGGCAGCAGAGGGCGGGGACGGGGGGATAATACGAACAACAGTTTCATCATCATTTCTGACCAGATAAAAATAAAAAGGCTGCAGCCTACTTTCATACACTGTAGGATTCTCCCTCCCACACACACACACTTCTCACCCACCCACCCCAGTTGCGCTCCTGGGTGGTGGGAGGACGCAAGTGATCCCATCAAGAGCAGACAGATGCAAACATATGTCAGGAGTGACGTCTGCAGACATGACGTGTGTTACTTATGGCTTCTGAGTGTGTCGCATTCAAGGCACATGATGACTCCTTTAATCCTCTCAAATACTTAAAAACTTGAGTACAGTTAATACTACTACTGACATTAGACATTTGAGGCAAAGGTTCCTGGCAAAAGCAGAACCCTCCCTGTCAGCAAACATACCTTTGGAATCCAACACTGTGGTGTAGCTTTTGTGTAGTAACCACAGGATAGACTACTCTATAAAATGCAAGTGAAAAGACAAATACAATGCACTAAAAAGGAAAAAAATATAGAGCAATAATAAAATTAATTGCAGCTTTTAATTTCTTGAACATCTAAACAAAGACAGTGTACACCAGCTCAGTGCTGCGGATGCATTTTTGAACAGGACATGTCATTTAACATGCACATTAAACAAATATGTAAGATAAAATGAAAAAAAAAATCCGTGTCTCAGATTGATGCTGAAAAACTAGTTCATGCATTTATTATTTCTAGGTTGGATTGTTGTAATTCATTATTATTAGGCTGTGGTAAAAGTTCCCCGAAAAGCCCTGATTTAATCCAGAATGCTGCAGCAAGAGTGGCGACTAAAAAAAAAGAGATTATATTTCACCCATGTCAGCGTCTCTTCTGTGGCTCCCTGTTAAATCTAGAATTTAAAATAGTTCTTATCACATAGAAGGTCTTGAAGATATGAAAAATTTATCATATCTTAAAGACGTCAGCACTGTTATTACTGGCGCAGCTGGCAGCCAAAGACAACATACCTGCAATAACTCACTCTTCAGCATAAGACCGACCTTTGACCAAAGCCTGCAGTAGTCTTGTAACAATAAGATCACTACAGACTTCAGTCAAAGACCTTAAATTAATCACACATCAGTTATGAAGGTTAAGAGCTAATAATGTACATTTATTCCTACTGTATGGTGCCCAAGCATGTAAATCTAATTACCTAATTCTTGTAGTCCAGATGAGATATAGCTTGATGATGTCATCTCGCTTGCTGTCCAAGCATTTAAGATTCTCAGTTGTTTATTGTGTGTTTATGTTTCATCTTTCTGATGTATTATTAATTCTCTTCTGCAAATGTATTTTCATGTGTTGCTGTGGCCTACTGATAAAAACCTGGCGAGCACACTGTGGTCAGAGATGTGGCTAAGCAACAATCACTATTGAGTGCTTAATTAAATGGAAGTGTCATTACAATGTGAAAAAATTCATTTATATTTAGTCATTTTTAATATTTGTACTTTCACATGCAAGTCACCTACTATCCACCAGGAGGTGCTGTAGCACTCAAATCAACCCAACCCGTGCCTATTTATTCCAGGAAGACTGAAAGGTGTATCAGATTTCAAGTAAGCATGACACACCCTTTTGTGTAAACTATGTCCCAAACTGAGAAATACATTATATTAGCTGAGAGTCACCTGAGAGTAGTGATTACGGACATGGAAGCGGTCCAAGTTTCACTGTAGAAGCCCCAGATTTATTGTCTTAATGAGCCACTGGTCAACACTGATCCTCAAAAGAGGGTTAGTGTTAGCAATATCTCAATCACAAAAGTCAGCCAGTCCATGAATATATTTTTGTGGTTGATGAGGGATCTGCACACGTATGAAAGTTAGCCCACTGAGAAGCCACACAATGACTTTCTGTTGTATGGGTGTTTCTTTTTCAGATAGTCTGTTTTGCAGTGGTGATTATGTGGAACACGCACGAAACACTGAAGTGAGGAAGGGTTTTTTTCTCATTTTCATTGGTCACAATACTTTTTATAAAATAAAAGTAATAGCTTTGATTTAAGTCAGTTTTTCATTAGAAGGCTAAAGCCATGTGGTAGCTAGCTTAAAATGCTTGTCAAGTGGTTAGTTGGATGCTTGTCTCACTGGTCCTGGATAAGAAAAGGAGAAAATGGGTCGCTGATGCTAAAAAGACAATACAGGATACCACAGATTTTTCCCAAGGAAGGAAGACTAAGAAGTCGAGAGAGAACAGTCCTCTGATGATTAGGAGTGTTTTTGCCTGGCTTGTGCTGGGCCATACACCAACAGCTGGCCCAAGGAGGCATTGCTTCCATGTGTTGTGTGCCAAAACTTGGTCATGAAAATGGTATCACTGGGACATAGATTTGTCATTAAACTGTAACTGTACACCTGTGACTTTTGCGGCTCTGAGTGAGGTACACTGTTGTGAGATGAAGAAAATTCCCTTAAAATGGAGAGACAGTTTGATTTAGCCCATAATACACTGCGTTGTTCACTATTGCTCAGGTTACTTACTGGGCACTGCTGCCCAAAAAGGTTCCTTTGTCTGGTTTGGTTTGGTTCTTCTTTATTTTTGTGTTTTGTGTCTTCACTTTACTGGGACAACTTCTGTTTCTACTTGTGACTCTAATTATCCATCAGGGTTTTGATTTCTTTTTAATGTTCTTGTCCCTTCTCACCTATCCCTTTTCCCTTAGTGTGTAAATAGCCCAGTCTCTCTTTATCCTTTGTTGTGTTATCTGCGTTTGTGCCTTGCTCCTGGTTATGTTCCTTTTATCACCCTGGTGCGCTCCATGCCACTTTGTTGTTTACTTAGTTGCCTTTCCTATGGACCGGATGTTGTATTTTTGGATACCTCTTCATCCTGCAATAAAGCTTTGCTATATGTTATTTCTGCCCATTGGAGTCTGTAGAGTCTGTGTTTAGGTCCTCAACCTGCAAAATATGATGACTTTTCCTCAGCCTGTGATTTTGAGGCTCAGCTACATCACTAGCATTTCAGTCCTTACCACTCTCAAGACTGTAAAAAAAAAAAATACATTGAAACTTTGTATTTTGAACAATCAGACTGAACATTGAATATTTATCATGTCCGTTCATTGGTCCAGCCCACCTAAGGTCAAAGTGGGCAGTATGTGGCCCACACACTGTAAAATGAGTCTGACATCCGTGTTTTATAAATTCAAAACAATACGCAACATTTTTGCTGTTTCAAATATGTATTTGTGTCTCCACATGAGATTAAATTTGCTGAAGGTGCTTTTAATCAAGAAATAAAGGCCTGGGATTGAGAAGTAGAAACTAAGACAAAATTAATAATATAATCAAAACATGGACAGCATGACCCTAGTAGCATGCTCCCTTTAATCTGGGATTAAAGTTGATTTAGGGCAGACATGAGCAATGACATCTTAAAGAATCGTGCACGTGGAGCTCGGTTCACTCACATGTGACCCACAGCTGTTAGACAGCTGGGCAGCAACATCTCGCCTGTGCCCTCTAGAGGTCATCATCTTCCAAAATATGAGAAGAGCCAGCAAGTGAGCTATCTGCAGCTGTTTATGTTGGATAGTTTGCATTTATGGAAAAGCAACAAAATAACATTAATATACTTTGAACCTGAGTAGACTTATCCTGTTTGGGATAAGGTGCATAAAACCTTTCTGGATGCGACACGGCTGAGCTGCTTGAAGAAAGTGTCTGGAAAAACATGCTGACAGTATAATTATTATGTGTGATTTCATGATTCTCATTATGTTTGAAGAGAAAGACAGCCATGCTTTAAGGTTAAAAAAAGTGTTGTATCAATTTAGGATGGAAAGAGAGAGAGCTGTTTGATGTGAGGTTTCAGATTAAGGTGTTGTGTTGTGGAGCGTTCACAGGGAGGCTGGTTAAACTTTTACCTGCACGGTTAACTAATCAGAGTTTCATTAGTGTCAGGAAGGATGTAAAGTGGAATCGCACAGAAACAGCTCACCGCACACCAATGTGCTTTCATGCGCACGCAAGTCAAATAGTGTTACAGGTTCACCATCCTGACGCAGGTCATCTGACATGGCGGACACGCGTGGACTTGTGTTTATGCTGATCATGTTTTTGGATAAACTGCCATCGACAAACTCAAAAGGTACTGTGATATTTGACGTCTCTTTATACAACTTATGCTTATGTGTAATTTATTCTAATAGTTGGAAATGAAGAAAGAGTTTGTAAGTATTAAACACCAAGTCAAAGCCACAGGAAGAGCAGTGTGTCAATTTAACGTAAGGTTAATGTAATTTAAAGGTGACTCTGCAATGTGTTGGCAATCAGTGCGAAGGAAATAAGGAATGCACTGTAGCGGCCCGACTTGTTAAAATTATACCACTACGCCATGTGTCACTGGTGTTGTGTTTGAGCAGCAACAGTGCTTTGAACAATGGGCAGCTTTTGCAGATAGCATCATTTTTGCCTTTAAGTTTCCACAGCAGCTGTAAACATAGCTGAGTGCGTCCCCGATACCCTGCAAGTGTTACTGTGACAGCTGCACACATCTCAGGGTAAAGAGAAAAACAACAACTACTCATTAGGCAGAGGGGATGTGAAAATGTTAGGAAAAAAATCTTGATTTCAGTCAAACACACAGCTTACATGTTATCAGTAATAAAAGAGATAAGGTCAGAAATCGTTTCAGAGTTTCTGATAGAAAGTTGGATTTTGTCAACCCAATTTCATGATGTGAAAAACAGCATTGCATCAGTCAATGGGTGTAAAACTGAAGGATTTCTAATTGTGGCACGCTGTTGACACAGCAGGAGACATGCAATCATTTTTTTAACGTTCAGCATCAAATGATTAATCCAAACAAAGCAATACAAATGTGGTGGGGAGATCAGTGAGAATCAAGAACAGAAAACTAAGTTTAATCCAGTAGGACATCATTTATAGATAAAGTTTAGTGTTAATTGCTGATTCATCTGTGACAATAACTTTGCTTTCTCACAGTCTTACTACCAGATGCCAATGTCACTTGCATCATCCACGATGATTGCATCCTGCCCTGTAGCTTCAGACCCACGGGCACAGTGGTCATCCACTGGTACAAGCAGCAAATCCCTGTCCACAGTTACTACTACAACAAGGACCAGTTTGGACTCCAGAACAAGCACTTCAGTGGAAGGACAGCCTTGTTCAACTCCCACATCCCTCACGGCAATGCCTCTCTGCTCCTCAGGAGGGTCAAAGTTCAAGACAAGGGCAGATACAAATGTTACACGAGCACACGAAAGGGCAACCAGGAGTTGTTTGTCAACCTGGAGGTGAAAGGTCAGTCCAGTATGATGCATTTATAACATTTATAATACAGAATATCAGACATTTAACCCAACTGTTTATGATTTTTTTTGTGTGTGTGTGTGTGTGGCTTTTTTTTTTTTTTTTACTAATAAAGCTTTGAGCAGTAAAGTGGCAATGAGTGTATCCATTCATGAATTGCCCTCAGGCTCCTGACAACAAGGTGGAACATTTGTTCTACTTTTTTCCACTACAATCCAGCAGACTGGCTTTTACATGTGTCCTAATGGAAAAAGCATTCAGAAAGCAAACACCTAAACTGTTAGAAGCTGATATCTTGAGCTTCAGCTGCTGTCAAAGTTTTAGACACTGACTTTGTAAGAACTTGAAATGATATCTAGACTATTAGATTGTTTATAGATTTTATCACTGACAGGATGGTTATTTACTAAGATGAAAAAAAAAGTACAGAAATGTGTTTTTCAGTAACAGTTGCACATCAGCAGTGACTCTATTTACAGTAAAATTAGCTGAGGACCCTTAACAAATTCCAAGAAACAGCATTTCCTCAAATGCTGCTTGACTGAAAACTTGTGGTACATTTGTGTCATATGTTGTGTGACCACAGCTGTACGTGTGTGCAAACACTGTACAGACACACACACACACACACACACACACACACACACACACACACACACACAGCATGCAAACTGGAGGATTCCGAGATCGACATACTGATTTACCGACTGGTAGACCCTGTGCTCAAAAACCTGTGCCCTGAAGTGACATATTGTCTTTTGTTGTCACTGAAATATTGAATTTTTCTGGCATGAGGATGAGAAAAACAGTCTCCACCAAATGAGTAGATTTGTAAGACTGTTGCATTTTAACAGCATTTCTAACAAATCATCACAGGACCCTGATGCCAAAAATATAATGTAAAATTTATGTGCTATTATATCTCTTGAGTACCAACATGTTCATTAAATACAGCATATTCTAGCTGCTCCATAGGCTGTGCATAAAATTGTCTTAATACCAAGTATACCAAGTATAGACTGCCCGCAGGAGAACTAGTGAACCACAAAACTGAAATGCAGCAGAAAAGCACCACTTTCAAGATTTGTTTGAAAGAGCATCTCTCCTAAATGCCAGCACTGGTGCGGAGAAACTGCACATTACTAAGTGTGAACATGAAAAACACTAGTTTTTGACTGTTGACAATACTGAACTATAAAATGGAACTTCCTAGTTGCACAAACTGAATCAGGCTGCCATTAAAGCCACACTTTTATTTTTTCTGAATTCCTTCCAGCACTGATCCAGTCTGTGATCGTGGAGATAACCGACGAGACGGTCACTTGCTCCTCTCAGAATATCTACCCCATTCCTCAGGTATCGTGGGCTACAGATCCCCCGTCTGCACAAGAAGCTCTCGAAAATTCCACCACCAAAACCACAGACCACAAGGGTCTGTTTACTGTGGAAAGCATGCTAAGGATTCTGGGTAATGTCTCCAATTACACTTACTTCTGCTCGGTCATATCAGCTGACAAAACCCAGATTTGGACTGCCTCTCGGAAAAACCAAGGTGCAGTTTGGTTCCATACTAATACAGACTTCATGAAAAGGATTATTTATGACATAAATGTGCTAAAAAAAAAATGTGTGCAAACTATTTTTCAGAGGATATAACACAGGAAGAGGGTTACGCTCTGTCCATCCCATGCATCGCTCCTCACAGTCTCCAGAATTTTTCCCTCACCTGGACCTTTGACTCAGCCAACGACCCCATAGTTATCTTGAGATATGACAACAGAACCAGACACAGCTTTAACCTGTGGGAAGGCGAAGCAGAGCTGGACCAGGACCTACTTCTTCTTGGGGATGGATCTCTTGTGCTTTTCAAACCAGAAAGAGAAGAACACTCTGGGACTTACACCTGCACCTTCTCAGGCCTGCAGAGCAGACACATCATTCAGACCAGAGTAAACATCACTGTAGCATCAATAAGTGAGTTGGGTTTTTTTTTTAAATTTTCTCTGTAAAAGAAAAGAAAAAACTGCTCTCTAAAAGAAATGTGCATTGCAGGTTTGGATGAACAGAGTGTGCAGAGGTCCTGGTGGTGCACAGTGGCTTCTGCAGCTTTCGTCCTCATCACTGTTATTGTAGCTCTCCCTCAGTGTGTAAGGCAAAAAGGTACGTGAGTTATGCAATTATTAAAATTCGTATGTGCAAACACTGCCTGTGAGACATAATTCTGTTGTTTAAGCCTGTTAATTATTTTTATTTCTTATGGTTGTTTGTTTACATTAGGAAAAAAAAAGCTAAATGCTTTTTATCGGCAAAAGCTGTTTACAAGTAAAACTTCACTGGATTTTCTTCTCAGTTTTTATGTGAATGATTCCACTGACAGTATGAGAGTGATACAAAACAAACAAATGAAGATAAAGAGAAAAAACGGTGGTAGAATTATGACTTCCAGGGAGAAAAGAAAAGTATTCTGTGATCTCTGATCTCTGATCTTTATGTCTGTTGGTTAAATTCTACACAGTATTACACAAAACAACACAAAAAAGGTTTGATATAGCTTATCAACTAACATTAGAAATTGGTAGCAGTCAAGCGTGTCTGATGCATTATTTCCCCTTCCTGATACAGCAATGGAGAGCAGAACAGACTCACATAGGTGTAATGGAACAGGCCCTGTTGAAGGTGGACATCACAAAGGTCTGAACACTGCTGCTTCATGCATAATCCGACATGATGGTGCTGATCCTAACAGAGAACCAGCACAATCGGATGCGCAGGATGAACTTTTAAGGAGTGTGCCAAATGCAGATGAAGACTCCAGTGTGACTTCACTGCCAGACACTAAAGAAGAGGAAGATGAAGAAGAAACACCTTTGGACGGGAGTGATGGGCTACAACCCTGTAACCTGGAGAGGGATGGATTTGAAAATACTGAGCCTGTACTTTGTATACCATAAAAATCAAGTGCATTTACCAACTGTGATTCATGTTAGTGTTTGGAAATCAATGAGCATCAAGTGGTGAAGCTACACACACACACACACACACACACACACACACACACACACGCACACAAAGGTAATCCAGATCAAACTGGTAAAATTCAGCATGTGTCTAGTCATATTATCATCTTCATATAGTACCTGAATCATGCTGTCTAAACTATGATTGAACTTTGAGTTTGTGCTTTTTCCCCCTTTGGCTTTAAAATAAAACAAAGTGCCTATACTGGGCTCACTTTTGTCTGGCTTTTGATTTATTCTGCATATCATTACCAAAATATACTGTACAACCTCCATGTCCAAAAAAGTTGGGATGCTGTGTAAACACAGTTCACCGTGCCATCCACAAATGCAGGAAAAAGCTCTATCGTGCAAATACTTGAACTCAGTCAAAGCTCAACTAAAATAGACTGAGGTGAAGAACTGGTCGGTGGTCAGGTGAAAACGAAATTTTTAATTCATTTTTGCAAACATGGACGCAGTGTTCTCTGGGCTAAGACAAGAGAGACAATCTGTCTTGTGATCAGGTCTCAGTTCCTGTGTCTGTGATGTATGGAGGCAAATTAATGCCTATGAAACTGGCAGCTGCTGGAAAGCCATCATCAATGCCGAAAGGTATGTACAGGTTTTAGAAAATATGCTCCCATCCAGATGATTTCTGGTGCTGAACTGGCATACATGCAGTCAAAATCTTTCACCAGCTGGAAACATTTAGCATTGGCTAAAATGCAACAAAGAAGACCCAACACTGTTGATAAAAGAAGAATGGATGCTTTTCAAAATAACATTGTTTCTTAAAATGGTGCATTTCCTCAGTTTAAACATTTGATGTTTTCTATGTTTGATTGTGACTCAAATACAGGTTTGTGAGTTTTGAAAATCATCTTGAAGTTTGGAATCAGGGTTGTATACAAATATTAAATATACCGGTTATTTACGAGATCAACGGAATTCTGTGTCTGTGCAGACAGTGGAGCTTGATTTGTGTTATGGTCGTATTGCAATATAAACATGGACGTGATTTAATTGTTTGCGTTGTACAAATGTGACACTGCCTAAAGACATCTGGACAACCTGCCTTCATTACACCACAGCCACTTAATTATAAGCTTGGTGGCATAACAAAGACGGGCGTCTTGTTTTGCGGTTTCAATCGGACCTTAAACCAATTTTCGAATTAAACTGACGTTTTCCATCTAGATAAGCAACGCAAACAGCTGTGATGTGGGTCATTTTACGGCCCACAGCCTGCTGCGCTGATTAACTTTACTCGGGTCACTCCACAGAGTGGCTGTGGGAGGGTTTCATTTTTTCATTAGCGGTTTCACAAACTCCTCTGAGTAAATCTACATCGTTCAGTTTTAGCATGTCAAAGTGTGTGATGGTTGAGATGGCGGGCTGGGGGTTTGCCAGCTGGCCAAATAACAGATGTATTTATTTACTACAGCATTAGATATCCAAGATATGGGGTATGTAGAGAATAGGCAACTAGATTGAACTTCTCTATAAACTTTTGTTGTTTTTTTCTTTATATATTTGTGAAATTGGAACAAAAGAAAAGATCAACTGGGCTGAGGGATATTTTCTAAGAAACCAAGCTTAAGTGAATCAAATCGCCGCTTCTTATTCGCTGAGACTTTTTCACGTTATGACTCAGACCTCCCAAAAACTACCAGAGATGATCATACACCCACTCCCACAATCTGACACCAATTTCTTCCCTACTTTTTCCACAGCTTAGACTCCACAGAATCCCTTCATGCATGAGTTCAGTCTATAGTAAAAAAGAAAAAATGCTTATGTACACACGTATACACACAGAGTCTGCTGGAAATCTTTGTGTGGTTACTTTAAATCATACCTTTCTTTTGGACAGGAAGTGCCTTGTAATTCCATTGCTCTATGGCAATAACATTTCTTTGTTAGTAATAAACTTGAAGGGTTTTTTGTTTTTTGTTATAATGAGGCCCCTTTAAAGATTTACATGTGTCATTGCACTTTCCTGAAACTTTAAAGAATGCACGAGAGAGGGAGAGAGAAAGAGGCAGACAGACTTGTGAGTGTGCATGTGCACTTTTAAGACAAAGACCCCGCCACAGTATCTGGAAGTAATCATCTCGTCCCGGCTGCGCTACGCTCACAGCCCCCTCCCTATGATGTAACCGGAGTTTTTATGCATGATGGTTCGGGATGGTTTTCAGTGGGTTTTAGGGGATTTCTTTAAAAAAAACAACAACGACCATTTCATTCATTCGGCTCCCTGAAACTGCTGCTTCACTCTGTAGCCTACATTTTCTCATTGTATACCAAGATAAAATGTATGGAAGTGTTTCCCTCCACCAGGAATGAGATTATACAAACAGCAATTAAATCAGTAGGTATGCTCTGTGTTACAGAATGGGGTTTTCACCCTTTGCCTACACGGTTAGTTGGGGAGGGGGAGTGAGGTTGGCCCCATTTCAAGCACAGCAATGGGGCCTCCTCCCGCCTCCACATACTGCTGAAACAACAATCTAGGAGTCAACATTTTTTTTCTTTGTAACTCTGAGTACCGATGACTTTTCTTTTCTGGAAAACGCACACTGTGAAAAACCTCCTCTGTCTGAAAACCTAATGTCTAACTTCTGTAAGCAGAAGGCCAGAGACCGCTGGCAGGACATTTAATTAGTTTTACTTTGAAAGTGGAGAATCAGTACCATCACGTGACAAATGCAGCCTTGCAGTAATTCACTCAGAGTCCATGATGGAATAATGAAAACATGATATTAATAATCAGTGTGAGGTCAGAGGTCAGAAACAGCTAGAGTCACTTCTGTCATCCTTCCTTGCTCATCAGCAATTCTCTATCTAACCAGAGAGGGGCAGCAACCGCGTCTGATGCTCGAAAGTAAACACACACTTCCCCCCCACCTCTCCCTCTCTCTCATGTGGAGGAGGATCTCAGCGGAGAGTTGAGGGTGGGAGGGGAGAGGGTCTCCAGCCTGGTCCTTTGTCATGGAAAGACTTTAGTGTGCTGTTTCAGAGAGAGAGAGGGATTGAGTGGACTTCAGCTTCATCACTAAAAGATCCTATAAGTATGTAACGGGGACAGAAAGCAAAGGTCAGTCGCTTTTCTTTTCTTTTCCTTCAAATTTCGCTTCACCAGATGCCAAACTGGCTGGTCGGTACAAAGAGTGATGCTCCTGGAAAGTCAGGCGGCTGTGTCAGACTTGAGGTTTCTGTTTGTTCTACATCTGTCTGCGTCTGTGCTTTTACATGCTTGGAATAAATACACGTGTAAAGAAAAATAACTCTTGTAGGCTAAAAAAAAAGTTGATCTTTATTAACTTAACATTGCCAGAAAATGCTGTAGCTATTCAAAGAAAGTAGATGACAAAAACAGCAGTGGTTATCAGCAAGTTTCCAGACTACTCACTACAATCCCTGTAGGCACAGTGTGCTGTGAAATCAGGACATTTTTATCATTTTTTATCATAGCAAAAAATACAAAATACAATCAAATCTTCTTTTTATATTACCGTAACCTCAAAGTTAATGCTTTGGTTTGCTGGTCAGAAAACTTTGAAGATTTCCTATATGTTGAAAGACATATTCTACGTTTTATTTTGGCTTTTTGTAGACCCTCTAATTAGATTGAAAACGAAACTAATTGTTAACTGCATGGGATTTCCCTTCACTTTTTCCCTTGCATGGGAATAAAAATGACTGAGGCCACGGCAATTTCAGCACATTAGGGCCTTAAAAAGCAGTGTGAAAGTATTTCTTTCCTTGTTGCCACACATCAGATGAAAGCCAGCTTATCAGTGGTCATTCCTCAAACTGTTTACATCTCCTTGTGTGTTTATGATCTGCACCTCCCTGCTGGCCTGCAGCTCGAGTGATGCAGTAAAAAACTCATGCTCTTGACACGAGACTGTTTTTTTTTTTTCTTAGGAGGTCTGGAGAATGAACTCATACTGATTGATTGTGTCACTGTGTAAAAGGATACCCTGTTTCCTGTAGGCTCGCTCTCCCTCTTCCTCCAGACAGCAGGAGCAGAAAATCTTGGATCAGCCATCTCTGTCTCACTCTGTGTCTGTGCGTGTGGATACAGGAAACGTCTGACTCTTTAAAATCCCTCGATAGTATCACCAGAACCAATAACGTCCTTACTTTTCTGTGATCTTTGTGAGTTATGACCTGGAGTGAGGGGATTTGAAGATGGATTTCTTTCTTTTATTTAACATATTTTTATTTTTGCCTTCCTTTTTCTTTTCCTCAGAGGAGAATCTTTATCCCCCACTCCACCCCACTGGAAAAGCATGAGATTGAGGGCTGCGTGATTATGTTTATATAATAATCCAATCTACTCATTAATTAGCCAATTAAATGTTTATTCAAAGACACGCCAAAACCTATAATCCATCAAATTTTTTACTTTCTTTTTTTTTTCTTCTTTTTTTGATTTTGTGCGTTCAGCATGAAGTGAGTCTGGACTTCAAACTGTGTGTGAATGACTGGTCATGAGTCTGTGGCTGAAACACTGATTAAGACGCAGGGCACTGCTTTTCAGATTCGGTTTTTATTGGTGACAGAGGGCCAGACATGAAAACTTTCCTCTAGACCTGTTTTAATACTCAAGTCTTTAGGAAAGTTTTTATACGTCCTTATTTTTTGGCGTTTTGAAGGATAGGTTAACAGAGCGGTGACTTATTCTGTGGAATTTGTATTTTTTTCATGTGAAATATTAAAGATACAGTCCCTCCAACCTTAAAAAATGTAAATAATTTCAACCTGTGGAGCTCAGTTATTGCGTGAGTTGTTTAATTTTCGAGTTATCAGTTGCACTATCAGGCCGAGGGGAAGAAAAATCCACACACATTTTGCAAGCAGGAACTATTTTCTCTTTTACCAAAATACAGCCACCGTCCATATTACTCAGCAGAAGAAAGCATGTTGAGAGTGATAAGGTGTCGTGTTGCACATTAGCCATTCAGCCAAGCTTTCCTTTTAATGGATAGATGTGGGTGGCAGAAAGAAAAAAAATAGGAAGTCTCCATGATTTAGTAGCTCATCCGGTTCATGCTCAGTGGAAAGTCACAGGTTAAGTAATTTAAGAAGTCCATAAAGAAAGTGGTAAGTTTTGTTGTCATTGGTTACCCAAACCCTCATGTCCAGGACAAATAAATCATCATTAAAGTTTGACCAATTTTCTAGGAGGAGCACTGATTCTTGTAAATTGCGGAGTGACCGATGGATGATGGAGCACCACAAGACATTTCTATAGCCAACATCTCCCAAACTGGAAACTTACACAAAAAACAATTTAGATAAATAAACAGCAGTAGAAGCCATAGAAAAATATGTAAAGTATCTAACACAAGGAAGAATCTTGTTTATAGTAAATTCCTTTTTTTTAGTTTTTTGGTTTTTTCATTGATGTATATTGATTGCCTCTCCTTTCATGCACAGGGCAAAGCTAAATCAATGTGATGAAGAGCATGCTTCCCCAAAGGAGTGCTGTCGCCACACTGGGCTACAGCTCAGGTAAAACAACAACTGTATCATATTACTGATCGCTACAATTACATTATTCAGAAGCGACACTAACAGGAAATGACATCATACAATTACATTTAATATTTATTACATGCCATTTGAATGGAATCTGTTTCCACCTTTACGGAAAGAACAGAGTCGGCTGAATCACAATAAAGTGGACTGTGAGTATTTGGTTAGCTTTCCTGGAGCAGCTCCGTGTCTTTCCAGTCCATCCTCAAAGCTTCTGGGTTTCACTTAAAATGATATCTGAGTAAATGTGAATTGTGGCGCAGACGTCTGGACTATAATTTAGACACTGATCTGCTGAAAAAAATGCTGAGAATTTTATTTGAGTCTAAAGAGCGCAGTCATACTGCAGCTATTCATGCAGGGAGAGCTCACACGAGAAGCATCATTTTGCAGGAGTTGTGAACATTCTTTCATCTCAAACAAACTCCCTGATATTTTGCATATTCAACGTCTGGTCACCCATGACTCAAGAACCACCCCCCTGGCACAGATATTTTGGGTGTCCTCTTGCTGCCGAGACTATGATGTATTCTGGCTGGTCTTGGTCCACCAGCATTCTTCCATTTTTAGAAGAAACTTAACCACTGATTGAGCCAGTGTTTGTATTGGGCTCAGAACTGTATGAGAGTACATTCTTTGCTGGTTTCTCTACCCCCCACTTACTCAGCACATATGTGATAGCCCTTCTTTCAAGCTGAGCTGCTGTTTATTGTATTGAAGTACTTAAACTAACTTGACTGCTTTATGTAGGCCAAAAATAGACTGGCTTTCATGGGCTCTCAATTTTCTCTTTTTTGCAGACTGTGTGAAGATTGAGCACAGCAGTGGCGGCTCAGTGGCTGGCACGATGCTGAGGGGCTCCCGCTCGAAAGCCGAGCTACAGGAACTCATGGAGACGCTGCAGCGCAGGAAGAGCGCTCTGGAGGCTAGTCTGAGGGCAGCTGAGTGCAGCCGCAAGTACTTGAGTACATCTGTAGGAACCCAGCCCACCAGGCCGCTGTCGATCCTCAGTAACTCAGAGCGTCCCCCTTCTAGAAACTTCTCTTACATGACCAGCAACAGTGTGCCGCCGTCACCTCGCCAAGGTGATCGCCAGCTAAGCTCTAATGGCTTGCTCCGTCACTCCCAGGCTCGCCACCAATCCCAAGACAGCTTGCTTCTCTCAGATGGAAGCTCTATGGTCTCCTCTTATGGGGAGCCCATACCGCGTTCTCCCAGGGTCAAAAGCGGAGCAGCCAGTATGCCATCCAGCCCCAGAATGACCCGCAGGCTCTACTCACAGGGCAAAGCTGCAGGAGACTCCCGTCAGAGGAAGTACTCCACGGGCTCCCTCAACAGCCTGGGTATGCACAGCCGTTCTCTGCCGCGGCTTCACAATGCAGCAGATCCACCTGCGCTGTCACTGCCGTTACGCCACTCAGTAGGTTCCCACAGAGTGGTCTCTGCAGGAAACCGGCGCAGTCTCTCCTCTCTGGAGCAGCCTCCAGATGTGACAGTACCAGCCAGCATGCCCAGCACACCCAGGAGGGCTAGCCTGGCCTCTCTGAGCTCTATGGGAGTAGAGATTGATGGGACGGGGTTAGATCTGGGCATCGGAGAGAGGAGGTTGTCCTTTGGGAAGAGTGGTTTGAGTCCAGGACAACGGGTGGGCAGCATCACCTCTCTGAATGGCAAAGAGGAGCTCAAAGACTACCACCAGCATCAGAGAGATGAGCGACTCAGGGAGCAGAAAGTGCAGAGATTAGTGAGTTCTTTTTACCCAAATTTGTGCACTTTTATATCACTTTAACAATTTATTCATTCACCTGTCTGAAAATGTAATCAGTTCAATATTTTCCTTGAATAATTTTAACCAAATATCAATCAATTATCTGCAGGAATGCCAGCGTCTAGAGACCATCTTAAACCTGTGCACTGAGTTGGGACAGGTAGCGAGAGAGCCAGCGGGATCAGCTGTTTCTGACCTGCAGAAGATCAATAAGGAGCTGGAGAAGCTGCAGGTGTCGGACGATGACTCAGTGTTCTCCGACTCTCCGAGCAGCACAGCTCAAGAGAGCTGCTTTGGAGCCAAAGCCAGAGACTTCCAACTCTCTGAGGAGCAGCAGGCCAGCCAGCGTCAGCAGAGCGGCTATAGAGAGGCCAGATCCCACTCACCTGCTATCAGTCTCAACAGCAGTGCACCCTCGCCTTCTATGCATCACAGAGCCAAAGTAAGTCCAAAGAACCCATTCTCTTTTATAAGCACAAGTTTAGGAAAATGAAATAATATAATCAGTTTGTTAGAAAATGATGGTATCAACTGAAGTATTCAGAAAGAATAAATCTACATCTTGTGCAGTTTTCATTATTATTCTTGAAGTATCTTGTAGTTTGTAACATGTATGATAGAGTTCAGTACAGTTTTGTCCTTCTAGTAGTCAGGAGGTTGGAAGAGTCTGAGAAAAAAACTGGAATTTTCTGAGGAGAAATTTACATAAATAAAAAAAGACTTTGTTTGTTTTTTGGTTGTATGATGTCATACAAATTGTGGGGGTTACCCCACAATGATATAAAGTTAACGTCACATTGCCTACAATGGATGACCACCCAAACTGTACTTTGCAGTCAGCATCATATCCACACTTTAATGAGATGCTGCACGAATATTCTGAAAAACTATATTGAATCAGGTGTAGCTATAGCTTTTGTCTACTTCTGCTACACTTACACACTAAGTGTAAGCAGATTTCACTGTTTACCAGTGGTAAATATTAATGAGGTTGTGAAGCAGGGCTGGGAACTTGAATTTTCCCATGGGCCTCATGAGAAACTGAGGCTCTTGTGGCTGCCGCACCAATAAGCTGGACTCAGTTCTGCTCAGTATTAATTTTATCTCTTTAGAAGTTTATTGATGTAGCCCCCCACAGCAATCCCAGTTTGGGAAAATTAATTTCCCACCTTGGCAGTAAGGTAATTAAATTTTCTCATAAATTTAGGACTTGAATGTCAGAGAGATGTTTCCTGCAAATTTACTGCTGTAATTTGTGAAATTTGGTAAGGTTTTTTTCTTTGAATCTCCATTACTTTTAAACGTGCTTCCTGGTGTTACTCCACAACTAGCCTATGGAGTTAAGGCTTTTAGCTAACAAGTTAGCAAACAGTTATCTATCAAACATAGAGGGAGCTAAATTTAGGGTATTGTTCTGGTCTCTTGAGTTTAAAAGTTTAAAAGTGCATCTTTTTTTGGCATCTCATCTCCTAAATATGTGAATATTTATATTGAACTACATGTTCATCTGTTACTTGCTAACGCTACTTCTTTGCTAACTTTGCTGCTAAGCCTGTAGCGTCAGAACCTAAAGTAGCACTGTTGGTTGGCAAAAGGCCTTTTTAACCAGTTGGAAGACTCCTTCATGCCGCTGGTACATTTGAACTTAAAAAGCTGTGAGTTCTTTCATCTTCTCAGTAACTGTAGCCACACCATGAAAGGTGAGAGAGCTCTCCCTGCTCCGGATTTATTGTAGAGCACACTATATTTACCTGTTATGAAATTTGATCACTTGCTTTAAAAATTTGTCACTTGGCAAAAAGAGAAAAATTGTATTACTTTCTACTAACAGAATAATCTAACAACTTCTTGCAGGTTGTTGATGTAATAATGAGTGATAAATTTGGACAAGGACCCTGAAGTTATTTATCTTTACCCTGGTTACTTCCTGGATGACTTTCACAGTGACTGAGGAGCGTTGTGGAGAAGATTAATGGAACACACCACTTCTGTGGAATGCAGTTAATCTGACTCCTGATTGCTTGTTTATCTTTGTCCGTTTATTTATCAGAGTGGTTTTTTTTCAATCCAAGTTTTCCCGTCCCGCATTTCCTCCAAACTTCAGTTAAAACCTTGTTTTAAAATTTTCTAGAGATACCAAATATTTGTATTTGAACTCTGTTGAAAAGTACATAAAGAAATGAGGGGTGGGTCAAAGTTTTGAGCTGCCACCCATTTCTTTATGTTTTGCTTCCACAGAGCCAGACTCGCTTGTAATATTTAAAGTTGTCTTGAGCTGTTTTGAATAGTTCTCCAGGGTTTCTGAACTTTGAACACTGAACTCTGAGCTTTGAATGTCCTTCAAGAAGTTTGGAGAACTGTTCCTCTGTTTTTGCCTTATATCTGTACTATATTTCTATATGCCGTATGTTTGCGTACATTTCTCCACCTATTTCCCATTTTACTAGCAACGTATATAGAAATAAGTGAGTGGATCAAGACCAACATGCAGAGTACTGCTTTAAAAAATTGTGTCAGAGCTTTGAAAAATGATGTGTGCAGTCCCCCAAACTTTAAGGAAGAATAATTATAACAACTTTTAGGCATTCTATCATGACTACTGTAAGTGTGTGCTGATAGTTTCAGTTTATGTTTATGTGGCTTGTTCAGACATAAACAGAGAAATCACAGTTACACACCATCCTCTCACAGCTTTGATGTTTTCTCTCACTACTATTTTATAGATGTGTTGCAAACTAATAACCAGATGAACATGTTTAAGGTACAAATATAAAAGTAACCAAATATATCAAATACTGGAGTTTAGGCTCCCAGCCAGACCACCTCTTCTAGACCAGTTTTTTTTTCCACTCTCGAGCAGCAACAACCTAGAGTTGTGTCTGGTTTTAATGAAGAAGTCCTAGTTTTGTTTCAGTACTCAGTCATTCAAATTGTTGGGGTGGGGGGGCAGGAAATGACTTTATCCCACAGAGCATTAGCATGCGCATGTGTGTGTGTGTGCACAGCTCTGTGCAGTTGTGTGATTGGAAGAATGCTAGTGTATGTGCGTGGCAGAGACATGCGTTTTTCCAGATGTTTTGAACTTTCTGCTGAGGATAAATGGATGGAAGATGTTCCAAAAAAATGTAATTATAATTAACCCAGGTAATGTAGCAGATCCAGCTGTCATGTAAACACACGGTTATAAAATTAGGTTTCCAAGTTGATGCCATTATTTTCTGCTATTTGTCAGTCGTGACAGAGGTTTACAGACTCCAAATACCCTCTCTGCCATCTCCTGCATTCCTCAGAGCTTTGTGTGCAGTGAAAAGAGAGCGCTCACAACCCATCTGGAAAACTATAAATCCTAGTGCTGTTGGACACATGAGCGTCTG
This sequence comes from Oreochromis niloticus, assembly GCF_001858045.2. NCBI lineage: Eukaryota > Metazoa > Chordata > Actinopteri > Cichliformes > Cichlidae > Oreochromis > Oreochromis niloticus. The sequence continues at coordinate 12,964,690 of NC_031975.2, read as the reverse complement.
TACAGAGAAAGAAATCAACATGGCTCCTTAAGGGAAGAATACCTGATATTACAGGATGTCTCAAATACACCTACATATGACTGTGAATGAGCGTTTGCAGGGTGGTGGTCGATGGTGCAGTATGCGGGAGTGCTTTACCATGAGTGGTGGTGAAGTGCACTGATAGAGATTTCCATTACGGCCAGCGGAAAAGAATCCCTGCTGTCACTGATCCAGCTTGGATGAGTTAAAACAGCAGCTGCTGTCGTCTAATTCAATAAAACCTGATTCTGCACGGAGGCATTAGCATAATTTACACAGCAAAAAGAGAGCTGTTGTTTTTTGTGTTATTGCATAAAGGCCCTTTTTCCATTTGATTTTGCGTCCTGTAAACGTGGGGACCTTTGTTTGTATATTTGTACTTACACAATGCGCAGCCTCCTGGAGAGCCGAGCATTTATCTGCGTTCCTGATGTCGTTACAGGCTTTGGAGAGCGTGCAGCTGAAACAGGAAGTAACGCACATAGAGGAAGAAAGAATCCAGGTTTTGAATAACATAGAAGAGCTGGAGCAGAAGATCAAAGATCTGGACAACCAGATGGAGGAGTCTCTTCGAGAGGTAGACGGCACAGTGCGGCACAAACACGAATAGTTTGTTCTTCATTTTAAAATATTTAGCTAATCCGCTTTTCTAGAGATGAAAGAACCTTTCAGACGAACACATGTGCACATATAATACTCCTTACTCTATTTAATTGCTGGAGTGTTGATGGAGCAGCATGACAATACGGGATATATCCATGGAGGTCGACTGCAGGGTAGTTTTAGTTGGAAGGACACGTTTTAATTCTATACAAGCAGGTGAATGAATCTTAAATAAAAGTGTGTTAGGTATTTGTGAGACTCAGTGAGAATTAAAAACTGGTGACTTTATAACTGCTGGATGGTCAGGGTCACAGATAGAGATGGAAAATACCCTGCAGTGGGCTTTTCTACATTTAAAACTAGATGTTATTAAGAAAAGCTCATTGGAAAGTATCAATGGAAGAGTAATCATTGCTGATTAGAAATAATAAATTATTTATGTATTAAATTATCCATAAAGTAAACAGCAATTGCAGGATGAAGTGTGACATAATAGATGATTTCACTGTGATGAGTTAACTCAGGCTCCACAGATTAAAAACTGATGAAGCGAGCATCATGCTGAAATCCTGTGAATGTCCTATTCAGTGCACTAGTCGAAAAATGAGTCCAAAGGGACATTGTCAGCCTTGCGTTGCTACTTCCTGCAGATGGAGGTGGAGTGTGCTCTGCTGGAAGGAGAACAGGAGTCGGAGATGGCCCAGCTGCAGAGGGATAAGGAGCTTCTGGAGCAGCTCAAGGGAAAAATTCACAATATTGAGAAAACGAACCACACTGAGAAGTCACAGGTAAAAATGACAAGAAATGCAGTGAATTATTTCCTAGGGTTAGGTTTGTTATGAAATCTGAGAAGTATTTTTCTAGTTTTTCCACTAATCAGGATTTCAGTAAACTGAGCTAAAAAAAAAAACCCTATACTTTGTATATTCATAGATTTCTGTTAAGGCAGTTTACCCAAAGCGTTTACTCTTTCACATGGTTTGAATTTTTATGTTTCCTGGTTGCTCCTCAGGAGACTGAGGAGCAGTCAAAAAGTTTGGAGGACTTGGAGTTTCAGAAGCTGGAGAGAGAAATTAAGCAGGACGAGGAAAAAGAGAATCAGAGCCAAGAGCTGCTGCGAGAGATCGCAGACTGTCAGCGCCTTACTGTCACCCGCAAGGTACAACGTGTGAAGTTATAGAAGTGTGCATGCTTCATGTGGTGCATGTATAACTCACCCGGCATCGTAACACTCTAACCTGTATTTTTCTTCAGTAACTTTAATAACTGGGGGCCTTTTGCAGCACTGTGGCAGAATTAATCCTAACAAGATGTTAAACTTAACTCAGATCTTTAGGGTGTGCAATTGTTAAGTCTAGCCTACACAGGAATGTGGACACAATCAAATAGCACGGCTTCTTTAAAAAAAGATATTTTATATTATTTTTCTAGAGAGACTCTGTTACAAATATTATAAACACATAGTGAATTGTCACTTTAAAAAGTGCATTTTTACACAATGGAAGGTAAAAAGCAAAAACGTTTTTTTAGTGATGATTGTAAATTTGCTTTTTTTCTGTATTTTTGTTGAATTTACTACACTGTGGTCTGTTGTCATTAATCTTACTGCAGGTTTTGCATGAAAATAAAGCTTCAAAGTTATGAGATTTGCAGCACAAAGCATGAACTAATTGCAGGAAACCAGCAATGGTAAGCATGCAATGCTGAAGGCCAACTAAACACTTTTTTTTTTTATTGAGTATCAAAACCCAGAAAGGGCACAGGAACCGAGTAAAGATATTTGCTTATAAAGAGGGTGTAGTATATCCCAGAAACTGAACTGCCTTTATTAGAATTTTCTCCGGCTCACTCTGCCTTACTTTCTCAGTATATCACATCTCTGCATTGCTTTTTATTTTTACCGCGTTCTTTTGCTTCGCACTTTGTGAATGCTGACATATGTGATGCGTACTGATGCTGCGCTCCTTATTTCTCACAGGAAAGACTCATGACGCTCAAGAAACAGTCATCTCAGATTACTTTACAGGCTCAGCAGGAAAGGGAGAATTTCCAGAGAGAGAAGAACAATTTGCTCGTCATGCTTCAGAAGGTTCGAAAATTCTCTGAATGTTACAATTGTAAACACAGCCTTCGGTTTTATTTACTTAAAGAGTGCCTCATGTCTGCAGGAGAGAGAGAAATTGGTGTCTTTGGAAGGAAAGTATGCAGAGCTGTCTGAGGGGCAGACCTTCACTAACAATCCTGTAGCCATCAAAGAGGTAGGAGTCAGTGGCACAAACAGTGCAGCTTTAGGTTTTTAATATTAAAAATCCTATTTCTCCTTTTGATTCCTCTGATTTCTGTGCAGCACTTGCACACTCTGAAGGAAAGACGAAGAAGCAGCAAGGAAAATTCATCACACCCAAATGACAGTCTACCTCATAAAAGGAGCCAGCAGCTGCTCACCACTTATGGCAGATCCCTCGGACGCACGCTTCCTCCAAAGGTCTTTAGGTTTTTTCAGAAAATCTGAGCAGACGGAAAAGGTTGGCTCAAACTGGAAGTTAATGCGTGCTCCCTCAGTCTGCTATATGACTTTAAAGAGCCCTTAGCGTGTCTCCTTTTCAAAACATTTGCAGTGGTACTTTCAAAATGATTGTGCTCATGGAGATTCTGGCCTGCAGATGCTTCGCCCTAGTTATTTGTTTATCCCTTGAGAATGATCCACCCCAACAGGAATTCTCAGTTTCAGTCTGGGTTGCAACATCCATCCAGCTGATGAAGTATAAATGAGAGAAGTTTGCATTTCTGTAAATGTTGAAGAATGCAGTCCTAAACAGCGCGTGTGCTCTTGTTTCCCCTCTCAGCCTCACCTTCCTTTGTCCCAAAGCTCAAGCTGTGGCAGTGTCATCCCACAAGGCTTCTGCTTCTCCCCTCGGGAGGTGAACCCTCGCCGCTTGCCCAAGAGTGAGTCACACTGTCCTGTCTCGTCTGTATCAAACCTCTTAGTAGTAGTTGTAGAGTAGACCGGCTCTGCTCCTGGGGCTGTATGACTGTCAGGTCAGGAAATATGTGGTCTTTTGAAAATCTGTGTCACTGCACAAAGCAAGATACATTTAGTCTAAAACTGATGTTAAAAAAAACACATCTTAACAGAAACGCTACATTATACAAGAAAGAAAATTGGGATTTTTAGCTTTGCTTGTTTCAAATCAAGAAACAAATGCAAATATCTTTAATGAAACAACCAAAATTACAGCATTTTTGCAATGAACTTCAAATCTTGACGTCTTTGTTGACCGGGTCGGATATCATTTGCAGTCAGTTGCTGTCTTTCTTTTCTTGTTTTCTTCTTTTTTGCATCAAGGCAGTGATAAAATAACCATAAGATGCATTCTGTCTGCTATCAGTTTGCCTTTGAATGGGGTCGAGTTGGCAATTATGGCACATCAAAAATTGTAAATATGTTACACTTACTACCTATACTCTGCCAGAACCTCATAGATGTGAAAAAGAAATTCATAAACTCATCTACAAGTAGGGATGCTGAAGGAAGACAAATGACTCAGGTGCTCAGCAAGCTTGCTTTTATATAGGAATATAACCAGAATACAACAAGCGTAGCCAAGTGCAATACTGCAAATATACGCCACAGACGAGCTGCACTCATCAGCACAGACTGACTTAGATTGATTGCAACGTGCTGGCAATCTGTCTGGATTTACAAATTAGACAGCAATTATTTGCGAACCTTTGCCAAACTGTCTATAAATGATTACAGGCAGTCTGAGTCAGACCACATTTGTTAGGTTACCACCAGGTAACCTGTGCAATTGCCTATTTTTACTCTGTTTACTCTGTTTTTATAAGAGCTAATCCTGTTTGGCCATGTAGTTAATGCATTGCAGCTCTTTGGATGTGATTTTGTCTGTTAATATTAGCTCATGTGTCCTGATGGTATTTCCAGTTTGTTATTTTAATATTTTCTTCTGTCAGCAGGCAACAGCCACGCGCATGTAAATGAAGACAGGCAAAGACAGAGTGATTTTTGCAACAGGTTGGTCTCTGAGCCCAGCGTCTTCCTGGACTCTTTCTCTTACCCGGACAACAGCCAGACGTCAGATACCATCAGCGTGGACAGCTCTGACAGCCTGGAAACCAGCTTCTCTGCCTGCTCCCCAGACAACATCTCAAGGTTAGAGACAGGAAACACATCAAAGGAAGTTTCTTCTTTCTTTGATAGTTCTATTTGTTACTGACAGCTTGTATTTTCCATTTATTATCAGTGCCAGTACCTCCAATATGGCAAAGATTGAAGAGATGGAGCGTTTGCTCCGCGAGGCCCAGGCTGAGAAGCTGAGACTCCTCGAGCATCGAGTACTGAGCCAAATCTAACCTAAATTGTAACCTTGCATGTCGGATGTGTGCATTTGATTATAAATGTAATTTACTTACATGTGCAGGAGCGGGAGATGGAGATACGTAGGCAGGCTCTGGAGGAGGAGAGGAGAAGAAGAGAGGAACTGGAGAAACGGCTGCAGGAGGAAACAAGCAGGAGACAGAAGCTTGTGGAGAGAGAGGTGAAGCTCAGAGAGAAGCAGAGATCACAGGTATTCACAAAAACTCACGAGAAGATGTTGGAATCCAATCTTTAGTTCACATTAGCTTTGTGTAACTACATTTCAGATAAAGACGAATAAAATGTCTACTTTCATCTAATTTTATCGCAGTCCCGGCTGTTGACAAGATACCACCCAGTTAGAAAAGACGACTTTGATCTTCACGGCCACATTGAAGCAGCCGGACACAACCCAGACGCCTGCTTCCATCTGGCCATCACTGATAAAACCTGTCGCGGGTTCCTCGTCAAAATGGGAGGAAAGATCAAGACGTGGAAGAAGCGCTGGTTTGTCTTTGACCACAATCGCAGGACACTCACATACTATGCAGGTGAGTATCTTTCTTTTAGGTCTCTACTTTGATGTGCAGCTTTTTTGGTGCGACAAAGTTGCTGCAGCAATGGCTGCAACTTTGAGCTACGCTAGGATACGTTGATACAGCAGTTCTGTTTATACTCCCGGCTGCAGACAAACACGAGACCAAGATGAAAGGCGTCATTTACTTCCAAGCCATAGAGGAGGTGTACTATGACCATTTAAAGAATGCGCACAAAGTGAGTCCGTTTACGTGCGTGTGTTTGTGTATCCGTGGCATTTTACCACATGGCATTGTATAGTATTGACACCTGTTTGTCCTTTTTTCTCCCTCTCACTCATGTGTGTCCTCCTCCCCCTCTCCTTTACTCTATATTATTTCACTTTTTTCTCAAAAATGACATTCACTTCCACACACAAGAGCCCCAACCCCTCGCTGACCTTCAGTGTGAAGACCCACGATCGGGTGTACTACATGGTGGCTCCATCCCCTGAAGCCATGCGTATCTGGATGGATGTTATTGTAACCGGTGCTGAAGGACACATGCACTTCATGGTGTAACAGAGCTACAATTATTGTTAGTTAGGTTACCTAAAAAAATTTAAGCTTCAGTTTACACTTGTAGTTGTCTACAAATGAGCTTGAGCATAACTTCTGCTCAAGTACAGACTTTGTAATGTAATCTTGTATAAGTAGATCAAAAGAAGTGGCATGAAAGTTTCATAATCAAGCTGTTTACTTCTTTCAGCACTTAAAACTGTAGCTGTTGCATTTTCCAGTTTTTCTTTCCCCAATACCCTCTTCCTGTTTAATCAGCTCCCCTTCTAAACTGCGGTACACCCTAATGCTGCTTCACTACAGATGTATGGCTGCCCAACAGCTTTCTGTAAACTGTGGCCACCTCTTGCTTTTTTCCAGCTGCAGTCTGGTTGCACTCCGCCTTTAGTCAGACTGAAATTTTTTTCCCCTGAATGACTCTGATGTATTATTTCGATATCGTCACTAATATTCAATTATTAGCAATACTGCATTTTAAAGTCAGTCACTTTGAATGCTGCTGCCAGCATAAGCTCACTTATGCTTATGTGTGCATCACTTCCATTTAAACGAACGAACCATTTTTCTTCACACATGCAAATTACATTTGTGAAGGATTATCGTAGGCACTTTGTGACTTTATTGTTTTAAGTTATTAGCAATTTTAGGCAAATATTTGACTCCTAGAGGCAGAAAATGACCACAGTGCAGTTAGATTCCTCTGTCTGTAGTTGTGGCTGCAGGCCTGACGTGAATGAAGCCATGCTGTGCAGCGGTAATGCTGTATGTGCTGCATCACCCACGTTCCTCACACCTTTCATATCTGCGTTTTCACCAGCAGAGGTCCTCAGCAAGCCCTCAGACTGGAATGACGTAATCCTGTGCTCTGGCCAAACTCACTTAGTATATATGAGTAATTATTGAAAGCTTTAATAATCTACATGTTTAATCTAATCTGTTTACCTGTAAAGCCTAGTTTATTGTGCAGTGTTTAATATTTAACGTATTCTCTGGCTGTGTTTGATAATCAAAGATCACTGTCACACCAGGTGACGAGCTGTCGGGGTACAGACTGCAGGGCTCACTGTAGAGTGCAGATCAGGCTGCAGAGCTGACAGTGTTGCAGGTGAAGTTGTTGCTTGTTTGGTTGATGCCTCTCTGTGACGAGAGGTGTTTGCCAGGTAAACATCTCATCCTTGTGCTGTTGTGCACTGTGTGAAACATAAGCCTTGAAACCCCCCAAATTACTGCATTTATATATACATATATAAATATTTTTGAATACACTTCATATTTTATATTTTGTTTATAAACAGTAACTCTATGCAACAGATTTTTATACTCAACGTGTGTGATAAATAAATAATTATGATCATGAGTCACATTGTTAAAGGTATATTATTTCTTAATGTGGTGTCGGTATAATACATGCAACTTACGCAGTAATGAGCATGTGAACTAAACTGATAAGAAACCAAAAAAGTGAATGGTTTTCAAATACAAAGGAGATTTAGAAAAGGCAAACAAATGAAACGTGTGTATTGCATTTAGCACCTTTAAATAAATACATAAAGGAACAAATATTAGAAGATAATATTGGAACACAACAGATGTACTGCTAATGCCTCCAGAATGTCACTTAAACTTCACGAACTGTGCCATAAATGTCTTTTGCTGCTAAAAAAATAATTATATAGGATATAAAATAGTATATTCCACTGAATAACTTAGTGTAATTTAATTTTAAACCCTATAGCATCTAATAACTGGTCTTATGTGCTGTTCATGTGCTCATTAACGCACTCATGTTTGAAACCCCGCCTTCCGACACCGCAGCCTTTTATTGGTTGACCTAGTGGGGTTGGCATGGAAACAAAGAATGAAGCATGCTAAATTAGGTTCTAAAGAGGCACGTAGCCTCTCCAGAGGCAGAAACAGACACACAAACACAGACACGCCACAGAAAGCCAGGTTGGCCTCGGTGCATTATGGCTGCTGTAGTTTGTGCTAAATAATTGGGGCGGTGGGGGGGCTGTCTTCAGAGATAGCGAGACTGTGTGCACGGAAACAGACAAAACAATCTGTATAAACACTGCGGAGACAGATCATACAACATAGCATAAAAGTATTTTCCACTAACACACACACACACACCGTTGTCGCGCGGTGCTCTCGGCTGTTATCTTTATCACTTACAGTATGAAATCCAGACTGCTGGATAATCATGTGAATGGATGCTGACACAAAGCAGCATTCACGTACACAGGATCACACCAGCGTTTTCCAGCGATGGAGAGCATAATGTCGTTATCACCTTGTGGCACAGTGCGAGCCTGCAACTCAATACCTCCTCAGACAGACGTGATTATAAATCTACAGACATTTATTTAAGTGTTTAAATCTCAGTGTGCAGGTGTTATGCCAGGAAGCAAACATGTGTTGCGTCAGGGCCTTAGGGAGCAACTGTTCCTTTCTCAGGAAGACGTGTTGCCCTCGATAGCCTGCATCGACACCTGATGTGGTGAAATCCTCGTGTTTTTCTCTTCTCGGCCTGCGCCCTCTGGCTTTCAAAATCAAACAGAGGTCTTTTTGTGTCACCTCTGCAATTCTCATTTTGTAAATCAAAAGAACATTCAGCCTTTACTCCCTCTTCGTAACGCAACAGTCCTCTTAACATCATCCCATGACTCAGATCAGTTTCCCATCCTTAACCTGGGGTTTTAGCTTCATCTGCTATTAACCAGTCAAATTTTTCATGCATTTTCTGTCTCTGTGCAACATTAATAAATGATCTTTGTTGCTCATTCCACCTTTTTTGTAATAAAATTATCAGCTTGTTCTTTTCCGCAGTGATATTAAACTCCAAAGCAAATCATCGACTCCGTCAGAGTGGAATTATTCAGCACGTCCATTAGGTACGTTTTTACACTAAGAATAGCAATGACACACATTCCCAGACCCTTTTCCCTTTGATAATAAGGTAGGCTATGCATGTTAAGCGTTTTCCCTCGCAGCTGATTGGCCTGGCTCAGCTGGCATTCATGTGCTCACTATTCAGGTCAGTGAGCTTGGAGTGTGGATGATGCTGGAATGATGTGTCTATGAGGACAAGCTGAGACTTGGCTGCAGTAAGATGGTGAAGATCAGTCAGGAAAAATATATAATATTACTCCTTCTCGTTGCTCTCATTCTTAGCCTTTACTTATATTTCAGATTTACACATGTTCCTTCCGTATAATCCGAGTTATTTGCCGGCATTTGTTCGTATCTCCCCGTGTTAAAACTACAACAGTACGAAAAACGGTGTGCAGTTCACAACTTAAACAGATCCCACATGTTAAGTACTCATACTGTTTTATTGATTAAATAGGAAACAGGACAACATAGATGAGTCTCTACACAGAGATGCTGTTCTCATCCGAGTATAACTGGGACAGGAATAAAGATGTGCCAGTTCATGAGCTGGAGATCTCATCCCACCATCCTTTCTGTCCACAATGCCATTTTTAATGGCTGCTCTCCACTGTCAATTTCATTGCGAGGAGTAATTTCCACTCTTTCAAACCACAGCCCCTCCCATAGTTCACAGTGAGATCTGAGTATGTTACATATGAGCAGGCGGACACACGGGCGCTGTACAGTTCAACATATTGTGCAAAAACTTCATGGCATGTTTTTTTCTGCTACATACATCCAGAGAAAGGTGTGGAATGTAAAATTTGGTTGTTGCATTTATCTATAGAGCTCCTGCGGTTCATCTCCTGGCATAAATAATAGGTAAAGGGATTGGTTATTATCAAAGAGACTTGCTGAAAAGAAAGACAAAAAAGACTTGAAGGTTCCTACAAAAAGTGGGAGTAACAAAAGTTAAAAGTACTGTAGAAAAGACTGAAAAAATTCTGACAGTCTGTAGGAAAAGCACCCTCAAAAAGGCACTCGCCCATGTTGTGTGAAAGGGTGTGTGTGTGTGAGAGAGACAGACTGTGTTCCCAGACGACCTTTTATCTCGCTCATCCTTTGTTACTGATGCTGCTTTGTGTTCAGGTGTGACCCCGAACCTTTCCTGAGTGCATGTCTAGGGTGGCTCAGCACCGAAGAGCCGGGCTTGTCGCTTCAGCTGCCCACGGGGATGTTTTGTGCTTGAGTGCTGTCAGTTTCCTTGACTCTGTTCCTGTTGCTTATGAAGTAGTGAAGCCAAGAGATGACAGAAAGACCAGCCAGGATTTACAGTATAGAATGCAAAGTTTAAAAAATTGTGATGTTGGAAAAAAGTTGCAGTCAGAGCAGTAATCTGCACTCGACTGATTCAGTCCACTGTCTTATTTCCTCATCTGGGCGCTGCCACCTGTGGCTGCAGGTTTAGTACCAGCTCTGCGGACAGGAACCTTGGACACGGGTATCTTAGTGCGAGGGGGTTCTTTAGTTTGAGGGACTTGGGAGGCAGTGTGAGTCTGTGCACCGTGCTTCACGGGGATCTTTGAGTCACGCGCTGAACTGGTGAGAACTTTCTGGTGTTGGGGGTGCTGACTGTCCTCCTGGGTGTGTTTTGAGGTGGCTTCTGCAGCACTGATTTTATCTTTGTTTCCTGCATCATGTGAGTTAAAATGGGGTCTTTCTTCTTCTAGCACGGGTGTAGGCGGATTTCTGTTTGATTCCTCATCAGCATGTTGCTGGCTGTCCCGGACAGGTAGCCTGCCCACTCTGCTTCCTCCTACGACAGGGATTTTGCTCAGCCCTGATGCTTTGGCTTGTGTTCTCTTTTCTCTGGGCGGCTCTTGGAGGCTTGTTCGCGACTCCTTATGCGGTTCTTCGGTTTTACACGGTGCAGTCTGCACACCCTCCCCATTCGTGCCATTTGGACTAGCCAATTGGCTATCCACTGTTGCTAGTCCACTTCCACTAGGCTTAGCAGAGGCTGGAGCTTCACTTGGTTGAGGTTTAGGGGTAGGGGGAAGAGAAGTGACAGGGCAAGGAGCACCAGGAGGTACAGGATGGGCTTTTGGTTGAGAAACTGGAATCTGACCAGAAGCAGAAAGCGGTTTGGGTACAGAAATTGGGGCAGGAGAGTCAGTAGATACAGAAACTGGGATTTTAGCCAGGGCAGGTGGAGGTTTCGATTGAAAAACCTCCTGTTGAGCTGGAGCAGGTGGATCTTTACATGCAGATGCTGGGATTTGAACAGGGGCGGGAGGGGGTTTGGATTGAGGGACTTCTTTTTGAGCTGGAGCGGGCAGATCTTTATAGACAGTAACTGGGGGCTGAGCTGGGGCAGGAGGGGTTTTAGATTGAAGCGCGTCCTTCTGAGCTGGAGCAGGCTCATCTTTACAGACAGAAAGTGGAACCTCAACAGGGGCAGGAGGGGCTTTAGATTGAGCAGGCTCCTTTTGAGCTGGAGCAGGCTGATCTTTAGAGATAGAAACTGGGACTTGAACAGGGGCAGGAGGGGTTTTAAATTGGTAAATTTGCGGTTGAGCAGGAGCAGGCTGATCTTTAGATAAAGAAACTGGAATATGACCCAGAGCAGTAGATGCTGTAGAAACTGCTGCGTGAGTGGCAGGTGCTGGAATTGGTGTGGGAATAGGGGGCGTCTTATCTAACAAGACTGGGGCAGAGGTGGGTTTAGTCGCAGGAGGAAGCTTAGCTGAAGAAACTGAAGCTGGAGTTGTGATAGATGCAGGGCTGGGTTGGGTTTTAGCTGTGGGAGGACAGATATCAGGAGCAGTTACATGTGAGGGAGGGCTTTTATTTTGTTCTGTGAGGGTAGAGGTGAGTGTAGGCTTGAAAAGGGCCCCAGATGCAGAGGCTGAGGTTGCAGCTGATGTGGGAGCTGTTGTTTTAGAGAGAATACCCGGGTCAGGAGAAGATGGTTTTGCTGTAACTGTGCAGGCTGGTGATACTGTCACTGGGGGTTTAGAGTCTACTGTAACTGAGCTTAGAGAAGGTTTGCAGGAAGTGCTAATTGAATCTGACTTAGCAGGGGGAGGCTGGGAGATAGCAACAGGGATGGGTGGGCTGTGGGTTATTGATGGGGGTTTGGTAGAGACGGGGGGTGAAGTAGCTACAAGACTGGGTTTACTTACAGAAGTAGTAGTTTGAGGAGGCAGTACAGTCTGTGAAGCCAGTTTGCTAGCTGTAGAGGTAAGAACTGGACTAACTGAGGGAGCCTTTACTACAGAGGCTGGGGTGTTTGGAGGAGCTGTGGTCGCTGTAGAGGTGGACATCACTGTAGATTTACTTGTAATCAAAAAGGAAGACGTTGGAGCTGAAAGGTTTGTTGAAGTTACAGGAAACGCTGAGGGTTTTGTTGTAGTTGGCGCCGGAGCTGTGATGGTTTTAGCGCTGGCAGAAGGCTCAGAGGCTGGAGTAGAGTCTGAGCTCAGTTTGACTGAGGGAGATGTCAGAGTGGAAGATTTGGTGAAAGTTGTGGTGGGGGTGGTGCTTGGCTTGGAAATGGGAGAAGAGGTTGTAGTTGCCTTCGACAGTGAAGTAAAGGTTTGGGGTGAAGTGGCAGTGGGGACGGCTACAGGAGAAGGTTTTGCTGTGGAAGCAGTGCTGACTGTTGTGGGACTCAGCGGAGAGGAGATAGTGGGTTTGGAGAAGGGAGATGTGGATGTCGGCGTTACCTCAGTCACCACAGCGCTGATAGCACTGCTCGCTTTCCCCCACTCTGCTTCCACATCAGCCATGATGTCCCCACCCCCTGTGATGGAGTCAAAAGTCAGGAGAGACGAGATGTCCGCAAGCAGCGAGCTCAGGCTGGTGTCCCCGGGCACCAGTGGTGGCTCAGAGGTGGGCGACGGCGCTACATTTTCATGAGTTTTACTCACACTGCTTGTTGTTACCTGGGAAGTTACGGTCTCTGGTGGGGACGGGGTTGCACTGTCCAGAGTTGTTGCGCTCTTGCCGTGCTCACGCCTCTCTGTTTCAGGGCTGTCCAGAGAGCGAGGCTGGGATTTGGGTGTGAGGGTGAGGTCCTCTTTGATGATTTCAACACTGTTGGCACGGGATGACATGAGGAGCGGACTAGGAGGGAGCTCCTCTTTCTCCTCTTTATCTTTCGATTTGAACTTAACATTTCCAAAGAGACCCTTCAGCCCACGACGCTGGCGACCCACCGGCTGAGACACGGTGTGGACTCGGCGGTCCCCCACTCCCCTCCTGCCACCCCTCAGCAGTGACAGGAAGCTGAGAGACTTGGCTGAGCTGGCTGAAGAAACGGAGTTGCGAGCAGGGGCGGCAGCCAGAACGCCATCTTCGCCGAGTGGCTCCTCCTCTGCCTGCTCCTTCTCTGCCTCGCTCACCTCCTGTCCCTTTTCCTTGTCCGGCTCCTGCTCAGAATCTGGCGCAGGACTCTCTGATAATCCATCTAGTGTTTTGCTCCTGTGAACAGGTGACTTGTTGTTTCCATCCCCTTTGCTTCGAATAGAAAAGATGTTACCTGGCTTGCGTTTGCCAAACAGCTTGAATCCTTTTCTGATTTTTCCACTTGGCTGCGATTCACAAGGTGGGGGGTCCATGTTCTCCGTTTGTACGTCCATCTTCTCTCTGCGTCCCCCTTTTGTTTTTGTATCCTCCTGTCAGCTGCTGCAGATTTTATTCCCCAGCCAGTGATGGAGCATTTATATCCAGACCTTTTTCTCCGTGTGTAGCCTTGCGCTACCTCCGCTGCTCTCAGTGTTTCTTTATCAGTTGTCCGTATCCCTCCCTCCGTCTGTCTTTCCCATCCAGCCCTTTCTCCTCTATTTCTCCCTCAAAAGCCCCTCCCCTTTGGCTCATTTTTGTCTGGCTGCCCTCCCTGGTTGCCATAGCAACTGAGGGGCTAAGCAGCTTTCGTCAGCAATGCAGAGCCAGGGGCTGTCATCAACCCACCCTGAACATAGCTTTCTCTTCCTCTCTTCCTGTCTGATGACTCTGTTTATATAAACAGCAAAGACAAATGCTCCATTAATAGGGCCACATTTTCAATTCTGAATGATCTGGCTTTATATAAAACTTCTCATCCAGATTAGGGCAGCGCTACCTCTATATGCAGCCTAATAATTGGTTTGTGCTGTGGATTTGCCTTAATTCTAAATAAACTGGCCTCATTTCAATCATCTCTATCGCTGCAACTCACACCAGTCTGTTAAATGTGTCATGAAGCTGTGATTTACGAATAGAAATTGACATCTATTAATAATGATAAAGAGCAATAATCTTAGAAGATAATTAGCATATTATTTGCCTTTCTTTTTCTTTCCATCTAATGTGTTGAAAAAGCATATTTGTAACACCTTTTAGAAAACATTGAACCAACTGTAATCCTTTTTTATTTTATTCATATTTTTAGTGGTGGCTAATTTTTTAAGTTTTTTAAAATCCCATTCAAAACTCGGGCTTGTTGGCATGACCTTTTGAACGTCTTGACAGAGTCACCACCAGATTTTTGAGATAGAGAGAAAAAGGAGGGCATTAAATCTGTGTGATGCCCCTGAGTTATATAGCCCTGCATGCCTTTTCTAATTTGCATATGATGTATATTTATGAGGGGGAACTTGTTGTGTTTTAATTATCACCGGGTTAATGAATTTAGTTTGGGCGGGCAGAACTAGGGCGGCTCCTTGTGGCTGCTCGAGAAACAGCAGTAGAACGTACAGCAGCAAGTCTGAAAATAAAGCTGCTGTCTCATCCACATGCATTCTCTGGCCCGGATAAGTCTGTGTAAGTGGGTCAGCCTTCTTTGAACAAATCTGGCTATTCTGAGCTGTGTTAACATTCAGTGGGACACTTAAAGATATATTCACTCAGGCTCACTCACTCAAAGGGAAGTATCTCAAATGCAGTGTTTGCAAAATTGTCATTGTCGTGACAATGTGACTTGAATAGAGATGGTGTGACATCTGGTTTGCTCACAAGTACCTCTTTTTAAAGACAATTTCATTAAAGTCTCTATTTTCTGCCTTACTTCCTCAGTTTAGGTCTACGCAGACAACTGAGGTACTGAAATGAACACAAACAGAAATGAACTGAATAATGCTTCAGTATTTATCTCCTTTGTTATGCTAAAGGGAGAAAATAGATAAAAAACATATGTCACTGTGCACATCAGACACACGCAAACATTAGTTAACAAAATGAAAAAGTTGTTTTTATTCACTTCTCTCGAGGCCAACGTAAAACTCTCACCCTCTGTGCATTTGCCCCAGTGTGACAAAAAGCTCCAGTATTGTCTAAAAAAATGGTAAAACTTCTTAAAAAAGAAACTGCATACAAAGATACACTGCATACATGTTTGCAGAGACTGATGACAAGAGAAGATTGATACTACTGGGATTTCTTTATCATAAATGCGATATGAGGCGCATCTAATGACCAAGAAAATGTCCTGCACAGCACCGTTTACATCTAATCATCTGCAAGAAACAACAATTCTACTATAACTAATGTAAGTCAGTCAAATTAAGAGATTTTCCTTGTTGGTATTTCTGTCAGCATAACTTAAAACTTTCAGTACCCAGAATCTATCTATCTATTATCATGCATAAACATCAGAACTCGAAAAGAGATTGACATATATCCGTGGAAAAAGTACAAAGACACAGGGCTAAAAGCAATGCAAAGAGTGCTTATGAATCCAGTAAAACAAAGACATTTCTCTCTCCTTTCCTTAAATGAGGTAAAATGTTAGACTACTTTATGATCTCTTAACTTACATAATCATTTACATAGTCAAAGAGCAGTGATACACAGTGATTCACTGTCCTTTTTTAGACATCATGCTCCATGAGAGTAGCCTCTGGCAGCGCTGTGGTGTCCTCTTCACTGTCATGTGTCTCAACTGCCTCATATGTGCGGCGGTACAAAAACCGATTGACCAGGGTGATGATGAACATCTCCATGATCAGTATCTGCTGATTAAGCACTGCGGGACACACACACACAAAAACAACAATAAATCAGTGTTGGGTAGTTTCATTTCACATCGGTTGTGCATATCTGAAAGGCGTTTAGAAATGTTTCTTACTGGTTCCACGGGCTTGAGAGCTTAATGGAGGAGCACAGGCGATGTTTCCGTACAAGGCCACGATGTTAACGATTGATGTCTGCAGCTGGCTCAATACAAGTGTTAACTAAGGATAAAAACAATGTAACATTTACACGGTGTTCATGCTGACTGTGTAGCATGTCTATTAGGCTGATTTTCGCATTGCATTATTGGCTTTAGCAGAATACTAAGTTCAGTTCAGTTTTACAGGGAGAAACTTCTGAACCAAAGTCAGGGAGAGGCAGCCGTCTGCCACGACTGTTTGGGGTGAAGGGAAAGAGAGGAAAGCAGAGGGCGATAGATCCAACGACACACATGGGAGAGAGCCACATTTGAGAAATTAGTACTAATTAATTAACTGCAGCAGTGGTGTATGATCTACCCAAAAAACACCAGAGCCCCGTACTACGAAGCAAGTTCAGCATCCCCAGTGTATCTTTCTGTTCACCGAACCCTACATCAGCATTCAGGATAAGCAGTCACACGAAGCTGGTTATGAGTTCACTAAGTTAACCAGGGTTTCCCTTGTGCACTCACTCACAAGAATGGATAAATCTGTCAGCAGAGTGGTTGAGTTTACAAAGGAAGATTAAACTATAGTATTAGAGGATAAACATATATTACAGACTGAAAGCAACGCAACTGCTACAGACAGAGCAGCAGTGTGAGTGTAAGAGGAAAACGCTCTGCACAGTAGCTTAGTTTAACTTTTAAAAATATTTACTGCTTAGTAGTTTAGCATAAAGAGGGCTTTATATGTGTGAATAAAGTCTAGCCTATTTGAAGCCAGGAAAGAAAGCAGACAAAAATACAGAGAGTGTAAGTTAGCAGAATCATTAGTTTCACAACTCTCATTGAATCCCAGCAGAATCTAATGGATTATAATAGAATATTTCATTAAATTAGTGTTTAACAGACTGTTTTTATTCTTTCAGCTAAAACTTCATTGATGTTTAACTGTCTGAGAGCAAAAAATAAAGAGTTAAAAGAAAAAACAAAATTAAAACATAAGCTCATCAAGGAAATGCAAAGACATTAGATGCTATTGAAAAAGTTCTTGATGCTATTGACAAACTTTTTTCCTTATGTACACATACAGATATCCAAGGGACCTTTAGGGAGCTATTACACCATTTTCTGGAGAACGGATTGGTCATCGGGCAGTGATTTCATACCCGTTGATCGCTAATCTAGGACCTAAGCTGCTCTGAAGCCTTTTAGGTTCACTAGGTTAGGTTACCAAGGTGATATACACAAGTAAGAAGTGAACCACCTTTGGAGTACGGAAAATCGAGGATTAACTCTGAAGTTATCCGAATAAGACAAACTCCTGCTTCATAGTACTGGCCTCTGGAGTTAAGTCAAATTTGTTGGTCACTTAAGGGTTTTCACACTTTCAGCCTATTTGAGTTTTCACAATGTCAAAAGCATCAATGCTGGCATGGTATCCCTGTTCTCTGACAAAGAGGAAATGACCTTTTGATTTCTCTTCACAAATTGAGCTGATTAACTCATCACAAGAAAATTAGCTGTGTTAAGTCAGCTTCAGGAGTTACCCCCATCACAAGTGAAGCACCTTAGCATCTGGTATTACAGCTGTTGACTCACTTGGTACATTGCATACTTTGGTATAATCTTGAGTGGGCGTAGATAGCGGTTCATGTTCATGAAGACAATGGCAACAGGCCAAAGGGAGATGATGGTTAGAACACCAACAAATAGGCTAATCCAAAGGGTTATACCATAGATTCCTAGCTGAAAAAAAAGAAACACACACACATTTATATGAATCTTATAGAAATATGTTTTAATTTAACGTACATCTATTTTAGTCCACTCAGATATGTAGAGAACCATTTCAAATACTTACATTAGCAGGATCATAGTTGCCATTGGTCCACAGTACTATAGACAGGACAGTGAACACCGTTTTCAGGATTGCATACTGAAGAGAGCCTAACTTCAGCAGGAATAACATTCGCCTGAATAAACCCAGTCCAGAGACAGACTAACATTACACATGTGTACCATGGTAAGGTAATGTGCAGTCAATGCAGAATGACAGAATATATGATATGGATATCTGACACAGGCTTGAGCCAGCACAGTGATATGCAGACTCTATTTATTGACTCTTTACCTTGACATGGGGACGTCGGGTAAACATGGACAACAGCAGCAGCAGGGTCCTGTGCTGATCCAAAAGGGTTTACCAGAGAACTTCTCCAAAAAGGCATTGCTGCCCCCCAACTCCTCAATCAACAGAAGCAAGATCTTGTAAATCACAACTGCAAAATAACTGTAAGGAAAGAGGTAACTCAATACACGTCTAAGCTGTGCTGTTACGTATTGTTAATTATACAAATCTCATAAAATATCAAATGAATGTAACCATCACAGGTAGAAAAATTCAAAAATGTATTTATAGTAGTGTGAAATGTGTGCCTGATCTAGCCTGCTATGTTTGTGCAGGCAGCTAAAAATTCACAGTGGACAACTTGACTGAGACAAAGACCAGATGTTAGAGCCACCAGCATATAAGCTGCAAGTTGGTGGTTTGAGTCCCTGTTCAGATGCTGACATCTGCTGACTGTTTTTGTACAGAATGCCTCACCAAAGTAAGCATTAGAAACAACTTGCATGATGGTAAATATAGATATAGATATATATGTTGATGCCAGGTTAATGCAAAATAGCCAAAAGTTCCATGCATCCAAATTCAGAAATTGAAGAAATCTGACCTGCATGGGAGACCTGCCAGGCCAAGCCTTTAATGTCCCAAACAAACATTAGCTAAGTTTTTTCAATTAGCACAAATGCAACCACCAAGCCCTTTTGAAATAAGTAATAACTCAGCCACAGTAAAACAAACAGAAAAAAGGATTAGGCTAATGGCTGTTTCTCAAGAGCAGACTCGCATCAGAACTGTGATGTATGGTGCTGCATGTTCATCTGGTCTGGATTTGTCCTGTTGCCTCAGGGACAGGACAGCTTTCTGTTTTTGATGCATTTATAAATTCTGCATTATATCAAAGATTCTTTCAAGATAATGTGAGGCAATCTGAAATTTAAACTAAAAGCTGTTCTTTCAACAGGATAAAAATCTTTGCACACTAATACATCCACCAGGGAACAGATTAAAAAAACCCAAAAGAAAGCAAGTGGAAAAGCCAAGTCACAGCTCAGATTTCAATCTAACTTCCATGGAAGAAAAAGTCTGATGGAGACTAATTATGCCAAACACTATCAAAAAGTTTCCAGTAAAGACTTTACTTACTTTTCCCAAGGATCATATCAGATCAGCAGATACTTTTGTTGAACTAATGTTTGAAAAAAGTGTTTGAATGTTCAAGTTTTTCATATTTATCTTTTGGCGCCATTTCAAAGTGGATCAAATGGCTCAATGGCATTTTCTTTTTCTCTGTTATTTATAGCTAAGCTAAGATCCGCCAAAAAAAACAAAACACTGACTACACTGGGAAATGTTTTGCAAGTGTAGTTAAAGGAAAACTCACCTGTTAGATGTCAGGTCTGTAATCATAAATGCCCTCGGGATCCACATGGCTAAGCACGACATGGTGGAAATGACCTGAAGCGGTAAAGTAGTTGTGTTTAAAAACATGCAGCTGCAACACCTAGTAGTGTTTGAAGATGTCTTTTAATGTAATGTGGCTTACTTTCTCCGCAAGTTGTTGAAACTTGTTAATGGTTGTAATCATATTTGTTTTACAATCAGTGGCATGTTATAAAACTTAAGCAGGCCTGAATACTCACTGGTGCTGCACCGTTTACCCAAATGACCAAGGTCTTCTTGGGGTAGGGTAGTTTTTTGTAAATATAGGCACACTGTTCCAGGTACACAAGCAGGGAGATACAGGACATCAAGGTGAGCATGAAGTACAGGCAATATCCAAATGTATCTAGCTCTGATTAAAAAAAACAATAGGAGACACATAGAAACAGCATGAATCAGACTTTCTTCAGGTTAAAATGTAAATGAATATAGTAGCGTGTATAACTTACGGTTGAGCATGTCAATAGCCAGTGGACGACCCTTCAGACAAGCTGGATCAATGGTTCCATTAAGAGCTTCCATTGTAGGCAGACGCTTGTCTTAAAAAATAGACTAAAAATAGACTAACAAATATTAACAAGAGTAAAATGTAAAAATATAAATAGTGTTGCAGTCATAAAAGTAAAACCTGCTTCCCCTTTACATTCCAGAGTCTTCAACAGAGAGCTGAATACCTTTCCACTTTAAGGGACTCTGAAGAAGTGAAGGTGGGATAAGAAGTGGCAGGCAACTTTATGAGAACGCATGAGTAACTGGTCACGCATTTATTCACAGGTTTAAGTGACTGTAATTAAAAAACACGAAGGTCAGAGTTTTAGTGAAAGGCTGAGATCCACTGGAAAGGTGAACTTTGGCAGGGTGTGTTATTTCCTTCTCAGTGCATAACGTGAGCTGTGAGCTATAGTTTTTGATTCTTGGCTAATTTACAGTATTTCAACGTTAAACTATTGCTTTAAAGGTTAGCTTTCATTACTTCAGTCTCAGTTTGTCTTTCTGGTATGAAAGTTATGCAGAAATCTATGAAGCCATAGGAACATTTTATTTGAGCTTCTATCCAGTGCTCCAAAATGCAAAGTGATTCTTTTTAACCTTTTCCAGAATACTATATATAATACTACTAAAGAAAGCCAGTACGGCATGAATGGGAGCAGAGAAAAACTAATGAGAAAAGTTGAAAGTTGAAAATCCTACATAGGCCTTTAGGATCTATTACCTAGAAAGATTCCAGAGGGTTCAAATGTTGAGTGGTGAGACTATTAAACTTTATCTGTTATTCTATTACAGAGAGGTGAATGGCACTGTGGTCGCTCAACTGTCTCTGGCTAATAATTGTCTAGTTTTTTTTTTTCTCCCCTATGTCATCGTATTTCTTTTGCAAGAAGGAAAAAAAATGATGCTCACAATCTTTATTCATCTCGAATACACACATTTCACCTGTTTACTGTACACCAGCACACACTGTGCCACGGAAATGCCAAAATTTCAACTCCCACCAGAGGTAGAATAAAACACAAGATTTATGAAATTCTTCTACAAAATATTTTACTGCCACAGTGGTTAAAAAGGCAGATGTGACAATCTGTCTGAAAAAAGAAATTACACACTTAGAGAACTCTGGAAAAGTTAAAAGGATGAACAGCTTATGCTGTGTTTGTTGGTCTGTGATTGGTATAGTAATTGTAAATCTACATACATTTGTTTTGGATTCCTTATTGAGTTTAGTTGATATTTTGGAGCATTAAGTCATAGTTTGTGGAAGGTGAGAAAGCAGAAGGGAACAGGGCACGCTACCTGTGTGGAAAACCTTAGTTAGAAGTGTTCCCAGCTTACTGTGGGGTAAATGATTACTTCAATCCCTGCTGAACTTGTAAGTTTGCTCAGTTATAAAAAAGAAAAGAAAAGAAAAAGAACAGTCTGTAATTTTTATGGTGAGAAACAGAATATCAAATATAAAATGTCCAGAAAAAGCACATTACATGCAAGTTTTAAATGGATTTGCTTGCCACTGAGCTGTGCAAGCGTAACTTGTCTTAGTACAGTGGTTCCCAAACTTTTTTTGCCAGGCCCCCCTTTTTTACAAGAAAAATGTTCGCCCCCCGCACAAACACATCCTCCAAACACACACACCCATATTTTGTTTACAAACTCCATTGCGGTTTATTTCACACCTCGAACATTTAGTAAACAATTAAGCAAATACAAGTAAACGGCAATAAATTACAGGCAGTAATAAAATATACTACTAACTCTTTTACGCTACGTCCACACCTACACGGGTATTTTTGAAAACTCAGCTGTTTCTATGCGTTTGGGCTTTTCGTCAACACGTAAACGGCGTTGCGATTCACCGAAAACGGAGATTATTTAAAACTCCTTTTTTGCGTTTACGTGTGGACGAGGATTACAGAGTTCGTCACGCAACGTCAAAGGCATGTGCCTTTTTTCACGTCACGCTGTGCGCCACGCTATTGTTTACATGAGATGAATTGCAGAATGGCGGATAGAGACAAAATACTGTTAATCTGACTGTCTTCAGGTTTTACACGCTTGCATATACACACGCAGTTACTGTCCCTCCATTTAGAAAGGCAGAGGCATCACGGTGTAATTATTTTATGTGTAGTTGTTTTTTTTCCTGTGTAATAATATTCAACATTGCTATCAATACATTTTTCAAAAAATGCCTCTCTGTGCAAAATGGGTTTAAACACATAAACAGCTGTGGGATACTGTTTGTCCGTGATTTGAACCGGGGGAACAAATTACGGCAGGATCAGCCTGATATTATTTGTATCCCACTGTAACTTTACTGCATAAAGAGCTAACATCATGTTAGCTCTTGATTTTTAGTTCACAAACACTTCTTGTAATAACTAACAAATGTCAGGAGTAGTTAGTTATTACAAGAAGTGTTTGTGAACTAAAGATCAAGAATGTGGGATACTGCTTGTCCGTGATTTGGAGAGCACAGCGCTGCTCCCGACGCAGGTAAACTAATTTTGCAGGGGAGAATACCTTGGCACTTGTGCAGGTGAAGCCAAAGGGAAGATATGCTTCACCATATTTTCCTGTCTTTGGCTTGGAAGGAAGTTGGTTTGGAAACATATTTGGCGATGCTTCATCTCCTGCTTTGCGTTTGTGTGGGAGCCCCGTCAAAAACCTGTCCACAGTGTCCAAGCGCTCTTTTTTTTTTTTTTTCTTTTCATACCGCGCCCCCCTAGGGGCGGGCCCCACACTTTGGGAACCTCTGTCTTAGTACATGGTGGAGAAACCCTTTTAGGCAAGCACAGGGGCATGGCTGGACTGGCCATCGGGCATACCGGGCATTTGCCCGGTGGGCCGCTGGCGATTTTTTGTTTTATGGGCCGATGGATTTTTTTCTTTTCTTTTTTTTTTTTAGGAAGGGTATATATAATGAAAGGTGCTGGATTGGCCAGTTGGTCATGATCGACTGTGGGCTGGACCAATTACAGCCGAGGAGGCCGGATGCACCCTCCCCCTTGTTTAGCAATCTTATAGACGAACTAAAGAAAATGGAGAACAAAAAAAGGAAAGGAGGTGTTTATGAAAATATCACTAAATCTGTCATTTATTAATTTTAATATTAATTAATGATCATGTCTCACCTCTAGTGTTCTTGCTCTTAATTTAAGGTTTTTCCTATAGCGATTGACAGATCACGTGACTTTCGCGCATTGCATGCTGGGAACTCGAGGCAAAACAATCCAAGTACTGCATCAAATGCAAGCATTTGCAGCACCGCAAAACGTTCATTCTCCGGTTCCAATACCTTCTTGGTTTTTCTTTGCGGCACAAAAAAGGAATGTACAAACTAAGGAGAACAATGCCGGTCCGTACAAAGACAGACTTAACGAAAAGGCAAAGAGAAGATATGAGGAAAAAATCAAAGGAGTGAAAGGGTCAGACCCTTACGAGCACACAGAGTGGACAAAAGACATCTGCGTGCTGCCCAACTTTCACCACGCTCAGATTTATAATTATACGGTTCTTGGAGTGAGTGCATACACTCATGAAGTTTTTAGTAACTTCGGGTCACTGCAACAAGCCCAGGTACAGTTTACCGACGGATGGGTACAGGACCTTGAAATGCACCGTGTAGAACGAAAGACCATCGTACAAACAAAGGTAAGTTTACCAGTCTCACAAATCGGCGTCATAAATACACATTCGTTACCGTTTATTAATATAACCTTTGAGCTCAACGGTAATCAATTAGTAGTGGAAATAATTTCTGGTAGGCATTACAGAAATGTAGCAGTGACAATAATATTGTATGTTGTAATCGCACTGGGCAATTAGTGATACAAAACAACTGTTTTATCCTGTGAATAAATTTTTGTCAGTGTACCGTGGTAATAACAGAAGCGAAACGCAATATTATGTCAGGACAATTCACTATTTATGCACAATAAATAAAGGAGCATAGCACGACAATTTCTGTTCAGCGCCAGACTTGCTTGTAACCTATATCACCAATTATGTTATGAAAAATGACGTATTAACTACTACAAAACACTGACCTTTGTGGGAATGCTTGGAGCAGATTAACATGTGAGCTGGAGTGTTCTGGGACGTTATATTTGGTATATCCAGACCATCCGTCTGCTCATACTTCGGAGACATGGCTTAAAAAATTTCTCTTCAACGACATAATCCGATAAAAAAAAAAAACGATCTCTTTACCCGTCTGCTTCCCGTGGCTGTCATGTGACCGGCTATTACAGTTAATAATACAACAGCTTCTTGCCATTTTTTGTGTTTCTTTTTATGGCTGTGTAACTGAGTTCAATTGAAAGCCTGCGTGCACTAGTACCTCTTGCCTCAAGTTCCCAGAATCCCTTGCGGTTTTACCCCTGAATGACGTCACATTTTCAATCTCTATCCTGGTGGGCCGGTCTCTAGTCAAAATGCCCGGGCCGATTTTTTGTCCCAGTCCAGCCCTGCACAGCGGTAAGTTGATGTCAGAGCTTGTTTTTAATTTAGGCTATGTCCACACGTACCCGGGTATTTTTGAAAACGCAGATTTTTCTATGCATTTGCACCTTTCGTCCACACGTAAACGGCGTTTTCGGTAACTGAAAACGGAGATTTTTAAAAACTCCTGCCAGGGTGGATTTTCGAAAACTCCGTTTTTGCGTTTAGGTGTGGACGAGGGAAACGAAGAAAACACAGCGTCAAAGGTGTGCGCCTTTTTTGACGTCACACTGTGCGCCAGGTTATTGTTTCGGTGAAATGAATTTCTACAATGGCGGACATAGACAAAATAGCGTTATTGTTAATTTTACTCTCTGCAGTTTTTAAATGCTTACATATACACACAGTTACTGTCCCTCCACACAAAGGACTCAGTTCTGCTTCTATGCGCCATCTTTGTTTACTCTTTCCCACCCAGGCTTCTAGACTTCTGATTGGCCAACATTTCTACACGGTTAGGAATATATCGCCACCTGCTGCTTTGGCATGTTCCTAGCAGCGTTTTCCTCCGTTTTGGCTTTTACGTGTGGACGGGATTTTTTTAAAAACGAAAACGGAAAATCTCCGTTTTCAAAAATACCCAATCTGACCACATCACTTTCTCCCAGGCCTGTGGATTATGCCTCAATATGTGTAACTATTTAAAGCGCATTTGTTATTAAATTATTTATAGGACTTGGTAAAGATTTAGATACGTACTATGTGTCACATTTTTCATTTAGTCTTTTGCCAACAAAGAAACAAACACATAGACAGAAAGGTATTTTTTACATTATACTCGTTGTAAAGCCATTAAAATCTAAGTTGCATCACATAGACTTCACTGGAATCCAGTTAAAGCTTAATTGGTCATGACTAACATCTAGTAAGCACTTAGGGTCCACAAGTTCAGTCATCTGCAGAGTTGTTCCTCAGTCAAGGGAACATTTTAAAATCAAATTTTTGACAAAAACAAATCACACATTTGTTAAAGAATAGGGATGTATAGTTGTATTACATTTATTGTTACATAGCAATCATTAAGCCGCACGAACAATTTCGTAATAATAAAAAAAAAAAAGCATCTTTTTTTCAAACAGGCATGAACTACATCAGCAGCTCCAGGTGCCTGTTGGTAAGTTCACTGACATCGGTCATTGAACTACTGTGAGTCCCTAATCATGTAGGCCAAAAGTAAAATCAATCATGTTTTATTGTGCTACACATCACATACACCAAAAGGAAGGTAATATAAGGAAACAATGGCGAGCAGTAAAGAGGGAAGAAAGGTTATGACACCTTTGGATCACTGGTATAAACTCCACCTCGTCTATCGAGCTTTAGGCTCAAGGACATAATTGCCTGTTCTTTATGACGTTTTTTTTTTA
This sequence comes from Oreochromis niloticus, assembly GCF_001858045.2. Classification (NCBI taxonomy): domain Eukaryota; kingdom Metazoa; phylum Chordata; class Actinopteri; order Cichliformes; family Cichlidae; genus Oreochromis; species Oreochromis niloticus. The sequence continues at coordinate 12,938,655 of NC_031975.2, read as the reverse complement.
ATATATTTTTTTTTATTGTGGGCCTTTTTATGTTCTGTGCTTTTCAAACTTGGAAATTTCTTTCAAAGTGGTGGACACAAACAGAAGACTCTTCAAATAGATTCATGTTAATATAGAAATACAAAGGATCTTAGTTCTGTAGATGAAGAAGGAAATAACTTGTATTAATGTCTTTTTGAAAATAAATAAAATGTGATTTACAAATAAATACATAGAAAGACAAAGCAATTAATTTATAAAACAGGACAAATTACAGATAATTATAGTGCAATGAAAAATCCAATCTACCTGATCATCTTGGAATTATGGGAGACCTGTTGGCTTTGTGTTTCAAGTATCCGGATTGAGATTAAACCATTCCAACAAGCATTAAACTGGATCTGGTCATCTAAGTTTTAGCATTTATCATCTTTATGTTTATCAATCAAATATATTATGAAATGCAAAATAAATATTTTAAAGTGTAAACAGAAAGACCTTCAAATATTTACAAATATGTAAACTAAATTTGAGACCATCTGATAACAGACTGCTGCTAATTGCACTGTGCTTGAAGTTCAACTTATAAGACAAACATTATTTTGGATGAAAATCAACATACAAACCTTTTGCTCTGCAATTAGTGATTAAGAGGTTGATTAATACTGATAAAGGATGACTCTCTAGATGAAATCTTAAACATAAAACAGACAAAGACAAACATTGGCTCCCACATTTTGGGGATTATTTGAATGTCTTTGGTTTATCTTAAAGACATCTCCTTCCCTGAATCTCTTCTGCTTCAGACTGGTGCAGTCTATGAGGTCGCTGTAGAGGCTCTTTCTACATGATAGCAGTATTGTTGCAGTGCTCTTTCAAAGCACGCTGGATGAGGAATGGTCCATGTAGTAAAAACCAAATACAAAACATGTGGTTTGAGGCTGCATCAAAGCTTTAAACTCCCGTCGAGGTGATGATACTCCTGGTTTAAGGCATCGTAGTTGAGATACACATGTCGTCTACTGCTCGTTTTCTATTGTCACGGAGACAGTCTGTCCGCCATCTAAAAGGAAACGGTGTGCACAAAAGATGTCTCAGGATGGGTTGTTTATTGAGCACAAACAAAAGCAAATAGGACACAAAAGCATGAAACTGTGAGAAAGGGCATTAGTAACATACTCATTTTCTCTTTGCTGCCATCTTCTGTGTGCTGAACATTATTGCTGAGGACATGCGGGTTAGCTTCTCCATCAGCAGGCCTGCAATTAAAGTCAAACAGAAATTAATTCAAAGTAAATAAAATTAAAGCCTCTGATATTAAAGATTTGAAAGAAATAGAAAACTTACCCTTTGCCATTCTGCTGGAGGACACTGTTGGCTTGCTCAGGATCTATCTGTACCAATCTGGTGACAAAGGAATGCCCATCACCCTGACTGAAAATGCAGAAAAAATAAATAAATCTTCACTTTTTTTTTTTTTCGACACTCCATGAAAGTAACTTTAATTTAAAAAAAAAAAAAAGCTGGATAGGTCTGTTAGTACAAAACCAATTACCCTCCCGTACTGTGTAGGCATGCAGTAACACCATCTGTATGTGTACATCATTTATTCTGACTGATATGAAGTGGGTGAAAGTTTGGGCATGCATCAGCTCTTGCCCCCTCATTTTGACTCTGTGATCCATTTTGTTAGTGACCACTTATGGAAGTTGATTAAAAAAAAATTTATTTATTTTTTTTTTCCTTAAAGCAAACTAATCGGATGACCTCACACGAGAGTAGACTCACCTTGAGAAAACAGGGAAAAACCAGTACTTTGCCTGGTCTCCAAACACCTCAGCTACATTTCTGCTAAATCCCAGAGAAAACCCATTTTTATCTGGCCCATTTGTGAAAAAAGGAGCCCTAAAAGCCTCTTAAAAAAAAAAAAAAAAAAATGGAGGGAAAACAAACAAAAAAACAACAAGAGTTAGCCAGTGGTGATTTTTGTAGAAGTGGAATTAAATGAAGTATGTATTTATAGTATTAATTCACCTATAGTGGTCCTGTTCTTTCCCACGAGCCACAGATGGTATCCGAGAAGTGACACGATGCTGATGAAGAACAAAGCCGCCACAAAGAAAAGAAACAAGATGTGGAATTTGGCATGGTTGTCAGGCAGCTGTTTCTTTAGAATGAAGGGAAAAAACAAAACACACTTTTAGCTGATTAATCGTGACAGCTCTGAGTCCAATTATGTGGAAAATGAAACAAATTGATACTACTTTGTTTCCTCAGTACAACAAAGTCTTGCATGGAAATAAAATACTGTTTCACTGCTGGACTATGTGACAGGAGCCACTGTCTTGTGTAAAGTATGCTGCAGAGAATCCCCTAAAAATAGCAACAGGTTGATACTGATACACGTGGTGTTCACACCACTAAATGGCATGCAAACACCACGAGGAGGTTCATGTACTTACGGTCCAGAATTTGATGAAATACTGGATGACTGTTGCACAAATCACTACACAGTAGAGTGACGCATAGGACAAAAACAGGACAAAGTACTTGTAGTTTGAGAATCCAACACAGTTATTCACCCTGAAAGAAGATGACACCACAAAAACAGGAAGGAGAAAAAACAAGAAAGGGAAGGGGGTGCTGAATAACATTATGACAATAGCCATGGAGAAAAAAACCAAAAAAAACCCCACCCCACACACACACACACACACACACACACACACAGATGTCCCAACATCTATATGACTTATACAAATATTTTATACAAACCCCATAATCATATATATTTGCCCATTTGACTGTTTTATTGCGCACCAAATCTCAAATTACACTGTTGTGTCACAATATAACATATAGTGTCATACCATAATGATCATAGAGAATGTATATTCCCAATCTCCCAATATGCACTGCAAAGTGGGGTTTGATAGTAATATTAAGAACAGTAATAAGAGTAACGTTCAATTAATGTTCAAGAATTTAAACAAAGCAGTTTAAATGCAAAGTAAAAACAGAATATCATACCAGGGGCAGTGATGGTCCATTTTCAGCACACACCTTGAAAAAGCAAGAGGCACAATGTGCATCCTATCAGTACCATCCAGTACATACCAACATACTGATCTTTTCACTGACCCAGTAAACAAAAACACCACATTTGATAAACCCTCATTAAGATATTAGTTTTCCATATTATCACTTTACTAAAAAACAAAAACAAACAAAAACATTTGAATTTATTCTGTAATGTTTCCTGAATTTCTATTACCAGAAGAAGAAACTACTTTAAGGTGGATGTTTTAAGAACATCTTATTTAGGAATGTGTTGATAAAGTGTGCACACTTAGAGAGGACTCACATTTCACAGGTTGAGCAGTGATGGCAGCGATCAGGCTTGATTACCTGACAGAAGTCGCAGTATCTGATGGCTAGAGAGAGAAAACAAAATTAACTGTATACCTGCTGGATATTCTTAAAGCATATTCGTTAAATGTCCCTGTGAATCCAAGCAGGTCACATCCTGACTTTTAATTAGCAGGGGAGCCAGAAGAGAAAACAAGGTGCACCTGAGTCTAATTAACCCTCCTGACACAGGCTTTTCCGTAATTACAGCACAGACAAGCCTAGTATATATTAAACTGAGAAACAACCAGAGAAGACATGTGATTGTCATTTGTAGTGCTTTTGTAATGTTGATGGCTGATGATGAAAACTTTTGTGCACTTCCTCTTTTTACAGAGCAACATTTTGCTAATAGAGTTTTCCCTGATGGTGTGTGTTGAAGAGACAACTGGGAATTAAAAAAACAAAACAAAGCACAGTCACTTACTACACTGTATCTAAAGCCATACCTCCTCCAGCTGTGCGTGTGTACACGGGTAAATTCCTCGCCACTTTCTTCAGGATCTCTTGTTGGGCCTCAGCTCGCTCTTCTCTCTCATACAGCTCCTTCTCTGCCCTGGGTAGACTGAACTGACAACAGAAAAAGAAAAGTGATCAGTGTTTTGTTTATTTCCTCTCTTCTGCTAAATGAGGAGTGTGACAGAAGCAAACTTACTGCTTCTGAGGGATTGGCTGGTTTGGACCAGATAGTTTTCCAGTAGGCCCATATGAACATGGCGAGGAAAATGTGAAAGATAACCAAGTAGCTGACTGTTGTTAAAAAAAGAAAGAAAAAAAACAAAACAAGGATCCTTAGCGGGAGAGAAATAACAGCATCAAATATGAGTGAGTGAGTGAGGGCAATACTTACTTCGTTCAGCATTATTTGGGATTGTATCTATAGGAAGAAGGTAAAGTATATGTGTATATATTAGTTAGGAGTAATACATGACTACACATCCCCCACTTCTCTCTCTCTCTCTCTCCCTCACACCATGTTGCAGCAGCCTGGCACGGCCAGCAGTGACCCACCCACAACAGAGAGCTTTGTTTAAGCATCAGCAGGGATGTCCCTGTCCTGACCACAGCCGCAACACAGAGACATGCTGATACTGGTCTCATCAGCTGCCGCCTCAATCAAACTACACAACTTATTAAAAAATGCTGAAAAATAGCATAAACACTCAGGACTTACTCAGGAGCGTGCCAAATAAATTATGTTTACTAAAATTTTAATTACAGAAAATTACAGAATCCACTGCTGGAAGTTAAATGTGCAAAACAGGTACAAACAAATACAAATCAAATTCCCTTTTTTTCTCCTGAAACGATAAGTTGTTCAAATTTAATATTGAAAAATCATTGTTTTAAACCGCTCAAAATATGTTTAATTTCAGATAAATACACATTGATAGCATCAAAAAGTCACGGACTAGATTTTAAAGCTGGCTCAGAAGCACCTCATTTATTGACACCCCAAAACTATATAAAATAATAATAATAATAACAACAATAATAATAATAATAGCTAGTAAATATGTCTAGTAACCTCAGAAAGTTTTAATATGATTAAGCAACACACAAACGACACAAACCCTTTCACAGTCACTCCACTTTTCTATTTTTATGATATCCGTTATTTGACGCATTACGTCTGCCCTAATGGAGTGATTAATAATTAACGGAGAAAAGTATTTCCTCTCACTGGAGGGGAAGAAAAAAAGTAGACAAACGAAGCCGTCATGAAAATAACAATTTATGTAAAACGTTTCCATGAAAAGGAGAGACAGAAATATGTGTTAATATTCGCCAAACGTTTCATCGCATTACGGAGTATGAAGCCAGATTTTAAATCTTCAACTAGCTTATCAAAGTTTCAAACCCTGTCACTGTCAACGCACGCGGCCGCTAAATGTTTATAAAGGTGAGCGCACTTACAAACACACAGCTCCACAACGTAGGCGTAATAGGACCAGCCGACGACCAGGTTAATAAACAGGACAGGTACCCAATTCAGAGCCCGTTTACAGCACCTTAGTGCGTGAGAGGGCGCCATCTTTAATCCGTGTTTGACATTAGCTGACGGTGACGTCACAACCACGGCTTTTAAATGGTCCAGCCAAAGATGCATTAGGATCAAGATGCTTCACGGCAGTGCAGGCGACGAGGAACAGAACGCGGATGTTTTAGTTGTTCAAAAAGTGCAATTTGAGCATATTTTTAACGCACCGTTCGTACTCATTCCTCTCAGCAGAGTAACAATCATAATAAAACACAGTGGCAGCTAAAGCTGAGCTCGTCTTAGGGCGTATTGAAGCATGTCAGCCTGTTAACCCACAGACAGCGGAAATCTTGACTCTCACAATCTTTGGCTGGTTAGTTTCCTCGTGATATGCTCAAACTTTTGTATTTATGAGTAAGAATATGTTGAAAATAAACACAAAACAAGCAATTTTTAGGCTACTCATTAGGTTTAGTGAACTAGAACCAAAACTCAAACAGAATAGTTCAAATGTTTCATTTATTTGTTCATTTATTATTTTGTCCAGCTGGGGGCAGAGAAACATAATGCTGTGTGAAGTTGTGGAACACAGTTAACCATTGTTTTGGAGCTCGGTGTCTGTCCACCTGTTTGTAATTCTATAATTTTAGTCTCCACTCCTAATTTGCTAGATGCCTTAATTGTCTTTCTATTTTTTATTGATTTTTTTCTTTTCGCTTGGTGCTAGCTGGACAAGACAGGTGTGTGAATAAGAGGGAGGCAGGAGTTTAAATACCTGGGTTAGCCATTTAAAGCAATGGACAGTGCACAAAAGAACTGAAGAAGCGAATGTAGGTGAAAGCGATTATCCTGTCTTATTCCCCTCACCCCCCAGGGTGCCCCTCCCTGATCGTTTTTCTACCGGAGGTTTCTTCCTGTTAAAAGGGAGTTTTTTCTTCCCATTGTTGCCAAATGCTTGCTCATAGAGACTTGATTGTTAAGGTTTTCGCTGTCTTCTTGTAGGGTCTTCATCTTACAGAATAAAGTACCTTGAGGCGATTGTCGTTGTTATTTGGCGTTATATAAATAAAACTAAACTGAATTCAATTGAATCGAATTGTCAGGGGTGATTCATAACATAGGATAGCAGCAAGAGTGAAAGATGGCTGTGAGACCTGCTATGATGGATGGTTTGGACATGGCACTAACAATGAAAAAAAACAGGAGGCTGAGCTGGAGGTGTTAAGGTTTTCATTGGGAGCGACAAGATTAGGAAGCCAACAATAATCTGGTATATGCTGTGTTTTTCTTCTTTTTGTGTTTTTGGCTGATGAATTAAGTCTAACATTCACTCTTTCAGTCTCTAACAGCAAGGGAGATTATCTGGATAAATGCTCTTCTCTTTAAATAGTTTCTATTTTTACTTCGGGAGAGTGATAAGAAGGAAATTGTTATATAAATATATTCTGTGACTGACCTCTTTTATTTCTATAAAACTACTTAAACCTTTATTTATTGAGTCTTCCTTACACCAGCATGAAATTGCCTTATGTTGCCAATACAAAGCAAATGTTTCAGTGTAGTACATTACAGTTTTAGGTGGAGAACCTCAGTGACACTCAAGATTTTTATTTTTATTTTTTTGAAGATGAGAATATGCTCCATTACATTTAGTGTTGTATGAAAGAAACACAAATGATAAGACAAGATGACATCCAAACAAAATTTTAATGTCGTTTTCCTTTTCTTTTCTGTACACACACATTATGTACATGACGTTGGACTTAAATACACCCCTAATAAATTAAATATTTTCATTTTTAGTTGCTAGTTATAATTAATAGCCTCCTTTCAGAACATTTTCTTCCAAATGAATGGTAAATAGACTGCAAGAGGACAAATGAGGAGCTCATTGTGCATGCTTGCTGTTTGTAGAGGCAACTTTTGGCGACGAGCGTGAACGTCTCCCCTTTTTGGTTGAAGAGTGGGAAGATGGAGAGGAAGGTGGGGAGGCAGTTGCAGAAGAGGGGATGGAGTCAGAAGAAACTGAGCGTCTTCTGGTGGGACTGCTGCTTGGTGAACCACGGGGTGAAGAGTAGGGTGACAGGGCCTGGAGCATACGGCCACTTCTCTCCTGAATTGCATGCTAAACAAGGGCAGACACAGATCAGATTTTCACTGTGTGTAATGCTATGTGCTGTTGCAGTGATTTAAAGAATGCCTCTTGTGATTCAGTGTATGAAGACATGCTTGTTTTTGCTCACACACAGACTTTTTCTAGTTAAGAAGACCGAAATTAAGTCTTGTGCTACAGTTAGTGTGTGATGTTTTTATGGTGAAAGTGAACATACCCATGCTCCATCTGGTCCGAAAAGCTCCAGAAAGTTGCCAATGAATTCTCGTGACTTCTCTTCCCATTTGTGGATGAGGTCCTGGCTCTTCTCTTCCACCCTGTAGACAAAATGTTTCGACTTTTCCTCCACCGTACGGACTGTCTCTTTCATCTTGTCCACCTGGTTCTGGAACCGGTACTTTTTCTCCTGAGATAAAGCAAGGTGGATTTGTGTCTAATTTTGCATTTACAGCTTGTTTTTCCTTTTACGTTTTATTAAAAATGAAATATTTTCTTACATTGATGAAGCCAACATTTAGTTCACGGGCTGTATAGCCTCTTTGCAGGTTGCGTCTGACATACATGTCGTAATTCCGAACGATACGAGTGATCAGATCGGATGTGGAGATGCCGTCCGTCCTCTGAGTGGCCACAAACATTCCTGACATGAACACGCGAATACTTTAAATATGTGTAATTAATTATGAGAAAGAAGATAACTAGAATTTATTTTAACATTGCATGAATCTTCACCTGCTTCCTTGATGTGTTTGTAGACGTCCTCTGATCCAGCGGAGGTGTAAGGTATATCATCATGGGCCACAAAGTCGATCTATGAATGCAACAGAACAGTCTACAGACAGTTTGGACACCGTATAGCTTTAACACTGTATGACACTGTAGGAAGCTGTGTTTAAAGTTACTGTGTGACCTTTGACCTTATGTTTCTTGAGGAATTCTGGTGTAAGACTCCAGGGAGCATCCCGCACTACCTCGTCAACGTAACGGCAGTGCCTGAGGGCATCGTAGCGTTCGTCCTCTGTCATCACCGTATAGCCCTTAAACTTGTGAGTGAGTTCATCGCTGCACACTAGGAACACAGAGATTTTCAGTGCTTGCCTCCTGATTTCTTTTTCTTTCTTTTTTTTCCCCATATTAGCCACACTGACATGTTTCAGATCATCAAACTAATTTTAATATTGGACAAGATAACCTGAGTAAATACAAAATGCAGTTTTTAAATGATGTTTTCGGGAAAAAAACTATCCAACCTTACCTGGCCCTGTGTGAAGAAGTAATTTGTCCATAAACAATGACTCAATGAAGCATTAAGATCAGTCTTTCACTGTGGAGGAATTTGGGTCCACTCTTATTTGCAGAATTGTTTGAATTCGGCCACACTGGAGGATTTTCTACCATGAATGGCCTGTTAAACGTTACGCCACGGCAGATTTAAGTTCAAACTTTGACTAGGTCACTCCAAAACCTCCATTTTGTTTTGTTTTTTAGCCATACAGACGTGGACTTGCTGGATTGTTTCGGATCACTGTCCTACTACATAACCTAAGTGAGGAACAAACTGATAGATGGACATTCTCCTTCAGATAGCTGAAGCAGAAACTGATAGCAGAGAGCAGAATTCAGGGTTCCTTCAAGTCTTCCAGGTAGGTCTTGAAGCAGCAAAGCAGCCCTAGACCATCACACTACCACCACCATGTGTTGATGTTCTTTTTATGAAATTGTTAGTTTCATGTCCGATGTAGCAAGACTCAAACCTTCCAAAAAGTCCAACATTTCCTTTGTCAGTGCACAGATATTTCTCCAAAAGTCTTGGGGATCATCACAATGTGAGAGGAACCTTTGTTTTGTTTTTGGTCAGCAGTGTTTTTTTTCCTCTCAAGGTCTCTTTTTTATTGCTGAATCATGAACTCTGACCTTAAGCCTTGAGCCAACACTTCCCCAGATGTTGTTCTGGGGTCTTTTTATGATCTCCTGGATGAGTTGTCGATCTTCACTTTGGAGTAATTTTGGTATGCTGGACACTCCTAGGAAGGGCAACCGCTGTCCCAAGTTTTCGCTATTTGTGTATAATGGCTCTCACAGTGGTTCACTGAAGTCCCAAAGATTTAGAAATGGCTTTGTAAATCTTTCCAGACTCATACTTCAGTTTTTCACTATTTAGTCACACTTACTTTAAGATTTAACAAAGTATTTTTTCACACACGAACAGGAAGGTTTGGAGAATGTTTTTCCCTTACTGAATGAAATCATTTAATAACTGCATTTATATTTACTCGAGTTGTCTTTGTTTAATATTAAAATTACTTTGATGACCTGAAACATGTGAGTGTGACAAATATGCAGAAAAAAAAAGATATCAGGAAGGGGGCAAATGCTTTTTCACTGCAGTGTACACGTGACTCTTTGGAGGCCTTCTGTGTCTATTTTCATGACCCTGAAGGTTAAAGAGTGTTACTTTGTGAATGTGTTACTGTGGCGAGTGAATGAAAGGGATACTTACCTCCTACTATAAGATGAGTGTTTGGGAACACATTCTTTGCCTGCATCAGCGCTCGAGCATGTCCCGAATGGAAAAGATCAAAGATTCCATCAGCGTAGACTCTCACAGGGCGGTTAGCTAAACATGAAGGGTGGTCGTTAAATGCAGTCATGTCATGACACAAAACTCGAGCAGTTTATATTTTTGCTGTTACAAATATGGAATTCTAATGAAACAATGATGCTTTTAACTGTTAGTTAATCATTATTTTGCTGATTTGTCACTCAGTCAAATTCATTGCTGTGATCAAACCCTGAATCATCAAAATAACTGGCAGTTATGTAACAATGCTGATAATGAAATCGCCTTTTTATAACTGGTATCAGATAATTACAGCACAGCAAAACATCTTGAGTTAACTTTTCTTTTCCTAATTTTCTTTCCTGTGTATTCAGAATTTTTTAAAAAGGTGGTGATAAGTGCAACCTGGTGTCCCCCTCCGTGCTTGAGCAATGGTGAGCTTGTCATGTGGGATATCAGATTCAAAACCTGTAGACTTGGCAAAATCTGCAGGCTCCCGTGGAGTCTGAACACAAAGACCAGATGGAGACATTCAGATACAGTTGGTGAAAAAAGTAATCTGTTCTCTAAATCATTTAACTTTTTCAGGTCGCCAGCATACATTATATGACACCAAACTATGTGTAATTACTGACGAAACATGTTCGCTCTTGCTTCATTCCTAACGGCTCGTGTTTCAAGTTTATCCAATCTCTTGCACGTGTTCAGACTTCTGCCAAGAAGTGGATGTTATTGGTACAGTCATGTTGCATTTGATAAAAACAGAAACTGTAAGACAGTATACAGGAACACTTTAGAAAATTAAAGCATTTAAGTGCATTACTTATAATAGAAATATATGAGATGTGGTGAGTTTGCAGGTTGTGCCTCCTCTCTGTATCATAATAACTTCAAGGTAGTTTTTTTTTTACCAATTTTAGCACATGGATGTTTAAAGATGCTATAGACTTTGTGTTGCATGCATGTACACCTTTATCCTTTGCTGTGCTGAAAGATATACTTTAAACTCTTGATCTTTTTTAAGTGTCTTTTGCTCCTTGAGTTGTGTTCAAATATAAGATTGGTTAGTATACCATTGCAAAATATTCCTTTGACCTTGTAAACATTAGCAACATGCTCCTATGCTTCTTAATTTCTGTCTTGTATTCTGATCTCAGCCTTCGTGGCTTGTACACATGCTGACGCACAAGCCAGCATATTTCCACATCGGACATAAATGTAAGAATTAAAATTCTAATAAATAATTATTGTTTTCGTGTTAAGTCTTTAATTTCCTTTGAGATTAATTATTGCTACTGCAGACATGAGTCATGCTGTTCCACGGAGTTTATCGGTTAACTTATCCCAGTCATATAACCACAGTGGAAAAGATTACCTCAGTAATATTCAAAGCATGTTAAGCAGTATAAGGCAGAGATATACCTCACTTCATTATAGTGTCCTCTAAATATATTCACAAAAACAAAATAAGAGGGGATCTCGTGGGGCTCCCTGTTGTTTACTATTCGAAAAACAATCTGCGGTTGGTTCTCTTTGCTAATGACAGAAGCAGGCTTACCCTGCGAGGGCCTCCTCTTTGATTGTGCGCGGCAGCCTGTTGATGGTGCTGTCCATTGCCGCCACGGCCTCGTCTCCTGCGAGCCATCTGGGTTGTTCTTTTGCCAGCCAACAATAACACTCCACCAGCCTGCTGCTCCTCTCAGTCAGCCCTACTACTGCAAGGGAAGGATCTCCAAAGCTGTGTGTCTGTTCAAGTATACATCGTATCACCCTGCCTGACCCTGATGACAGGATAACATAGCGGGCAAAGTTCAGGCCACAGTGGTAAAGGCATTCAGAAATGTAGATTGCATTTGCAATCAATGCTGAGCTTGTAAAGACTTTCTCTTTATTTGTGCGGTGGCAGCAGCAGCATGATCCAGTGAGTGTTGATCCACTGAAAGTCCAACTCTTTAACATTTTAGTACACATCTGTAAAAAATATGCTTATTTTTTAACCGTTTTTCAAAATTTTATTCCTTACATTTGAACATAACGAATAGAGGCTGCGCACGTAACACTGTACTGCTTGCTGAGAAAGCCATTCGATATCAACTATGAAGCCGTAATGGGAGGTCAGAGAGGGGACAGTGAGTCCCGGCATTTCTCAGAGTTGTTAAAAGTTAGCCACAGTGGCAGAAATCTGTGTATATCTTAAAATCAATAACATCCTGTCCTTCCTGTGCATCATAGCACATAATGCACATCCTGGTTTTGACAACAACTCATTCAGCTTTTCTGTGCTGAAGTGTTTCCCGATGTAACACAAAAACACAACAAAGCTCACACAAAACATTATTTTCCACACAAACAGAAATAAAACTAAGACTTTTCAGGGAGGCTAGCTGCTAAAAAATGTTTTAGCCAGTCAGTGAGTCTGTCTACTGTTTCAGTTCAAGTATATGAAAAACACTGACTAGGGTGATCACATAACTTTTCATTTAGTCCTAACATCTGGTCAAAGTTTCAGTAATGTCTAGCAGGCTATGACAGGTTATGACTAATATTCCCATCAGACATCTGCCTTTTTTCTTTAACTCTGCTCTCTTTAGTTTCACTTTAATTCTGAGCTGAGCTGTTTTTGAGTAAATGCAATGATTTTGTACAAAACACATTTTAAAAGTGGAATAAAAGTAATGCACCTAGCTCTAAGCACTGGTGCGTCTAAACCAATCTTGCCAGAACACCCAAAGAGATAACAAGGCTGAAAGTATTGTTATCTCTTTGGGTGTGTTTCATGTTCAGGAGATACCACAGATATGCAGTGATCTATATCTTTGTAATGTTTGTAAGGTTGTTAGACTTTTTCAAAATGTCCAAATTATTTATTGTAGAATTATTTTTCTAAAGAGGAAACTTTGAGTCAGATAGTCGATCACAGAGTGGAAATTTAAGAAATGGATGATCAACTCATACATATGTCTGCTTTTGTGCATTACTGTACTGTAATCCACATTAAAGTGTAAGGAACTCTTTAACTGCTTTATGGAGGTGAGCTCAGAATGAACGACTGCCCTTGGTTTTCCAGAAGTGACTTATGGAAAATCCCCTGAATATGTTTCACTTTCATTGTTATTCCTCCCAGATCGATTGCAGCACTTTAAAAAACAAATGCTAGATATTTGATTCCAGATCAAAATAATCTCAGACAGCAACAAGCATAACCGGTCTGATCACACAGGAAGGGGGGGTGATTTCATGGGAATTTCTCACCTGTGAACACAATGACCTGGGGTAGGGGGTGTGGTTATGTATGCGAAAGCATGCTGGGCGGGAGCATTACTCTGCTGTTCTTCTCACTTCCTGAACTGAAGTTCTCCAAATATGTGGAGGTACAAACACAGGATAACCTAACATTCGGGACCTTTGACACACCACGTTACCCTGTATTGAAGGTGAGACTCTGATTACAATAAAAACATTTCATATTCTTCCATTCGTTGGAGAAAGGCAGAAACTACTATACAAAAGGCGTGCTGTATAAATCACCAGTCTCAGGGTGTTCAAGGAGCAAAGACATATTTTTCTGCTCTTTTCTGACCCCTGTTTGGTAGATGAGTAACCAGTTAAGGATACAGTGTAAAGTTTTAGTGAAAGAGAACCGTCTGTTATGTTTGTGTGGTTATATTATGAACAGGATAATGTTTGAAATGTCTTTTTTATGTAATAGTCTGACTGATTAATCCATTTCAGTTTAAAGTGCCCGTGTAAAGCATGCTCCTGTGGCAGTATCTGATAACCTTCCTGCTGGTTACTGTTCAAATATGCAAAGGTAGGAAACAAATCATGAAAATGTAAATGGCTTTCTTTACAAATCAGCGGTGTGTGTGTGTGTGTGTGTGCGTGTGTGTGTGTGTGTGTGTGTGTGTGTGTACAGTGTTTGCACAAACGTACAGCTGTGGTCACACAACATATGACACAAATGTACCACAAGTTTCAGTCAAGCAGCATTTGAGGAAATGCTGTTTCTTGGAATTTGTTAAGGGTCCTCAGCTAATTTTACTGTAAATAGAGTCACTGCTGATGTGCAACTGTTACTGAAAAACACATTTCTGTACTTTTTTTTCATCTTAGTAAATAACCATCCTGTCAGTGATAAAATCTATAAACAATCTAATAGTCTAGATATCATTTCAAGTTCTTACAAAGTCAGTGTCTAAAATATGCATTTGCTTAGCATTAGATAGTTATATGTACAGAGGTGTGTCCTGAGCTTGGGTGCTGTAAGTTACAGTGAGTCAGCACCAAATGAAAACTTGTAATGAGGAACAATGAACTACACCCTGAAACCAATAGTACTGATGTCAAAAGATGACAATGTTGGTTTAAGATGTTATGCAAACAGGCTTTCGACACTAAGTGATCACAAAAAAAATGGTTTGCACGCTTTAGTCACACTGATGTTAAATCTCTTACGAGAAACATGTGGCCAAGGTAGCAGCCATACAACCTCAAAACCGGTTAAAAATGCAGTATTGAAAGACAAGATCTACAACATCAACAACGTCTATGCTGGTCAGATCCATAAAGGTCCCACAAATTACATGAGACACACACTGGATATGAGGAATGGAAGTAGTCACTGTGATGTCAGGTTTAAGGCCTTGATTTTTGGGTTCTGCCCTGTTTTAAATCATTTGTAGAATTCACAACGAAGCAAGCAGCAGTATTTTAACCGGTAACTCCTCCAAAAGGCTCCAACACTGAGTCAATGAATTGGAGATTTCCACTGACTCAGCATAAATGAATGTTTACGAGTCAATTGAGGATCAATTACTGTTGCATTTCATATTAAATAAATACATCCTCTGTACAGGTAAAGTTTGTCATTTTAACACTGGAGTCTGGGTGGATTCACTTAAAGCCTCAAGTGAGCAGTGGAGGTCATGCTGAATCCGTGGCTTGATTGTTCAGAGATGTTATAGCAGCAAATTGAGGGCTTGCTCAGTTAGCCAGGTGGTTTCATTGTTGTGGCTTATCAGTGTGTTGTGGTTGAGTAGGTGTTTAAAACACGGTAAAATGTACTGCAAGTACAGGGTGTCAGAATAACGGGCTATATATATACTGTATATGACACATGCCTCTCAAGATGGCATAAAGTTTAGACACATAGTATTTAGATGTTGTGCAATCTTTCCCATGCAATGCCTGCAGAGATCAATTACATAATATCTTATTTACCTGAATGCATCTGTCTTGTTTTTTGTTTTTTTTATCTCTTACCAGCTGAGAAATGCGATGAATTTACCGATCTGAATCTTGGTCACTCAATCATTGGCACCAGCCTCAAAGTTCGGTTGTTGCTATACACCAGATCACATGGCACCTGTGGTACCCTCGTGTCCCACACCGACCTGTCTGCCTACCCCCAATTTAACCTGTTAAATCCTACCACCTTCATCATTCATGGGTATCGGCTCACTGGATCTCCACCGCCGTGGCTCGGCAACCTCACTCAGCTTCTGCTGGCCAGGAAAGACATGAACGTTATAGTGGTAGACTGGAACTACGGTGCTGCGAATCTGAATTATTTGGAAGCAGTGAAGAACACACGCGAAGTAGCATCCAACGTCACAGCTTTCATTCAAATGTTGCAGGTATGGCAAGTTGTCTGATTTCAAATGTCACAGAGTGTGTAGTGTGTAGCGATTCTAACAGCTGATATTTTTTCAGGAGCAAGGAGCCGATCTGAGCTCCATCCACCTGATTGGTGTCAGTCTCGGAGCTCATATATCAGGCTTCACGGGCGCTAACTTGAAGGGAGAAATTGGAAGAATATCAGGTAAGAGTGCCACTTACATTGACATCACTTCCACTAGTAAAGCGAGCCTAATTTGTGCTTCAGGTCTTAAGAACAATCTTATTTGACTCACTCACTTCTGAAGAAGTTGTCCCATTGAGACGTTTGCATGACTTTTGGACATGGCGTGCTTAGGGGTGACATTTTATAATGGCTCTTCTCTTGACTGAGCTTTAATTCCTAGATTTCAAACTTTAGAAGTCACTAATAGCAAAAGGAGATAAAGCCACTGTTGCTAAAGGGTTTAATAAAAGTTGCAGAGTGTATAAACAATGTGTTATTTGTCATGGTTGAGTTTTGGAGTCATAGGAACATACCATGCTTCGGGTTTTGCCTGGGTTGGAGTCGCCATGAAAAAAATGAAAAAAATGAAAAAAAGCGGCATAGCTTGGTAAAATCCCCGAGGAGAGATGATGTTCACAGGTCAGCCTAATTTTCTGGAGGCTCACTGAGAATATCAGGTTTAAAACAGCAGGAAAAAAGCTGTCACATGAAAAAGAGGGGAAAAAAGATATGTGGAAGAAAATGACAAAAGGAAACCGCTATGAAGGTCAGCTCGGATAAGCACTTGACCTGGGTGTTGTCTGAATATTTAAGTGTGGTCAACATTCTGTTTTCTAGTGTTGTGATTGGGACTGAACTTTAAGCCTGACTGATGTTTTCTAATGTGATGTTTGCAGCACTGGATCCTGCTGGACCAGAATTCAAAGGCAGAAACCCAGAGGACCGACTGGACCCCTCAGATGCACAGTTTGTGGATGTCGTGCACACGGACATGGATCGTCAGTCAATCACCTTATTTGTTATTATGAAGACTTTTTTTCTTTACACAAAACAGGCATACACATTGTGCACATGTGTCAATTTTTCATTATTATATTACAGTGCTGGGTTTCAGGGAACCTTTAGGTCACATTGATTACTACGCCAATGGAGGAGCGGACCAACCCGGCTGCCCAAAGACTATTTTCTCAGGTAAGATCATTAAGTTTAGGAAACTTTTGGTATAAAGAACTGAACTTTATGTTAACAATTCACTTTCTTATCCCTGAAAAGGACAGTCCTATTTTAAATGTGACCACCAGAGATCGGTGTACCTCTTCCTTGACTCTATAAATGCCACATGTACCAGCAGGACCTACCCCTGCTCGTCCTATAAAGACTTTCTGGATGGGAAATGCTTAACCTGCAGCCAATTTGGTGATGCTGGATGTCCTATTTTTGGTTGGTGATGAAAAACACACAGATTAAATTTTTTGTCAGCTGATAGGCAGTTACGAAAATCCAAATATGCACATTTTGCCAGTTTGTATTTTATTTCTTTAGATTTTACAGTGTATTATTCAGCACTGACACAGGTGTTTTAACCTAACCCAGGTTATGATGTCATAAAATGGAAAGACATCCTGCTGGAACAGAACCAAACAAAGACCTACTTCAAAACAAACGGAAAATCTCCATACTGCAGTAAGTAACAGTTTACTAATGATCACAGTAAACTACAAAAAATCCTTAATTTCAATACAGCATGCAATCTGATTGTCAGCCTGCACTGCCACCTAGTGGTAGAACTACACTTTTCTCAATAGTTTAGCACATTTTAATGTGCCACTTTATTAGGTACACCTGTTCAACTTGTTATTAAAGCAAATATTTAATTAGTCAATCACATGACAGCATCTCGGTGCATTTAGTACATTTGCCAGAGGTCAGAGTAGAATGACCGGGCTGATTTGAGCTGTTAGGAAAGCAACAGTAACCACTCTTTACAAATAAAGGTATGCAGAAGAGCATCTCTGAATTCAAAACATGTCAGACCAAATGGGCCACAGCAACAGAATCAGCAAGTCCTCCTCCTATCAGCACAGGTCCACCAAAATTAGACAAATGAAGATTGGAAACACATCACCAGGTCTCAGGAGTGTTATTGTCTGCTGGGAGATTTGGATGGTAGGGTCAGAATTTGGCATAAACAACATGATAATATTGATCTTTCCTGCCTTATTTTTGAGATATCCCAGAGTGTGCTGGTGTAGTGGTGTGTGGGATATCTTCTTGGCACACTTTGGAGCCCATATTATGGACTAAGCATCATTTGAGTGTCACAGTCTACCTGATTATTGTTGCTGACCATGTCCATCCCTTTATGACCACTGCTTCTAGCAAGATAACACGCTGTGTCACAAAGCTCAAATCATCACAAACTAGTTTCTTGAGCATGACATTTAGTCCACTGTTCTCAAAGATCCAGTCACCGGATCTCAATCCAACAAAGCACCTTTGGGATGTGGTGGAACGAAAGTTTTATATCCTTAAAATCTGCAGCAACTGTGTTTTGCTGTCATGTTAATGTGGACCAAAATCTCAGAGGAATGTTTCCAGCACCTTCAATCTATGTCATGAGGAATTTATTTATTTATTTTTTATAAAAAATCTAAATGGACAGTTATGTTTATAACCCTTGAAATGGAGAACGAGCCAGAGAAGCAAGTCAGGTTAAGTGTTTGTTTTTTTATAGTTCAAAACAAAAGACTTGAATTAAAAAATGTCATGTCTTTGCTCAGTGACAAACTACAGGATGGATGTGACGATATGGAACAAGGATGTACAGTGGGGATACTTGACTGTTAAACTTCATGGCAATGGTAAAGAAGCACAGGCAACCATTAACCAGTAAGTCTTCTCTGCATATATAGCCAAGACTTGTCTTTATCTCCATGTTATTACCTTCTCTAACTAATGTATTTTTTTCCCTCATATTAGTAAATCCTTAAAGTTCAAGAAGTTCACAAAGACCGAGCTGTTGGCTGCGTTTGACAAAGACATTCAGTGGGTGGAAAAGGTGTCTGTTAAATTCTCCACTGGGAATGTATTGCAGCCCAAACGTAAGCTCAGAATTCTCCGAATCCGTCTCGAAAACCTGGAACCTAAAGAGAATAAAGCACAGGGGTATGCTAAAATTTTACCTTTAAGAAATGACACGCAGCATCAGATGGTTTCTTTGTTGAAGCACTTCTTATATCTCCCAGCTGTAGATTTACTGAAGTGTCTGTTTTTTCCCCTCACAGGTCTCTGTGTCGGTACGACGTCCTTCTCGAGGAGAACAAAGAGGTCGCCTTCAGGCCAATTCCCTGTGAAGAAACCAACTTCTGAGGGGGGAAAAAAATTGCATAACATTTCACTGCATCACTGCATGTATGCAGAGAGACTCAGCTGATTCTACAGTTCTTCCAGAATTGTTCATGAAAAGACCAGGACTGCTAAAACAAAACAAAATATACACAGCAGAACTGTGTAAATCAAATATATTTACTGTGTAACAGTTTGTGTTCTGATATGCCATGTGATGTGCGAGGTTTTAAGTGTAACGTGTGTGTGTTTAAGAAGATCTAAAAATTATCTCAAGAGTGAAGTTGAGATTGTTTTCTCTTTTTATCGTAACTCATTCATTAGTCATTCGCTGAAAATCGCCATTCATTAGGTGGTGTGGTGGTTCACAATGTTGCCTCACAGTAAGAAGGTCACTGGGACTTTTCTGTGCAGTTTGCACTGTCCCACAGTCATTTGGGGGTTGGGTTAACTGGTGATTGATTCTAAGTTGGCTGTCGGTGTAACTTTGAGCGTGGACGGTTGTCCGTCCCCGTTGTTAATGCGATAGACTGGTGATTTGTCCAGGGTGTACCCTACAGCTGGGATAGGCCCCCTGCACCTCTGAACTGGATAAGTGGAAGATGGATGGATAGACCAGTAATGTGAATTAGACAGATTATCTGTCACAAATGAGTCAAATGTCTAACATAAATAAAGAGTGAAAAAATACTAACATATTTACCTTTTTTGATAGAAAAGTAGAGCTGTCAACGTTAACGCGCCATCAAGATTAACGCGATTAAATTTTTTTTAACGCATTTCACCCATCTGCAGCTCAGAATGGACAAACTTTGGACAAACTGCCCGAAATGCGTTGACAGAGTCATTCTGCGCTCCAGATGGGTGAATTGCGTTAAAATTTTTAATCGTGATGACAGATTAACCCGCGTTAACGTGTTAACGTTGACAGCCCCTGTAGAACACATAAGGTACGACTGATGGATTTTATTTACTTCAGGCGCTGGCCTTTGTTTTTGTTTTGTTGTTGCTTGTCTTTGCTTTTGTTCCCGTTTCCTTTTTTATGCCAATATAAATTTTTAACATACATATATCAGCAGTAACTATATTTATTTTTAATAAACACACAGTGCACATCAGCACCCAGTAAATTTACATTCTTTGTGCAATCAGAAAGAAAACAAGTGCGATTTTTTTTTTCTTTTTACAAGCCTAAAATCTGTGTGCTCATCCATATTACATTATTATAAACAAACCCTTTAGTCTCTGTAAATGAACTGCTGCTTGTCATTTCTCATCCTCCTCTCTCTTGGAGTCACTGTCACAATGGATAAAAAAAACAGTTCAATTATGCCGTAGTACATATTACCACCAATCATTGTCTTAATGGACGGTGATAAGTGAAATCTCGTGGAAAACTCAAAACATGTGAGATTACAGTTCCCCAACAAGAACGTTTATGAATGCCTTTGGTGACGTGATGAGACAAAAACAAGACGTTTGATGTGTGACTGCGCCGGTCGTCTCCAGAGGGAAAGGACAGTTTGCTACAGCCTCCGTCTTCATGTCTGCTTCCATCTTTGCACTTCCACCAGTGACTCAGTAAAAATATTAAGCCCTCTGGGTCAGCCCACTCAGCAGTCCGAAAAGAAACGGTAAATCAGAAATCTGATGAAAGAATAGTCTTCTTTGCTCATTTAGACATGTGCTTCTTCATTCGCTGAATTTCCATCTAAAACGGGAAAAAATTGGATTTTGAAAAAAATCAAATCATGATAAATCTTCCTAACTTGAAGTGTTTGCGCCCATTGAAATACGATGTTGCTAAATTTTATTATCCTCGGCCACTTTACCTGTAACGTTAAGCGAATCCTTTTCTCCTCATCCAGCTCATTCATCAGCAGTTTGATTTCTTTGCTGGAATAACACAATATTGTTAAATTAGCAAAAACCTGACTGAAAGTACAGTTGGGGTACTGATGCTGGGAGTGTCAAATGCCCTCCAGAGTGAGGATGAGCAGATAAACAGAAAACTGTGCAGATGCCTACAACTTGTAGCTAATGTGCAATTAGGGAAAGACAGCCATACTTGTGCTGAGTCTTCATCTGTTCAAACTGGCCCTTCAGGTCTCTCAGCTCTGTCTGCAGTTGTTCCAGGTTTGCCGAGGCGTGCCCTTCTGGATTTCTGCTGGGCTGTGAGTGTGAGTTGATGCCTGCGGGCGGAGCTGGGTGCAGCACAGCAGAGATAGCCTTTGGCAGGAGAGAGGAGAAAGACTCTGTGGGCACAGTTTTGGCTTCTAATCCCTGTGGAAAACACAAAAGAAATATGGGAAGTTGTCATTTACTGCAGTTTAACAGCTGTGGATTGTACGACCTGTAGCATTTTATTTTATACACTGCTCGAAAAAATAAATAAAAATGAAAGGAACACTTTGAAAACACATCAGATCTCAATGATGATGCCACATCATGAAATAGAAATAAAAATGATCAACCTACAAAGGGCCGAATTCAAAGACACTCTGAAAATCAAAGTGAAAAAGTGATGCAGCAGGCTAGTCCATGTTAACGACATTTGAATGCAGCCACTTGAAATGGTGCTCAGTAGTTTTGTGTGGCCTACCACGTGCTTGTATTCATGTCTGGACATGCTCTTAATCAGACGATGGATGGTGTGCTGTGGGATCTTCTCTGGAGGGATCTGGAGAAGGAACTGTCTGCATTTTCTCAACACATTGTCAAACACCACGAGGAACCCACAGGAACACTGCACCAACATAGGGTCTGACAATCCAAGGACTTTATCCTGATAACTAACGGCTGTCAGGGTGCTGCTATCTAGCCTGAAGAGGTCTGTGTGCCCCTCCATGGATATGCCTCCCCAGACCTCCTTGACCCACCACCAAACCAGTCATGCTGAACTACAGGCAGAATAGCGTTCTCCACAGCTTCTCCAGACCCTTTCACATCTTTCTCACACTCAGGGTGAACCTGCTCTCATCTGTGAAAAGCACAGGGGTCAGTGATGGACCTGCCAATTCTGGTATTCTAAGGCAAACACCAGTCGGCTCCATGGAGGACGTTGGGCCCTCAGGCCAGCCTCATGAATCAGTTTAATTGTTTGCTCAGAGACATTCACACCAGTGGCCTGCTGGAGGTCATGCTGTAGCTCTGGCAGTGCTCATCCTGTTCCTCTTTGCACAGATGATCAGATACGGTCCTGCTGATGGGTTAAGGACCTTCTACGCTCCTTTCCAGGTCTCCTAGAGTAACTGCCTGTCTCCTGAAATCTCCATGCTCTTGAGACTGTGCTGGGAGACACAGCAAGCCTCCTGGCAATGGCACATATTGATGTGCTTTCCTGGAGCAGTTAGACTACCTGTGCAACCTCTGTAGGGTCCAGGTGTCGTCTCATGCTACTGGTAGTGACAGTGACCCTAGGCAAATGCAAAACTAGCGAAAAAACACTCAGGAAAAATGTCAGTGCCCTCCACCATGTAAAACCATTCCTGGTGTCTCATTGTTGCTCCTCAGTGCACCTGTTGTTAATTTTATTAACAGCAAAGCAGCTGAAACTGATTAACAAGCCCCCTCTGGTCAATATTCTAGAAGTTGAATTATCTTGATGCTATACTCTGATTAAACAGTGTTAATTTCATTCAGTTTTTGAGCAGTGCACTTACAGGCAGGATGGATCCATTCTGAGTTGTTTGTTGAGTTCCTTCTGGCAGCGAATTCTTTACTTCACTCTGGGTTTTCTTTCGTTCCTCCTCCATCATGAGTGTTACCTGTAAAATAAAGTCTAGTTTGAGACGTCTGATAAGTCAAATACATTAAATGCTGACATGTTGTTCTAGCTGTTGGTGTTTCTTAGTCCCAGAAGATGATTTTCAACATGATTACAAAAAAGGGGACCGATTCACTACAGGGCAAGTACCTTTTAACTTTGTTTTAAGTAAGAAGTCAAAGTAGATATCTTCTGCGTCTCTACGTGTCTCTCTGTGTGTGTGTGTGTGTATGGGGCAGCTCAGAAAAGTTAAATTTATCCCAAGGACAGAGTGACACAAGCAGACCACACCACACACTCTTTTCAAACACAGCACCGAGCTATAAACAAACTGGACGATTAAGAAATGGAATGGCTTGGCTTGTAGATGGCTTTCATTAAAAAATGTATACTTCCCAGAGTCCGAAGCTCTGACTGTAACCTCTCATCTACAGCATGAGCTGCGTGCTCATTCAGCTTCTCCGTGACAGACACAACTGAAACAAACTCCTCAGTGTCTTTTGAGAGAAATGGAGATTACATGTTAAAACACACCTCGCAGAGCTTGGAAGTCACTGAATGGTCATTCTTAGACATCTCGCTCCTTCTTTTGCACATTTTCAAAGTCTAGATTAACATTCTGCCTCAGACATGCAGCATCCGAGCACAGTAGCATTTCAATACATGTAACAAACAATAGTTGCAAGGCTTACCGGGAATGAGGGCTGAACTATAGCTGCCCATCGTGACAGAGAAGAATACAAGCGCAGAGAGTGAAAGACAGAAAAACCCTGCAGTGCCCTTAAGTCTACATCTACAAATGACAAATGGGAGCAAGTCAGTGGGACACAAATCAACAGAAACCTGTCAGCTCAGTGCAGTCTCATATCATGCTGCTTCTTTAAGAGATCTGTGCTCTTTGTCATGAATCAGCCCAGCAGCAGAAATATTTCTTTATCAGTGAGAGAGAGACTAAATGTGTAAGAGCAGAGGCAGCTGTTTCTCTCATGCCACAGCAGTGAACTAATGTGCAACACATGCTGGAGCCAGTGCAGAGTAGGGAGCACAGTGACAGATTAGTAAACGTACTAAACCAATTACCAGATTATTGTCAGTTAAAGCCACGATCCGGAGCGCACGCTCACCTTGTTTTTCCAGCGTCGCCGCTGAGATACAGCAGCATCTGCGGTAACTCGACACCACCCATTGTAATCCACAGTGGTCTGCAGAGTATGCTGCGATGAAGAGCGGTGCTGTCCGGTCTAAGTTTAGAGCGGCGCAGCCCCACTCTGCTCCCAAATATCACCGGGGCACAGCAAAGGGCGTCACAGACTGACGGCTGACAGTTGTTTGAACGGACAAACGATGCAAAAAAAAAAAAAAAAAATCAAGAAAGTTGACGACTTCAGTTTAATTCTCACAAGCTGTTTCAAAACAGTCGTCAAAGGGTGAGCGCGCTGATTTTCAGTATACTTGTGTTTAAAAGATTAGAAAAACAGAGAGGCATATCCACATAAGGTTTGCAATAATGTCTTCATAAAAGGACATTCTTGTGAATGAGTCAGTAAAACTGTGAGTAAAAGAAAAGAGAGGAAACAGAAGAGTTTCCAAACTCCCTCTACACACATTCACACTACTCGCATAACACAACAACAGACTGTCCTCCTGTCACAGCTCCAGAGATCAGCTGTGGTCGAATGCTTGAAGAAAAAGATATGTTTTCAGCTTAGGTTTAAAAAGTGACCTCAGACAAGCATCAGGCTGTCTGGGGTCACTTTGGAGGTCATTCCAAAGTCAGTGCCACAAGATGAAAACCATGACCCCCTTTTTGTATACCTTTTGGCTGTGGGATGGGTCAAGAGTGATTAGGTTACAGACCTTGAGAATCTTGAGGGAGTATATGTACACATGCATTTCTACCAAGACCATTTAAAGCTTGAAACACAAGCACGGTCACTTTACTTTGTAAAGGACGGAGCCAGTGCAGAACTGCTAACACTGGAGTTATGTGATCTCTTGGTTTTTTGTCGCAGTTAGTAGTCTGGCTGCAGCATTTTTAGAATAGTTGTAAAGGGGTAAAAGATGATTTACTAGTTGTTTACAATACTGCAGTCTAGAGGTAACAAAGGCACACATGGACCTCTGGAAAAATTAGTATGAAAATTGTTCTGAGGTGGAAAAAATGCTTCAGGACATGGCATTTGTCAAATTTGAAACATTTCAAAGATTTTTATTCTGTTTTAATAAAAGGAGTTAATGAAGCCTGATTAACCTTCCAGCTCTCAGCTACACGCTGCAGAAGTATCACGCAGTAATCATACTATGGGTTCACAGGCATGTTATAAGCATGAAGAGTGAGGTTTGAATAACATTTTAAATTGTAATTTGGAGAATAAAGGCTCTAAAGATGCCTAATAACTGTAATTTCACAGCGCCCCAACTTTAAAAGATGTACAATATTTAGCAGCTAATATCAGTAATATATAGTATTTACATTAACATTTTAAGTGAAAACAATATCAAAGCCTATCAAATGTACAGCTTTAGGAAATGTGAAGATTTTGAACTTTTTACTGTATTTTCATTAGTTTTTCCTATCAATAAAGACCCCCAACCCCCATTACCACTCAAACTTCACCAAGGTATAAGAACATTTTCTGTGAATTATTAAAATAAACCTCAGAGAGAATAACTCTTTTACTCAGTGTGATTGTTTTTAATGTCGCTCTTAAGTTGATCTGTTATTGTATATTTTTCACGTTTGTACAGGATATTGTATTTGTTTTAAATGTTATATACTTAAGTTGTACGTGTATTTTGACTTTTGCTGCCATGATGCCAGGTCTCTCTTGGAAATGAGATTTTTAATCTGGATAAATAAAAGACTAATAAAAAGACTTATTTTTTAAATGTATAATTACAGGATAGTCTGTATGTTTGTAGGAAACGGGAGAAAAAACAACAAACAAAAACAGAAAATCTACAGCATCTCATTTAAACATTTGTGGCATCAAGTCTCAAAACCTTTGCACTCATTAAAGGGCTACACAGTATGAAAATCATTGTATTATTTTTAAATTTTGTACATTGTTAATGTTGTTTGGGACAAAAAAGAAAAAAGGCTGAGACTGAGTGCTAAATCTCATTTTATTGAAAGTGTTTACACATTTTACAAGTAGTACCCAAGTGTCCACTGACAGACTGTTTTCTAATCAAAGACATCTCATCGTGGGTCTTTATGGACAGTAAAAGTCAGATACTAAAGTGATTTTTTTTTTTTTTTCCCCACTTAACTCTGAAATGTGACGCTGTTGGTATTAAAAAACAAACAAAAACCCCCAACAAGGACTCCCATAATCACAAGCAGCAATTACCAAATCATCTGAAGAGAGGAAAAAGCAGGGATGTATAATACAATGGCCTATGTTACAGACAATGTCAAACAAAATACTGCAGTAGTTTTACAAAGAACAAAGTAAAACACCAAAATAAACGCTTTCACAATGCAGGATGGGATTGTAGTGAAGCTTTCTGCCGTCCCCCTGACAGCACAGAGCTTGATGAGAATTTTTCTCCATCCGTGTTAGCAGAACCTTCTTACGTGTTGCTTCTGAAGCACGTATCAAACTTGAAGCCACTGATGCTTTCCAACTCACTAGTGGTCATCACCAGCGTTGCTGGTTGGGTCCTCGGTTGTATGGTGCGCGCTGACGCATCACTCTCATGTTACGGTATTTGGACACGATACTGTAACTCTTTCTGAACACTGGTCTCTGATTCGGAAAAGGACGCGGCACCAAGCTCTCCTTTTTCAAAAAACAAACAAACAAACTTGTAATGAAGAATTAGTTTTAAAGAGCGAATGCTTCTTTTCCATCAAGAGAGATGATCTCTGTACTTACCATGAGTGGTCTTCTAAAATTCCCAGACATTTCAGGGCCCATCTTCCGTGGACCACCAGTGAACTTTGTTCTCTGAAAAGCACAATGGTAAAAGCTGAGTATTTGTGCATTTGTGTGACTGTACCGTAACCACAATACAAATTCGTTTTACATTTTCCAAAACATTACTGCTGTGTTTTTAAACTAGTTTCAATGTCAGGATGCTATAAAGTGTTAATAGTTTGTCTTCATACTTCTGTAAGCTCAATATAGGTAGAGTTGGTTGATATGGACAAAACTTTTAGAAAATTATCACAATAGAGAAACAAGTCTGCATTACTAGCTGCAATAACCAGTCTATTCACCATCTCTTAAACTTATCAAAATTAAATGTTAAAATAAAATGTCCTTAAAAATCGGGAAACCTATGATTTTTGTTGTAAGTTTGAGAACGAATTAACTAAATATCTAGCATTATTAATCATGTCTTAAAAATCTGAGAACAGCATCTAAAATCATTTAGGCTTCCTTTCAGTCACCTCACACATTTCCTTTTTCTACATTACAAGTATCTGGATAAGAATACTTAGCTTCAGGTTTAGCAGATGTCCTTTTGCAGATAACAGAAACATGTCCATTATGATTGGCTGTTGTGGTGGCGTAACGACACCCTTAAGTAATGTCTGACAGGCCACATTATTGCCTGTCTGAATTTAAAAGCCTACAATTATCGACACTGACATTCTTTCCCTTCAGTAAAGTACTCTGATTGTTTTATAGCCCAGCATGAAATTTTATTATGATTTCACTGAAAACATCTACATTAACATGCAGCCTATTTAGTTTCTTTCATATGTGATGTTGCAAAGATATTTAAATATAATTATTTTACCTTATTAATGCAGACTGACATTGTTTTAAAATACAATAATAAAAGTTTTGCTGATTATTACTGTACATTTAGAGGAGTCTGTCTTTACGGATTATCTTTTCTTCAGCACTGTTTCTTTCACTCACTTGCATGGGTCCGGGTCCGGGTCCTTTCCTTAAGGGTCTCCCAGGTCTGTAGCTGTCATGCATCATATTAACAGGCCTACAAAAAACAAATAGCCATCAGAAACCTGAAGAAGACCTTATTTTTATGCTTCTGTGAAATCATACATTTTTCCCCATACAGCTAAAAGAGCATGAGGCTGTTACAGCAGTCTTTGAAAGAGACTGAACCTCCCAGTAAAGGAAGAACTCCGCCTCAAACACTGGGATAGTTCTTTCCAATGTACCTGAAGACCCTCTTATCCAAATATTCCTGTTTTCTGTCTTCAGGAGAAGATCTGGTATCACTTGACTTAGAGAGACGTCTGTGTGGTGTGGTATCTGCATCTGAACTGTGATCTAAAAACAAACAAAAAACATTTGAAGACACTGCTTAAAACAGTTGACACCTTCAACAGATTATCAGATGAAAAAAAAATATATATATATATTAGAAAGAGGACAAGTACACAAAAACCTGACTTACCACTCTTTGACTTTGGGCTGCGGCCCTTTGGAGGTGAGCAGTCCTTGGAGGAGGAGCTCGGTCCAGGTGGCCAGTGCGACAAAACGACAAGATCACGTTTCTCTATGGGAGAAGATCTGAGGGGAAAGTCACAGAGGTGGTGTTGAGAACACCAGTTCTGAACATAAATAACTTGAAATCTCTGAATAAAAACAGACCTCTACTACAAACTAAAAGAAAGCCTGTCAGCTTTTAAGTAATGCAATTTAAACCAGTAATGAACAAAACTGTTTTGTATGCTGACAATTCAAAAAGCCACGCATCGCTTGGGTACTTACAAAAAAACCCATGGAATGTCCATGCTCCTTTACTCCTATTTTTGTACCCTGAATCAATCAGTGCTCTCTTCATTTACTCAGTGATCGACAGAGGAGCCAAATGTTGGACGACGTTAAGAGATCAGCTTAGATCAGATCAAGTCTTCTATCATCCCTCTTTCACAAGTGCAGGAAGGCAATGCATTTTTCCCCCTAATGTCAGAATGAATTTCTGAAGGCTTTATAATCAGACCACACCATGTTGTTCCTTTAGTCATCTTCCGTTTTCATCATCCAAAGGGCTTCCCATGATTTAAAGGTGAGATTGGAGTCATCAAGTTATCTATAGTTCTGAAGGTAGAGGCACAGCTTGGTTTTTCTTAGTTTTAAGAGATGATCTAAAGGTTGTCTGTTCACAAACAAGTCCAGGTTTAGAGAGGACTTACTTGAGGCTTTTCAGTGCCAACAAAGGAGGCTTCCATCCAATCATACTCTTCTTCAATGTTGGGATGTTAGGTATATTGGAAGAAAAGGCTGGGATCAGTTTACCAGTTCTGCCATCGATGGGCTACAATGGCACTCAGTTTTCCTCTTCCATGGTAGTTTAAACTTACAGTTGGGTAGATCAGTGATATTCGACGGAGAATGTTTGTTTGAAACTGACAAGGTAGTGTCTTTACAGGTTGACATTCACAAGTTTGGGTTAGAGACTTTCGTTGCAGTTGCCTAGTAAAATGGCTCAAATGTTTTACTGTCCACGAGGCTTGTGATCCCCACTTTATTTGATTTGGGTCAGACGTCAGACGGGACAGGTAACCTGATAGTCCAGCTCATGTTCACACTGATTTAAATTTAAATAAATAACAAGATGTGACGCAGATGCAAAGAGAAAGCTGATCTTGTATCTGTTCCTTTTTAGTATCACATTAGGATTGAGGCGTCTTGTAATATCTTTCCATTCTTTTGCATCCATTGGTGTCATATGTATGGGCCTCACTGATATTGCGTACCTTTGTGATCTCAGTGCTTTTTCCAAAAAAATTTAAGGTGTCATATCAAGACATTTCATACAAGCAAGGGTGATCTGATATGATTTGTCCATGGCGTAGCTCTATAGTTGCCGTTGTTGATGGGATTATCCCTCATGCATTTCATTAGAAAATTTTCAAATAATTCTCCAGAACTGACATGATAGTTATGTGGGGTATGTCAGAAAAGATGGGGTGCTATGAGACCGTTTCTTATGAAGTTGTGGTGACTGCAGAGCAACAGTTCCAGCGCTTAGATCCACTGCATGAAGTGCAAGTAGCAGTTTGGCTCCTCTTCATTGTGCCGATTAGCAATGATGTAGTACCACTGAGCTTCATGGTTACGTTTGTCCAAACCATTTGATTCTGACAAGCTGATCCAGTCCTTCTGCTGTAAATGAATTTGCTTTACTTCTGTCTGACACAGAGTGGCTAAAATGCCTGGAAGTTGGGATGCTTTTTTTTGGTTGTTTTTAAAATTTTTGTTCAATTCCTTGTCTCTGGTTTTAAATTATGTTTTCCAGACTCAAGCATTAGTTTATTTACTGGATTATTTGAAGGGAACAAATTAAGGGTTATAGCTCAGCTAATTAATCACTGCAAATAAATACAAGTGTACTTCACCAGCTACTATGAACAGCAGCCATGTTAACCAGTGTCCCGAATTTATTTGATATTTACTGGCTTTTTGGTCTCTGCAATCATCCTCCACCTTGAAATTATGACTGTATGTGCAGCTTTCTTCTTGGCTCGTCTTACGATTTTTCTGTCTCATATCCTAACACCCTGAATAGCAATTAGTCATAAAACAATGTAAAGCTTTCAGATTTCTTTTTCCGCAAGGAAATACGCATTTTAAGGCAACAATCGCTGTACTAAGTGACAATCGTACCATTTTCAGGAGGCTGTGATAAAATTTCAGCCCAATGGAGCCTTCAGCAGCACAGTGACCTCGTCTTCTGATTTGCGCCATTTGTTTTGGGGTTAGGATGGGCTGCTTAACTGCTTCTTGATAGAGCATAGACATAATGTGTTTCCTTATCTGGAGAGCTGAGTTAGGAGCAGGGGGGTCGGATAGGAAGCTCTGTGCAAGATCAGAACTTGAGAATGCGATGACCACGACTGCTGTAGTATGTGTATTCGCCTGTCTCCTTCATATATATTAGTATTATATATTGTTCACCGGCATCTCTCGTGAACACACTTCTGAACACCATGTTTCCACTAAGGTGAAGCATGTAATTACAGTTTAGTTGATGGCAAATGCGGTCCTCTTCACGCCCATCATTTATCTTGTTTTGCGTACAGAGACATACTGTTTTACATGAGAGCTGTTAACATCAATTTGTGGATGACAAGGGCTTCAGAACATGCTGACGAGCACTTCTTTTGAGATCAAGTCAGCAAGTGCTGACAGAGGAATCCTTTGACAGCAAAGCTCAAATAAGTTTTCCAAACTCTTCATCAAGGGGGTTATTAAATCTTTTGGCGAAGATTTAAATTAGATCCTGTGTAACAGACGCATAAAACTTCTCTCCATCCCACTTGACAGGTAGACACTCTGATACATATGTGGTGGTATGTGAAGGTGGCATGTGAAAACATTTGTGGATTTTCATCAACCGAACCACTGCTGCACATTTAGCTCATCACGACATCTCCTTTTTCCACAGTTGGGACCCCTTTCACATAGAGACATTCTTGACCTCCTAATCATCATCATCAAGCCCCTGCGAACAGTGCAACAAGGAA
Organism: Oreochromis niloticus; assembly: GCF_001858045.2. Classification (NCBI taxonomy): domain Eukaryota; kingdom Metazoa; phylum Chordata; class Actinopteri; order Cichliformes; family Cichlidae; genus Oreochromis; species Oreochromis niloticus. Next base: position 12,907,425 of record NC_031975.2, on the reverse strand, counting down.
AATACCGTACCTGTGCGCGCTCAAGGACCGACGAGACTCCACCTGCTCTTTTCCTGTATCAGAGTCTCTGGAAGACTTGTTGGCACTGCTTTCTTCTCTGGGGAGTGACTGTGGGGGTTTTCCCCTTCTTGTCTCCACTTTTCTCAGGGGTGCTGCATTCAATTGGAAACGTTTCTTCCTGAGAGCAAGAACAGAGCTGGCATTTCCTTGTAAAGCAGAATCACCCAGGCGAAACCTCGGTCGCACATATGGGGGTATTCTGAGCCTCATGAGTGACTCTGCTTTGACTTGTCGGCTCTTAACCAGGAAACTTCTATCCCTAAGAGACAAGGGTTTGCCACCAAATGGCCTGGGAATGCTGAGCAGTTGGGGTCTCATTCTCCGGGGCTGTTTTGCATTGCCATGCTCCATTGCTGCGTCCGAGGAGGACATGCTGATGTCTGATATCCTCCTCTTGCGGGGTCCTGCCATTTGCCTCTCCTGAGGGCCCCTGTGGTAGGAGGATGAAGGTGATGGGCCTCCTTTCCATGAAGGGGATCTGTAAGGAGGTGGGTGAGGCACATCTTGTGCCCTCTCTCTACTGTGGGATCGGCTACCCTGCCTCTCCATGGGACCACGCTGGCGCCTGGAGTCTTGCTCAGATGACCACCTGCATATCCATCAAACAATAGAGAAATCATTATAATGACAGATCCATTGCCATTTTAAGTTGGAGACGGAACTTAACGCTTAAATGACAGAAGTAAACAGGTAGGAGTAAATTTTCAAAGAGTATTTACAGGTGTGATACTCCTCAATGGCAGGTATAACCACATTTACACAGGTCCCCCCCATTAACCCCCCTCTAATAACTATGAGCTGGGACATAGTAGAAGTAATCATTACAGCCCCTTTGACTGGGAGGACTGGCCACCTTCAGGCCTCTGCTTTAATAATTTTACCCAGCTGGGCTTGCTGCTTCACGGCTGTACCTCTCTGTACACGAGCCTCTCGCATGCATCTCTCTGGGGTTCCTCTGTGACCCCGAGGGCCCATGTTGCCCATTATGTGAGAATGATCCAGCCTCGTGCCAGCGCTTCACGTTGTGACCCGAGTGTTCCTGAGTGGGCCTTTCTCTTGGACTGTAATTCCCTCGAGGGTCTCGACTCCGCTGCTCCTGATGAGGAAAGCCTGAATGCCTTTTGGGGCCTTTAAAAGATCCCTGGTAGCCTGGTGCAGAGCCTGGCCGCCTATCAGCTGGGTGGCCACGAAAATGCCTTGGGGAAGATGATCTGTGACCAGAGGGGTGACCATGAAAAGATGGACCTCTCTGACTATGATGTCCTTGCGCAGGACCATGAGATGATGACTGATGCTGGACTTGAGGGGAGCGGGTTGGCCTAGATGGAGGCAGCCGTCTCTGGCTATGGTGTGGTTCCATTTTAGGATGGTACGGTTGAAAGGAATCCTGATTTTGGGACCTCCAGTTATTAAAACGTGGCTCCCTTTGCTCTCCCATCAGAGGAACTCTTCTGACAGGTGGGGGTCGTCCTCTACCTCTGGATTCCCTCCAGTTAAGTGGAGGCTTTGCAGGGTAGCCCTGGGCATCTCTTCGACTTCTAGAACTGGGGTTGTAATTGCCTTCATTGTGTCCAGTAGCATGACTGTCTCCATAAGGTCTAACAGGACACAAGAAACACAAAAACTGGTAAGTTCCACCAAACACTTTAAATCATTTGAAAAATGAAGTTCAGAGTTCACGTCAAGTCATTAACTTATTAACTTTATGATGAACATAACACCAGGTGATGTTAGTGCAACTAGATACAACTGAAAGACATTACCTGGGCTTTAAGCGTGGTGGTCCAAAATGCGTTCGGACCATCTTTGGCAGACAGCGAATAATCTATGGACAGAAAGAAATTGAAATCATTGACCCTAATGAGATGTAATGCTAGACTGTCAAAGAGGCCTATCCTGACTTCTCAGCCATCCACAATTAATGGGTAACTTTTACGTCCCCCCCTAAAAAAAAAAGCTGAGTTGCAATTTGAACTGGTTTTCTTATACTCACTATTTCTCTCTCTCTCTTTTTTTAATCTCTCATGTTTTAAATGATTTTGGTTATTTTTTTTAAAAGCTGCTTAAATGTCTATTTCTTATCATTCTAATAAAAACGCAATTAAAAACATGTCTGAAATTTGTTTTCATTGCTCTAAAATACCAAGTCTAAACTCAGTCATTTAAATATGGCTCTATACTTAGGAGCAATTAGGGCTGTGCGATATGACCAAAATCTCATATCCCGATATTAAGACATCTATCGTCCGATAACGATATAAATCACAAAAATGTAACATTTTCTGTAAATTCTGTGAATGTCGGGCAGCTCGACTTGCATGAAGTGTTTCCAGCTGGGCGTCGCGTACCTGGAGTCGAGTGTTTTAACTGATGCATGAAACGATACATTTTTAGACATAGGTTGTAACAGCCGCCGTTTTCTTTGTGAGTATTTATTACACAGCGTGCTGCGGGGAAAAGCCTGTTCTAATGTTTGAGTCTAAGGTTTATTTTTTAGCACCTGACGGCTCTTTTTTGCTTCTCATCCGTAAATACTCTGCATCTTTCACGTGATTCAGTTTATTTTGAAAAGTCTCAACAGGATCTTGAGCTTTATTGTGAAAGGTTTATGTGGAAAATAAACAAGCGGACACGAGGTGGTTTTACCGTCGTTGTTGCTAACGACAACGCATAAAAACAAGCGCTTGTCCGTCTGTAGTGCGGTTATATTAAATATAAGAGCAAGAGAGAACTTTAGGAAATTAATATAGCCACTACAGTGACTAGTGCTGGGCGATATGGAAAAAATATTTATCACGATATGAATTATTTTATATCACGATAACGATATATATCACGATATACCACCTGACCTGTGGTCATCTGGAAAGTATGCAGTCTTTAAACAGCGAATGGAGAGGGTGCAGTCTTTGTTCTGAGTTACTGTAAAGCATGTCGCAAATCCGGGTGCACGTATAGCAGCACCATGTTGCGAAACCACAAGACAGTTTCTTTGCAAAAAATATCATTTTTTTTATACTTTATTTTCTCTTGCATAAAGTTAAGAGTATGTATAGTGAGAAGACAACACTAATATATTTGCACAGGCTATTTAACCCTTTAAGACCTACCATAGAACCAAGTCCGCCAGAGCTTATCTTTACATTTATTTATTTTGAGTGTCTTCATAGTTTTATTTTTGAGATACACAAATTTTTATATACTACAGGAAAAATGAAAATAAATAAATTCAAATTTGCAAAAACACAGCATGTGCATCAAAATAAACTATTTACAACAGTGCAATTTGACTTCTAAGCATCCCAGAAACGATACAGAAGAGCATAAAGTCAAACATGACTTTTAAAAATACCAACATAGACTTTGAAGCTTAAAAAACTACATTTTCCGCGAAAATGACGTCACTTCCGGTTTCGGACAGGTAATGGCGGACATAAGATAGTTCGCGCTGACTTATATTCCAATGTAGGAAGTGTTATGAACAGCTGATCGGATCGGCAAAGCCTGTTTCTGGAATATTGTGTTTTTGTTGCTGCAAGTCTGGAATATTATGTTTTTGTTGCTGGAAGTGCTTTTCATGCAATTTTTTGCAAAGCTATATGTGGAAGAAAACCGTGACCTCGGGCAAGCTAATGGAATAAGATGTAAGTACAACTCCTATGGTTTCATATGCAAAAAAAACATTATTGCGCTACCTTACATGGTTACAGTTGTACAGGGATTTAAAAATAGTTAGGGAAAACGGAGTTTGCCTGCTCCGACCGGTTGTAAAGGGTTAATGATATATTTTATGTAATAATTTGTAAAATTCGGGTTAGAAACGATAGAAGACAAATGGCACGATAGACACTTTTTCATCGTCCACACGATATATATCGTCATATCGCCCAGCACTAACAGTGACCATCAAAATAATGAAAAAAATATTGCCGTAAACAGTTTATTTTGCGACACCACGAAACAAACAATAGCGTGAAATGAAACGATAGACGTTTTTATATCGTCATCCGATATATATCATTATATGGAACAGCCCTAGGAGCAATTTCTTAAAGTTACTTTATAAGCATAAACGATGATGGGCTAAGCTCATTCTGCATTTTTTCAGTACACAAAGGAGCTGAACATGGCAGCAACCCCACACCCAGTGATTTGGATGGGTGATACAAAGACAAGCAGACATGTGCAACATCTAAGATTGACAGATATATAGTAGAAATGTAGTTTAATTATAATGCGACAAGAACCCCCCCCCCCCCCCCCCCCAAAAAAAGAAACCCCAAAACAAAACAATGACGGAGAGATTTCCTTGAGCAAAAGTCATCATTAGTTATTGGAACAGTGGAATATCATTACGAATCTAAAGTGAAATTTCCATTAAAAAATACAAAGGAGTATTGCTCGCTAGTATACAGTATTACAAAAAACTGCAAAAACAAAACAAAACAAAAAGCCAGCGAGAGAGAAAAAGAGAGGGTTTTCTTTTAGCGCCGACTGCTTGTCGTTTCTAACGAATATGTCGTTTATATTCGCCTAAATTCATCATGTTTAGAGCATCCCAGTCATGAGAATAAGTAAGAAATTGCGATAACACCGCCATGAAGGGACCATGTTTCCCACACCTCCTTTTACCAGAGCCTCTTGGCTCATTGTGGCGTCCCTAATTAAACTCGACGGCTAAACAGTTTGCTACGAAAAGACAAAAACCAGGCGACCTCCATTAATACAGGCTTGATTGTATCATCGTAAATTCTAACTTAAAAGTAGCACGCGTAGGCTGGGTGGGTTTACCATGGTGGCTACCGTTTTAGTTACGTTCAGGAGCAGAGCTGACCGTGCTTCCATTTTTGGCATCAGCTCGCTTCAGCTGTTGGTGCAAATAACACCAGACAACCACGGGTGAAAACCACCCCACGCCAGGCCCGAGTACATCGCCTCAATGTTTTGACTAGGTCAACATTTGTTTTTGTTTTTTTTGAAAAAAAGAAGAAACTAAAAGCGCATCTAATTGCAAAGTTAGCTAAGCATAGCTAGCTACTTGGGATATTTCGTTAGTTGGTAACGTCCCTACGCTAACCTTCCAAAATGACATTCACCCGAATCCTTTCAAAGGAGTAACAACACGTTACAAAAAAAAAAATAAAACAAAAGGTTCACCAATGCGTGCAATTCGGCCATTTCGAGAGGTACTTACCTAAACGCAATGGAAGAGTGAAAGACGAACGCTGCGCACAACACAGCACTCGCCGCCTTACAGCCTTCTTCTTCTTCTACTGCTTCTTCTTGTATTTTTTTCGGCAGTTAGCGAAAAGCTTAAAGGCGCAGTAGCGCCACCTTCTGTGTCATGACGCTATCGGAGCAATCATTTTAGTTTAGCATAAACTGAAGGATATCCTACCCACCGCAAGAAGTCAGTAAATAATCAACGCGAAACAGGCAGAAAAAATGTTATCAACACGGTGCAAGTAAATAAGCATAGTCATTGTTCATTTCAGGGTTTACAGACTGCTGAGAGCTTATGATCCTCAGCACCAGTGCTTCATATAATAGGCACACATGACCACAGAGCCAAAAAAAGTCGAAATTCTCAGTTTTGCGCTTTATTGTTTCAGATATCCATGCTAATCATGCACAATGTCTACAGTAATTACATAAGCTGAGTGACTGACACTGGTTTCATGTATAGCAATGAGCAAGCGTGAATACTTCTTTGATGTGGCTTTGTGTATTATTAGTTCATATCCATTTTCCAGTCCTCCAGCTGTTTGAATATGCAAAATATATATAGATGTGTATATCAAACCATAACTCAGATATATGATTTATATTTCAATGTGGCTACTTTGCATAAGACTGTTATATGGCCACTGATTTGGGTTGTTTGACAACAAAAACTAAATGTCACTTCTTAACTGCACTGAATGTCGACATTACTGTCTGCACCATGGCAGACATGATGCATTTCAAACCAAGTTTCAAGTGTTACAGGTTACAGACACACAACTATCCCAGTGGTCATGTTGAGATAAACACAAAATAAGCAGCTGCTCAGTCCCAGATAAGGCATCTCTACTGAAAATACATTTTAACACAATACAGAAAGTGAATGTCACTGAATTGTTGAAAAAGTGTTCATGATCTCAGATGTAAGGGGGGGTCAGCAGTAAACAGTATCTTTAAAGCTACAAGCCAGATCATTTGCAAGTCGCTCAGCAAACATTCCTGTCCCTGCGCCCTTCAGTCCTATACGTCAGTATCCAGACATAGAGGGAAATTTCTGTTTCACAGATAATATATCTTTAATATCTCTAATATATCTTTTTAAATAACAGGAAGTTTAAGGCTGCCTTGCTTTCTTGATTTCTGTATATTTGTAGAAGACTGGTTCTGCTCTGCACAATACTGGTACTTTCTTTGCATTGATGACATGACTTGTTTTTAGTTTGCTGCAACATTCAAGTTTACTTGGAACTTTTTTAAGGTCATTTCCCTCCTCATTTGCATGCAGTTAGAAAGACTTGAAAAGGGAATAAAGGGAAAATATCAAGATTATTGTTTGCTGGGAGAGACAGTAAATAATACATAGTTGGAGTAGTCTGCCTGGATTTTAGTTTGTTACTTGAATCCAATATCAATACACACACCAGTAACATTGCCAGTTAGCATTAAAAATAAACCTGTCATGAACATTAAATTGTCTTGCCTTCCCAGCAACACTTTGAAGATCATTTAAAGGCTTAGGAGGGTGTTTGGAAAGGCTACAGTCATCAGTGCTCCGAGCAGGCTTTAATACAACATGAAAATGAACTGGGAGCCAGTAAGGAATCTGTGCAGGGCAAGCTCTTCCCCAGCTAATGTAATTAAGTAATAGTATGTTTTTGAAATTTTTCTAGTATTCAAATCCCTGATACTTTTTTCTCCATTGTGTCACACATCTACTGACTGTCTTTCATAAGTGGATACTTGTCCTCAAAACAAGAACTGCAGATTCACAACAGCTGTAACACAGTCATTTGCTATGTTATTACTAAATAGGAGATGTTTTGTTTATATTGAAGGTCATATTGTACATTTTTAGGTCAATCTCTATGGCTCTATTCCCATTACTTTAATGACACAAGAGCACATAGTCAAAATGTGACATCCTGTGAGCGTATGTGTGCCTGTGTGTGAGAGACAGACGGAGAGGACAGAGACAAGGCAAGCAAGAGAGGAAGAGAAAGGAATTAATCGGCTACTTGATGCTTAGTTTATTCGAGGACGGAGGTGCCATCCCAATGAGCTTTGAGTCTGAGACGGGACTGACGACACCCTCGATGAGGTTCTTGTTGCAGTCACCGATGCTGCTTTCAGAGGACAGTTTAGCATAGGTGACGCTCCCTGTCAGGTCCATCAGCTCTTCGAGGGCCCGGGTGTTACTCATGCCACTGCTCTGGATTTCATTGACAGGCGAGAACTCTGGGATCGAAATGAGTTCTTCCTTTGAGGCCGGGCTGAAATATGACAATATGAGAAATCATATATATTACATATTCACACAGTCTCCCCCCCCCCTCACACTTTAGTAATAAAATGTTACCCGATGACTCACCTGACTTCCATCGACTGCACCTCATCGCAAGACCCTGTGTGCTTCACATTGAGTGGCTCCAGCTTGATGACTGGTGGTGACAGGTTTCCCATTGGCAGGGGTTTCACAGGAGGTCTACCAACCCCAAGCTGGGACCCTCCTTTATCCTTTCCCCCAGCTTTGTCAGCTGCTGGCACATCCACGCTCTGCTCTTTGCTTGCTTCAGCTGTTGGAGCATTCTTCTTCAAGGCACTTCCTCCACCCTTTCCTCCACTGTTCATCACAACGCCTTCTCCCCTCAGCTTTGTGGGTTCTTTCATGATTTGGTCTGTGACATTAACACTTGCTCTGTGCTGCTGGTTTACATTCATTTCCATCTCTCCCCCCTCTTGCTGGAGTACACAGGCTTTGGCTACTTTAAGTTGGCTGCTAATCTCTTCCCTGGTTTGTCTTGTCTCAGATTTCTTGTCAGGAACACTGTGCGTCACAAGATGAGTGTTGTTTTTTACTTGCTTCTGATTGTCCATCTGTGCTGCTGCTGCCGTGACTGTGTCCGTCTTCCCGAGAGCAGTGTCCTTTATTTTGACCTGAACTATGACCTGCTCTTTAACCTGAAAGTCAACCTTTTTGGTTGCTGGCTCTTTAACCTGAGCATTGCTTTGAATAGTCTTTATATTACCTGTGAAGAATTAAAAGATTTATTTTTTACAGTGGGCTTTCCTTTGTGCCGACTGTCCAGTTCAACATTAACATTTAATTTAAGTTTTAGCAGAAGATATCACAGATGTCATTACCGACAGCATCGGCTTAGCAGGTAAAAAAAAAAAAAGGGACAGCTCAAATAAAGCATAAGCTCAGACTGTGCAGAGCAGCCTGCTGGAGACAGAGCTGAATAAATCTTCCAAGGGCATTTTCAAGAGCGGCTAATTTTACAGTCAGCTCCCTTGGCACTTCACTGAAAGGTGCCCTTTCAGCACCAGGAAGGAAGTCCTTGTCTCCTCATATGCCACCAAATGTTGCAGAAACACCATGAAAGATTTTAAATGCATAGAAATGTGGCTTCATCAGCTGAGGGTGACACTCATTCTTCTGAATAATCAAAGCCAAAGCACCAGAACAAGCCAAATCATAAAAATGTAGATGCTGTGGCACATGCTGAAAATTAGCTACTGCAAATTCATTCAAGCTAAATCAGTGGTTCTCAAAGTGGGGTCCGGGGGAATATCCATAGCCATTGGGGTGTGAGTAAGTACACTGTACATAGGAACCATTTTCAACTATGTCACCTTTGGGCCAATAGAAACTGAGAAATGATCATGATACATCTGTCATTTCACTCAGGGTAAAACAAGCCCTTCTCACTGTTGCATAGCTTGGTTGAGTTGGCTGACATATTGAGTTTGGTTTTCCTGAGAGCTGAAACGGGATGGCCAGTATGCACTATGTGTCGTCAGACGTAAATGAAGTCAGACAGGAAGACAACTTTGTATTTGGATCCTAGCAGCATTAAGGGTATGCTGAAAATATACAACTGCTTTGCACCTAAACCAACTGAAATGCGTTGGTGTTTAATACCATAAGACAGGCGTGGAAACACACAGTTGCAATGACATTTTGAATGGGACTGTTAGAAGCTGGTGGCTTATTGATGCTGGGACTACGAGGGGGCCCTTAGAAGATGTGCTCCCTTGTAAGGAGCAGCTGCCCTGGCACCCAAAAGTTTGAGAACCCTTGAAATAAATCATAAACCTTGCATGCCCTGTTTGCTTCTTTACAGCAGAGCACAGTAAGCAGGACCAGCAAGCAAAACTTAGCGAATCAGCAGGGGGGGACTGAATAACACACTAACCTGGTGGCGAGACGCACTTTGTCTCCACCTGTTCCTCCGTCTGATTCAGCGCAGAACAGAGACGATCAAGTAAACATTTAAGGCAATCAGGACACACAACCAAAGTATCACCAATGATAGAATTTAATAAAGATAACAACATGAGAAAGTTGTAGTAAATTAAAGTCAAAAGAAAAAAATATCAAACAGTCAGCAGGTGCTTAAAGGCAGCAGGTCTACTGTATGAGAACAGAAGCTGTCTCTTACAGTACCTTCAAATCAGCTTCACCTTTCCTAGTTCTCTTCATAATCTCCTCAATCCTCTGGAAAAGAATATCAATGTTCAATCACTATGAGAACTTTCCAGATATTCAAACAGATATTTCAAGAGAAGAAATGCAATCTGAATACAGCAGTTGATTTGTCTGTGTCTAAAATAACCTTTTTTCTTTGTTGCCGCTCCTCTTCCTCTTGCTGTGTCTGCAGTTCTCTGTCTTGCCGCTGACGCTCCACATCCTCTTGAGCCAGGACTTTGGCTTTTTCTCTCTGTTGAGAGCAAGAAGATCCATACATAGCCAAAGACTGCAATGATCTACACAGTAATCCAAAATTTTAAAGACAAGAAATCTACAAAAATCTAATTCCAGATTAATTAGCGATAATAACAGTCCAGCACTTTATAAAGACCACTGACCTCTCTGTCCATCTGGGCCTGTAGCTCCTTCTCCTGCTGTTCCTTCTTTCGTTTCTCTTCTTCTTGTTTCAAATGAGCATCTGCCTCACTCTTTCTTCTCTCCTTCACTTGCTGATTCACTGCCTCCTGCCGTTGCTGCTCCTGTGCAAGTTGCTTCCGTTCCTCTCGTAACCTGATCCACATGCGTATGAATTTGTCATCAACATTTTTTACATTTATACCAGTCCTTATTTAAGGTCATTCCAGATCAATAAGCTCACCTTCCTTCTTCTTCTTGCTGCTCCCGTTTTTTCTCCTCCAGTTCTTTCTGAGCCCGAGCCTGGCGCCTACGCTCAGCCAGCAACCTGCTAGCCTCCTCTGCATTTGATGTGCCAGCAGCCACCTTGCCTGTGCATGGTGCTGCTTCTATCACACAAACAAAGATGGAGTGAGACTCTTCCATATGTACTAAAACTGAATGTAAAGGGGAAAAAATGAAACTTATAGAATCCACCTTTTTTCTTGTCTCCATCCTGAAAATTGCTCTGTGTCATCTTCTCTAAGGGATCTCCTTTGGAAGTCAGCTGGTTCCCTCTTTCAGGCGACTGACATTTTTCAATGGTGTCTCCTTTGAGGTACTTATCGGAGGATTTGGTTTTAGCGATTTCAGTACTGGCCATACTCTTCTGAGGTGGTGGAGATGAAATTAAGCTGTTGATGTCGGCGCTCTTTTTCACTGCAGTCTCAGCTTTGGTGTGCTCGCCCTTTTTTCCCACCTTGTCATTTCCTGTTTTTTTATCATCACTCGGGTTGGGGCGCTGTCTTGTCGGAGAGTAATGGTACTGATGTGCATTGCTAGGAGACTGGGCACGAATCCTAGATGGTAGCCTGCACACAGAAGGAGATGTCCAGCTTAAGAATATAGTTTTATAACAAACTGAACAAAGTACTGCTCATGCTCAGAGATACATTTGCCCACCTTTTACCAGCAGTTTAGCTTACTTGGAAGGGGTGGGAGGGGAAGCCAAATGTTTGGTGAAACTGGCAGGAGATTCAGATCTTCTCACAGGGGACCCACAACCTGGGGATGCAGTTCTTCTCTCTCTGCGCAGCCGCTCTTTCTGTAAGAAGTGTTGGCTTCATTTAAATCATAGCCTGTATCCACTAATGTCTCGTTCTTAAAGATGTTGTGTCAAGGTCTAACCTTTGGGGTGTTGGGAGTGGACTGAGAGCCTCCCTGAAGTCCAGCTCTGTTCTGATCTACACGGTTCACTGAGGTGTGGAAAGGTGACCTGTGAGGGCTGCAGGGTGCTGCATGATGACAGAAATGATACTTGGTGAATGATACTCACTGATAGAGAGATAAAGATACAGCAGTAGGAGTAGGAGTACTGGACAGCGGGTGCTGCATACAACTAAAGCTTACACACTTATTTTTACAGCAAAAAATAAGCTACACAGTATCAGAGCTGGAGGCATTCCTTTTTTTTAAACACTGCATTTCCTCTCTCTGATTAAAAAGAAGGCATCGAGCTTTCAGCTTAGGCTAAGCAAAGTCTAATGTAGAAAACATTTCACTGCATCTGCATTTTTGTGGTTCAGCCATCAGTCAGACATAATAAGGTATTAACACTTTCATTTTAGCAATTAACCCATGCACTACAGTGCACTACAGTGCAGCATGATGCAACCCAACGTGGCAGTACAGTGGCTGTGAAAAACAGTGCAGAAACCCACTCCCAACATTTGGTTTGTGACTGCAAATGAAAACAGACACAGATTTTTGTGCAAACTCAAATTACAAAAGCAAAGGCCCTAAACACTGACCACCTTGCAACACCCACGTCATATTTTTTTGCCATCCTTTGCACCTTGTCATCAAGATGAGCAGTCTCTAAGGAGTGCAGTCATCTCAGTGTGGCTGTATCTGTGTCTATTTTTGTGCACATATTTTTATTCTAGGTCACGTACGATTAATCTCTGAAACCGCCTGCTCCAGGGACCCAAAGGCAGCACCACTTAGCTGCTCTTACTCTGAAAACCTAATTTCAGGTTATCACAATAAAACACCCCAACCCATCTGGAAACTCTGAAAACACCCTCCAGCATTTCAGATCCAGGATCCAGAGTTTAACTACATAATTTAAATACTAATCCAGAAGTTGTTTTCTGGATTACAGGAATGTCTCTGCCACAGTGAAACAGCAAAAATCTCATATAGAAATGCTTAATTAAGCTTGATGATGATGAATTAATGGAGGAAACAAGTTTAAACTAACAAGATTCAGTCTGTGAAAAAGCTGACACTGTGCACTTTTATTGTCCTCTTTCTCCTGCATGGTGTTCTACTCGCAGATGTGCTGCTGAGTTGGCAAAGAAAAGCAAACTGGAATATTTCTGCGTGCATTTATGTGAAAATTACGTTACATCAGATTAAGACAAGTATTTTAGGATAAATGTTTAGAAATATGACAGCAAAACCTTTTTTTCTGATAACATCTTTGTCTTGATTTCAATCCCTGAAGGCATAGTACTGTGTTCACAGTGCTGTGCCTCTATGCTGTCTTTGCAAATAACTCAAATGTAAAAACCACTGCAAAAACATTCACAATGAGGCCTGCAAAACATACAAAAGCAAAGAAGCCATAAAACTGAGCAACAGAGTAACTTAACAGGCGTGCGTTACAGAAAGAAAAATTTGCCGGACACACAGCACACGGTAACTCTTGGATGAACAGGTGGGGTAATGGATTTGGGAGGCAAGGGGGGCTAAACTTTACCAGATTCGCTGACAGCAGGAATGGGGGAGGCAATGCCATGGGAAAAGGCGGAGGCAGCAGAGAGAGGGAGTGGGGCATTCTCACAGTCACCTATAGGCAGCGGGCGGAGCAGAGCAAACAGAGCATTTATGAACAGTTTATCTGAGCAATTCCTCATCCAGTTGTAGAGACCAGCAGGGATGCTGTGAAGCCATGTAACAGAAACACTTTTTTCCTTTAATTTAAAGCTGCTTGTAGTTTTTGCTTATTTTTGAGTGTATAAACATGGAGTTAGTGTATCAGCTACTTTGCTTCATTCATTTGCAGACGTTTAAACAGACAGTTCTCTCCAAAATGAAACTGACATATTTTTATTCTCCATAGTGCTATTATCCATCGTCTTCCCTTGTGTAGTGCCAAAAAATACACATAAAAGCGAGGTGTGTCTTTCCAGAAATCATGTTCCTGATGCTCAATAGAAATCCACAAACGTTATTGGATGCAATTTATTTTCTGTCTATCAACCCACACCTGCCTACCGTATCACTGTGTAGAAGGGTGTGTGTATCTACCTATGACGACAGACTTGCGTCAGTGTGACAGGATGTAAACATTAGCCCCCGCTCTCCCCTCAGCTGAGCTCTAATATCAGCTATACTGTGCATGCTTCTTTTGGTTGGCAGGTGTAGCTTAGTAGAAAGAAAATAGTTCCTACATGAAACAAGGTTTGGATTTTTTTCCTGGAAAGAGACAAAGTTGCATACGAATGAGGATGGGGGGACATTTGTCACTACCGAGCAGAGGAACTGTCCTTCAAGAAGATGCTGATTAGCGATACACACGTGCTGTGTAATTCCACCATGTCTTTGCAGAAAAACAGGAAAACATCTCTGTTCATGCGTATTTCAGCAGCCAGGCTGTCAGCCATGATCAGCCCTCTTTAACACACACATAGTGTTTTCCTGTGTTATGTTATCTAACAGAAATACAGCAAAATGTAGCTGCAGTGTCTTTTCAGTATCCTGCTATTTCAGACCATCCCACAATATGCTTCCATGCTTCTGTGTTCTCAGAAAAAAAACCCCAAACTACTCTTACCTGCTCCTTGATGGTAGCCTCTGCTGCAGCGTTTTGTCCTCTGCTCCAGCTGGAGGCTGCGCTCCAGAGAGCGTTTCATCAGGGCCTCGAGCCGCTCCTGAATGCAGCACAGCAGAGGTGACTTTTACACAAACACTACAACTTCACCATACTCACTGATCACAAACACACAAGACAATAAAATGCTGACCCGCTCCTCCTCGAGCTGCTGCCTCCTCTTTTCCTCCACTGCAGCTCTGCGAAGATCCTCTTTCTGCCTCTGCTCCTCCAGCCGCCTCCAGCGTTCCTCCACTGTGCGTTCATACTGCAGCCGAGCTCTGCGCTCCTTCTCCCTGATTAGCTGTTCCCGGGCCGCTGAGAGAGACAGAGTGTCTTTTTGCTCTTTGCTTGTTCATGCATCACACATACCATGACTTTCCTTCTCTTTAGTACATTGGTTTAGTTTAATTTAATTTGGTTAAGTTGAGCTTGTGTCTCTATCCATGCCCAAGATGAAATCATGAAGTGAGAAAACCCTGTCATCATGAGGTCACCACTGGTGCTGCGGGATTATCTGTGAGTAGGAGACCTACTTTTGCGGACTTTCCTATCTTAAACTCTCTAAAGTGACACAGCACATCATATCAGAAACCCAGTGAACTCAAAGTGCATCCTCTAGCCCTTCTATAACCAATTAGACTGCAGAAGAAGGAGGGAAAAAACGACTGACTGAAACTGGAAAGGAACGAAATGCCAGAGGCCAACAGAAAACAAAACAAAAACCAGGACATCACCTACCCAGGCTTCTCTCCCTCTCCTCTCGCCGCTCCTTGGCTAAACGCATCCTGTCGTCTGTCTTCAAGTAACCCTCCAGAACTGAAAGAGGAAAGATATTAGAGAGCAAAAACAGGGCAGTGGCAATAAAAGAAAAAAATAAAACAAAAACAAAACTTGAAACTTACTTGGTTTACCTCCATGGTTGCTGCTGACATTAGCAGGTAGGTGGGAAGGGGAAGCGTGCCCATTCATGTGTAGCTTCTTCTCTGTGTTAGATGGGGCTGGTTGGAGGGATGGAGGGAAAGGACACTCAGCTTTGCATGAAGTGGGCTGACATCAGTGCACTGCTACTTTCTCATCAGCAGAGGGAAACATTCATTCAGCTTGATTAGGGGCTACTGTGTGGCAAAATGCTCAGTCAAGAAGTGCCAAAACAAGCAAGACAGGGGAGGAAACTATCCTCCATGTGGGAGTGAGTCCACATATGCTGACTGTCGCTTTTTGTTATTGTTGCTGAGCGTTCACAAGCCGCTCCTCCATTCACCGATAACAGCGAGGCCCTCAAGCACGCTGCCCTAATATTCGCAGGCCTACAGTCTATAAGCAATTGTGCAAAAGTCCAAATGATTGGAGAGTAAGTGAATTTAATCCAGATTAAACAGATTAATGGAAGGAAAAGTGTGATTTATGTGACAGAAGCCAGAGAGGATTACTCACTGTTTTTTCCAGTCCGGGCTGGAGAGCTGTGACTGTTTGTTGGAGATTTCTTGTCAGGAAGTAGAGTGATGGATGGCGGTGCCATCTTTTCACCTAAAGCACAAAACAAAGCAACACTTGGTGCGCTCATCTAACGATACGGTCATTTTACTACATCAATGTCACAAAATCACTGCGTGAATGGAAAACCTTGCCTGTGTACTTATATTGGTAAATACACTGGAGTGAACAGGATTTATGAAGAGGTTTTAAATATATATATCTCTATATATATATTTAAAAAATTCCTATTATAGTCATTCTAATCCTTTTTGGTCCATTAAAGTATGTTTATGGAACTTTGATGTCATATTTGTGACAATTTCTGCTGCTCTCTTGGCCAGATTTATCTTGAAAAACATATTTTTATTCTCGCGGACACTTTCCACCCAGATAAATAAAGGAAATGTAACAGTCACTTTGCCAAAAACTGATTGGAGCTTCTAACATGTGACAGTAATATTCCTTTTTCGTTCAAAGTAACTTCATGAGAGATATGTTTGGGATATTTTTTCACACATTATAGGCCAAAAAGTCATTTATAACACTTTAAATTCCCACAGTCTATTTTTGCACAACACATGAACACAGTCACATGATGTGTTCTCATTTTAAGTCTTTTCCCTTAATAAATAGAGTGACACCCATAAATTAGAGTAATAAGTCAGAATATAAACCCTTTCGGATTTTAAGCTTTAGAACAAATAGATTTTCTAAAAGTTCTAGAGTCAAAACAAACACATTAACGATCAAATATTATCCTGTGAGATGATTATTGTCCTAAAATGAATCCTGAAATAAGTCAGTAGCACATCATCAGTGTAAAGCCCAGCCATGAAAATTTTTAATTCCACAGATTCACTCAATCGATCTGTGCGTCGCTGGCTGAAATGTCCTCACACAGCCAGTCGCTTCACTTCATCAAGTGAATTACTTCCTTTCCAGTCAGGGCTTTTATTGCCTGCTGAAATCTGGCAGACAACACAGACTCCTTTTTCAGCATGATCTGACTGACATCAGACACGAGAGCTAAACGTTAATGCTCAGCTGACTTCATTAAACATATCCCTGCGCTCACTCATCGATTTGTAACATTTCCATGATGACATGAGCTCTTTTATTGGTCACAGGTAAGTCTACCTCTGAGTAAGGTGGTTGCAATTATTTACTGTAGCTTTTACAGCTTTGAGGGTAATAAAGACCAGGCTGTCTCTGTTTTATGGAGGAGCCTGTCAGATTATTCTTAAACATTAAAAATACATTTGTGTGTATCTATCTATATGTAAATTTATATATGTGTGTGTGTGTGTGTGTGTGTGGAAGCTGAAGAGCTCATGGAGATGAAGTTGCTTTAAAAGCATTTAGAGGTGTAAATATTGAGTTCTTTCATCTTTCTCCTGTATGAAGCAGTGAACTACAGTGACACGGCACATCTTTCGTCATGATAGGTAATTTGATTATTGTGCATCAGGGATATTTCTCCTCTTTCAGGGTGTACAGGGTGGAAACTAAACAAAGTGAAAGCTTATTGTTCAGCTTATTGCTATTTTTATTGCACAAAGTCTGAACAGAAATGACTTCTTGTAACATCACCCACAGGCCTCTCTTGTACCTCCACCCATTTGGACCTTTTTGAGCGTCGTCACAGCAAACAAAACAAAAATAATGGTAATAATAATAAAGAGCAAGATGGGTTCAGCATGGGACCCCCTATCAAAGCCCTAGCATTGATATCTACCCCCACACAGCTCACACAACGACAGAAACACACAAAGAAACAACGCATTCCTCTCGCTCGCATTTACTCCGGATTAGTGATTTAGCTTTTTTTCAATGAAAGTGAGGTCGGGCATGCACTTTACAGACATTACCGCCATCCCCACAGTGGCTATTAAGTGAGAGAGAGAAAAAAGACGCTGGAGCTGGATCATCACCGCACAGCGTCAGGCAGATAAAGCAGCAGCGCTAATATGAGTTGCGTCATGCATGAGTCTGCTTTAAATCCACGACGAGGAGCGTAAACAAACCCCACATACATCAGGCTTACCTGTGACTGCGCCGGATGAGGCGACTGTTTTCGCCATGGTAGCTATTACAGTCAGAACAGCCTACACCCAAATGTCATCCAAAGCGGGCTACAGTGATGCAGCACGGCGATCCGTTTCCCTCCAGCAGCACTGATAATCGCAGCCACGGCGGACCAACACGAACACACAGCATTCAGCGAGGTGCACTGAAGGTCGCTATGCGGCTGTGGTGAAACGTGGATGGAGGAGAGAGAGAGAGATGCTGCTGGAAATGAAGTGGCAATGATAAAGCGTATACAAACCCCGTGTGCTCGCCAAACCACAGAGTGCGTCTGCACGGCGTGAGCGCGCACTCATTCACGGGCCGTCACACATTACCGGCAGATGGAGATTTCCACTCAGTGCAAACAGCAGGCGGGCCCAGAGTGAGCACACTTTGACGCAACGACAGATTGCGGGGACACTATGTATAAGCAATGTGTTGTTGTTGTTGTTAATTGTAATAGCCTCGTTTCAGCAAAGAGAATTTATATTAAGCTAAACCTGCGTGTCACACAACTCAAGAAAAGACTCGTTATTGTGACAGTGATGCTCATACAGCACTTCACTCATGATACAACATTTTTTTTATTTTATTTTTCAGCATTATGCAATATGCTGAGCATTGCAATTTATCAACTTTCTTTTTGAGTTAAATTCTATCAGCATCTGTTTATTCCCACAACAAAACCATCTCAATTGTGTTGTTTTTTGTTGCAAAATGACATTGTCAAGCACACCATCGCTAAAACCTGCCATAAATGTTGCCATAAGACAGATCCAGTCTGTCCACAGTCTGAGACTGAATGTGGTGAAGTTGGCAATTCCATGCAATCTGTTTCTGATAATACAGCAACTAATTGTGTCAAACAGTTGAAAATCACACATCTGTCGCTGTCTGCACACAGAAATTCACATTTATCTATTACATTTTTTCTCACCACCCTTCCTGTTCTATTGCAATATAACCAAATTACAACCAGCTGGGGGGATCTACCTGTATCGATTCCCCCACCCCTAATATGCAACAGAATTTATACCCCCTTAAACTCACAAAATTTCAGACCAGGCACAGACCAGTGAGATTTGTAAAGCTCATACACATCTGCTCATCTGCTGTCCTCTAATGTGTGCCTTCCTCTTGTTATGTCTCATCTTTGTTATTAATTCTCACAATCTTCTATCTCACTATAAAGGGCTATTCTATTCTTTTCTACTCAATCTGCTATTTTCTTTCAGTCATTGGTTCCTATGCCTAGTTAGTCCTTCTGCGTGTGCAGTCCCACTCTGAGACTGTCTGAATGGCATTCACTGGCAGTCTCTTCCATGCCCTTCCCTGACACGCTGCATCACTCACTACATTCCCCAGATGAAAAAGTTCTTTGGCATGTTTACCTTTGCAGGACAAGCTTCTTCACTCCTGACTGAGATGATGTGGCAGAATTATTGTTCCTGGCAAGATCATAAATTCCACATAGCTAGCTTAACTTTGAGGTAAGTCTAAGATCATTTGTCACATTTAAGGTCATCTTAAATGTGACAAATGCTGATAGAAAGTCCAGCCTCACACAAAACCGTCATCCAGGTACACTGCAGAACTTGTTACTGCTGATCCACCAAGTGGCTATGAGGGTTATGAATGGTGTCAGTGCATGCATCCTTTTTAGTTGCTCTGATATCTGGTGATGTAGATCAAGAGGAAGACAACAAGGGTTGACTTAAAGAGCCTTCCCTGTCCTGTGCGAAACTGATCCAGCTCATAGATCAGGCCACAATTCAATAGTTAGATACTGACTTGACTGGCTCCAACCAGGCAAGATGTTTCTTTCAGCTGCGATGATGGCTTCACTGCAGCAGGAATCAACATGTTGCTTGTGGCTTCTACAAATCTGTTTTTTTGCTTGAGTGTACCCAACATTAGAAGAAAAACACCTGTGATATGATGGAAGGGGATCTATGTATACTGAATTTTGTTGCGGGTGATTATGAGCCTAGTTTATGGGCTGCTGAGTCCAAAACACCAGAAGAGGCCCTTGATCTCTCCGCTGAAATGGAGCTACTGAGAAACCTGTGGTTGAGAAATTAAGACAAGTGATGCAGGACTTCAAATCCACCAGAGTGCACTGTTACAACTGTGGCCTCTGCAGCTAGTTGGGGGTCTGTGTAACTAAATTGCAGCAACGATTGATGGGTTGGCTCCTGTTAGTGGATGGCGGTGCAACCTTGTCTGAAACTCCCAAACAGGTTTGGTTAGCAATCACTAACAGTGTGTGACCCAGAGTTAATACAGCTTTGTGTTTTCTAGCTAGTTTTTTTAATTTCATTTTTACTTGGTTGTTTCAGTTTAGTTTTTCACTTTATTTTATTAGTCTCTTGTTAATACTTATTACATGGAAGGTATATATCAGAGGCAAGATTTAGGAAAATCAGTAAGTGTTATAATAAAAACCCATAACCTTTTAGTCTTATAGCCATCCATAGCTTTGATAAGCATGTCCATCAATGCCTCATCAGAAAAGTTCTAATATATTTTTTCTTTCTTTCTTTTTCTTAATTATCTCTAAAAGACACTTAAACTGAGATTTTTTTTTTTTTAACTCAAGGACCCCACCACTGCAACAAGAGTAATAAACATGGTGTCATTGTGTAGATAGATATATTTAAGCCCATGCAGCAATTTTCGTAATAATTTAACACACTCTTCTTCTTCGTCTTCGTTTCAGTCTTCTTCTTCTTTGGTTCTTGATGGCAGCTCTGTGGGTACATTACTACCTCCTGTAGGATTCTGTAGTCATTTAATGTCACTAACCATTCATTGAGCCCTGTGATGCTCTTATTTAGCTCTGCCTCTTTAAGATAGCTTGATACTGTTGCTCTCCCTGTATCACCTTCTGCCCACTTCAGCATGCTTTCTAAATGAGGTGTAACGTAAAGGACCAGGGCGCCTGACTGCAGCTTGATGGTTAATGAGCTAATCAGAAGTAGCTTTGACTACAGAGCCTGAGTGTGTGAATAAAACACAGGCAACAGAAATGTGAAGAAAGTTACATAGGCACGTGAAGAAGTCGCCATCATTTCTGAGTAAAATTTCCTTCCCTCCCCAAATGAGTTTCCTACATGACAGAAGAACATGCTTAACTGTCTCAGCCTCATGGCATTGTTCACAGAGACCACATCAATGTTTCCCTGTTATGACTAAGGTACTACTGAGGTTGCTGTGCCCAATTCTGCTCAACATGACTTGATGTCTTCTACTGGTCCCTGCCAATTAACTGGCTACTGTTTGTTTATCTGTTTCCATACAATACTTTTCCACTCTGACTTGATCATTTAATTTTGGATTCAATATGAACTTGATTGCACCTTTGCCAGTTTTTCTAACCTGTCATTGCCCAGAATCCCTGCGTGCACCGGAACCCTCACGAGTACTATCCTCTTCCCGTGTTCTGCCAGGAAGTAAATCCTGATGATATTTTCCCGTGTGTTTTTTAATGCTGGTAAGGGCTGAAATGAGTCACTGCATATTAATACGTTGTTCCCATGCTCCTCTGCACTTTATTCTGCATATATGCTTTGATGGTTTGATGTTCCTTTACAGAAACCTATTTCCTTACTTGGTACTGCCACTAAAGGCCCTATTGCCTCTGTTTCTGGTTCTCTCGATTCATCCACAAAAACATGCATGTATTGTTTATATTTACTGTGAGCATAGAAATAAAACTAACTAGCAAGATCCACATTCACTGAAATCTTTGTTATGCACTTTCATTTCCTGTGCCATTCCATCTCCTGTCCACTAAGAGTTCTTGATAGTACTGCTTTCCTTTTCCCAAGATGCATCCAACACTCTTATAGGATGGCTACAATCATATAAAATATATTGTCAAAATAAAATAATTGCAGCAATGATAGTAGCATTTCATTAGCTTCTACCTGCAGTGAATTTATTGGAGAAGTTCTAGTTGCCCCAATACACAGACTTAATGCAAGTTGATGTAAGT
The DNA here is from genome assembly GCF_001858045.2 of Oreochromis niloticus. Lineage (NCBI taxonomy): Eukaryota > Metazoa > Chordata > Actinopteri > Cichliformes > Cichlidae > Oreochromis > Oreochromis niloticus. Next base: position 12,885,858 of record NC_031975.2, on the reverse strand, counting down.
TTCTTTAACAATGACTTTGCTGCTAAACCATATGCCCCACATCCACAGTCAATTCTTGAGCTTATCAAAGCTGTATTATATTTCAAAGACTCCACAGTGGCCCCACATTTCACTCCTAGAAGGCATTTCATAACGTTTATTACCGTTTTACTTTTATTGATAATATGTCTTATATGTTCATTCCATTTGGGCAAAATACACTCCTATGAAATGAAAACTTTCCACTCTCTCCAGTTCATTCATGATTTCAGTCTGCACTCCCTTATTTTGTTTCTTGCCAAGATGGTCTTTGTCTTTTCTACTGACAATTTGAATCAACCATTCTGTTGGCAACCTTTCCACTTGCTTGATTCCATGTTAAAGTTCTTTATTATCTGCTCAGTATTTTTGACTTCTCCATATCCATTGGTATTCAAAAATATATCATCTATCATAATAGAAAAAAAGGTGGGACTTAATCCACTCCCCTGAGGAATGCCATTTCCCACTGTACATTGAACTGATAGGCCAGTACCCATTTTTTAAAATTGTTCTTCCATCTAGTCCTTGGTCCAGTTAAACATCTTTCCTCCAATATTCAGCAAATGCATCTTGATTCGCAGTCCCTCTTTCCATAGCATGTCATAAGCTTTCTTAATATCAAAGAACTCTGCAGCAGCTGTCTCTGGATTCACTTGAGCCTTCCTTACATCATGCTCAAGGCAAACTACTGGATCCATTGTGCTCCTTTCCACCCTGAATCCACTCTGATACATTTCCATCATACCTTTCCTTTACTTTTAGGAATAAAGTTTTTTGTTGCTAATATTATACTTTGCTTTATTTTATTTAGTCCAGAGTATCCACATTTAGTTCATTATTAACCTGTGCCAAGTACTTATCCCTTGTTTCCAGAAATTTCTTCCAATTGGCTTTTGCAAAAATCCATTGTTATATTGTTATCACATATTCTTTCCTTTTATCACAAATTTTAACAACAATATACGACCGTTCACTTCCCACTCATAGTGTTCTATATCTGATAGCTTGTTGAACAAAGGGGACAGATCTTCCCCCTCCTCCCTCTTCTCTGTCTCTACAGTGACTACCACATAGTCATATAAATAAAATAAAAAAATAAAATCCAATTTTGATTTAAGCCAGAATTACTGGACACAAATTACATCCTGATATAATTTTCTTTCTTATCTCCATTACATTACATTCCTGGCATGAATTGTCCATCAAACTTCTGGCATTCCATTGGGGAATGAGTATAATTACACTGTAAAATGTAATTCTAGATGTTTGTTATTTCAACATATTATTCTATATCAGTTTGACGATAGATGACTGAAGTTGTTGTTATAACATAGAATTACAAGTTAAAAACGTCCCAATTACACCAAAAAAAGCTAACTTGAAAACTCATGTCCAGCTAAATCAGCAACTTATGTGAACTTGACAATGTGGGTAAGTTGAGCACAGCAGGATTCAAAACTGCCTCACGTGACTGCTACCGAGGTGCATCATGGGGAATTGGCGGTTAACGACATGCTCACTTTACTTGGACGTTTTCTAATCGTCTTCTTTGGAATATGCTTTCAAGGTGAGTAACATTGGTTATAACTATAAGGAAAGAGAGCTACAAAAGTTGGAACATGTTTTGAATCTATGGCATGATGTGTGTTTTTCTCTTTTACCGAAATGTTTGCTTTAGCTAATGTAGCTTTAGCGGACAAGGTCCAGCTTGTGTGTCATGACCAAACTTGACCTAATAAACTGACACATGGCCTTTTTTATGGGTTTAATGTGGCACTGACCAAATCACAAGTATTGTGCCGCTAGCTTTAAGGTTGTGCACTCAACCACTGTTGCGATATTAGCAAGCTAACTCAGCTAATTAATAAAGCTTATTTCATATTGTCTCTGTACTTGTAAATTTCTTTCAAGTTCACAGGCTGTTGTATTTTGGTGGAAGTTCATTTTGGCAGTATTTCCAATAACTGACTGGGTTCAAAAAGAACTTTTTGGCAGGACTCGGATGCTTGTTGTCATCTGTTTACCCCTATGTAATCACTTAAGTTGTTATGAACTGCTGCATGCTAAGCTGCAAGAGTGCACTGAGGACTGAGACAAAATATGGTCTACAAACCAGCATTATATTAGTTTTTATCAGATAGTCCTCCAGTGTGTTTAGTTTTTGCTTTAATTCTATTGTGCAGTTATTTGTTACCCTGAAATGCTTTATGCTTAACAACAGCTCACCATTTTAACTTATTTTTGAACTCTTGTGATCAGTATGACTAGTTTGTGTGAGTTTCCATACTAAAAGAGCTGTAGTGATAAAATAATTGGCATCAGAGACACTGATTTTTGGCATGGTATACTGCAGAAGTTTTGTTTTTTTTTGCATAATTTACCTTTTAATTAAACTGCATTCTCTGTATTGTAACAAAACTAACATTGTTTATATGTCAGAAAATTAGCAAACATGAATAAATGGCGAAAACAATATAATTATAACATATATTTTTATTTTACTTATTTTAGGTCTGTGAAGCCAAACTTGATGCTGGGGATTTATTTTTGTCAGTGGAGTCAAATGGTAAGTTACAATTTGTGCATTTTGTCATACTGGAAACACCACAGATTATATTGTAACTTAATAGCTCTGTAGAACAAATGATATAAAGATTGTAGTGTCAGGGTACTTCTTAAGAAGTAATATGGCACTATTGATGATCACATGCAGGTGGCATAAACTAAATATTCAGACCTGTTACCAACAAGTGATTCATTAACAAAAGCAATGGAGCAGACTGTTTAGGTTCTTGTGGTTGTAATAACATCCATAACTGCAAGTTTGTCATTAATTTATTTTCACAGGTCTAGATGATCACATCTGTCTTTGTCATTTAAATGAGGTGGACTTGCAAACTTTGCACTCTTTTGGGTAAATTGCTGTCCACTACATATACACAGAATGTGCACAGTATTTCAGATCTAAAAAGGGAGTATGTAATGGACTTGCTGGCTTTAATGTAAAAAGCCTGTTGTGTAACTTTAATGAGGCAGTTGGACTAAAACAGTATTGCTCATCAAGGTAAACATCTGAGGAATAAGGAAATTGTTACTTGTCCTTTTACTCAGTGTTCTTTTAATCGCACGTTTACTAAAGTTTTACATCACATAAGTCATTTTCACAATCATTCTACTTTAAAAGATTTCAAGACAGAGCTTATTGTTCTCTGAACTTCCTTGTTTGCTGAACGGCAGGTAAAGTGCATCTTTTTGTTTGTTTGCTTTTGTGTGTTTGTGTTTTCTCTAATGGGCCTCAGATGACTGTTTGCTTAAATTTGGGTCTCAAAGAATCTTTTTTTTATTCTGCCTGTACTCTCCACCCCTCTTCTTCTATTGCTCAGGTTGAAGCAGAATTTGCCCGTCTTACATCTGTTGACCTGAAAGGGTTCCTTTTTGCTGTGCTTGACCATTATGGAGAGGTTCGTGGAGCTGTACAAAATCAAGAGCGGCATAGGAGGGCTAACTAGGCTCATAAAATGCTTCGGAGATGATGTAAGTGTTCAACTGCGAAATGTTCTCCTTTGTTTAAGTTTTAGGTTATCCAGTTCAACTGATGAACTCATTGAAAGAAAGCTGATAAGTAAAGTCTGTCATCATATTTCACAACTGGACATTTAGTGTGGTAACTTTTACAGAATCTATGTATATTGGTGGTAGGTTGGATATCATATTCTACTTGAATGTCCTGATAAGCCTGATTCAAAATCTCCAATGATAATCATATATTGATGGAATTATGTATCAAAAAGCTGTGAATTTGGAGCTGTCTACATGCTTTATAAACACTGTTTAAAAAGTGTTTTTGTTTTCTTTTTGACTTCTTTGACCAGAGCCCTACACAAAGGAAGAGGACAGAGGACCTCATTTTCTAAAGGAAGATCCCTCACACACTTTCAAGACTGTGAAGGTTAGCATTGTTTCTTTTAGTAAATTTAATAATGACAGCACCACAGTGGATTTTAAATGAAACATGTGGCATCTATGAAACAACAGATGCCACATGATAACATGTGTACTTTTTCCTCACCAAATGTATTATTACAAGATCTTTGACACTGGATTTGGTCTGGGTTTCAGAGAAACTAACTGGCAAGCTAGCATTGATATTATTAGTGTCTTGTGTTTATTCATGTCTTCACCAGGGTCTTTGACATTTCGCTGCTGTACTGTTCACTTCAGCTTTACGTTTGATTTCTCACATTGTATATTGTAATGGCAGAGATATTAGGATATTTAAGGGGCTGCAGTGGCTGCTACAGCTGTGGGGGGCAATACTTTGGTGAAATGTCCTGGACCCTGGAAAAGAGACTGTGTAGACTGGGTAAGCAATTAAAGGTTACTGGCCGAGAGTCATTGGGCAGCTGGGTAAAGGTGGATGTTGATATTCAGTGCCAGTTATGCAACCTGTTCAGCCACGTCTATATGCTCTTTTTCATGCTGTTAATATAGGGGGAAAAATAAACTTTAATCAATAAACTGATTAAAGAAGCATTGTCTATGGAGCCACAATCTGATCCTGTAGTGTAGCTGCAGTTTGCACATTTCATGTATTCTCAGCCAGATTTGGTTTAGAGCACAGCCAATATTTAGCATAACTAGATTTAAATTCACACACTGGTGATGGCAAGCTACATTGTAGCCACAGCCGCCCTGGGGCGCACTGACAGAGGCGAGGCTGCCAGACATTGGCACCACCGGGCCCTCTGGCCACCACCAGTAGGCAACAGGTGAAGTGTCTTGCCCAAGGACACAACGACTGAAACTGTCGGAGCCGGGGCTCGAACCGGCAACCTTCCAATTATAAGACGAACTGTCAACTCTTGAGTCACGATTCAGTCATCCACCCATGTGTGTGAATGACTGAATGTGTAAAGCACTTTGGAGTCCTTAGGGGACTAGTAAAGCGCTATACAAATACAGGCCATTTACCATTTAAATTGAAAATTTTGTTTGAATTCTGCAATTGAAGACATGCTCAGTTATTTATGAACATGGTCTTTGTTTAAAGCAAGAAATGGATTTGTAACATGGGGGTGCATATCTCATTCTGAAAAAACTTTAACAACTAATAAGTGTTACCCAAAGCCAATCACCATCATCCAAAGCATCAGTATGGCTCTTCTTTGGAAAGACATGAATTCTTAAGCACAAGGGATATTGTGTAATTGTAATTGTGTAATTTTTTTTTTTTTTTTTGTCTTTGAACCCTTTTATAGCCGACAGGTATTGAAGACACGTTTTCTAAGAGGATGAAAGTTGGCATTGCGATGGTGAAAGAAGAAGACATCATCGATGTGTTGGTTGTCCTTGAGGCGGCAGTAATCCTGTCTAATCTGAGGGATGTCTCAAGTGCCATTTCCATGCTGATGGGCCTTCTTTTTGCCCTCAACATAGACTATCCAAAGGAACTTAAGGACATCTTTGAAGTCATTCAGAACATCCTAATGAACATTGGTGGAAGGCAGTGCATCTCACTAGTGCATGGTCTAAGAAACAGACTCTTGCAGAAAGCCATGCAGAACTGTAATTGTATGTTCCTTAGTGTTAAGGACAGTTTTTATTTTACTGTTTGTTTTTTTATTCTTGCAAGTTCTCATTCTCACTTTTGTATGTCACTAAATGACTACACTTTACATTCCAGATTAGACAATTACTCATTTGTTCATGGTTTAAGAAACTTATGTGAACAACAATATAATGCTGGACTTTGCAGATGCTTATCTCATGCAAGTCAGTAGTTTTTCCTTTGTTTTGCAATTGAGCAGACTCAAACTGATGTTTCTGAAATATCCATATTATCAAATGTTTCAGAAGCATGCACTCATTTTCAGAGATATTGGTTCTGTGGAATTTGTTGCAATTGTAAACGAAGACAAATACAAGAGTTTGATGTCTTACTTGTTATAAACTGATCTTTACTGTCACTTATCAAAGGTTTTGTACTATTTTAATATTTCAAGTTTTATGCTAACAGGTGTGACTGAGCACAATGAAGTTTAAAAATTTTGCAAATGTAAAGAATAACTTTTCTAAAATAGCAAGTGTCCCGTTGATACATTACATTAATGCAGACTTTATGTTGTTACTTCACAAGAATCACTACTGCTCCTAGAGTATTGGTCAGAATTTAATCTTCACCCAAACTGGGCTCAAGACCAAGTTCAAATTTATTGTTTCACAGGGAGCAGCCTTTGAGTTTTGATGGATTGTGAGCCTGATGAGCTACGTCACTGATTTTTCTGTTTCTCAGATGACTAAGATGGCACAATAAATGGTGAATGTTGGGTGCTCATGAGTAATTGTCTTGTCATGTTCTTAAAACAAACTTTCTGTATGAAATGATCAGATAGACTTTAATGGAATCTGTGGGGTTTTATTTTTTTTTCTGTAAACAACAGAAAATTAATTTAAAGGAATGTAGGTATTTAAACCTGAGCTCTAAGATGCACCTAACAGGTAGTTTTGCTGAAATGGATGTTAGAAAGCTAAAAAAACAAAACAAAACTTAAGATGTTTAATACACATTTTTCTTTACATCCAGTCAATCAACTCTGATAATTAAAATGAAAATGATTTACAAGTTCACTCAGCTACCTTAAGGAGCTCAGTTAATTAATAAACTTAAATCAACTTAGCTAACAGATTATGTTAGTTAAGCTAAAATAGATTCCTAAGTTAAAAGAACTACTAAAGTATTTGAATTAACTAAAAAACCCAAGTCAACTGAACTAGGACAAGAGTTTAAACAACAGATTATTTTAATTTAGCTGAAAGGGTTTTCCCAAGTAAAAATGACAATTAAAGGAGTTGAACTGACTAACAAATCTCAGTCAACTAAACTAAGATGAAAGTTTAGACAACATGTGATTTTTCATTAAGATAACAATTGGTTGTGTTATAAGAACAAACTCTATTTCTTGACTTAACTTAAAATTTTAAGGCAGCCCTTTACCTCATATTTTTAAGTTGAAACAACAAGTTATATTTTACAGTGTACCAGAAATATCCTATACATGTTCCTTCTTGGCTTGGCTGAATCTGCTCTGCAGCTTTTGCTATTATTTATATTCTCTCCATTTTTGACTCTTGACTTTTGACTGATTTGACTCCATATGTTGTTTTTCATGCTCCTGCCACAAAAGTCATGTAACTCCAACAATATATTTGCCAAACTCATGATCCCCTCCACAACGAGCACAGCTGCAACTCTTTTTATATACAGCTGCCATGTGTCCAAAGTCTTAACTATTAAAGCATCTCATGGGCTTTGGCACATATTCTCTGACTCTGTAGGCAATAAACCCAAAACACACTTCAACAAGGAGCTCTTGCTCCTGGAAATGAATTAGAATATTTCCTGCCTATTTTTTGTTCTTTTTAAGTTTCTCTTTATCATTACATTTTTAATACAGTTATTCCTCACTTGCGAATTTTCCCCAAGGTCAAACAAAGGGATACCACACTATGGCACATGTTTAAACAAAGGTTTATTCATCCAAATTATTTATAAATCAAATAGACATAACATCACCCCTCCCCCCCCAAAAAACACACCACAGTGGTATCACACAGAAATGTCACGTGATATTAAAGTGAAGCTGTCAACTCAGCTCTGTAGAGTGGGTAATCAAAGCAGTTTGAATTTTAGATTCAAGCTGCTCTTCATACTTTTGGCCACAAGATGGCACCAAAGAAAACTTTGCTGAAAAGCTTCGGGTAATGAACCCTTTTTCAGTACAAGCTTCAATGCTTCAGAAGGCTTCATATTGCTATCACCACCTCAAATCTAAAGTCTTCGTCCTTGTCAAATATAGGGGGGTCGAAGAATATTATTAAATATCCACTGATCAGTGTTGCATTTCCTACACTCACCACCAACCACACCTCTCCTCCACTTCGAACACAGCCCACTGTCGGCAGTTGCGCTTTCTATCTGCTGATATTTAAGACAGCGAAGAAGCCCCAAGCCGGAAGGACACATCCTGACATTAGGACGGTTCTGTGGTGGGTTAGTTCAGGAAAGATGCTAGCCATTATCTCAAATGTGTTAAGAGCCAGTGCCCAGCGGAATGTAAGTGCTGCTTTTTTTTTATTCTGTAAACTGACTTATCTAAACACTGCAAAATGTAGTCTCTGTGAAGAGCGCCAGTCGACCCAAAACAAAACTGCCATCGCTGTTCTGACCTTGTAAGCCTGAATGATAGCTTCATTAGCTAACACGGTAAAACTTTGCGCACAGATTTAAAGTTTCAATGTCAACGGACAGTCAGTAAATACTTAGTTAATGTTTAAATGAATGGAAATGGGAACTGTTAAAGGAAGGGTAAAAGCTAGCATTAATAACAATCGGTATTAAATACTGAGACAGCCAAGAAAACTCACTTTACTGTTCTGACATCACTTTAAATGGCTAAACATGAGATTCAGTGCCAATAGCTTGAAAAAAACCGAAACATAAAACAACTGTATTTGATATTTTTGTGGCGCTTTCTAATAAGGTCACAAAGGTAAGCGTTATTAAGGTAGTAATAGGCATTAGCAAGTGCATAATTCATCATTTATATAGCATTACTCTTCCTTAGTATTCCATTCATATATACAGATATATTATCATGACTGTGATTGTGATTATTACTAGTAGTCATGTAGTAACAGTGATAGCTGTACATAGTTACATCATGTACAGCAATGATAGGTGTACATGGTCATTTATAAATGCTATAAATTACATACTAAGGAGGAGTAACAATATATAAACGATGAATTAAGCACGTGCTAGTACCTTACTAATGCTTAATAGTCTGACATATTTTAAAGTGCTACCTATATTAAGAGCTTTAACAACAAAAACTGCAATCTCATGTCCATTCTGCAGTCACAGTCCATTTTTGTTATGAACTTGCTGGTAAGAACTTAACTTAAATCAGATGACAACTTAAACTTTTGGAAACTTAGTTACAATCCATTTAAAGACTATTCAGTGAATGATTTAACTATAAACCAGGTCCTATGAAGGACAAATTATAATAATGGCTGGTTGGGGGAGGAACCTTTGCAGTGAATGGGATTAGGGATAAAATGAAAAGTCCAATAGAAGCATTTAACAGACTAATGGGAAGGCACTCTGTAAAAATGAGTGCCTTGGGAGTTATATGATCTCTGTAGTTGTCTCAAAATGTGACATGAATTGCTTTTATAGACTGAAAGCTCTTGCATACTTGTTTCTCACAGGGGGCTGCAGTGATTATGTCAGCACGCACATATGCTGACTTCACGACCCAGGCTACCTTTGAAATAAAGGTAAGTTTGAAATTGTGATGTCGTGAACACAGACTGGCACTTGGCAGTTTGACTCATAGGTATTTGCTTCTCTATAGAAATGTGACGTCTTCAAGCTGGATGAGGGCCCTGCCACTCAGGTGGTTCTGACTCGTGATGAGGGTCTGCAGTACTACCGCACCATGCAGACGATGAGGCGTATGGAGCTGAAGGCAGATCAGCTCTACAAGCAGAAAATCATCAGAGGGTTCTGCCACTTGTATGATGGCCAGGTTGGATGATTTTTCTGATCTACAATGAAAGTTAGGGATGGTAGTTTAAACTTCGGAATATCTGGCAAGGATGTTAAACGTTTTGGAGGAATGGAAGTTTTGAAGTGTTGCCCTGTGAAACATTTATTGACTACTCTTCAGAATTAATCTCCCTTTAGGACCAGACATGTCAAGCTGTTTTCTCATTATAGGAAGCTTGTGCTGTTGGTATTGAAGCCTCAATTAACTTGTCAGACCACCTGATCACGGCATACCGTGCCCATGGCTACACTTACACCCGGGGAGGGACTGTGAAGGAGATTATGGCGGAGCTAACTGGTGAGTTGTTGGTGAAGACATTAAATATCAGTACACAATAGAACTCCTTTTGAATTGACTCACCTGTGAAAAGCGGCAACTGTTCAGTTGCTGTTGGAGTAACTTGACAGGTTTTGAATCTTTATTTTCCCAAAAGTGAAGCTGTTGAGCCCAGGACATAGAATATTGAAGTTATAAAATGATGACACTAGAAATGTCTCCCTAATTGACTGAAGGTGGGGCACATTTGTTGCTGGCCCTGCTTCAGCTTGGTTTTCTAGTCCCTGAGATTAAGGTTCTAGGAAACCTATTTAGTCTGGCTAAACCTAGGAACAAATTTCAGTAGATGATGTACTTTGAGCTGTAAATGCTTTTGTTAATATCACCTAATGTCTTTTTCATGCACAGGCAGAAGAGGTGGTATTGCAAAGGGCAAAGGAGGCTCTATGCACATGTACTGTAAACACTTCTATGGTGGAAATGGAATTGTTGGTGCTCAGGTAAATGTAGCATTTGCCAGCTTTGCTTTAAATTTGTTACTGATCTTTCTGCCATAGTTTACGATCATCTAATTGCATTACAAGATGTTTGAACTGACACTTACTGAAGTGTACTCAATGTTGGACCTCTCTAGGTTCCTTTGGGTGCTGGTGTAGCACTTGCCTGCAAGTATCAGGGCAACAACGAGCTGTGTGTCTGTCTCTATGGTGATGGTGCTGCCAACCAGGTATGTGTAGCTTTTTTTACATAAATGGGTTAAAGAGCAACACATTTGGATCTACAACTGGCCAGTATTTACTTTACTTTGCAGTACACTGACAGATTTAATCTTGCTCTATGGGAATTGAGCAAACTTGTGCTAAATGCACAACATAACTAAATTCTGGGAAGTGTTAAAGGATAATAAATGGCCTTAGTACAAAGGAGAATCTAAACTGATGTAACTAGGCTTCTATTACAGGACACCCTTTTAAAGCCTTGTGTATATTCCACAGGGCCAGATTTTTGAAACGTACAACATGGCTGCTCTCTGGAAACTGCCTGTTATCTTTATCTGTGAGAACAACCGGTATGGCATGGGCACCTCAGTGGAGCGAGCTGCAGCCAGCACAGATTACTTCAAGAGAGGAGAGTTCATTCCTGGTCTGAGGGTAGGCGTCTGGCATGCTTGAGCACATTTCTTGCATGTAGAGCTGCGTCTGTCATTTTAAGCTGTTGCAGAGCAACAGACACTTGACAGAAGCTGATATCTTGCACAATTTGTTAGCAATTGAAATAACAGTTATTAAATTTGGGTTTGTTCAACCAAAATTACAAATGAATGCCTAAACCTTGACTGTCTCGAACACAATTCACTAGATGGAAGTGCGCTAAATACTATTTGGAGTGATGTGTTCGTGAAATGTAAACACTTTCAAATGTGTTTGGTGCTACCATAAACTTGTAGAATCTGCATGTTGACCATGTCAGTTTATTACTTTTTGTAAGATAAGATTAAAGAAAAATACTCAGTAACTTTGTGCACAGGTGGATGGAATGGATGTTCTCTGTGTCCGGGAAGCAACCAGGTTTGCTGCTGATCACTGTCGCTCTGGGAAGGTACGTTTAAAATGTCATATTGACGTGTGCAGGAAATGCGACTCGGATCTCTAACTTCTTTGTCCTTTGCTCAGGGTCCTATTCTCATGGAACTCCAGACATACCGTTATCATGGACACAGCATGAGCGATCCTGGCGTTAGGTAAATGACTAGCTACTTGATTATTTAAATTGATACAACTTAAACTGGCTAAAGTTCTCACCTACAGTTTAATCTTACAGATTTTCTCTTCACTGTGCCTGTGCCCCTTACCTCTGCTCCTTAGTAGTCTCCTTTGTAGTGGCCTGACAACGGACTAGGGATGAATTGAGATTCAGTATCTTCTGTCAGATTTCTTTATTTGATAGACTTCACACCTCAAAGTAACTTGAATTTCATTCTAATCTTCATAGAAATGATCACAGAAATTTTGAAGGCACTGTTTTTTCCAAAATGAGCCTAAATTTGTCAAAAGTAATATTACAAAACATTTTAAATCCTCAAAGTGCATTTGATAGCAACTGTAGTGCATCCCTCCAACTTTCCTGCACCCTCTCCCCTTTTAGCTACCGCACACGTGAGGAAATCCAGGAAGTGCGCAGTAAGAGTGACCCCATCTCCATGCTGAAGGACCGCATGCTCAGCAACAACATGGCTAGCGTGGAGGAGCTCAAGGTAGGAAATGCTTCAGATATAGAAATAGCATTTCTGTGAGCCAACACTTCTGACAATTTGGAAGCCTCAAACAAGAGTCCTTGTTTTTGTAACTGGGTATTAAAAGACAGTGATACTGCAACAACTTAATAACCAAGTGAGTTTAAGATCATTCTGACTAAGCACACTGACATCTGGGTTAGCTTTAGTCTGTCAAGTGAAAGTGAACAGCATGCTTTAGAGGTGAGGGTAATGAAAGTGTTTGCTCTTTAACAGTAGTGTAAAATTCTACAGCTAAATTTAAGATGAGATCCTCCAGGTATCATCCCTTGTCTTTGAGGAAAATTGCATTCATAGACTGGAAAATGCAATGAGACAGAACAATGCTAAAGTCTTTATAAACAGCTGAGAAAAATACATAGTCCCATGGGACGAGGGCCACACGCTAATTACCGTGCTAGAGTCATGCTTCTATGAGCTTTAGTAGCCTTCTCCATTTGAAGTAGAATGGTAAACAAAATATGTCTATTCTCTGTTTCTATTGGTTTGACCAAATTTTCTTGGCTGCAGTGTCTAACTGTCCTTATTTATCTGTAGGAAATCGATGTAGAAGTGAGGAAGGAAATCGAGGATGCAGCTCAGTTTGCCACCACAGACCCAGAGCCCCCACTGGAAGAATTGTGCAATCACATCTTCTGCGACATGCCGTCTTTGGAGGTGCGCGGCACAAACCCATGGGCCAAACTGAAGTCTGTTAGCTAAAGTTCTTGATTCTCCTCCCTCTTACAATCATAACCCACCCAACCCCTTTCCTTATTGCACACATCATGTACTTTAAACTAGTGCCTCATCACCAGAACTTTAAGCATCAGCAAGTAATCGACTTCTAGAGCTAAGTAAACAGTTTGGGCCATTTTTACAAAGAAGTGTTGGTTTAAACTGACACAAAAAGAATTGGAGATCAGATTCACTTTTCTACCTCAAGTCTTGAAATTGCTACAGTAAAATGTTAAAACATTATCAGTGTTGCCAATCTAAAGTTTATACAGAAATGGCTACATTTATCCACTTCACCATATTTAACTTTTAGCCAGAAATGTTTCGTGATTAAAATCACAGTTTCTGGCTGACTTCCTTTTATTAAGACTTCTTGAGGCATATTTATTCCTTAAATCTCTGTAAATCTGGCTCCATGTGAATATGTAGTGGATTATTTGCTATTTAATCTGGTAATTTTTGAGGTGCTGTAAGTGTTCACTGTGTCAAACACAGGCTGTATGACCTTAACATGGCTTTGTGCTCTTTATACTTCAATGTACATGATAAAGAAGTCAACTTGAGACATTTGCTTGTGTCTTTATTTCAATTGTCTTCAAAAATGCTGCAAATTGTAACTGTTCAAAATGTTAATCTTGGTACACGAATGGGTCTGGTAGATCTGAAAGCTGAATTTGACTCATGAGTTGAACAGATGTCTGTGTTCACATGATCATGAGGTCTTTTTCAGAGTTGGTGGCTTGTCTCCAAACATTTGTAGAAGCTTGGCTTAAACTAAATGTGGGTGAACTAGAAATGAAATGATCAAGTGAAAATTTAAAACCTAACATTGAGTGGCAAGTTCATGCAGCTGTGCCTCTGGCTTTGTCACTTGTTTGATCAGTTGTAACTTCAGTGACTCATTAACACGCTTCTATCCCTACTGGCTTGCTTTGCAGACTATTGATGCAAGTTTTTAAAGAACTCTGCAACTCTTTCAAGGGGTACTGGGAGATTAGGACTTTCTACAGAAACATATTGAACTGTTGGCTTCAATGTCTAATGCTAAAATTCTTAGTGAATCTGTTACAGGGTGGGGAATGATGTAAAACACTCTGTGGAAACATTGAGTTGCTTTGATAAAGGGATTTTGTAATGTAATTTGTGTATTCTGTAAACAGAGTAAAGAGGTCAAGGTAACTTTTCAGTAATGCAATGCACCATGGTTAAACAAGTTTTGGCTCTTTCACCACTGCCAACTTAGGGAGGGTATTGGATCCTGTGTGAAATGCATACAATAAAGTAATTAAGTCAACAGTCAAATTTACTGTCAGTTGTCTTTTTTGCAAACATGGAAAATTCCTCAGCTTGTGCGAGTTAACACTTTAGTTGCATTTCCCCAATAAAGCACAAAAAGTCTCTTAAAACCTGCAAAAATCACAGGTTAAAAAGGAAAATGGCTTAAAATGATTTTCTAAGATGTTGGGCAAATGTGCCACCAAAAAAGCTCCAATGTGGCCTTGATTCTCCAAGGGGAACTCCAACTAAAATACCATCCTTCCAAAGCAAATTGTTATTGTGGAAGCTGTTTAACACCTCAGTCCAAGAGAATTTAACGGTGTAACTGGGTTTAGCTGCAAATGCAAATACACGTTTTGCATCTTCTCTCCCATTAAACCGTTTTAGTCAACCATTGTGTTCTATTGTGAGGAATTATAAGCAGTTACTTTGCATATAAATTGCACATAGGATGGAGGTAGCGACTTGCCCATAGTTGTGTATCCTTGGGCAAGATACTAACCCCAAGTTGCTCTCCGATGCATCCATCGGAGTATGAATGTGTGTGAATGTAGTTAGAAAGCACTACAGATAAAGTGCTTGTGAGAATGGGTGTGATTGGGCGAAGGTGGCATGTTGTATAGAGCGCTTTGAGTACTCCGGGAGAGTAGAAAAGCGCTATATAAGAATCAGTCCATTTACCAATCAAATTTCTATGGAGTGCTTTGATTGATTGATTTCATTCATTATCTGAGTATATATCATTGATACTCTTCTTTTGTTTAATAAATGATTCGAGGAATCAAAATAACAGAATTACAAAGTGCCTTGATGCTACTGTTGTAATAAAATTGAACTGAACTTAAATGAGCTGAACTGTGCTATACAGTGATTGATGAATTTGTTAGACTACCATCCAGTGCAATTTTTATGCCATAAATTAAGTGTACTGGTAATCATTTGTGTTGTTCTGTAATGGTTAATCCACCAGAGTGCACAAGCTCTTTAATCAAAATGATATTTTAATGCTAATTTATAATTACTGATTCATTCCTAACTTCTCACAAAAATGTGAGTTCAGTTTCCTATTTGCCTCGTCAATCACATAATTTGTAGTTTCAACCATGTTTTTGACAGATTTCTAAAATATTAATCTTTTTTTATTTTTTTAATGACAGGTGGTCTAACATTTTGTTAAGCACTGTGTGTATCACCAACAGTTACATTTTAATTTTAGTATAAAAGTGCAGGAAAAGATACATTTGTGTCTATTTTGGAAACATTGCAGCATTTCCAGCCTGGCATTGTAACCTCATTTGGACAGGTAGTAGCTGCCAAAAGTATTGTTGCAGTAAAGCCTTTAGCCCTAACACCTCCAAGAGTTCCCGAAGCTAAGCAACAAGGGCCTCGGCCTGGGATGTTTCCTCCGCCATGCAATAGCCATAGCTAAAGAAGGTAAGTCGTTTTCCTCAGTAACTGTAGAAGAAGCTGTGTACTGAAACTTTGATTTACGGGATTTTTTAAAAAGCATTTTATAAACAGTATAAACAGCATTTAAAAAGCACTTTTTATAAACTACATCATGTACAATCCTTTGGATTATTAGAAATTACGTGTGTTTTACTAACCTGGTTGACTATCAGGCACGAAAGCAGACAGTCAATGCAAACCAAATATTGCAAGAGAGGGTAGGGTTGAGCTCCTGCCTCCATCCCTTAGCTTAAGTCTGCTGTCTTGAGATAGCTGGTAAGAAATGCAGCAAGGAGACATTAAATACTGCACATAAGAAGTGCTGTACACTGCGGCTGTGTTATTTATGTTTTTCCCGAAGTCATGTTCAGTGTTGTGTGGTGTAAATACAGGATAAAGAAAAGACGGGGGTCTAAAAGTTTTCAAGCTCTGGCAAAGCACCACTCGGACGACCTGATGACTAAACCTGAAGTATGTGTAGTCCTCATTGAGGAGGTATTGCACACGTTCTGCTTCGTATATATGTTTCATGCAGTTAGTTTCCCCTTCAAGTGCATACTACAGCCTCAGTTGATGATTTTCACTCACATTTTAGGTGAAAAATCAACGCTCAGCGGTAGCCTGTGAGGCCATACAGACCTTAGATGAGCTTTACATTCAGCTCTAGAAAACCATGGACCCGGAAGTAGAAGGAACAGGCTAAGTGCTATTGCTGAAACTTGCACAGACTACAAATGACTTTATTCATCAGGAGGTCAATCTGGCCCGTGATGCCATTGTCGGAAAATTGCAGCCATGGTTGGATTCTCAGCACTCTGTTTAATGCAGGACTGGAGAGAGAGGAGAGAAGAGGCTGTAGTGATTTTATCAGGAGAAACGAAAGGGAGATACAGTTCACTGAGTTGTGTGTCTAATATTGTCCTTTCTTGGTTGGAGTTTGAAGACTGAAGCGACGCTTGAGAATATGTCTCTCTCTGAGAACACCACCCGGGCCTTTCCTTTGGATTTCTCTGGAGCAGTGCTGGGAGTTTGCTGAGTGGCAGTGTT
The DNA here is from genome assembly GCF_001858045.2 of Oreochromis niloticus. Taxonomy (NCBI): domain Eukaryota; kingdom Metazoa; phylum Chordata; class Actinopteri; order Cichliformes; family Cichlidae; genus Oreochromis; species Oreochromis niloticus. Next base: position 12,869,163 of record NC_031975.2, on the reverse strand, counting down.
GTTGCCATCTTGGTCCCTTGTTCACACTGAGATAAAGCAGTGAATGAAGTAATTCACATCAAGTAAAAACATAAGAATCTAAAGTTTGAACAAAAAGTGCAGTTGTATTATCAGAAAAATGTACTTTAAAAATATATCTGCAGCATCTGAATAAATCTCTAAACAGTAACTTCCATCACACACTACACTGTTGGTACAGATGAATTGAACTTTGGAAGGCTTTAATCTCTAACAGTGCATCAGATTGTATTAATTTATCACAGGAACACCTGTAAAACCTGAATGTGCAGAGTAAGTTTTTACTGCTACTGTTAAATAAATGTACAAAACTTCCCTCCCTTTATTACTCTAAAACTAACTGGTTTCGACTGGTAAGTCACACCTTGTTCCCACATAATACTTGTCATTAGTTAGTTCTGTGTTATATAAGATGTCCGTCCCAGTCAAAGAGGATCAGTATCAATCTTCTGTCACCTTCCTTGTAATTCACCTTTGTATAACTGTGGTGTGAAGCTTTGCTGGTCAGTAAACTTAATCACTCTCAGTGAATCATAATTCAAAAGAAAAACTCAGCAGAGCAAAGCGAGGCTGTGTATGAATGAGCTCCACGTTCTCCTCCAGCTGATCACTTCTTCCACCCAGATGATAGCATTGTAGCTTGTCTCATTGCCTGTTCTGTGTTTTGTATGTTTTAAGTGTAATGTGCTCAAGATTCCTGATAACATGGTCCAGTACCTGCGTCCTGTTGGAGAACTGTAGGTCTCTCTCGTGCATTTTTTCAGTGACCTGCAGGTATCTATGTGCAGATGTCTATGTGAATTATTGTAATCAGCCTCCTTGAATGGTTTCATTCAACTTTACTCAACTACTTTCTCACAGTTGTATACAGTGGTTCTTCTGTGGTACTAATTTCAGTCCAGCAGGCCAAATATTTTGATCATGTTGTAACTAAAGGTGCCGTTACGTCAAGGAGCAAACAGAATGGTCCACCAAGTAAACTACAACTGTCACAGCCACGAATGATGAAACAGTCACTGTGCAGATTCTGTATAAGCTCATGAAATTCAAATGTGCTTGTTTTTAGGGCAAAAAAAGGAAGAGAATCCGACATCACACCTATAGCACAGTATTTGTTTCTCGTGAAATCTGATGAAAATGGGACAAGTGTTGCTCAAAAAAGAAGACTTCTTGTGTTTTTGTTTGTTTTGTGGCATCTGTGTCTGAATCTTTACAGAAATGCTCAACAGTCCAAGAGCCTTTGTATGAGGCCAGCTGAGATACAGCCATCTTCTTCCTCTAATTGAGCTTTGAAGGAGTCACATCAGCAGCCACTGGCACAAACAGATGTTACCAACCTGCCTCGCCAGCAGTCAGTGTGCAGCTGCTGAACACACAGACATCAGTCAATACGCCTCATTCAGCTCATTGGCCTCCTCTGCTGCACAACTTGAGCTCTGGCCTCTGTCTGGGCTAAAGGAGATTAGACTAGATTGGACTATCCAAAGAAAAACCTCTAAAAAAGCCAGCACAGTTCCTGAAAAATATTCTTTGGACAGATAAAATTAACCCAAAGACACAGGGACCAAGCCTCTTGTCCACCAGGAGAAACCCCAACGAGAGGATACCAGGATACCCAGGGTATTCTATTAAGATTGCCAGAAAAAGAGTCATGTGGTAGAAAGTAACTCCTCTAATTGTTTTTACTCAGCTACAGCCTAATTTGGTCTAATTTTGCGCAAAAGTACTTCTATACAGGAGGATGGGGCTGTTGCTAAATGATAGTTCTTTATTATTTCTTTACGGATTAAAATCTTATTTTCAAAAAGCCTCAGCATTTGAATTAAAGTTGTTTGTACTATTATACATTTTAAATGCATTATACATACCTTACAGAGCTCTAATATAAACAGTGCAGCTAAAGTTAATGTAATTCAGTTTTGTCAGTCAAACATAGATAAAAGAAGTAACGCTGCTCTTTATACATATATTTAACAGCTTAAATATCATTAATAGTTTTTTGTGTGTTGTCGTCCAAGTCTGTGAAAATCTTCATCTCATCCGTCTGTAGTACTAAATATGATGATTGTGACTTTATATGGTCTACTATTAGCTTTGCATCTACAGACAGACTTGGGCCAAATCCCTCAACCATAAGGATTTATTATATATTTATAATAATTTGTGCTATAGAATTTCTAATATGGCGCCAACACGGGTGAAAAATAGTAATAATACTCTAGGGAAGTTGACTCAGGGAGTAATATAATTTTATTTAACGTTCAACTTTTTTTTTTTTTTTTTTTGTGCCATTAACGCAGCTGCCGTTGCTAGGCTGCGTCTACTATTCCTTGCCACCCTCCCGTCACAGTTTCAAAGTTACGGTTTTGTCGACTCTAACAAAACCAGCTTCTCACAAATGAACTTCCATCAAGGTTTGCCGCTGGAGGGAGAGGGTTCATTTGGACGGGATTACAAAAGGAAACCACCAGGAAGTGACAGTGTCAAAGTAAGTAATCAGTAATTATTATTATTTTAGTTTTTTATTTGTTAAGGCTTGAATGGTGAAATCAGCGGAGGGCCTTAAACCTGTTCTGTGTGGACTGACAGAAAAATAAGGATGAAAGGGAAAATGGTGCGATGGCAGCAGCAATGTCCCCTAGAGTGCACAACCCCAAGCCCTCCCGTGGCGATGTTTCTGTTACCTCGGGTCAGCTGGATATGATGGCTGCTAATGGAAGCCTCGGACCGAAGATTCAAGCTAGGTCGACATCAAAGCACAGGTCTAAAGAGATCGGGCCGCGACTTGTGCAGAGATGCAGTAAGAAAAGCCAGGCCACACTGCGGCTGCAGGTCAGAGACAGCTGCCTTTTCCACGCATTAGAAAATATTTATACTGTATATTCTCTTTCAGTAGAGCATCTCCTTTGGTAATTAAAAAAAAAACTTGCTCTGTTAAATTAATATATACCTGACACTCAATCATTTCTTGGTCTTTCAGGATGTAAACAACAAGGAATATTGGGAGAATCTGGCCCAACTATCAGATCCCAGCAGACAAAAGAGAGAGATATTAGATTACAGTGTCGTTATACCTCAGATTAAATCCAAGATCCAGGCATTTAAAGCTCAGGTAATTTGTTTCAGCGTTTCACTTGGTGTGATTTTATCCTTCTTCAAAACAGTTTTGTATCTACTCTTTTTTCTTTTCTTGGACAGCTAAAAGGGGGCGTGGTAAAAGAAGTTGAGCAGATTCAGCAACCAATGAGGGTCCTACATAATCTGCTTGTGATTGCTGAGGTTGAGAAGTTGAATCATGTTGGCCTTGAACTTGGACTACCCCGTGTCCTCTTTGGCCTGATCCAGGATACTGTAGACAGCTCAGATTTCATTAAGGTTGCTACTTTGCATTGAAACAGTGTTTCACAATTAACTGATCCTGCAACAATGTTTCTCACTTCTACTTTGGCACCAGCAGAGTATCCCTGTCCTTCAAGAAATGATCACAGTGGTCCTGATCTACTGGGAGAAGAACTGTGCCTGGGTGGAACAAGAACAAAGGTTAGAGTCTTTTTTTGTTCCTCGCTGAAGCTGATTTTGTTTGTTTGTGAAATACTCAGTGCTTACACACGAGATTCCAACTATGGCAGCTCACCATCTGCTTCTCACGCCTTAGCTTGGAAGAGTTCACCAAGTCCTTCAAAACAATTCTTAGTCAACCAAATCTCAGTCGTCTGGTCGTGAGTACCCACTGACATTATCCAACAGCGTCAGCCATGTTTAGCATGTTTTACATATAATATTCTGTGTCTGTAGCTTTTTGATATGCATTGAGCTGGTCTGTTGTGTGAAACACTTGATTATCTGTCTTTCAGCCTCTGGCTGCTTGTGTTTTGTCTCTCTTCACACGACACAATGTTGATGTCGAAGTTGATGTGGAGCATCTAATATCCTTGCTGAAAACTCTGGTCTTGGACCCATGTGAGGTACGGCGCTCATGTAAACCTGGCAGTAATATGAAAGCTTAAAGGGATCTGAAAATGTGTGAACCATTTATTTTTCTACATTATCAGCCCCACATTTCTCCACCCTCTGGTTGGGGACTCTGTGATGGCCTGCTGTCTTTGTTCCTAGATGCACTTAATGAGGTCAGACTGCAGATGAAATTTGGATAAACATGTAAATGAGTGGATATTAGCAACATATCTGTACTAAATGTCTGTGCTTTCTTGTTTAAACAGCATGAGAATGGCCCTTTGCCCTCGGGTTTAAATCCAGTTTTCTTTCTGAATCTGTGGGAAAAGATCGGTGCTTCCCTAGAAGGTGCAACATCAGACTCTGACTTCTGTTCAGCAAATGGTAATTATACTCATCCTATGAAACCTACGGTGTCTGAAAACACTTCTAATGAGAAAATCAAACTTTACTTCTTTGTGTGTGTGTGTGTGTGTGTGTGTGTGTGTGTGTGTGTGTGTGTGTGTTACAGGGCTGTATTCCTTTCTCTGTGCTTTGCTGTTTGCCTTCTGCAAGGATGCATATTTGTGCATTCCTCTGTTTTGTGATGTTGGATCAGAATGTGTGTACGCTCTCGGCCGCCTGTTGGGCACCGACTGGTTAGTGTTGAGATGTCTTAATTAAATTGCATTTTTATTTGTATTACAAGTCAGCTACAATGCCAGGAGCTAACAGTAGCATCTTTTATATCTTACAGTCTTCATTTGTTTGCCAAGGACAATCCTGGGAGACCCAGGGTGGATCTGAATCACAACACTTTATCCACACTGAGCTGCCACTTGTTATGTTTTCCATTCGCCCTGGACCTGCCTCCACACACGCTGTCCACAGTTCTCCAGTTGTATGACAGCTGTGGTATTGTTACAAGCCTCCTGCAGGTTAGGGCCTTATTTTGCTCCAATAAAGACCTCGCCGACAAACATAGTTCTCTGATGCAACACAGGATAAATCTTGCACTAGATTCACGTTGTTGTTTGTTGTTGTCTGTTTGATGTGTGAGTTGTCTGTGTGATTTTGGGTTTTTTGTGCTTTTGCAGGTAATTCAAACCCTTCCTCTTCAGCTACTGGAGCTGCCTCTCTCCCTTCTGAGCTGCTTGCTCCTGTGTGATCCCCACCGCTCGATTGACCACCTCACAAAAGCAGCTTCTTGCTTTTTCTCGCCATCCTGGGATGACCAGCTCCCTGCCTCCAGCCATCAGAGTCCTCCAAACAGAACTCCCAGTTCTCTGCTCCCCGAACTCCTGCAGTTGGAAATTCTGTGGGAAGCTGCTGTGGAGCTCCTCACTCTATTGTCTCAGATAGCCCGTTGTCCCTCCTGCCCCCTGCAACTTTATGTAGAAACCTCAGTGCTGCAACATGCACTGGCTCACTCCTATGAGCAGATCAGGGCTGCCACATGTAGATTTTTAGGAAATTTGGATCCATTCAGGCCTCTAACACAATGTGCCCTCCAACCTGACATTTTCAAAGCCATGATAAACTGTCTTAATGATTCCTGCGTGCCTGTCCGGCAGGTGGCTTGCAGGGCGGTTGGGAACTGGTTAGGCTATATTGCAGCTGGGCTACACATGGACAAACCCAGTGAGAAGGGGATATATAGAGAGAGTTGGTGCATAGAAAACCAACAAAATAAACAGAGATACTCAGATATTGAGGCAGCAAGTGATCTGGAAACAATAAGAGAGCAGAGAATGGAGGAGGAGGTGGAGAGAAGGTGGACACATGAAGCCAGGAGGACCGTGGCCATGCTGGTATCTCTAATCTGTGATCCTGATGCCCTCACACGTCGTCACTGCTGCGCTGCCCTGGGAAACCTGCTAAATGTTGATGGAGCCGTATCCTTGTTGCTGGAGGAAAATGTGCCCGGCTTACTTCTAAGAACTGCATGCACAGATTCCCATAGTGCAGTGAGAAAAGCTGCCATAGGATCTTTATACCTGTACAGCCAGCAGGATGCCATGCGTCAGGTAAGGAGCAGGTCACAGCAGGGCACATGCTCACATTACAATAAGACAATCTCTGTTTAGAGAATTTGGTGCTTTTGAAAAAGTTACATTTTACTTTTTAATTAGAAAATCAGAAAACAGTTCACACCTCCTGGTATTGAATTTAAAGCTGTGCTCTTACGCTCAGAGCTTGTTCTGTCCTTTAGATAAATTTGTTCACTGTTTAATCTTTCACAAGTCAGTAACACACTTTGAATCACACATTTATTGATTTTTTTAGATTATTGCTTTTTTTTGCATTCATTCAAAGGTCCTGATGTCTCTTGATGCCAGTAAGAAGCTTGTTCAGGCTTCACAACATGCTCCTCCACAGTGTGACTATCAGCGGCTCATTGGACAGCTGACTCCACCAGAAGAGTCAGCAGCTTAAAAACCTGCTCCCTGTTTAACTTTACAGCAACATATTTGTCTGAAGCCATGTTAGAGAACGACAGTTTCCCCGTTTATGAATCAAAATAAAACTGTTTTTACTGTTTAACGTCTCAGTTCATGACAGCACGCTGTTTTAATTTCATGAGAAAAAGAAACGATGTAACTTCTTAAAAATCACGGTAGGTTTTCTTTTTCATCGATAAAATTGTCATAACAATAATTCAGTCTGTATAAAAGTGGAGAATGAGGAGTTTCATTAATTTCTGAGTTATGAGTATTTCTACAGGCATTTCTACTGTCCATTTTTGAAAAGCTTTTCTTTAGGTGTAGCGAATGTTATTGATGGATTTTTAAGGTGACATTTTTCCATATGCAGATCAACATGTGAATTTAGAGGCTTTCGCATTTCAAAGCCCTTTGAGGTCTTCTAGAAGTCTGTGAATTTGGGCTAAATAAAGTAGAAAGCAGCGAAGCTGAATTTCCGAGGATTGGACGTCGAAAGCGTTTTCATGCTTTTTATGATAAATTTTGTATCGACTAAACCAGAAGTGATTGATACCCATGAAAGTTTTCAGTCCTCTCTGTGTAACTGTGTCTGTCAGCTGTCTGCTCGGCGGGGCTGGGTGAGAAAAGAAGGGCTTGTCAGGGTCCCTCAAGGACCTCAAACACTTGTAAGATGAACGCTACTAAAAGTTTTTTTTACCTGTCTGGTGCAAAGAATAGCCGTGTACCAGTACGCGGGACGCTTGTCGTTGTTTTTGTTCGTCTTTTTTTTGCCAAGTGCAAAGGTTCTGCAGTGTCATGGCTGCGTTCATGGACACCTTGGGTCCTTTGTCCTCCTCGGATATAATCATGATCTTCACAACTGTAATGATGATGGAGTTGAGGCTGCTGGGGTGCTTATACAGCTTCACTGCCACTGCCATCAATGTCAAGAGACAGTACTATAATTAATCTGCGTGGAATTTTGCCATGGACTCGTCCACATCGACTAGCGCCTCCACATATCTGGGGATTGAGGCGAACCTTTTGGCTCTCCCCATCCTCCTCAGCATCATTTTGGTCACATTTCTGTGGTCTGCCAGTCACTTGTATTTCTCTAAAGACTGCACAGCCTTCCATTTTTTAAATGGCAGGCTTTTTCTCCTTAGAACAACAAAAAGAGTTTTAGTATTTTCTTAGTTTTGGTATTTGAATCCGCTTTTCATAAAGTTCTGGGGAAAATATTTCAGGAAAATCTTCTGAATCTACAGAATCTTGAAACATAAATATGTTAATATGTTAATATTACACAGTCAATTCTATTCAAGTATAAGTAGGAAACTAAATTGTTTTAGTGTTAAGTTTCAATGCATCCGTTTTCTAAATGTTAAAAATACAAAAAAGGCTACAGAATTTTAAGCATAGTTGACCGAATAAAAGTTTGACCTTGAAGAAGAGGTCAAAGGTCCAAAGTAACGTGGTAATACATCATTCTTTACATGCCTGTATGTTGTCAACACAAACAGTAATAAGCAGCATCGCTTTCAATCCTATAAATGGCATTATTGTTACTTTGACCTTCAGATCAATCTATTGACCTTCAAGGAGAGGTCAGAGGTCAAATGTGGCATATTTTAAATCTGTATGTGGTATCTCTAAGTTATAAGGCTCTTTATCAGTTCTTGACCAATAAAGCTTGATTTTGAAGACATTGGTGGATGTAAGCCAAACTTTAATGGGCTGTTAACATTACCCCACTCCACACCTCGACAAAAATATATTAAAATCCATTCAAAACATTTCGGAATATCGTCTTTTCTAGATGAAAACTGACAGTGTGTGTGCACGTCAGTGATACACGCAGTACACCTGATGGGCTAATTAATTCCAGAAGATGGCAGCAATGTGAAAACAAGGATGTCAGCTACTGGAAAAACCGGAGTGAAGAAGAAGAACAAGGAAGACCGCTCCAATCCTGCAGTAGGTCTGAGGCGCGTTACTAGTGAGTGGCTACGTGCTGTCAAAGGGACGTAACAATGGAGTCTGTTTTCCACAGTGATATGAAAAAGGAGCTTTTCTGTGTTCTGTGCACCGCTCTGCTCCTCCTCGCCACGGTCACGTCTGCAGAGGAAAGCGCTCAGGTGAAAAACCCCCAGTGTCAAAGTTACGCGGGAGGACACGTCTATCCCGGAGAGGCTTTCCGTGTGCCCGTGTCCGATCATTCCCTCCATCTCAGCAAAGCCAAGAGTGAGTTTCCCTCATGCTTTCATCCAGAGAGTGCTGCTAGATTAGCATTTGCATATTTAAAGTGTGCACTGATTTAAAAAAAGAAGAAGAGGAAATTTTACTGCTTTCTACTTCCTGTCAAACTACGACTAGCAGCTTGTGCATGTTGATGCAGCAGGATGGTGCTGCACAGAGCACCCATGTTATGGTTTAATTTTGCAGTTATTGTTGAAATCCTCAGGTGATAGCTTTATTTAAAGTTTAAGCCTAACCTGAACTCTCATGGTTTTTGTAGGACACGTCATACTCTGAAAATCTTGGCTTGAGCACCTCTCTCCGCCCCTCTGACACATGACTGTGTGTGGCGCAGTGCCTACACTTTTTAATGCAGACCTGATAACATAAATAACACTACTTTTAAAATAATAAAAGGGGACCACTAAACTCATGTGATCATATATGGGACATTTACTGTGAAGATGTCTGAGTCATTTTCATTACTGCAGGTTTTTCCTCTTCCATATGGAAACATGAGTTTGTAGACTTTACCGGGCATAGTGCGTAATTTTGCGCCTATTCCACAATTTGCATATTTATGACATGATGCAAATGTACTTTTTAAAAGGTTGGGGAAACCTGCAGTCAGCTGAGACTAAAGAAGTCACTTGGATGAGTGACGAAATGTTTCTCCTACTGAAAACACTAAAAACGTCCAGATGAACAGAATCAACCTTTTGGGGCTTATTCCACTGGTTAATTACAGTGCATTGCTAGTTGTAGCAGAGACTGTATAATACGTTCAGTACAGGGCAGGAAATCCAAAGGAAACAAAAATGAGTAACATAACACAGGAACCTTTACTGTGCAAAGAGCATATGAGTAAGCTCTACAATGATATTTTACAAATTTAAAGTGAATCTGGACAATGTAATACTGAGCAATCTGGGTAATCAGAATTATAAAGTGAAAAGGTAAAATGAGCTTCACATATAAACTTCTCAGCTGAGCTTGTTTGTGCCTCAGATGAGCAGCCTTAGAGGTGTTTCCTTAATCTATACTGTCCTTTAATATTTTATACTGTGTCCCAACGTTTAACTTGGTTTTTCGTCCTGGTTTAGTTTCAAAGCCTGCACCCCACTGGGAAGGAACAGCTGTCATCAACGGTGAATTCAAGGAGCTGAAGCTGTCGGACTACAAAGGCAAATACCTCGTTTTTTTCTTCTATCCCCTGGACTTGTAAGTACCATCGAATGAACACGTTACATTATCACGTCGCACATTCTGCTGGGATTGCTGCACGGAAGTGTTCACATGTGAAAGCATTTGTTTTGTTTTTTCTGCAGCACATTTGTCTGTCCCACTGAGATCATTGCATTCAGTGATCGTCTGCACGAGTTTCAAGCCATCAACACGGAGGTGGTCGCTTGCTCAGTAGATTCCCAGTTCACACACTTGGCCTGGTGAGATTGCCGTTTCCATCACAATTTAATGGCTGAAGATCAACTCTAATAAAAACAGATGATGTTGTATTATTTTGCTCTCCTACTTTAACCTTTTATGTGTACTTTTGATACACTTTAATTCATTTTATGATAATGAAGACTGATGTTTTTTGCTTTCTGTTTTTTACAGGATCAATACTCCCAGGAAGCAGGGGGGACTTGGAAAAATGAAAATCCCTCTGCTGTCTGACCTCACTCACCAGATTTCAAAAGACTATGGTGTCTACCTGGAGGACCAAGGACACACACTGAGGTGAAGTTATAGCCATCATCAAAGTTTTATATCTTAAGCAGCTTAAAGAAATATTACTTATTATGTAGCATTGTTATGGCTCCTTGCTGTAGGTGAAAGGTTTTATTTGCAGCTGTAAAACTAATGGTTGTGATCAGTGTGTAAATGGTAGATGGAGTGATTCTTCTGCTGACATTTAGATAATTTACCCCCATGGAAACATTCACAGGAAGCAACGAGCAGCCCCTCATGCTCTATTCTAACTCATCCATGTTTTCCTCAGGGGTCTATTCATCATCGATGGCAAAGGTATCCTGAGGCAGATCACCATGAATGATCTTCCAGTGGGAAGATCTGTGGATGAAACTTTGCGGTTGGTCCAGGCCTTCCAGTACACAGACAAACATGGAGAAGGTAAAAAGATGGATTTTATTATTAGCAGCTGAAATGTCTGACTGTCTTTTGTTTAATGCAGAATACCTAGAAACTAACAGCTGGCTTTCAGCTGAGTCTTTGAGCTGTTTCTTCTTTAAATTGTGACTAGTTCTGTGTTATTGTTTTCACAGTGTGTCCAGCAGGATGGAAACCAGGCAGTGACACAGTAAGTATCACTGGGCCAGTGACTAATATGGATCCTTAGGCACTAACTGCTATTGTCTTCCAGCATATTAAAAAAAAATCAGACAGGCAGACATGTATTTGTAAAAACTGATGAGCTTTCTCAGGCTGATTTCTATAGAGAAGACTGTATATAAAGATGGATGTAGTTTCTGAGTCTCAAAAGTGAAAGCATGATGGAAGCGCTTTAAAATTGCATTGTTTCTGTTTAGCGGCCAGCAGGGGGCAGCACTAGTTGCAAAAAAGCATCTGACTGTGTAACAGGCTTAGAAAATGATCCTGCTGCTCACTTGAACGATGATCTCAGTCTGTAGTTTCAAGTCTTCTTAATGCATCGTGATTTGATTTTGTAAATTATGGTCCCATTTAGAGTAACATAGACCTTATTATTGACAATTAGGTTACTATGAGATACATTGTCATTGTTTTTCCAAATCAGATCCACCACTTTTTTTTGTTATTCCTTCAAAAGAGGTTTAGCCTCAATGGTTGACCTTAAATTGGTACCCAGCAATTGCACTGCAAAGATAAGAATTCACCTTTTGCTAATTTTTTCCATTGTTAAGTGGGAATTACACTATGACTAGTTTATTATCAGAAATCTACATTATGTGTCATACAGTTCTTCTTATATGAAATGTGCTGCACACTAATTTAATGATTTCTTTTCCACAGATCATTCCCGACCCTTCAGGCAAGCTGAAGTATTTCGATAAACTGAATTGATCTATTTGTTTTCCCAGTCTGTGAAATCCAACACTTACACTTTAAAATTTCCAATAAAATGTGTTTTCCTAAACTGCTGTGTGTCTGGTCTCTCAAACCATGACAATGTTGAAAGTGATGTTGAAAAACTAGTTCATGCATTTATTACTTCTAGGCTGGACTATTGTAATTGGTTACTATCAGGATGTCCTAAAAACTCCCTGAAAACCCTTCAGCTGATCCAAAATTCTGCAGTGAGAGTACTGACAGGGACTAGAAACATTTCAACATATCCAGTGACTCCCAGATTCTGGAGACACGGAAGTGAAACTACTTGTTCCCTTTCTGCTGTCTGTGCTTTGAATTTGCTACAATGTAAATATGTGATGAACAAACATTTTGCTGTATAAAACAGCCCCAGGCTGTCCAGCATGTGCAGTGAATAATGCAGGTAATGTCTTCAGCATTTACTTAGCATGCTGAAAATGCATTTAATCATTCTAAGTTAAAGCTGCAATATGCAAACTTCACTGTGACCTTTGGGCAGCATGGTGGCCCGTTGGCTGCACTGTTGCCTCACAGCAAGAAAGTCCTGAGTTCAAATTCAGTCTTTTTGTAGATGCACTTGTTTTTAAAATGCTTTTAAGGACTATTGCAGCAGGGCCCTGCTTGCTTGTGCTTTGCAAGAGAAACAAATGCATGCAAAAGTATCAGTGCCATTGTGATTTCAAGGGTAAGATTTGCTCTTGAATGAGTAAAACAAACTCAAATGTTGCATAAAATAAGTTTACTGAAGTTTGTTTATCAGCTGCTGGTTACTAACTTGATCACCTATAGATAAAGTTCATCCTCAACCACACCCCTCTTTTTTTTTTGAGCTGTTAAAAAACAGGTTATATAACCTGTTTTTAATCAACAAACTGTTTTTCTTTTTCCATCAATGCAAATAACTGCATCTGAATGCAAAGAAGCAGTAACTTTTAGCAAGAGAACCGGCTCAATGTTAAAGGTTGATTTTGTGTTAAAAATAAAGATATTTTACATTCATTTTCAAATGTGGGTTATTCTTTACTCAGCATAACAGATGTGGTTGACATATATTTTTTTTTTTAGGTCTGGTTAATATTAACCTTTTAAACAACATTCAAATGTCGTCCAGTCAACACAAAGATAAGGAGCGAGCAGAAAGGGAAAAGAAACAGGATGTAACGGGCTGTTTGCCCATATATGGGTCACCTTTGTCTGGGATGTATAAAAGAGAAGCGTCTGAAGCTGCTCTGCCACTCTGCAACGCAGCCAATGCAGTTCTGTGTATGTTGGTTTCCCCATTTCATTGTCGGGGGGTAGACTCCTGAGGAGCGGATGAAGAAACAAATTTTGCTTTTGTTTACATTCAGAGGATTAGTGAGCAAAGGGAAAAGGGGTAAAAAGAGAAAATGGCCAATTTTATATTACGGACAGCTGAACCAAAGGATGTCTCAGATATCCTGCGACTCATAAAGGTAAACCATATGTGAACTGTTAATACTTCAAGCCTTTAACTGGGAGTGTGCTTAACTAACAGAAATATGACCAAATGACCTTGCCTTTTAGGAGCTTGCTAAATTTGAAGAGATGGAGGAGAAGGTGGTGCTGACAGAAAAAGGTGCTGTGATTTAGCTTCATGATGAAGTTTGCATTGATCTGGAGTTTGAGAAAGCTTAAAGGTTTAATAATGTTATGTTTTTTTGTTTTGTTTTTTTCAGATCTGCTTGAAGATGGCTTTGGGGATCATCCATTCTACCACTGTTTGGTTGCTGAAGTCCCAAAAGAGAAGAGCTCAGAAGGTAAAAATGCGCCTCTTACAAAATATTCTCATATTTCTCAGGAACTATTAATGTTGTTCACGGGTCTGAGCCACTATTTAATCACCTGCTCTGTGTTTTCTTCAAGGGTACACTGTGGTTGGGTTTGCTATGTACTACTTCACATATGACCCATGGATTGGAAAGCTTCTGTACCTGGAAGATTTCTTCATCATGCAGGAGTTTCGTGGTATGTTTGATGACAAGTTTTATTGCAGTGCTAAAGGTTAATGACTAACAGAGGAGAGACAACTTCTTTCCTACTTTGCGGGACAATTTGTACTCATTGCTAAAGAACTGTCTTAATTGCCCCATGAACATGTAATCTTTCACCAGGTCTTGGCATTGGTTCAAAGGTCCTGAAGGTGCTGAGCGAGGTACTTTTAATGTTGCACACTTCAACATTTTTCTGGTGACAGAGTCATCTTTATTTCAGCTGCATTCACGCGTGCACTTTTCTTTTCTCCTTTTTCCTAGACGGCAGTGAAGACCCGCTGTAGCGCCATGCATTTCATAGTAGCAGAAAACAACACCAAGTCTATTGAGTTCTACAAGAGAAGAGGTGCAGCGGATCTGTCCTCTGAGGAGGGGTGGCGTCTTTTTGCCATTGAAAAGAAAAATCTGCTGAAAATGTCTGCCAAATAGAGTTTGCCACTCTTAAACTTGTGCTGATGTTTGGTGATAGCAGTGAACTTTGCTTTATGTGATCAGTGACTTGGAGCAGCCTCAATAAATGCATTTATCAATCAGCTGTTCCCTTCTGATCACAAACCATGTCTGGGACCTTTGAGGTCATGGCTAAATTTACACTGATCTTGGAAGTTTGGTGAACGCTGAAATGTGATAATTACATGGTAATAATACTACACAGCTGGAAAGTTTGTGACACTTGAACAAGCATACTAATAAATACATAAATAAATATAGATTTTATGTTTTTGGGATTTTCCATCACAACCTAGATCATTCTGTGCCTCTTTGCTATGTTGCCTTTCCCAAGCTGACTAATATTATAGTGCTTTTTTTTTAAATTTATCATATGCACATTGTAATTCAATCAGACCTTAGAATTATTATACGGCATTAAGAGTTTCTGGGATCATTTTACTCACTAAATGCTGAAATGTCACAATATAAGAGAAAAAAAGGCCCTCTTACATATTGAGTAATTTTAACAAAGTGAAAGTGTAGCAGTGTGTATGCATAAAGATAAGTATGGAGAAGTTGTTACTATTACTGATTAACATTCTTTGCTGATAACCACTAAATTTCACATAAATGCAATTGGGTAACCACCAGTTCCTTCTAAACGGGAAATTTCTGCAATTAAAACACCATCAGTAGCTAAAACTGCAACATATTTAAAACTGATGGATACATTTCAGATATTTTCTGTCTAGTTCCTGGAAATTTCTAACTGCACTTTAGTTTTATTTTCTCTTTAGATCACTTTTAATAGAGTTCAAAGGCTGTGCAGTTGACACACTATTTGGGAGAACCTAAAGTGCCCAGGTACAGTTGTGCTGCAGATGTGGGGGGGAAACAGCTGTGCTTGTAGGCTTAGCAAAACTGCAGAAGTGACAGGTTCATTTATAAACAGGGCAGTCGTCAGTTTGTTTAAATGTTGCAGCCATGCTCTCTATCTTGAGGTGATAGTTTAATTGTCCTTTTATCGTGATGCACTGTGTTGTTTGGCGCGAACTGACGTAGTCCTCAGTCAAATTACCTGCTGATACACCGGGCAATAGAGCATAAACTAATTAGAGTTACCGCTGCAGCGCACGCTTTCACACGACCCGCGTTGTTCTTTAGGTTATGGCCTGTTTGGTGCCTGTCGGGCTGATTTCCACCACAACCCTTCCGCATTTTCCTGCTGCTCTCGGGCTGTGACGTGTCGTGCTGACGGCGGCCTCGGAGCTGGAGGAGCGGGGGGCTGTAGCATGACAAGATCTGGCTCGAGACGTCCTGCTTTGCTTTCAGCGGTGTTCCTGAATCAACCCCTAACCCCTCCTTCTCTTCTTCTCTCCGGCCCGCCCAAATAACACAAAATTCCCGACTGAATCCTGCCCGAGTCTGGGGGAACCAGGCGGCCTGGGAAGCCGAGGAGCGGACAGAGGCATCCCTGCAGCACGAATCTGGTACGCGGCTCGTTTTTGTGCCAAAGGCGTCCGATTTCAGAGCTGTGTTTGCATTTGTACGTGCCCGTGGCCTTTTGTTTTTTACATGCATGTTGTATTTTAATTTATTTCTTTATTTTTGCTGAGAGGCCGCAAAGGGTTGGGCCTTTTCTTTTCGGGGCCGGGGCCTCAATAGAGGCCGTAATTGGCAAATCAGGCCTATCCCGTTAGCTAGCGAGCCTCCCGACAAAAAGGGATTGTATATTCGTCTGTCGTAGTTGGCCATCGGCATTTGTTATCGATAGCTGACAGCTGATATGCATCGCACCATTCAGCCTCAGTTTCGTCTGACACTTTGTCGTCGCCGAGGAGTGGTTTAATAAATGTTAAAATTAGCATTCGTCCAGCAGTTAAGCTAACAAAATGGCGGACGCTTGTGTGATGGAAATTGGTTGTAGAAAAGGTATGTGTGTGTGTGGGTTCAGCCCTCCTCTCGCTAGCTGGCAGCTACAGAGCTACATAAGTGTGCACTTAACGAAAGCCTCGTTTCTTTGTATTTTTATCTTTTTGCACCTGTGTGTGTGTGTGCGTGCAATCAGCCTTTTATAAAACTGTGTTTGCACCGTGACAGTCGGGCTTTGCATGTGTAATCAGTGCTAATCTTCCTCCAGTGGTCAATTGAAGACATTGCCGTGAATCACCTCATCGGGGTTTGTGTTGTGATATAGATTTCTCGTAGTGTGTGCGATCATCCGAATTTTTTAAAATTATTTCTTTTATGTGATGTCGGTGTCTTTTGAGCACATGTGATGCGGGGTTGTGCCGCACATCTTCCTCACACCGTTGTCATCTTTTTCCACCTGGAGGTGGGGGGATGGTACATTCAGTGGAAATTAAATGGCATCCCGGTTGCATCGTTTTCTGTTTACATCTCCGTGTCCCCTTGTGTTAGTTTCAGAGAGATACCTGTTTTTTTCTTGTCCTACATTAGCTCAACTTTACCTCCATTTTTTTGGGTGGGGAGGCGAAATGTGCCTTCGATTCTGTTAACTGTAGTGATGCGGGCATGACAATAATGCCACTGGTCATTTTAGTTTCTGTCCGTTATCGCATACACGAGCTAACAGTGTAAAGCACATTTTATTTATTATTATTTTTTAATGTTGTGGTATCCCTTTTGAAAATAGCTTAAAACCACAAAGCTGAAGTCGTGGGGTTTATGTGTGTGTGTGAATTAAAGGTCAAATAATTTGGATCTTCACAAAGAAACACTGCGTGAGCAAAGACAAGGCTGCAGCGCGATTTTAACAGGGGTTGTTCTTGATAAAGTTTGATTCAAAAGTTGGTTTATAGAGTACTGCGAGGTAACAATCAAGTCTTTGAAGCCTGGTTTGGATGCTTGACGGCTTTTAATGCTCCAAGGCAGAGCAGAGCACACTTTCTATGGGACAAAACGAGAACTGAGGTTAGTGAGTGTACACCATGTTTACAGTATCAAGCCCACAGATGCCTATACATGCCCCATTTACTGTAAAGTGAATCTTGAAAGGATACGCATTAGCTGTTATGGTGGATGCAGGAAATTGTGCAGCAAAGGCCAGTGATGGAGGAGTGTGGGTGACTGTAGAAAAGCATGGAATCAACCAAAGTGGAAAAAAGATGACTTTTAAAAGTTGATTTAATATACTTAATGCTTCTCTGTTGAGGGCTTCTGAAGCGGAGCATATCATAAAAAGTTTGAGAACCACTTTGTTAAGGCACTGCTCAAGCTACAGTACTTGTGCAATGCCAGGCCACTGGTCTGTATCATGTGAATCACGTTACAGTGATTTAACAAGTTATACTAAGTCTTTTCTTTGAAAACACACTGGATGCCAGGCTCATTAGGGACTTCATGGGGTAGTGTGCAAAAGAAATGACACCAGCTTTGTTGGGCTAACATTTGGTGGTGTTGACAACGTTTGCATCAGCAGCTCGTGTGGCAACTCTGACAAATTGAAATGGATTTAAAGCAGATTTGGGGCATAAACATATGATTTTTTTTTTTTTTAAATAAATCTTCTTTCGTTCCAGTGGCTTGAGCAGCAGCGTTTTCATCACATATCGTTGTGTGTGGTTGTGTGTCTTGAGTGACTTGCAGTGGCTGCTCTGAGTGTCATACAGAAAAGAATAACTGTACACCAGTAAAATATTGTATAAGGTGGGCAATGGTGTGTAACAGCATTACAATTTATAAGTAACCTATTATCTGCATAATTTTCTGCCTGTGCTTACTTTATACTAAGCTGTCTATCATTTGGTTTCAGCTGTCCAGTAACAAATGCAGTGCGAGGACAATGGATGAGGATGTCACCAGGCTTGCAATACATTCTGAAGAGCCTAAAATAATATTGCACGGATCGGGTAATTAGCCATGCTTATACTTACAGAGTACGTCTTGCTGGTATGAGAAGTAAAATAGTACTAGCAGGATTTCTTTCTTTTTTGTGGATGGCCAGATAACTTTAAATATTTGAATGAAAGTGTTGTTTGGAAGGAGATTACATGACCATCCACAGCAAAGTCATATTATGACTGTATGACCATTTAAATCATTATCACACAATAAACCCTTGCTCTTCACTGTTATCTGGTTAACCATGCAATCCTGCTTCTTCTAGATGAAGGTGGTGCCGGCGGGCAGGAGTTTGTTGTGGAGCTTCAAGAGACTGTGTTGGTGTCAGAAGGCGAAGGGGAAGGCATGGCGGTTCACAGGTTTGCCCCAGACGAGCTAGTGATCCAGGATGCTGTTGAGGATGTGGTTTCCGAGTATGTGCACTGCGATGAAGATGAAGATGTTGCTGTAGAAACCTGTGTGATGGCTCTGGACGGTGAGGAGGAAGGTGTTGCCATGGGAGACATCCCTGAAGATGGGCTGGACCCAGAGCAGCAGGAGGACGATGACCAAGATGGCTGTGGAGATTATCTAATGATATCCTGTAAGTTTACTAGACTGTGCTGCATTTACACTTAGCATACATGTCTTTGGTTAGTTGTATTATTTTTCAAGAGTTGAATTTGAAAGTGTGGGAATTAAAAAAAATGTGTCGCTTGGAGAGATGGATAATTTATATGCAATTAAAAGTTAAAGTATACCAGTAAGCAGTGGCTACTCCCCTGATCTTTTTATGAGCTGTCCTGTTAACCACAGCTTATGTTCATCTAGCATTAGTTAAACATTTCTGTGGTTTTGGTACCAAAGAGCAGAAGTAAGAACTTCTTAGCTCATGGGTACACACCCCAGTGTAGTCTAACATGAGATTAGCACAGTGATGGTACCCCTGTGAAATTAAATCAATGGGTTTTAACCATATGTAGCTTGCTCATTGTGCTGTGGCAGCTCAACTGCCATGGTGGTGGCAGATGGCTGCCCCTCCCTCAGCCTGGTTCCGTTAAAGGTTTCTTCCTGTTGAAAGGGAGTTTTTCCCTCCCGCTGTCACTCAGTGGTCGCTCATAGGGGATCGAATGATTGTTCAGCTTTTCTTATAAATAAAACTGAATTGAATGTAAATAAGTGAATCTTTCTCATTTTCAATGTGTTTTTGAATGTGTCAAGTTTTCCTTTTTATTATATATTGTACAAGTTGAAGCACTTATGTGTTTAGCTTAGTTTGCTTTAGTTAGTTTGCACATCCAGCTATATAACTGCTGCATGTGCACATCCCTGCTGGGGAAAAAATATCACACTTATAGCCACACATAATGAGATGAGGTGGTCTTTTTTTTTTTTTTTTTCTCTCTCCAGGCTTAATTAAAATGACAAAATAGCGGACAGACAGACTCTACAACTTCTTTCTCTTGCATAGTAGTAGTTTGCATTGAACCAAAACAAAAGATCACAGTTCGAATTTTGAAAAAAAAAAAAAAGACTCATTAAATCTAATTTCCCTGAGTACCCTGAGATTTGCTTTAGCCATAAATGCTATGAAGAAGTCAGTTTGAAAAGGTGGAATTGAAGTTTTTTTTTTTTTTTATAAGTGATCATACTAAATCATAATAAGTTGTGATCTTTAGATTTTTAGCTTCTTAAAATATGGAGTACCTTATTTGCACTCATTTCACAGAAATATTTCCAGTATGTCATAATTTACACTGCTACCAAGTCTCTGCTGGCGACTCTGTTTAACCAAGTCTGATGTGTGTCCCTTTGCTAGTGGATGAAGCTGGTAAAATGGTGTCTGAGGATGGAACAGAGGTGACAGTGGAAGGAGCTGTGGAGGACCAGGAAGTGGAGAAAGATGAGGATGGACAAGAGGTGATAAAGGTCTACATTTTCAAGGCTGATTCTGGGGAAGATGACATGGGTGAGTGGCAGTTAGCTTTCTGTTAATAAAAGAATCATGATAACAAATGATACCTGGTGAATCCTGCAGAAAGCCTTTCTATTTGGGTCTGTTTTTCAGAAAGTAGAGAACTGAACTTAAGTTTCATTGTGCAGGAGAATCTGTTGACATCAGTGACGGGGACACAGAGAACGTTGCGTTAACAGAGTCTTCGGGCCATACGCTCAGAGAGAAGATGGTTTACATGTCTGTCGGGGATTCTCATCACAATCAAGGAAACCACGGTGAGTCATCTGGATGCAAGGAGCGGGGACAGCTGTCATGAAACTGAACGTCACCAGTTTTTTGGTTTTGTACCTGTTGGGCTCATCTACAGGTGGGTCCAAGGTGACTGATGAGGTTTATATGGAGGTGGTGGTAGGAGGCGAAGAGCCAGTAACTCACGACCGCTCGTATGACAGCGTGTCTCTAAGCAAGGACTTCATGCCTGTGGCCTGGGCAGCTGCTTATGGTCAGCACCCTTGTCTATTAAATTGCTATAAAAACCACACTGGAAGCCTGTGCATCAACCACGTCTCTTGGTGTCCTGGTTAAGCTTTACACGCACCGGTTTTGTTTGTTTATATGCCAAAGACGTGCCGTTTCTCTCTCAGGTGCAGAAGATAGCGAGAGCTGTGAGAACCGGAACGGTGCAGCCAGCGCGCTGCTGCATATTGACGAATCGGACGGGGTGGACGAAATCAACAGACAGCGCAACAAGACCAGGAGGCGGTCAGAGCCTCGACAAGTCCAGACAGGTGAGAATGGCACAAATCAGACAGACTTCTCAGGCTTCTTTGGATAAAAATGAGGATTTGTCTCACCTTTGTAGGACTGAATAGCAGAAGAGATGATGAAAGCAGTGGTTCTATCATTTTCAGTAACAATTAATTGTGAGATATAATAGTGAGTTTTTCACACCAGTGCTCTTTTTTTGTTTGTTTGTTTTACTTAAAAAAAACAAAACAAAACAGTGTGGTATGACTAAACGTGATTGTCATTTTCACATTGTTGGCTGTGCATATTTCTACAGTTTGTACAGCACCATCCAAACCAGTTCAGCGTTTTAGAAGCAACAACTTGTTCTGCTCTTGTTTAATAGTTGTTGACAAGCAGCTTCTGTGTGCATTACCGCCCACTCCTGGCAGTTGTAACACATTACACCCTAAAAGGCAATTCTGAGAAAAACTGAGAAAATATGTAATTTGTACAAAAAATAACCGCATTATTTATTTATTTATTTATTTATTTATTTATTTATTTATTTGTTTATTTATTTATTCTAAAATATTCCCTGTTCATATTTGGCATTAGCACTCAATATAATACATAATGATTTTTTTTTTTCTATTGGTTGGCACAGTTTAAAAAGGCTCATTGTTTATGATTTGCCTAGCGGCAGTTAACTAGTTTATCCGGTTTATTGTACAGATGGGCTGTTTTGACGACACCCCTTTATTTAAATATGATTGTCTCTGAGCAGTAAAAGCTGGTTGACATTGAATTCAGATTTTATTTGTACACTAAGCTTGATTAAAAGAAAACAATTACTGTGTGCTGCTGCACAGTACATGTTCTACTTTTGTTGCTTTGATTTTCAGTTCAGTTCATATTCGATGTTGTACAGCTAAACATTTAATTGATATTTATAATTTCACCAGTATTGAAATATTTGATGATAAATACTGCTCTTCAAAAAATAAAAAGCTTCTGTTTATGAAGGAAATGACCACATGGATGGTCATTTCCTCCTTTAAAAAAAAAAAAAAAAAAAGAAAAAGAAAATCTAATTTTTTTTTCTTCTCTTTCTCTCCAGCCATTATCATCGGTCCATATGGTCAGCCCCTCACCGTTTACCCCTGCATGCTCTGTGGTAAGAAGTTCAAATCACGAGGCTTCTTGAAACGCCACACCAAGAATCATCACCAGGATGTTCTGACCAGGAAAAAGTACCAATGCACAGACTGTGATTTTACCACCAACAAGAAAGCCAGCCTCCACAATCATATGGAGGTGCATGCTCTGAGCAGCAAGGCCCCTTTCGAGTGTGAAATGTGTGGCAAGGAGTTCCACCAGCAGGCGGCACTATTTTCTCACAGACTGCAGCACCACCACCGGGAGCCCAAGAGCCAGCCACCTCCACCACCCACCAAGATGCATAAATGCAAGTTCTGTGACTATGAAACTGCCGAGCAAGGGCTGCTCAATCGACACTTATTGGCAGTTCACAGCAAAAGCTTCCCCCACATCTGTGTGGAATGTGGCAAAGGCTTTCGACATCCGTCGGAGTTAAAGAAACACATGCGCACTCACACCGGCGAGAAGCCTTATTCCTGCCTGTACTGCGACTATAAGTCGGCCGATTCCTCTAATCTCAAAACGCACATCAAGACTAAGCATAGTAAAGAGATGCCATACAAATGTGAGCGCTGTTTCCAGACGTTCGCAGAGGAGGAGGAGTTAATGCAGCACGGATTAACGCACGAGGAGAATAAGACCCACCATTGTGCCCACTGTGATCACAAAAGTTCCAACTCCAGTGACCTGAAGCGTCACATCATATCTGTTCATACCAAGGACTATCCCCACAAATGCGCCGTTTGTGGGAAAGGCTTCCACCGGCCGTCTGAACTGAAGAAGCACTCTGTATCCCACCGTACTAAGAAACTCCATCAGTGCCGGCACTGCAACTTTAAAATCGCAGACCCCTTTGTTCTCAGTCGCCACATCTTGTCAGTCCACACAAAGGAGCAACAGGCCTCACCTGAAAAGAGTGAGACCAAGAGGACAGAAACGCACGCTCCTGCTGTGACGCCGAAAAAGTCCGGGCCCAGCGGGTCGAGCGGCTCTGGTCCGCCGGCAAGAGTTAGCGCGGCCAGCTTAGCCAGCAGCGTGACTGTAGTTATTGGCAAAGGACAAAAAGAAAGGCGGATTTACCAGTGCCAGTACTGCGACTACAGCACCGGCGACGCGTCGGGTTTCAAGCGCCATGTGATTTCCATTCACACAAAGGACTACCCGCACCGCTGCGAGATCTGTTCGAAAGGCTTCCGACGACCCTCGGAGAAGAACCAGCATATCATGCGTCACCACAAAGACGTGGTGCAGGCAGAGTGACTCTGACCGAGCCAAATACTGTGCCACAGCAAAGAACAATGTTGAAGCATCCGTCAGACCCCGACCACCGCGCCCTCGGCACGTCGCCATTCACATCGAAGTAGTGCGGAGTGTGTGCTCCACTCGGTCCATTCTGTTGTTTTGCTCTTTTTAAATCCTCGGCCTACTGTTTGTTCAGATATGTATACACGTGTACATAACATTAATGCTCTGTCAGAGTTAGCAAACCAAGCCCCTCTGTAGACTCGCACTTTTAACTGCATGTCCCTTGCTGGTGACAGTGTGCATGGCAGATTGTGCAGATGTCTCTTTGTAGATACACTTTTTTTTTTTTTTTTTTTTTTTTTAACTTTTGCAAATAGCAATCAGTTCTCAATCACAATGATCCTAATTATTTGTCTTAAAAACAGATGTGTAATTTTAAAAATGTTTGCATCATTTTCTTAAAATGTACTTAACAGCAGTTTGGATTAACAACCTGTTTCCAGTAGCACTTGGTAAAAGCGTGTGCGTGCGTGTGTGTGCGTGTGCGTGCGTGCGTGTGTGTGCGTGTGTGTGCGCGCGTGTGTGAGAGCGGGAGAGAGAGAGAAACAGAGGGAGCTTGAGGGACAAAAAAGCAGCCGTTGTGCTTCCTTTGCTCTGACCCGACCACTTTGTAACATAATGCTTCTTGGTGCGTTGACTAAACTCACAAATACAGGCAGAGGGGGAGTCACTCTGAGCTTCGTCGGCAGGGGGGTTATGATCATTGATTTGCTACAAAAACACAGTGAGAAACTGGATGCATCATGTTGGTGAATAAGGTTTCACACGTGCACACAAATCGCAATGCTGTCACTTGCCCTCAATGCTTGGTTATCAAATGTCCAATATTTCTGTTACAAGTCCAAAAGCATACTGTACGTTGTTCAGAACAAGTGCCCAAAGCTGTAGAGATGACACCCTCACTAACAGTATTTTATTTGATTTTTTTTTTTAACCCATTAATGCTATCTCGGAAGATAATTTGACATGACTTTTTCCCCACCCCCCACCCCTTTTTTTTTTTTGTATTTGTGAAGAGAGGAAAATGTTTCCTCCTCAATTTCTTTTGAAAACTGATGAACTGTTCATACAAATGATTTTGTTTGTATCGATTGACATATCTTTTAAATCACTGAAAAAGCGTAATCTGCAAGTATCAGTATGCTACCAATGTTAGACTGGGTTATAAAAAGTATGCCAGATCAGTGTCCTAATATAAGTGTCTGGTCTAAATGAGAGTTGAACAGTATATCTGGTGCTGCTGTTATAAAACTGAACTCTTTGATTTCTCCTACACAGATGTACTTTTGCCTGTAGAAAGGGAAACATGTATATCTTTTTAGATGCAACTTCAGAAGACAGGTGCTGGTGGTGTACATGTACTTTTGGCTTTTTACATTTTTTTTTTTTTTCTTTTTTTGTTATCACCTGTGATTATCTGTTTTATATTTATTTCATTTACAAGTTGTTGTATAGTTAAGTGTAACTAGACTTCTATGGGACGTAAATTATTGTTTTGTATACAGATCTGTACAAAGCGTGTAGATGTAAACACTTGATTAAAAAGGAGATCTCAACTGTGTTGTTATGGATGTACTTCAACGTATTTGTTAAAAAAGATAATAAAGCAAAGTATTTTAGCTGTTTGGGAGTTTTTGTTTGCCAGCAAATAGTTGGATTCAATTCAGTTTTATTTATATGGAGTCAGATGATAACAACAGTTGCCTCAAGGCAAAAGGCCCTAGACTAACCCCAAGTTTGGCCAGGTGACGCTCAAATGGAGGGAGTAATAAGGGGATTATTTATTTATTAATTTATTTATTTTATAAAATCTGAATGTTTTGGAAGCATGATAATATTTTCAGCCAGGATGCCAGTCTCCAAGGAGAACTGCCTGAGCTTCTCCTGCACCTCAGCGCTGAGGTCCACATCGTGCCCTGTAAAACCACAGATATAAATTTGCTGCAGTGAATATAACTTTACCGAACACAAGTGTAGAATTAGACATTTTGACTTTTTCATGCAATCTGCTAACAACAAAGCTTTCACTGCCCCCGTTGTTGATGGAGTAAGTCAGGTAGCACTGATCATACTTGGCCATGCACAAGTCAGAGTATCCACAGACTTTCAATAATAAAGCCAAGTAGATGATGTTCAAATAGGTCAAATAGTGCAGTTAGTGAGCTCCTTGTGAAACCTAGCCCCACCCTATCATGTGATTTCCTGAGGTCAGATGGCCCAGGATGTGAGCCCACCCTAGGTTTCACAAGGAGCTCATGGATGGTGCTTTTTTTTTTGTTGGTTTAAAGATAATGAATAAAACAGTACTCTACAGACATCTTAAACCACCCCTCAAGTTTATATATTTTGTTATATAAATAAATACGGTATATAAGACAAAAACTGAGTTTATACGATACTAAGGAGCTTGAAAGTCACTCCACCTTTATTATTCATCACAGCCTGAAGTCTCTTAGTCAAGCTTTTGTGTACTTTCTGTAAGGATGTATTCAGGAACAGTTCTTTGGATGTTGGTTGCCTTTTTTTCCAGTCTCTGTTAAGATGTTTCAGTAATGTTGAGGTCTGGGCTCTGGGAGGCCAATCCATGACTGAAGTCCTGTGATGCTTTTACTGCATTAGCAGTTTGTCATAGTGAAACATGAAGCCACTGCTGATCAGACATTTGCGTAGTGGATCAACTACTGATGGTACTTTCCTGAATTCCATACTTACAGTATGTTTGCAACACTAATGAGTATTGGTCCTGATTTTCAGTCCAGTTCCTGTGTAATGTGACATACGCCAGTCTCTCTCCCTTTTCCCCTTCCTTAAGAATAGATACAGCCATCCTTGCATTGAGACTGTTTCTGATGAGGCTTCTGTGAGCAGTAGATGGATCTCTCAGGTGATCTAATCTTCCTATTTCTTAAGGACATGACTTACAGATACTGTTCATCTGCTGTAGCTCTTTAACCCTTCAACTTCTTTTGTTTCCCATCTCTCAATTTTCTCATTTATTTAAGGTCACACTGCACAGCAAATGCAAAGCCAACACTGTTATATAATGGAGCTGAATCTGTAATGCAGTTTGATTTAAGCCAATCTAAGCGATTAAATGAATACAGTAGCCATAAAAATGTCAAGCAGAAAAGTATAATAATGAAGCCATTTTCTCTTAAAGCTGAGGTTAGATGTTAGAAACCACCAGGGAGCAGAGCACAGCTCCCAGCAGAGTGGCAAGTAAATTCGTATCTGCTGATGATGAGTAAAGAAATGGTGGAGGAGATCGTGGATGAAGACCTGGAAGTGTGTTGACAGCTGTGGTTGGCTCCTTTTATATAGCAGAGTGAGGTTGTGTTTGCACATTACTATAAAACCATGTTCACTATATAGCTTAGAATAGAATAGAATAGAATTCAACTTTATTGTCATTGCACATGTCACAGGTACAGGGCAACGAAATGCAGTTTGCATCCATCCAGAAGTGCTTTAGCCGCGATATAGATATATTACAATATATATTAGCAATAATATAGATGTGTAAGTATATTACAGAAATGGGTCTATTATGGTATGTTATAATGTACACGGCGTGAAGTATGTTATGAATATTCTATAACTATAAGTATGTACAGGCTGTAGTGAGTACAAGCTATGTACAGGCTATGAACAGGATATAAATATGAAATAAAAACTATACAGAAATCTGAGATATACAGTTATACAGAAATGTGAACTATGCAAGTTATAAACAGTTGTAGGATTGAAAAATTATCATATGTACAGAATGATATTCACACAGAACTATACAGTAGTGCAGTTAGGATAATTGTGATAGTGATAAAGTGCTAGTGGTTGTGGGTGTGTGTATGTTCAGTCCATGAGTTTAACGTGGGTCAGATGTCAGGAGGCAGAGTTCAGGAGTCTGACAGCTGTGGGGAAGAAGCTGTTCCGGTACCTGGTGGTCTTAGTCCGGAGGCTCCTGTAGCGCCTCCCAGAGGGCAGGAGGGTGAAGAGTCCATGTGATGGGTGACTGGGGTCTCTGATGATTTTCCCAGCCCTTTTCAGACACCGCTTCCTGTAGATGTCCTTTATGGCAGGAAGTGGTGCTCCGGCGATGCGCTGGGCAGTTTTCACGACCCTCTGCAACGCCTTCCGGTCCGAGGCGGAGCAGTTCCCGTACCAGACTGTTATACAGTTGGTCAGGATGCTCTCGATGGTGCAGCGGTAGAAGTTCACCAGGATGTCTGAGGACAGGTGGTTCTTCCTCAGAGTCCTCAAGAAGAAGAGGCGCTGGTGAGCCTTCTTGACCAGCTTGGAGCAGTTGGTTGTCCAGGTGAGATCCTCGGAGATGTGGACTCCCAGGAACTTGAAGCTGCTCACACGCTCCACAGCCGTCCCCTTAATGTGGATGGGTGGATGTGGGTCAGCATTCCTCCTGTAGTCCACGATGAGCTCCTTGGTCTTCTCGGTGTTAAGCAGCAGGTTGTTTGTGTCGCACCACTCAGCCAGATGATCCACCTCCTCCCTGTAGGCGGTCTCATCGTTGTCGCTGATGAGGCCAATCACCGTGGTGTCATCTGCAAACTTAATGATGGTGTTAGAACCATCAGCAGGTCTGCAGTCGTGGGTGAAGAGGGAGTAGAGGAAAGGGCTCATCACACAGCCTTGTGGTACCCCAGTGTTCATTGTGATTGTAGATGAGCAGCGGTTGTCCAGCCGGACATGTTGAGGGCGGTTGGTCAGGAAGTCCAGTAACCATTTGCAGATGAGGGAACTGATGCCCAGGTCTGTCAGTTTCCTGATGAGTTGTGAGGGGTGGATTGTGTTGAATGCTGAACTGAAGTCTATAAACAGCATTCTGGCGTAGGTGTTGTTGTTGTCCAGGTGTGAGAGGACAGAGTGCAGTGCGATGGAGACTGCATCCTCTGTGCTCCTGTTCTGGCGGTATGCAAATTGGTGGGGGTCCAGGGTGGGGGGGAGACAGGATTTGAAGTGTGCTAAGACCAGCTGCTCTAAGCACTTAGTGATGATGGGGGTGAGGGCTACTGGGCGGTAGTCATTGAGGCTAGATGGGTTGGAGTTTTTGGGTATCGGGACGATGGAGGTGGATTTGAAGCAGGCCGGTACCACAGCGTGGGCCAAGGACAGGTTGAATATGTCTGTGAGCACTCCTGCAAGCTCCCCAGAACACGCTCTGAGAACACGCCCGGGGATGCCATCAGGACCTGCAGCCTTGTGGACATTGATCCTGCTCAGCACTGCTCCTACATCGGTGGGGGAGAGAGTCAGAGGTTGGTGGTCTGGCGTCGTGTCTGTTTTGGTTGTGGTCGTGGGGTTCCCTCGCTCAAAACGAGCATAAAAGTTGTTGAGCTCGTTGAGGAAGGAGACATCAGAGGATGTGGGGGAGGGTTTGATGGTCCTGTAGTCTGTAATGGTCTGGAGTCCTTGCCACATGCGTCGGGGGTTGGAGTTGGAGAAGTGTTCTTCTACCTTCTTTTTGTAGTGGTGTTTGGCTTTTTTGATGCCCTTCTTTAGATTAGCCCTGGCTGTACTGTAGGCGTGTGCAGCTTAGCTGCAGACATTAACATTATTTTTTAGCTGCTTTAGCTGTTATTCCAGACATTATTCCAAGATCCTCAACACTAGCCTTGTAGTCCAACCATATAAAGACAATAAATAAATAGTTGTGTTTGTAACATTTCATGAATATGAATCACTCCAGATTACTTTAAAAATCATTGTAAACTAAATTGGAATAAATTAGTGTTTATAGATAGTTTTGTCTCAGCTGTTCGTACACAGTGTTTGAGTTCTCTTCAGATTTCCACTGTCTCAGATGTGATGAATAATCAATACCTGTACTTCTTTTGTAAGCATTTTGTTAGACCAGGTTTCCCTCATTTAAAAAAATAATCTCTGATATGATGTTTAAGATATAGAAATGCTTATTATGGGATCACTCGATGTCATTGAAAAGAGAGATTCACACAGGTAAAGTGCAGGTCATCCAGTAACGAGGTTTATCTTCTCACCTCCAGTTTTCTTTGTGACACTCTCCATGTACTGTCCAGATAGGGGTGCGCACGGTTCTGCATGATCTTCTAAATTAGAAAGAGCAATTCACAACAACACTCATCACAAACCAAACATCGCTCCACTGAGCATGAAACCATCACTGGAATTTACCGATAATCTAAAGTGAGAAGCAGGCCAGACTCACATTTGGGAATAACTAATTTTGTCTCAGTTTGAACCTTGTGATTAAACCTCTTGGCTTATTAGAGAATAATTACTGATAAAGTAAAGAACTACAGCATCTCTTGTATGAATCAAACAACGATAGTTCAGCTTAATTATCCTCTTAATTTTGCCGAACCTCAGTGGTGGTATCATGGATAGAAATGACTCCAAATCTAAAAATAGAGAATTTAACCAGAGAAGTACACAAGCAGACACTGTTGACTTAATTTCTTTATCTGCAGCTGGACTTTAGTCTGAATTACACTGAAACTGGCAATTTTATTTACTTTTACTATTTTTTAAAAGCTATTAGGCTGCTTTGTGGCCCATTTAATACTAAACTAAGATACTTTCAGTGTGAATCACTTGCAGAAACACAGGCTGGATTTAACGTGGCCTGCAGAACTTTAAAGTCCCCGTCTCAAAGTCAGTCTAAACATGCTAACAGATCTTTGTTTTTTCCCTCCAGTTCTCATTACGTTGATGTAATTATAGAAATATTAAAGAAGCAGGCAATCTTTGTTATTTTAGTTCTATAATTACATAACATTGTCAACATTAAAAATAAATAAGATAATAAAGCACTTTTGATGTCTGCCTTTTTATTTTCCCAGCAGCGCTCAGGTTGGTTCTCAGTCACATTTACATAATAGACTTTAAGGTCTTCAGGCAGCATCAGCAGCTTGACACTCATCTGAGGAAGGAAGATTTGAAAGGTGGTCAGTGCACAACATCCATCTTGATTGCATTAACAATTTTATGTAAGACATTGTATTTATTTGTATTTATATATTTTTTAAATTTTACTTAAGCAGTACCACTTTTGGGAAGGATGAAAATATTTTCAGGAAGGACGCCAGTCTGCAAGGAGAACTGCTTGAATTTCCCTTGGTGTTGATGGAGTAAGTCAGGGTGTATTCATCATACTTCACATCAACAATGAGCAACTAGCTCAAGTGCCCAAAGCCTGACAAAGAGATATAATTGAATAGATGAAAATACTAAAAGGTTAAACCAATAATATCTTTCTCTCTGTGTGGGTGCACTCACTCCGACTTATGTGTCTGAACTTTCCAGGCACATCGGTCTTATTGGTCACTTTTTCCATTTTCCGACATGTGCTATTATAGCTGAAAAGACATGACAGAAACATGATTGATCTTCATTTTAAATGATTTATTTATATGTAAACGCCCCTTCTCTCTGCCTGTACACTCACACTTACACACTGGTGTATGACAAATCCAAATTCCCATTGGGTAGTGGGGTAATCACATACGTGCCCATTTTCATTGTCTTTATGATTGATAATCCGCTCAGCATTCGTGGCAAGTCCAATGTGATGCCACTTACCAGCAATCTGAGGGCACACACGAGGAAAGCAGCAGGAAATTATGCAGAAACACAAGAACAGCTTTATAAAAAGCATTGTTTTAAAACTCCTTACTTAAGACTACCTGATGAACTTTACATAATTACATATTAATTATTACACTGGCATTTGTAACCAGTTCTGCATTGAAACAGTTTAGAACCTCTTGTGTTGTTTTTACAGTGTGCTCTGAGTCACTATTTATTTGAAATGTAAAGTGCTGTTCAGTTTTGCGGTGACTACTGAAGGTGGCTGCAGTAAAGGCCTAGCAGAGAATCTGAAGGGAGGAAACACGGCATTGGGCGATGTCCATGAATTCTGTAGTTCAGAATTTCACCCAAGCAATATAATCAGTTGTTAAAAAATGCCACATTATGTGCAAAAATTGCTGTAATTAATGATTAGTTAATTAATAGAGTTGTTTACACATTTGCCTAACAAGTGGAAGCTCACCAGCTGAATCTCAGGAGGAGATAAAAAATCTCTTTGGGGTTGTGTCAGAAATGGTATCAGGCCTAAAAATCCATCAAACATGAGGCCCCGTGAGTAACGGTGCAGCTGAATGTAGCCGGCAAGCAGTTAAAGCAATTATTTTGTTAAATCCCTTCAATTAAAGCTCAAATTCTGCAGTTCAAAGACGTCTTGATTGTTTGACTTTGTACAGAGACACAGGTACAACAAAGTTCATTGTCCAAATACTTATGGGAGAAACACTTGTAGTATATTACACAATATAATCTGATGAACTTGAAAATGTACTGAAGCACGCCTTCCTGCAACCCTAAGTTGGACATGTGGTTATGAAAATAGATGGGTGGCAAATAAAAATGATTATCGATGACTCTTACTGCCTGTAAGTCAAAATCTGTCTGAGGTAGGATTTCAGAAGAAGAAACCATGAGGGAGCACAGCACCACTTCCAGAAGGGTGAGAAGTGAAGCCATGGCTGCTGATGAGTGAAATGATGATGGAGGAGAACACAGATGAAGATCTGGAAGTTGCTGCCTCTTTATATAGTAGACACTGAAATTACCTTTTCCCTCCCAGCCAGCACGGACACACACACTAAAAAAACACTTACACAAACCCCCGGTTCTGGGATGGATTCAAAAACATGTCAATTCGGTAAACAAATGGACGATTTTGCAACCTCAAAGTTTAATCCTACAAGGGCAGAATTATGTCCACTGTGTGAGAGGTAAACGTAAGACAGTTAGCAAGAGAAACATTCAAAGAAATAATTTAAATAACACAAACTTAGTAGTTGGGGTGTAGATCATAAGATATCAGCGATGTGATGATTAAATTTAATTAAAAAACAAACAAACAAAAAACCCCAATAAAAAAGGCTTTTTGCTCCAAAAGGATAAACAAAGCAGGTTCCGATTAACCTGTCGGCACCTGCTGGCATGCAGAGTAACACGTAACAAAAATACATGCCCACACGACAGACGTGGTAACCTGAAACTGTCGTTTCTCTTTTATAGGTTTAAACTCATAACTTTTGTTTCTTCATTTGTTTGCAAGCTTTTTGAAATCCTCACTTAAACCCAAACAGCTTATTATCTGTGCAGACTTTAGTTCCCTCAGAGTAAACAAGAGAGCTTTGATCACAATGATTTTTTTTCAAATTTCATTCACTAGCAATTTTTTCAATGTCACATGATCTCAATCAGCAGATTGAACATGATAGTAAAGCACTAGTTAACACATGAAATAGATATTGGTCACTCATATCAACTGAAAGATTGCAAGACAAGTAAATGTACTATAAAAGCAGGAGAAGGCTTATTAAAAAGGTCTGGAAATGAAAATGTTTCATTATTTGCTGTTTCATAGATCATTGTCAGCCCTGTTGTTGTTTCTAAAAGCACTTTAAAAATAAAGTGGCATGGTATGGTAAAATTGAACTTGGTGTTTTGCCAATGTGAACAAAAAGTCCTTAATTTTAGCATAAAAGCTTCAGTTAACCTTTTTTATGACAGTTACTTTGGTATTTGTATTAATGCCAGAACAACTAGATTACTAAATTCCATCCAAGAGTATGTGCTGTGTGGTTAACTTTGTAACCTTTTGTACACAGTGGACAGTGGTGCCAATCCACCTGTTAGCTAGTTTATGATACTGGTTAGGGACGTGATCTGTGAGGATAAGGAGCATTTGGTTCTTTAAGGACACATCAGGTACTTGTAAGAAACTTTCTTTCAGTTTCTTTTCTCCACTGTGCAGTTTAAAACCATGACACCACCATGTAAAGACTCCTCCCGCATCCTTTGCTTGCCAGTATAAATAGACCTTTGGTCCTGGAAAACAAATATATAAAAGTTATGTTGTACAAGAAATGCATTTTATCTCACTAGTAAATGAAAGAAAAGCTATATGTTTTTTTTTTTATCTGTCTGCCCGTCTGATCAGCAGTTCATCTGATCTACTTCAGACTTGGTCGGTGTTTCGTTTGGGACTAGTCCTGTGTGCTGTGTTCAGTAGGCTGTTTGGATGAGGTGCTGTTTAATTGTGTCTTTCTTCTCCCAATTGTAGACCCCTGTTGCTTATTTTTTCAGGAGGAAAACACGAACACAGTGTACAGTTGAGTCTTAATAGCTTACTTACAAATGGGCTCGTCAGGCACTCTTCTTGGCTGCAGTGGTTATTATTATATTTACATGCTTCCAGCTCCCGTGTTTGCTCCGTGACAGCTCGGACTTTTCCTTTCTCTCCCTCCCTCGCTCACAGACACATAACATGTATGGTAGTCCATTCTCGCTGCGGCACGGACTACACTGCCCATGAGGCTACATTCTTTAGGGCCATGCCTGTAGCATTCTGCCTATTAGCTTAGCACAACAACAACAACAACAAAAGCGCTCTCTCACCCAGGAAACACGCAGAGAGAGAGCGTCACCCTGTAACCATGGCAACCGCAACGCTGCCGCCTGGAACAACAGAACATAGCTGTCAAACAAACCCAAACAGTCCTGACCCGCGACAATATGAAACAGGAAAGTACCGCCGTGTAATCCATTTATTTCAACAAAGTAACTGTATTCTGAATACCACCTTTTTAAACGGTAACTGTAACAGAATACAGTTACTCATATTTTGTATTCTAAATACGTAACGGCGGTACATGTATTCCGTTACTCCCCAACACTGTGTTTGACTGAGGAGGAATAAAGTAGTCGTGGTAAGCCAATCAAATGACCACAGTAAGATGACAAAGCAACAAGGTGATATATACCAGTTTTTAAATTGTGTTGACAGGCCACGTAAAACCAGAGTCATGATAAACAATATATACATTGTGCTTTTTCCTGAATAGTTTCGCCACGTTTACTGTATAAGGACAGCGCTAGCAAGTACTCTCTGCTTATGACCCCCCAAAAAAAACAAAAACAAAAAAAAGCCTTTTCGTGTTGGTTGAAAAATGCACCATGTAGACCAATCAAAAATGATATGGCAACATGACACTTGGTTGTTTAGGAAGAGGGGGAAGTTTTAGGAGTGATGGCGAGGGAGGGGAGAGAGAGAGAGAGAGAGAGAGGGAGAGAGAGAGTTTTGAGATGTGAGACATTTGCGAGCATGTTTGGAGTGTGTAGTTAATGTGTTGTCTTGTGTAGTTAGTGTGTAGTGTTGTGGATAGTTTTGTGTTGTGTGTCAGAACAATGAGGTGACTGCTGTCTCCAGGTAGAAAACAGGAGTGATACACCTGCTGCTGTCAGACCTGCAGGTATCAGACTTGTGATGTTATAGTGGACAGAAATTATTTTTTTGGAGTGGCACAAATAATTTGTGTGGCACCTTATTGAATGAAGAAGAAATAATTGTCATGTAAATAGTTTGAAAGGGTTATAAAAAAGGGGGATAAAAGGTAAATGGCTGCAAATAACTTTGTTGTTTGCAAAACTTGTGCATATGATTTTAAAATTGACAATTTATATTTGCATTTAAAGTCATGAAATATGATTCATTAAACACAACAGATGCTGGCATAAGAAGGTGACAGATGAATGTGTGTGTGCGTACAGTTTAATACTATGCAATATAGCAAATCTCCAGCTGGATAGTATTAAATAAAATTATGTTCTTTTAAACTTGAAGCTTTGAAAATCTCTCCTTTTTGCATTAGGACAGAAATTAATATGACAAAGACTCTTTTCAAAATTGTTTAGGCGAATAGAAAATATTTTAAAAGATGTATATAAAAAACATGTTGATGCAGAAACATTTATTGAAGCTTCTGAGCTGTTTGTGTAATCTTCTCCTAAAGTTCTCGGGTAGATTTGGCCTTTAGATTGGGAATTTAACATCTTGTACAAAATTGAAGACTTTTATTTAAGTTTGGTAGAATTCTATTTCAAAGAAAAACAAGATTCTCTGCTAAGTTAATGACATCACATTCTACATTCTAAGCAGATGACATCACACTCAATTTGCTCTATCAGATCAAAGGAAACTGATCAAAGGAGCAAAATACATCTTCTCAAAAGTCCATAAATAGGACCCGAGTGTGCTCTCAGTATGTCTCAGAACTGTGCGACTGTTTAGAAACACACCACGAGCCAACTTTTAGGAAAAAGATTTGAAACGTTCAGCAACGAACGCAAGTCCAAACCCTGATCGAATAGAAGAAACTTCATTCTACATTGTAAGAGCAAAGACAAGAAGTATGCAGCAAAACGTTGATCCCCAGGAAGGAACCTCATCGGCCGCTGTCTGCCCTAACACTAAAGCGAAGCAGCCAAACCCAAACCCAAGAGGGAAAAACCAGGCACCAAATGAGGTGACTCCATCTGCCAAACCAAAGGGTGAAAATAAGAATAAAAAGCAAAAAAATGCAAACCCAAACCCCAGCGCCAGAAACCCTGGACCCAATCGAGGGCTTTGGCCACATCAGCCCAATGCCCACTTTAAACCCAATAATGGGCATGGGCAGCATTGGTACAATCCACATTTACCCAATAATGGGCATGGGCAGCATTGGTACAATCCACATTTTTTACCGAACCAAGGGCCTGTGCATCACCAGCCTGACCTTAGAACCAATGGTGGACCATCTCAACAACAGCCTAATCCTCACTTTATACCAAATGATGGCAGACGTCCATATAGTGAGACTGATGAAATAGCTGCACTGAGATTCCACCTGAAGGAGGCTCGGCACATGTGGAAAACCAATCTTTACAAAATGTCAGCTGCACACCACAGAGCTACTGCGGCTAAGACACAGAATGATTGGCTTCACATGCAGCTAAAGTGCTGCAGAGAAAATGCTGAAAAAACCATTCTTGAGCTCCAAAAACAACTGGAACAGGCTCGCAGAAACAGACCCGAGGAGAACTCCACCCCTGAGGTGAGTGAGGCTCCTGTTCAAGACAGCAACACAGCTGTCACAGCTGCAGAGCTGAGTGTGGACGCTTCAACACAAACTACAGAAGCTCCACACACAGACTCTACAGAGGTGAAAACTGTTCGAGAAGCTGAGTTGGAGGTCCAATGTAAAAAACAGCAGGAAGAGATCGAACAACTCCGCGAGCAGCTCCTCAAAACACAGAAAAATCTAGAAGAGGAAGTTGCAAAACGTAAAGAACAGGAAGAAAGAGCCTCCTGTGAGTTTGTCAAGCTCAAAGCCAAACTCTTCGTCAGTGAGGCTCTTCATGACAAAAATGATTTGGAGGTGCAAAACTTAAAAGACGAGCTGGAGAAAACCAAAGCTTTCTACCTGGAAATCGTAACGAGGAAAAACCAGGAGAACGCAACAATCCAAAAACAACTCAGGCAAACAGAAGATGAAAAGAACATACTTCAGGAGTCTTTGCAGTCTCTGCAGGAGACAAGAAAAAAGGAGGTAACTGAGTACAACGTTGCCAAGCAAGATCATTCTCCAGCCCAAAAAGAGACAATGCAGTCAAGTTCCGACAAAGAGGCCACTGTTAACAAAGCAGAAAATTCTCCAGCCCAAGTCGAGACACTCCAGGAGAATAAGCAAGAAAAGGAGGAGACCAGTGCTGCCAAACCAGTGCTGCCAGAAGGAAAACCAAAAAAGAAAAAGAAGCGCAACTGGTTTCTGAGACTATTCACTTAAGTGACTTCAACTCTGTCTCCTATAAAATCACAGTAATATACAACTAAATATTAACAGTTACTTCAAGTCCCTAAACATCCATTTTAAAGCATATTTGCTTTAATATTTAGTTGTGTATAAATTTGTCATCGGCTCCACCCAACCGGTCGCGGCAGATGGCCGCCCCTCCCTGAGCCTGGTTCTGCCGGAGGTTTCTACCTTTTTAAAGGTAGTTTTTCCTCCCCACTGTCGCCAAGTGCTTGCTCATAGGGGATTGTTGGGTTTTTTCTTTAATTCAGTTCAGTTTAATTCATTTGTATGTAAATACTGTTGAATTGAATTGAACTGAATTAAAGAAGATTTATAGGAGACAAAGTAAGTCACAGAGTGAACCAGGGTATTATAACATCTTACCCTTAAAAAATTACGATCGAGTAATCAAATAAAAAATTGGATTAACCAAAACATCTGTTGTCTGAACATTTGATTTTGTCTCTGTTAGATTTGTATTGTTTATTGCAATTTATGCTTAGAAATATTTACTCATATATGCTTAGAAGTATATAATTGATTGTGTAGTGATAGGAGGTTTGATCCTTAATAGTCTGTAACATCTCTGTGTAGCATGAAGAGGGGAGTGTGTTCACTCCTCTTCAGAGTGTTCTGGCATAGATCACACACCTCCTAGGAGAGGTCGTATCTTCTCTTGCTGATATATGGTATAACAAACACACGTATATCTGTTTAAGTGTAAGAGCCTTTTGTTCAGATGTACTGCTAGACTCCTGGCACCAGCTTTGGGGAGTCTTCACGGGGTCACATTTTGACCCCACACATATACACACACACACACACACACACACACACAAGGTATTCTTTGTTCACATGTATACCTGTGTAAGAGGTCATATGTTAATGAACCTATGCATATTCATGTAACCACAATAAAAGAGCAGTGTTACGGAGGAGCGGACGAGAGCAACTGGGGTCAAGCGAAGGAACGGCGCCTGTCCAGTTCTCTCCCGTACACGTGAAACATAAAGAATGTTGCCTACTCGTGTCTTGCTTGCTGTGTAATTACATTGCCTTCAACGTTCCAGCGAATAGGGTTAAGCTATAAACCTATCAGTCTCATTTAAAACATATTAAAAGTCAAATTAGAACAATCTAACAGCAGAAATAAAAATGTTTACATGCTGCTTGAAAACATTGTTCTGTGAATGATATCCACTGTATCTGTGCTGTTGATGCCTTTTGAAAGCATTCCTAATAGCATCTATCAAGTAATATGCCTTGCTCAATGGTTCATGGAAGTATTAACAGTTTTGGTAACTGGCTTTGTAAAGTGAAATTCTACAGCCTTATACTAGTAAACGCTTGTGCTACACGCGGAAGACAGGTATAGTCAGCTCAGTATCCAGTGGAAAGTTTTCTCTTTGGCATCCACAGATGCAACAGCTCATAACAAAATGGTGCAAACAGAGGTGAATCCACGTAAATATACTTTTCATATCTGAAAGTCCTGAAGAGGACAGTGTTATGTAAAAAAGTAGGAAATTAGTTTTTGGTTGATAATTTCTTTGTTTATTGCCACAGGTTTATTGCCACAATGATTTGTGGCAATAAACCTTACACCATTGGAAAGCCTGTTTATTTCCATTTAAACTGTGACACGTTTGCAAGTAATCAGCAGCACCTGTACGACTGACCCCCCGGCTCCAATTCCTGGTAAACTGAAGACAGCTTCAACCATCTGTGTGTTGAATAATATTAATGAGTCCACACCACATTTTCTTCTTAGTAACGGCGATGTAACAATAGAATTATAGAAATAGTAATTATTCAGATTACTAGTTACTGAAAAAAGTAACGGCCGTTATTCCCATCACCGATAATGACACGATTATTTGCACTTCCACTACTCATAAACTAGTGTCAGTATTTAATGATCAATATCCACAAATGAAAATTGATACTAGATAAGCACAAATCTGACTGAGAACTTAAACTTCACCTTAATTTTTCTGTCTGTCCTGCTCACATCTCCAATGTTGGTACACGTTGTCATTAGCGTGTCTTCACTGTGCAAAACTGCACAGAATCAATTGTTTTGTATTTATTTTAATTTCAATCCAGGTTTGATTTTTTTCTGTTTTGTTTTGGGGGGTTTTTGTGCGCAGTACAGATTTTCTGTGCGCGGAGACCGTGTCAGCAGTGCGCGATTGCGCACACGCGCAGCTTAAAAAAAGTGCAGACAGGTGCTTTATCTTTAACCCTTTTTATTAGCCAGCTGTAATAAAGATACAGTGCATGGTACGTGGTTTAAATAGCAGGCAGATAGAAGCAAAGTGATGAATATTGTTTTGGGAGATTTAATTAATTAATTCTTAATGTTTGAAAGACCAGAGATAATAAATTAAAATGAAAACTGTTGCAGGTTATGGATGTGAAAGTGATCCTCTGTGACATGACAACTGGGACAGAAGATTGGGCAGCTGAGCACTCCTCTGAAGCAGTACAAACTACAGAATTAATTGAACTTCCATCTGCTATATAAATATAATATTAAAATAATATTAATACAAGGAATACAAACTTTTAAATCTAATGATTTCACAAAGCTTCAAATAGCTCCATTTGCTTGCTGATTACATTGTAGATGAATGACTTTCCTTACACACTTGGAAAAATGAGACATTAAATTTAAATGAGATGTCTGTTCCCCCTGATGTAACCCAACTCTAAACTCATTTGTCCAAAAAAACGTGTTAGCTTGTGTGACTCTGAACACATCTGCTCCAAGAGTGCAGTGCAGTGTACTTCAGTTTGTTTTGCAAGAAGTTCGACAACAACACATCATCAATCTGTCGATCCAATCGACATCTATCAATTTTTTAAAAAAATTAAAAGGAAGCTTTAAAATTCCAGTTGAACAGATCCCACCGAGCAGTCCTTACCTTTAAAAATAATCCCTCTTCTTCCTCTCCTGACTGTGTTTCTTACATCTTTCTCCATCTCTGAATGATGTTATCTCATAGTCTTTTCTCTCCCTGAGTAATATTGCAAATGTACCTTTAGCAGGCACACACAAACAGTTTGTTTGCTGATATTTGTTCAGCTGTTAAGAAGGTTACATGTGTATTACTGTTAAAGTATGCAATCAAGAGAGTTCACAATCACTGGTTAACAGGATGGAGAAAGAGAGAAGCAGTTTATGAGCTGAAACATACCACATCATCTGTGAGACAGGGTGGATGCTGTGTCATGACACTGTAGATGTATTCACACTATTTATTTCTTTAGTGCTTTTTAATGAAAATTTACAGATTCTGATCATAAATTTTAAATGTAATTTCACTTGCTTGTTTTTGGAACATTGCTTAAAGTTGTAACTTTAAGTGGTGTAATATCTCACCACTAGATGTCAGTAGAGTACAGACTGCAGTCAGCTGAGATCTCAGATTCAGATTCAGAAGACTTTATTTATCGCCGAGGGGCAATTAAGAGACGGACCTTGCCGACCGTTGTAACAGCAGTCTGGCGAGGAAAGAGCAGCTAGCAGGTCCAGCGAGCGTGTGGTGTGGAGGTTAGCCGGATAACTCGAAGCCAGTCAGTTAAATCAAACAACAGACCTTTATTCGCTGTCAGCAACATAAGACCATACAAGCCAGGTCTCCACGGCTCTACTCTGTCCGTACATACATGTGCGGGGATCGGTAGTCGCCGGCGCCAGCCCGTTACAACGGTAAGGTTTCTCCCAAGAACATAACATGAGATGCATGTAATGACTGCCGCTCTACTAACACACCTACTAGGAGACTCCCCCAACTACTACCTCCCCCCCCTAGTGGTGCTATAACACAATAAGGGTTGTTACACCGTATATACAGTACACAAACATCACATTGGTAGGTAGCTGAGCAGCGACCCGGAATCGAACAATGGAAAATACACAACATCAGGAAAGATAAGGAGAAAAAAGAACAACCCCCAGACTGAGCTCCAACAGGGAGATCAGTTTGAGAACAGAAAAAACCACCTCTGCGCATAGCACATGAAAAACTCTTAATAGACCATAGAAACACATGACAAGCAACAGAGATGGGTAAAAGGTGAGAGACAGCCAGTGTAGACAGCGCATCCGGGCCTGCAGCATATGCGCTGGTACCCTTTGATCCACTGTCTGCATCGCGAGGGAATAAGGCGTTTGGAAGAGGAGGGGGGATGAGTGTATATCTGCATGTGTATATGTGTGTGTGTGTGTGTGTGTGTGTCCAGAGTTCAGCTAAAACAGTGTCCTTCGCCCTGCCAGGCTAAGTAAACAGTCTTCCAGCCAACCCAGGTGGCCTTGCGTAGGATAGGAAGAAACCATCTATGCACAGTCTGTTATCAGGGTGTTTTTGTTCAGCTCCAGCCTTGAGACCACAGCTGGCGCCGAAGTGGTAGCGGCATGAGATGATGGTGGTGTGTTGTATTACCCCTCTAAAGTGCATAATCCTAGCTATGGTGGCTGCAGGAGGACAAAAAACTCTGACTGGTTGATCCCAATGACTGTCATTGGTTGATCCATATGGAGTGCAGGCTGTCAGTCTGCTCTTTACCTGAGCTCTACGTCTATTTAATCTGAAGGAGGCTTATTAAGTTATGAAAAGAATCTGAATAGAGCTTTGTGAGTTACTGAAGGCCATTTCTTTCGAATGACAGTGATACTAAGGTGAGTTGTTGAGGATGTCCTGAACTTCTTTTGTTGGTAAGTACTGCTGTTTTTGTCGCTGTAAGCCTCTGTTAGCTGGTGTTAGTAAAACTTTCATTGTTGGACGCTTAGAAAATAAATCCTCAAATGATGTGCGGGTATCACACTGTTTACCAGAGAGAAAGTGAGATTTTTAGGAGACTCAGTGATAATGTTAGCTGGCAAAATGTTAGCTTATAACCAGCTGGTGTTGTTGTTATTAAGCCAGGTCATTGTCAGCTGTCTGGAGGATCACATGTCTAATCTTCTAACAATAAATAACTGCGACAATGTCTGGAATCGTTAATAAAGAAATTTGGGACAGTTGTAAAATTGTATAACAAAAGCAATGCTCTCTACCTAACCACCTAAAATTTAGCCTTTAGATAATATGATGTAACTGATATTGATTGTGATTGTGTGCCTTTCAGAGCAGAGATGTCACCCTAAAAGGATGATCACTCTGCAGGGCTGACTCAGAGAGCAAGTTTAGAATAACCAGTTAACCTAACACATATATCTGTGGATGTGGAAGGAAACCAGAGTACTGAGAGAGAACCTACATAAAGAAAAGGGAACAGATGGGCTGTGGATCTTTGTGCCTTTTACCACCATGCCAAGTACCAAATAATCATATAGCCCACTGTAGAGTAGCCAAATGTGGTAAAAGATATTAATTATTTTCATGTATTAGTATTAGTAATGTTGAAAGACACATGTATATTTAACAGGCCGTATCACCTTTATTATAAAATTCTGATTTGTTTTGCAGCTCTACATAGATTCTTTTTGGTCACTAAAATGCTCAAAAAGGATATTTTGGGAGCACAGGTTGCTGACCCTAGAAGTAGAACAGTTACTTCTTCAGGCACTCGTAAACGCGACCATATTTCCCCAGTCTTGGCTCACTTTGTATAGCACTTTGGTCAACCTGTGTTGTTTTTAAATGTGCTTATAGATAAACTAATTGATTGATTGATTGATTGAGTACTACAAAGTGTGTGAATGGGGGGGAAAAAGGACATTTTGGTTGTGTTGTTACAGATGTTCTTCAGTTTATTTCATATAAAGGATGAATAATGAAGAAAAATATTCTAGATGTTTACATTTTTATTGTTAAAAACTGCTCAAGATGGTGCTCAGTCACATTTCCATAACAGATGGTGTAAGATCTTCATGCAGTACCGGTGAGACGATCAATGGGACAGAAGGTTAGTCAAGTGGACACTCCTCTGTAGAAGGAAAAATGGAAAGTGTAAGGTGATCAGTGCACGACATCACTCTGTATTTCAAGCTGTTTTTATAAAGAACTTCACCACCAATGTAAAAGTACCGCTTTTAGGAAGAAGGACAATATTTTCAGGAAGGATGCTGGTCTGCAAGCAGAACTGCCTGAACTTCTCCTGCAACTCAGCGCTGAGGTCCAAACTACGTCCTGTGAAACCAGGTGATGTAAATCTGCTGCAGTGGGTGTAACTTTACTAAACGGTTTACTGAACACAGCTAAATGCAACTTTACCATATAATCTGTTAACAACAAAGGTTTCATTCCCTCTGGTGTTGAAGGAATAGGTCAGGCCGTACTCGTCATACTTCACATCAACCATACGCAAGTCACTCACATACCCCCAGTCTGACAAAAAGGAAAACAGCAGAAGAGAATATGTGAAAAAAATAATCCTGGATGATGATGGAGAATTATTCGTTTCCTCTCTTTGTGGGCGTACTCACACCGACTTCTGTATGTGAATTTTCCAGGCACCTCAGTCTTGTTGGCTAAATTCTCCATTTTCCGACATGTACCATTATTACTGCAAAGACATCACATTAATCTCCAATGTAAATATTTTACAAATGATATTTGCTCTGTCTGTCCTCTCACACTCACGTAAGACTGGAGAACGACAACTCAATGCCCCCGTCTTCAGTTGGCTTAATTATGGCCGTGCCGGTCTTCATATTGGCTTTGCGACTGACAAACCACTGGGCATTAGAGCAAATTCCAATCAGGTACCACTTACCTGCCATCTGTGGACACACAAATGGAAAGCATTGAGAATTAGACAGAAGCACAAGAGCTGTTTATTGTAACAGCATGTGTGTGTGTGTGTGTGTGTGTGAGTGTGTGTGTGTGTGAATGCTTATTAATTAATTTACTCATATATATTAGTTTTATTCATGCTCCATCTTGAGAAAACAATTGCAGAACTTTACATCAAAGTTTCCAATGCTTATGTTTTGTTGTTCACACTGAAGACAGTGTGAACAAACTATAACCAAACTATATTTATATAGTTTTTTTTAAGCAATGGTGAAAATATATATTATGATGCAAAATCCAGGGTGAAACATAACCACATAACATAAATGGTGAAGTCAATATAAACGTAAATTTTCCAAAGGTTAGCCTCTTGTATAGACTGCTGAACTGTCTGGTTCCCTGCCTATCCCTGTTGGATAAGCTCCAGTACCCACTTTCGATGGCCCTAAGATAGAGACATGGTTGTGAAAATAGATGGGTGGTAAAATAAAAATGATTATCGATGACTCTTACCGCCTGTAAATCAAAGTCTGCCTGAGGTAGGATTTCAGAAGAAGAAACCATGAGGGAGCACAGTACCACTCCCAGAAGGGTGTGAAGTGAAGCCATGGCTGCTGATGAGTGAAGAAATGATGATGGAGGAGATCGCAAATGAAGATCTGGACGTTACTGCCTGGTGACTCTTTATATAGAAGAGTGAGATTATCTCCCCACCAACAGCTGCACTTATACAAACCCCAGGTTCTGGGATGGCTTCGAACATGTGACATTTTATGCA
Source organism: Oreochromis niloticus (assembly GCF_001858045.2). Lineage (NCBI taxonomy): Eukaryota > Metazoa > Chordata > Actinopteri > Cichliformes > Cichlidae > Oreochromis > Oreochromis niloticus. The sequence goes on along the minus strand of NC_031975.2, from coordinate 12,824,819 downwards.
AACACTTGGTCGGTTTCATAACCACAAAGTTTATTCCTGCAGGGGCAGAATTGTATCCACTGTGTGAGAGGTGAATGTCAGACAGTTATCAAGAAAAACATTCAAAAACACACAAACTAACAAAAAAAAAAAAAAAAAATTGAATAACAGGAGATCGAAGTTCATATCATAGCAATCACAAACTAAGGAGCTGCAAAGTAGTAAAGTTATAGTTACATGATTCATTTATAAACTACCTTTCTACTTTTAACAACGCAGTGGTTGCCTTCCAGTGCTCTCTGTGGCAGAGATCACAAAATCAAATGCACCTATCAGCATTTGCGACAGTCGCAGAGACAAAACACACGCCCTGACAGAGATAGTAACCTGAATGCTTTCTTAGAAAATGTTGTTTGTCTTTTAAGGCTTTAATGTCTCATTTTACCCTCATTTGTCTAAAAACTACTGTGCAGGGTGTACCATCCCCAGAGTAAAAAGAAGAGCTTTGTTCACACACAGTTTAAACATTTTTTTCCAAAGCTGACTGATTAGGAATCCTAAAGTTGGCTTTCCTCATAAGTAATACACAGTCACAGTCAGACATGACATGATCACTCCTACAGGAAGCAAAGTAAATGTACTCATTTTATTTCACCTGTGACATGATGAAAAACAGCAGAACAGCTAACGCTAACAAATGGGTGTTGAAATGACAATGTTTCATTTTCTGCTGTTTCATGGGTCAAAAAGGGCGTTGAACCAAACTGAACCTCATTGGCTGAATGTGCTGCCAGTGTGAACAAAAAGTCCTGAACTTTCAAATAAAGTCTTGCTAAGCTAAGTCGCTAAGCTAACTCTGTGAATAAAAGACATTCGGTGTGACTGAAATTGTTAGCTCAGGCACGAGCAGTTCATTTTTCTAAGGAGCACTGGGACTGTTGCTGCACCAGTAAGCAAAACACACATAAACAATATATTCATATAAACTGCTACTGTTATTAAGAGTAAACCTTAATTAGTGGTCCTTTGGCGAGTTAATTGTCCCCGCCTGGTCTACAACAAATAGCTTAGAAATCTTAAGGTCGAGACTGTCAACTGCTTTAATATTACAGAACACTGAGCACTGTGTTACTTTGTGTGAACTGCTGATACTATTGTAGTGCAGTATCTGCTGTGTGGTTAATGATATAACCTTTTGTACACAGCAGACAGAGGCTACTTGCACTTGGGTCCATGTGCTAAATAGCTTTAAAAATTGGTTAGGGAAGTGGCTTTGATTATACTAATACACTATACTGTGGCGCTGTCACAGGACAGAGATCCACCAGGGAACATTAGTCAGGATGAAGAGTCTTTGCTTCTCTAAATATAAACCAAATACTTGTAGGAAACTTTGGGAAGCGGCATTTTTCCTCATGTTGTCTAAAGTTAAGTTAGCTTGGATACTTCTTATATATTTGCTCTGCAGAAAGCCAAAGAGTTTGGACCTCTGAAAACATTTCCAGTACAGCTGGATTTGTTTGTAACTTTGGTCACCTCTGTATAATCCCTTAGATTCTTTTCTCTACTGCACAGCTTTGAAACCATGACACCACTAGTGCTGAGATGTAGCGTGTTTTGCTGTTAATGATTTCTCCTGCCTGCATTCCTTGCCAGTTTAAATAGATCTTTAATCCTGGAAAACAAATATATGAAGTGATGCTGTCAAAGAAATATATTTTATTGCACTAATGACTCAAGCAATCTGTACGTTTGTCTCTGTCTGGTCAACAGTTCATCTGATCCACTTCATACTTGGTGGGTATTTTGTTTGGATTCAAATAAACACTGTGTGCTGTGACAAAGCGGTCAAAGTCTATCACCCGTGTTGCTTTGTCTCATCTAAATGAGAGATGAACAGTATATCTGCTGCTGCTGTTTTAAATCTAAGGGCTGAACTTGTTTTCGCGACTTACTTATGTACTTTTGCCTGTAGAAAGGGAAACTTCCATGTTTGTAGATACAAATTCAGAACACTGGTGCAGTTTTTTGGTCATCTTCTGTGATTATGTATATTTAATATTTATTTAATTCACAGGTCTTCTATGATTTTTTGTATATAAATCTTTGTAGATACAAAGACTTGTTAAAAAGAGGGTTTGGATGGTTTTGGATGTACTTCAAGGTATTTGTTTAAAAATTGAATAAATCAAAAGATTTTAGCCTTTTTATTTGTGTGGTTATAACAGCAGGTGGATAAATGCAAAGTGATGAATATAATTTGGTGATATTATGAGCATTCTTAATAATGAAAGAGCAGAGATAGTAAAGTAAAAAGCAAACGGTCTCAGGTCATCGACTTGAGATTTTCAGAACAGTGAAAGCTCCTCGGTGAGATGATCACCTGGACACAAGGTTAGGCAGCTGGGCACTCATCTACAGAGAGGAAAATGTAAAGAAAATGGAGAAGTGATCAGTGCATAACATCACTCTTGATTGCAGTTATTTTAAATAAAACATCTCAGAGGTAAAAGTACCGTTTTTGGGAAGGATGACAATATTTTCAGGCTGGATGCTGCTTTGCAGGGAGAACTGAATGAACTTCTCCTGCACCTCAGCGCTGAGGTCCACACCACGCCCTGTGAAAACAGATGATGTAAATCTGCTGCAGCGGGTATAGCTTTACCGACCAGCAGAACAGGTTAAAATGGATTGAGCAGAGTGTAGAATCAGAGCTAAATGCCATATTACCATATAGTTTGTTAACAACATAGCTTTCTTTCCCCTTTGTTTTGATGGAATGAATCAGGGCATACTCGTCATACTTCACGTCGACCATGCGCAAGTCACTGAGATACCCCCAGCCTGACAAAGGGAATGCAGCAGAAAAGGGGTCATGAAATTATGAAAGCAGAAACAGCAAACATACCAGATGGTTAAATCGTGCTTTTCTCTGTGTCTGGGTGCACTCACGCCGACTTGTGTATGTGAACTTTCCGGGTATCTCAGTTTTTTTGGCCAGATTGTTCATTCTCCAACATGAGCCATTAGGGCTGCAAAGAGATCACTAAAACATTAATTCTTTCACATGTTGTCATTCATATATATACATATATATGTTCCCTATTTATTTAAATGTCCCTTGTCTATGCCCTCACACTTACCTAAGACTGGAATATGACATCTCCACATCCCCGTCAGCAGTTGGGGTAATCATGGCCGTGCCCATCTTCATGCTGGCTCTGTGACTGACAAACCACTGGGCATCAGTGGCAATTCCAATCAGGTACCACTTACCTGCGATCTGTGGGCACATGCAAAGAAAGCATCAGGAGTTAGAAACTTTACTGAAGTGTTTTTGAAACACTTTCTGTGACCAACTTTACAAAAAAGTGTGTTTTAATAACTCGTGTAAGCTTTGGAAGACAGAAAAAAAACCCACTTCATGTGTGCCTTCTTCTTTTTCTTTGTTTTTGAAGACAGGTACATTTTTTTTGTTCATGAACAAAAGATTTATCACAGTATAAAACACAAAAAGAGAAAAGAGAAAAGCCAAAACCGTATAAGCAAGTTGAATATGCATTGCTGCTGGACTTACAAACAATATAGGGAATTAAATAAATACAATGATCATAGAAATAAATACTAATGTAGCCATTTGTCTTACCGCCTGTACGTCAAAGTCTGCCTGAGGTTGGACTTCAGAAGAAACCATCAGGGAGGAGAGCACAGCTCCCAGCAGAGTGAGAAGTAAATGCATGGCTGCTGAGGATGAGTGAAGAAATGATGATGTGGGAGCGTGTGGATGAAGATCTGGAAGTGTGCTGTTGAGGTTCTGCCTGACTCCCTTTATATAGCCGAGGGAGATTACCTCTTCCCTCGAGGCCAGCACACGCACACACACCTACACAAAACCCTGGTTCGGGGATGGGTTCAAACACATGAACCTACATGCATGGTTTCACAACCAAAAAGTTTAACCACGCAAAAGCAGAATTCAGTGAACCATATGAGAGATATAAAGCAAACAGCTGGCAGGAGAAACACAGAAAAACTAAAAATCAAAAATTTGAATAACAAATCAGATGGGATGTCAGAGAATTGGAAACCAAATAAAGTAGTAATTAAATTTCAGCTTGAGTGGAGACAAAAAATCTGTTTTGAAACAAAATACACTGTATCCACAGTGGTAAACAAGGCTGCGGCTAAACTCCAGTGCTTTCTGCGACCGAGACCACAGAATCAAATGTAGCTGTCAGCAGATGTGACAGTAACGCGCACAGACAAAACACATGGCTCACAAACTGGATTCCTAATCACGCTTCCCTGTGTAGTAACCTGAAATGATTCCCTGGATAAGCTAACAATGATAAGTAAATAAGTTTGTAGAATCCTTTTTTCCGCTGCTGTTCAGTGATGAAGAATCTCAAAGTTCACTCTGTTCTTGTTCACTACAAAAGGTAATCAATGGTTCTTGAAATAACAACCATTTATGTTACAAGAATGAAAGTGTCACACCATCCATCAACCATCTATCTGGGTCCAGATTGAACTTGTTTGTTTGTTCACTACTCACAGATTGTGGCCTTCTGGTAATTTGGTTAAAACATAAGGGTTACCTTCTTGTGACCTAATTACTGTTGCATTTAGGCCAGATACCAGTCAGTGACCCCCCCGGTAAGCTCTGACTGCTAGGGAAACACGAGCCCAGCAAGTTAGCGTGCTGGCTGCTGGATGAAATCAGTCCCAAAGATTACAAAGGATTACGAATGTGAATGCTTCGGTGGTGAGAAGGCTGCTGCAGTTTCCCATACTTCACATGGAAGATGCAGGAGGTGGTAAATGTAACTCCTGTGCTAATCAAACGCTCCATTTGCTGTTGCCTGCACTGCAGGCAGTGGGTGATGTCGCCTAATTTGAGTGAAGATGTCTGACATTGTTTTCTCTCCCGGGGAAATGCTCACAATGAAGAAGTTGTCCTAATTTAGTCGTCTTAAGTAAGCGTTAGTTTGTGTTTGTTTGCTGACATTTGTTGAAAATTGCATTTTAAATTATCCTGTTTTAAAAATGCCACGTTTATAATATTCAACAAGATTTTGATGGACAACTGATCGACATCTGCTCCGCCCCCCCTTTAACACTTTGTACAGTGCTATAAATTATGCATAAATTGTGTTGTTTATCCCCCCTTTTTCATCTCTTCATGTGCACTTGGCACTAGTGATGGATACACCAACACAATCGTCTTTTATGTGTTTTTGTTCCCTCATTTTAGGCTGAATAGGTTTAATATTGGGAAGTCTTCCAGTGATACAATGACTTCCCTCAAATGTCTTAAACCTGCTGTGAACCGACTGAAAGTAGCAAACACATTTCATTCCTCTGTGTTTCTGGGTGCAGGCATGTGAGGCATATAAAATCCTTGCCTGCAGAAGCAAAGACCTTCAGTCTTTGTTTGTGTGTTTGGATTTGATATGTAGATTGGATTTTGATGAGTACTTGAATAGCCCTGTCATTTTCAGTTTTCCTGTGGCCCAAATCTCAAGGCAGTGCTGACTTTGGATAAAGTGTGTTACCAACTTAACCCATAGTGGTAGCTGTGGGAGGACTGCCATTAAGGAAGCAACCAGCCCACCCCCCCCACTTATTTCTTTTGTGAAGGGACACAGATATTTTTTCTTTGTGATTAGATTTTCCCCCCATGTTTGAATTCTATTTGTTTTAAGGAAACTGTATTTTATACTTACTTTAACCCCTTGCTGAGACTGGTTGTTTAAACCTAGAATCAAGACATTGCTGTAGCTCTGTTACACCACTACATTAAAGTGACAAACTGACCGAGCAACAGACTTAATATTAATGTTGTTGGGTGTTTTTGTTAATGTTAAGCACAGAGTGGCCTGAGGGTGGCACCAGAGGAAAAGCTGCGACTGAAAGTGCTGGCACTGAAGTTCTAGGGATGAAATACGCCTTCAAATGGAAGAAATGTATCGGTATAAGAATATTTATTGATGTGCTCCACCCAAAATGTGGATAATGAGAAATAATGCTAAATAGTGAAAAGTGTGCAATGAAAATTGAGACTGGAGATTACAGTAGAATAGATAGGGTTTCATTTTCAATTCACACTATGCTGTATGACTGAGAACAGTGATTTAACAGTTTGACATTGCAGAATTTTACATAAATTATTATTATTATCTATAACTGAATAATTAGAGAAAGAATTGGCGTGTGTGTTTAGATTTGTAGATCAGTGTTGAAGGCACCGTGGGTCAGTAAAGACCAAAAAACATTCGTTAAAAAACACACACAATAATGCAGCATATTGCAGAGAAAAAAAGGCACAAAACACACATTTTATTGTGACCAAGGTGATGAACTTTGTACTTGCTCTAACCATCACATGCAACATATTTTAGACATTTTTTAACATCTTACATTGAGCTAAGCCAGCCTCTGTGTTCTGTATTAGTTAGACCTCTTCTCACAGATGCAGATCCTTCCATAACTTGTTTTTCTTGCCCTCTTATTAATTTTTATTTATTTATCTTTGTTTCTTTTTAAATTTCCAACTTGACCAGTTTAGTGATGTCAGTATTTACTGAGTGCATGTCTGCAGAACGGGTCAAAAGTGACCATTTGCTTTTCTTTGGCTTTTCCTCTGATACCATCTTAAGGCCAGACTTTGTATTTTTCCCACATTGCTAATGGATATTAAAATAGTAAAGGAAAACTATCCATTCTTGAATCCAGCAGTTTGGTTTCTGGTTTATCTTCTTTGACTTGAACTCCTTTTTTGTATCATTTTGAAGTTTATTAGATTTTTTTGACTTGCATGCAGTGAGATTATTTTTTATAAAGACAACATATTTCCTTCTTACTTTCTGCAGGTGTATAAAAAGGCAGGCTATAATGTCTGCAGTCTTTGATTAAATTTTATAAAAGGCACAAAATCCACAGACTGTCTTGCATGTGTCCAGGTCAAAAGCTTCAGCAGAAAATGGTGCTAAAAATCCAAACCCCTAACACACGTGTGCATCTTTAAACAGTCATTAAAAACATGTTCATATTAATACCTCAATCCTGGAATGTATTGAAAAAGAAATATGAACTCTAATTCTTCATCCATGCATATTACCACGATGTCACCGAGTGCATTAAGCACAACTAGACCAAGTCAGTAAGGCTGGACCGAGACGAAGCTGAAGCATCTGTCATGGTGAGGAACTCAACCCAGTTCTGGTAGAAGCCACGAGAATACTCTCCTGTGTCAACGACGAGTCCCCACAGGCGGCTCTGGCCCGTTTTGTTCCTCAGAGCCAGCTGAGCCTCTCGCTCCGTCACGTTAAAGCTGATATTGAGAACTTGTGTCACCAAGAGGTAAAGCAGTCCACCTGCGACAATGCTGCTGTACCACGCACAGGTAAAGCAAAGTGCTGTGCTGTAAAAGTAAAGAGAACAAATCATTACTGCAACATAACCTGCCTTGTCTTCTCATACTGGCAGGACAAATTCAAGAAAAACACACCAAAAACAGTAATTAAAAATGCCATTGATGAACTGAAATAATTATTTAGTGATTAAAGTTATTCAATTTCAATGCTGCAGCAGAAAAAAACATATAGAGTGCTGTACCTAGACTGAGTGTAGACGCCGGGGCAGTAGAAGAGCGCTGTCATTAGATACTGACGAGGACAGAGGCTGCAAAGCACCAAACTGATCCCGTACAGAGAGGTCAACACAAACACAGAGAGGGTCAGCAGGAAACTGCGATGGTTTGCCTGTCCTACACAGCTGTTTATCCTACAACATCTCAACAGGGACACACAACACCAGAGAGACCAGGTTACATGTATATCTCACTATCACGCTGTATATAAAATGACAGAACTGCTACATTTACGGATTTTAACTAGTTTAGAAGTGACTGAGTGACCTTATTTATCTTGTTACATTATTCTATCATTATAAGCCCATGAGCTTTTCCTCTTGGCTGAGCGCTCTGCAGGAGTCAGTGTGACAGAAAAAAAAATCTCATTTGCAGATGTCCCCAAAACAAAATAATAATATTAATAAAAAAAAATCTAAATCCATCTGCATGAGTTTTGGAGTATGTTTATCATAATCTGTCAAAAGGAACTGATTATGGAAAACTTGATGACATGTGATGTGTTTATGGCCTGATGAGGCCCATCATGTGTTTACTAAATTATGATCTAATGTTAAAATTAAACTCTATTTTTTTTCTAGTGTGGGGAAATGTAAAAGAGAGTTCAGTTAAGTTCAGATAAAACTGAGGTTATTGCACTCGGCCCTAATAAATCTTAGAAACATGATGTCTAACCAGACACTTACTCTGGATGGCATTATCAGGGCCTTCAGCAACACTATGAGAAGCCTGGGAGTTGTTTTTCACCAGGATGTGTCCTTCATATGAAACAAATATACAGTACCACTTTTTTTCATCTGCATATTAATATATAAAATTAGAACCATACAGTCTCAGAATGATGCCACAAAACTAGTTCATACATTCATTACTTCTTGGCTGGACTATTGTAATTAATTATTATCATGTTATTCTATAAGTTCCCTACCTGCCTCCATTATTCCAAAAAACACTGCAGTGACAGTACCGACGGGGATGAAAAAGTCATTTTTGCTTTATCTTTCCCTTACTCTGAGGTTTTTCCTGACTCCATGTACCCTCTTTTTTGCCTTTTCTCTTGTTTTACTTCTTTTCTCTTTCCAATATGCCCACAACCAGTCATGACAGATGTCTGTGCCCCCGAGCCCGATTTGCCAGGGGGTTCTCTCCTCTTAGAGGGGAGTTTTTCTTTCCCACCTTTGCATAGTGCTTACTCAGCAGGGACCATTATGATTATGAGGGTTTTTCGAGAGAATCTCTACCTTACAGTCTAAAACACCTTGAGGCAACTGAATAAACCTGAACTGAATATTAAACACACAATGCTTTGCTTACAAAGGAAATATATAAATATGACGTGAAGTCAGACCCACCAGATACAATGGTGATCCAAACGCTGGACACATGAGCCACAGGTTCGACAATGACCAGCCCGCGGTGGTCGCATTATTTTGCACAAAGGACACCTGCTCCACTTTGCTCCGAGGCCCTCCTTTGGGGTTTGCAGCTCTGCTGGTGTCCCTGAGGGAGAGGCTGGTGATTGGATAGATCCATTATTTACTTGTGTGGACTCCTTTTTATCCTCCTGACTGTGACTGTGAGAGTCGTGAAGGGCAGCAGTCACAAATCCTGGGCCTTTCTTGGTGTGAATAAGAGAGACTATAGTGAAGATCATCCCGGAGGTCACGGTGCACACCTGCAGCTGGCTGACGTCCCCACGCGGTAAAATCTCTGTGATGAAGAGGTAATACATGTAGGCCAGAGAGTACAATGCGAGGGTGAGGAAGAAGAGGGTGCGTCTCTTCTTTCGGTGCGTTGCATAGTAGTACCACAGCACCAGGCCAGGCAGAGCTGTCAGGACGGTTATACCCAGCAGGTAGTGCAACGCTGCAACCTTCAGCAGCAGAGGCAGCATCAGCAGGGCCGGGATCAGGGAAATTTCCAGATTGTCAGTCATGGCAGCAAATACAGGAGACTGAAATGTACTTTTAGATGGTTTGTCTTTCAGCCATCTACAGAGAACAGTGGTCATAGAGTTATAATTAGACAAATGTTTATTCATGTGTCTACTCATTTCCCTTTTCACTGATGGAATTTATTTTCAAGTTCTTGAGCTGCATGCAAGGTAAAATTATTGCATAGTTGGCTTTTCAGATTTGAGACATACGTGATAGTTTGCTTTGACTCTAGAATAATAGGAAAGATAAGATAAGACTTTTGCGTTCTGAGAAAGCTGTTAGAGCCACTCTAACCAATAAGAGGGGCCGGCCTAATAAAAAAATAAGAAAGAAAAAAGAAAGAATGATACGTGCCCTCCTTTTCTCTCTCATTGTTAATTTTGGCACATTTTTAGGAAGTAAAGTTAATTTGTTTGTGGCAAATTATTAAGAATTTACATAATTCAAAAATCTAAATAAAAAATAACAGCATCCTGCTACAAGACTTAATATGATAATTCAGGTATCACAATAAATATATGGTAAATTTGCATCTTTTCTCTTTGAAAGTTTTATTCATTTTTATTAGAAGTCAGTAGACTCCCTACCAGCACAGGCTCATCTTGATCTTATTTATCTGTGCAAAACAAAGAAGAAGAAAAAGAAACTTCATCTGTTTCTTGGCCGCGACACATTGCCAGTAAACCAGTGTGGGTGCGTGGACTATTTCCAGTCTTAAAGCTAAGCTTGTTATCCAGCTGTTGGCACTCGTTTCATGTTTCATTGACAGACATGAGAATGGTATCACCTCCTCTCGCTTTCTTTAGAAAGCCAATAAACTAATAGCATAAAATCTCACGCTATTTTCTGTTTCCTTTGTATCTGGTTTGTGTCCAGCCTTTCTTAGTGACCACATATAACAAAACAACAGCTACTTGTGTGGCTTTCTAACAACAGTACGACACATACAGCACACACTCCTTGATTATTAGTTTATTCATCCATTTCTTCACACCTCCATACCTGTTAAAGGCTTCATCCAGATCCTCGCAGTCGCAGCAACATCCGTACTGGTAGAGATCGCATTCACAGCAACAGATAGGATCATCTGGCTCCGGCGGCTTTAACTTCTGCCATTGCATAATGGCCTGCTAAAGATGGAGATTTAACACAAAAAAAAAGGCCATTGTCTTTTTTAATCATTGCCACTGTCATGATCAATAAAAACTATCCAAACAAAGAGCCTTTATTGATTCCTTGTTTCCTTACGTGGCCTTGAAAGACCCCACAATTAACTTGCAGTGCACAGAGAAAAGCAAACATGCTCACACACACACAGCTCTCACCCTACCTTACTGGTCTCTAAGTAGATTGCTTTTGAGAATTAGTAACAGTGCTGCCAAATTTAGGATCCGTTTTCAAGATTATATTTTAAATACAAGAAATCACAAAAAAGTTTTAGACACCTAATACAAAAAACATGCATAAACAACTGCACAAGATAAGTAAAAACAAAAAAATATAATCAGAATCAGCTTTATTGACCAAGTACTCTGGATATTTCTTTGCTCTCAATATACATAACAGAAAAGACACCTGGAAATAGTGGCAACAGCAACATAACACAGACAATAACAACACATAGAGCATATTTATGTTCATACTCGTTGATGCTATTAATACTATAACAGCACAAAAAGATTTATATTCTGTATTAGAGTAACAAATACAGTATTAAACAGATTATAGCAATGCGTACATGACCTGTACTTGTAACTCTAAAGATCCCCGTTTAAAAAAAATATATCATTTCCATAATCAGAGTATTCTCAGTCTTATTATGTCCCCAAGAGCTTCTAATGTAATTTGTTGAAACAAGGCCACGGTGTCCGCAGGGACAAACTATCTGGGCCAGCAAACCGAAGACTTAAACTCTCTGAGATGTCTTTGAGTTATTGTGTGAGTTATTACATTAGTCTGATTTGTATCTGTGGTTATAGCCTTATTATGTGGCATCGGACACATAGCTATACAGGAATTTCCAGAAAAAAATAATTTTAAAGACAAAAATAGTTATTGCAATCAGACTTTGTCTGCTAAAGATTGTAATTATTCAGTAATAACTTAATTAGCACTATCTAATACTTCTAGGTGTTAACTGTTAATAAGGGACACTCACAAAGAAAAGATTTATTGTGTTGACTTACCTTTTGTCTCCAATGCAAAAAGAAAACACACGTTGGCTCAAAAAAATTCACAGTTTCTGCACGAGAGCAACGCCATCCACAGCAAACAATGAAGAGGAAAATGCTTAAGAAGATGACCCCTTGTCACCAGGCTTTTCTGCGAGTGACTGAAGGGAAAAAAATGAAAAGCGCAGCCTAGTTTCTCATCAGTCATTTGTGATGAAAAAGGAAATTGGCATGTCCCTGCCCCGATGGTGCTGCACCGAATCAGTGCAGTGAGATGGTTTTCATTTCTTGGATTCCCATGGTGGAAGCGTCCCAACAGAAGGCAACTTGAAGTCCTGACAAGTAGCTTGATATTGTGTTGCATCTGCCAGCTCACATTTCCAAAGACTATCTTTCTCACATGTCATTAAATAGTTCACAAGTCGTTCTCGGGGATACTCAGCCTGCTTCTGCCTTACAGCTTCCATCAGCTACCATTTTTTATTTTAATACTGGCGTGCTTGGCAAATATAGGCCCTCCCTCATTTGGTTGAGGGAGCCAGAGAGAGCCAGGAGTTTTTCATACCTCTGCCCACAGCTGAGAGGCTGTGTTGAGGTATTCAAAAGCTGCAACAGCAGCCCAGATAATCCACGCTGAGCTGAACGAGGGTGCGTATGAGAAACATGACAGGCACTCAAAGATGAGAGAGTGAGCGATGATCCACGGGGCAGCCCCACCCTCTGGCATCATATTTCCTCCCACAAGCAACCTGACCTTGAGGCTCACCCACCGAAAACTCTCGAAGAGTGCATGTGTGTGTGATCAAAGGCGCACGGGAGGCCTCTGTGTTTACGCTCATAAAGCCCTGCGCGGTACACATTGCACTCTTCGTGCGACGACACTGGACACCGACACTAACGGTGCGCTCAGTGACCCATTCAGGGAAGTTTTCTTTTCTCACCTGGAGCCAAGGTCCTTATTCACATCAGTTACAACACATGTTCATGCTTATGAACACTTTAGCAGACAGTTTATCCAACTTCAGCTTGGTCTGGGTCACTCTGCAGCATCAACCAACTTTAAAATGAAATGTTGTTGCAGCTCAGTGAAAGGGGAAAGCACACTGGAACCTGAAAGACAGACGTTAGGACCCATAAGATATCTTATCAGAGACAAAATAGCCAGTATGACTTTTACTAACAACAGTTTAAATAATGAAATAATGGTCATCCTGGCAAAACAAAAGGTTAGACATGCTTTGAGTCTAACCATGCCACTTTCGCTTGCACATAAGCAAATCCATTTACAGTTTTGTTAATGTCCTCTTTACACACACTGCCCCATGAATCATTACTAATTCAAGAATAAGAGAAAGAGGGGCAGGTGCATTATGAGCTATAGGCTGGTAGTGTCTGCACTGGATGGACAGAATCAATGCAGAGAAAAGCTGCTGCTCTTTCTCCGGTGGGTTACGCTTCCATTAGTCCTAATGGAGCCCGGAACCTGAGATAGCGACTCTAATCTATTTTAGAGGGTTTAATGCTAGGGAAATACACTGAACCAACAGCGAATGCTGAAGATTGTGCATCAGCAAACTGCTAAGATGCTGATAATGCAGTATGACAAATAAATGTAATAATCAGTCCATCTCCTTGTCATATATTTGTGCGCTAATGTACTAAAGTATCACATATCGAGTTAAGATGCTTTCAAAGAGAATAACATGAATCATCTTTATTTGTCAACTGACAAAGAGAAAAGAAGAACCCGTTTTTCGTTTTGCTTTGCAGGTAGTTTGCTGCAAACATCATGGAAAACCACTGTTTATAGTCAATTCTCTATCCTTTTTAGTGGATAACAGCGATCCCGGACAATTCTTATCTGGTAAATCTCTCAAGTTCCTCTAGATTTGATGATCTCCTGTCATGGACCTTGGTCTTCAGTTTACCCCACAGATTTCAATAGGATTCAAGTCAGGGCTTTGTGCAGGCCAGTCAGTAATGCTCATTTTGGTCTTTCGAAGGTAGTTCCTCACCAGGAGTGACGGATGTTTTGGGTCATGGTTGTGTGGGAAGACTAAGCGACTCCGTTTTGTGGCATCTGGAACTGGCATATCCTCCAGTTCCAGATGCACTGAAGCATTCCCACAGCATAGTACTCCCACTACTACTTTTCACTGTGGGGATGGACTACCTTCTGTTATATGCTTCTCCCATCTTTCTAAAAATATAAGCAGCATCTCTGTGGCCAAAGAGCTCTAGTTTCTTCTCGTCTGACCAAAGAACTCGCTTTCAGTATAGTCTTTCTCCAGGTTGTCCTTAGCAAACTTCAGTCTGGCTTGAAGGTGTCTCATGTGCAACAGTGGAGTTTTTCTTGGTCTGTAGTCTTGCAATCCATTCCTGCACACAGCTCTGGTGATTGTCTTCTTTAAGACTACAACTCCTGACTTGGCTAAGTCATTCACATGTTTTTGTTGTTGTTCTTTGAAATCTTCCACTTCCTACCTGTCACGCTTGTTTGGTAATGTGTGTCTCTCTTTGAATTTCTTGATGATGCTTCTAATTCCAGTTCTTGACACTCGATAACTTTACATCTTCTGGTTTGTGAGCATCAACAATTCTTTTTCTCAAGTCTAAACTGATTTCTTTGGTTATTGTTACGATTACGTTTTCTTCAGTGACAGCTCAAACCCTCACTGAAGTTTTTATACTTTGTGTAAAATGGAAGACAACCCTTTCAAAACTCAGTTTTCCACTGTTAGAGCACATCATTACACAGTACTGGTTTGTGCTGTGTTGACAAAATGTTAAGCTATAATACTGACCCTAATTAATGCTTTTTAAAGAAAACTAGTATGATTGCAAATGCTATGTTGAAAATCACTTGCTCTATTAAAAAAACAACAACAAAAAAAACCCCACTTGAGATATTCTTGACAAAACTTTAAATTTCATACGAGGGCTAATAATTCGGTGCTCATCTGTTCATATGTCTAAATCTATGTGCGCGGCATCTACAGCAAAGAGTCCTTTATTGAATTGATGTGTGATTGTAAGGTTGCACCAATGACTGATTCTCACATCAGTTATCAAAGTTTGCGTATGAAATCAAGTTTTCAAACTGCTGGTTTTTGTTTTAAAAGAAATATAAGAAATAAAATCTTACTGAAACCATCTACTTTATTTATTTCCCATTTATTTAGGGAGACAATAATGTACCATGGATAAAACAGCAAGACTTCTTTTACAACACAAACTAACAGACTCATTCATTCACATTTTTACACATAATATCAAGTATATATTCCACAGCATCACAATCACACTTTAGAGGTAAGACGTGGAAGAACTCCTCACATCCCCTGAATATACTGCCTCTGTCCCTTTATCCATGTTCATGTTCCCATTTGATTAAATATCTGCATTGATCACTGTTACACCTGGGGGAAAGAGACAATTCTTTTTTTGCAGCTACCAGTGGCGTGTGAGTGCAGCACTTGATTGGGGCGAATTTATTTAAACCACAAGATGATGGCCTATACATGCTAAGTAATATTCTGAGACAGCCTAAGGGGATTTCAGTACTGGTTTTCTGATGAGTAAACTTGTCGAAATTCAGCAAAATGAATTACAATTTGTGTATGTCATGGAATGTTTAAGGGGCGTAAACATGAAGGAGAAAAAAAAGACTGTGACTGTGGCAGACATTCAGAACATGAGCCAATCAGTCTGTACTACGTTGCACTGCACTGGGGTTTGGATATCTGAGAGACAGGCTGAGAGGTAGGAAACTCATTCCTCCAAGGTTCGGAAAGCATTCTGCATGTCCTCCAACAGTTGGGCATAGTCTCCTTTGATCTTAGCTTCACCATCCTTGACAGGATCCTGAACGATACATGAAATGCACAAAGTCATTTAACGGGGTTGATGAGCAATATGGGAAAGCAGAACCGAAAACCAAACATCTCCTGCCACATGAGAAACAAATGCGTACCTTGAACTTCATGGAGCTGATCTTGTACAGGATCTCCCCCATGTTTTCCCTGATGATGGCCCAGGTGATTTTGTTGTCACTCTGAGCTGTGGACTCCACCGCATGTCGGGCCATGTCGTAAAACGCTATCATGTTTGAGAGGATGCCAACAGTTTTGTAGAAGGGGCAAAACCTGAAAGAATATTTACATACGTGTTGTTTAATACTTTTTCCTGTTTCCATAAGAATTACAGTGATATCATAAAATACAACATGCAAAATGCACAATTACAAGAGTCAGCATGTTCTTTTAAAACTTTCAATGTAATCTGTCTAAATGTAAGTGCTTTGTATTCACCTGTCATAGGGAGTATAACCATTCTGCTGCAGGAAGTCGTCCTTAATGAGCTTAGCAACTTCTAGAGTAATTTTATCAGTCTCAGCGAGTGAAGCCTGGGAACAAAACCAGACGAGTCCTTGTTATATTTTTCTAGTCATTGGCACATTTTTTTTTTTTTTTAGCATTCTACAGCTCTAACAGATGAACCTTTTTTACATGTATCCACTAACTTAAAATAAAAATATAAATAAAAATATACAAGAAAAGAGATTAAGCATTAGATTGCATTTGTTACACTGGGCCTTTTGTACCAACACATGTTCCTTCAGTCTCATGTACAGACTTCACTCTCTTCAATCTCCCACCTTCATCTGGTAAAACTGATCAACAGATCTAACTCCATTTAGAGTCCATAGTAACAGAGCTTTTAGAACTTCCAAAGCATTCAAACTGAATAAAAATTGTGACGATTAACATGAATTCAGACCATTCATAGTTCATTGGTCATTAAAATGGACATAAAACACTACGTGCATTAACGCTAATTTACACCTTTGAACACTACTTAAAATAAAAAAACTGCCACAGATTAAACACTATCCGTGAAGCTGGATTTTAAAAAACAAGTGTTTGTAGTAGAGCATTTGTGGCGCCATCATGTGGCAGTACAGAATATTACTTCACTAAGTCAATTTGTTGGTTGCTGTGGAAAACATGGAAACTAAAACTGAAAAGCAGGGTCACTTTTGTACCGCCCTGGCAGTACTCAAGAGAGGAGACATGCTCTGCCAGCTGATTATGTCACTCAGTCTGTATACACAACCCAACAATGGACAAACCAGCGCATTACCAACAGGTGGAGTCTCCCATTCGAGTGCATGTAGCTTTAAAAAAAAAAAGAGAAGGCAGCAGCCGGGGCAACAGAAAAGTGGCTCCCTTAAACTGTTTTAGTTTTAGTCTCCGAGTTTTATCCAGTATGTGACTAGTTAGCTAACACAAACTAATGTAAGTATAATCAACCTTGTGATGTCATATTCTGTATCTCACAAGATAACTCTATAATTACTTTAAAAACTTAAATTTTAAACACTTATTTTTTAAATTCAGCTTCAGAGGCAGAGTTCAATCTGTGACAATGTCTTTTAGAGTAGGGCCCAATACTGTAACCTAACATGCTTGTGTTTGGACAGTAGGAAAGAGATGGTGTGTCCGGAGACTCTGAGCATACAAACTCCACAAGGAAAGGAGGGTGGACTGCACAGTGACACAGTGGTTAGCACTGTTGCTTCATGGTAATGAAATTCTGGGTTCGATCCATCGCCCAGCTGGGGACAGTTTTAGACCATTTATTATAAACTGACTCACTTTGCCAACAAGCTGCACAATCTCAGCCAGGTCCTCTTCTTCCTGTAGAATCTCTTTTGCTTTTGTGCGAAGAGGAACAAACTCTGGGAAATGTTTGTCATAATATTCATCCAGAGCTCGTGTGTACTTGCTGTAGCTGATGAGCCAGTTTACAGACGGGAAGTGTTTTCTCTGAGCCAGCTTCTTGTCCAACCCCCAGAATACCTACAAACAACAACAAAAACACAGGACAGTGTAAAAAGAGAGACACTTTCACTTTAAGGTGAAGTCGGTCAAATGTTTGTATTAAGTTACTACACTTTACTTACCTGAACAATTCCCAGTGTGGCTGAAGTGACAGGATCAGAGAAGTCTCCACCAGGAGGTGACACACTAAGGAGTTCACAGTATTAAAGGTTAAGTTTACTAATAAAATAATCACCTGCTGGATTCGATTTAAAGGTTTCACATGAAAACAAACAAAACAAAAAACACAAACTTGCTTATATAAATGTGAACTCACGCTCCTACGATGCTGACGCTGCCTTCTCTCTCTGGATTTCCCAGGCACTTCACACGTCCAGCACGCTCATAGAAGGAAGCCAGTCTGGCGCCCAGGTAAGCCGGATACCCACTGTCTGCAGCCAGCAACATTTACAAGAGTTTACCTACTGTGTGACAGGGTCTTAACAAAATCTGAAAGAACCAAGACCTGTACTATGAAGTGAGTTTAACATACCCAGGGTATCTTTCTGTTATCTGGACTCACTTACACTAGCATTGGTGACCAGCATATGCAGTCAGACAAAGCTAATTATCATCTTGCTAAGTTAACCCAGTGTTTCCTCTACATGTTCACAGGAAAATGGTGGTGTTGGCAACATCTAACCAATCACAATCTTCTTCTTACTATGACGATCGCACTGTATGTATGTATGTATGTATGTATGTATGTATGTATGTATGTATGTATGTATATATGCACCCCATCTCTTTCTTAGTTGGTGGGCCAATTTGATCGAAACTTTACACGAACATTGACACACACAATGCGATTATTAACATCTATATGTTTTAAAAACGATCATTCATTACATTTCGGTTCATTTTCATATATAACATTTTAATTTCGACATCCCGATATTATGTTCTTACGTTTGCCTTTCTTTCAGCTGCAGCTCCAGTGTTGTTTAACATCTGAGAGTAAAGATTAAATATAAAAAGGGAACTCAAACATGGGCTTAGACTACACACAAATTTGATAGAAGGTCTGCAAGTACAGTGTAGGCGTCCTCTTTTAGGATTGTATATTAAAACCTCTAGAACAATAAAATTATTGTAAAATTGCAGCCACACAAAAAAGGGAAAAATGTTTTGTCTAAGAATATAGATTTATTACCGGCGCTCATCAGGGAAACTGGTAAACATTAGACACTACTGAAAAACTTTAAACCCTGCTATCTCCACACAGATGTCCAAGTGATCCTTCAGGAATAGTGACACTATGTTCTGGAGAACTGAGTGGTCAGTAGGAGGTGATTTTTGTACCTGCTGATCTCTAATCTAGAACCTAACTTGCTGTAGAGCAGGTTAAATTCACTACATAAGTTACCTTGGCAGTATACCCTGGTAAGAAATAAACCACCTTCATAGTACAGAAACCCGAGAGCTAACCCTGAAGTTACCTAAATGAAGCCCTGCTTAATAGTACATCCTTACTAGTTAAATGAGGATGTACTATTTAGGATGTACTAGTTAGAACATGAATCAAAAGGGCATAAATAAAATACACCAAATACATATTTAAAGAAAACCCCAGAAATAAACATTACTGAACTACATACCAGCAAGTTAAAAAACAAAACAAACATGTTTTGAGATTTTGACTGTGACCACTGAACTCACCAGCAGGCATTTCAGCCAGTCTTCCAGAGATTTCTCTCAGAGCTTCGGCCCATCGAGACGTCGAGTCAGCCATCATGCTCACATTGTAGCCCATATCTCTGAAGTATTCAGACAGTGTGATCCCTGCACAAGCAAAAGTTTGACATTTGATGACACGTTCAAAATACTGTGCAAAGAGGGAAAAAAACCCAACAAAATACACACTACCTCACTACTAGCTACTTTTTTTAAGTATGTAGTAAAAGTTAAGGTTAACAATGACTCAGTTCTCTATAATGTAGGCAGCTTATACCTGTGTAAATGGAAGCCTCTCTAGCAGCCACGGGCATGTTGGAGGTGTTAGCAACCAGCGCTGTTCTCTTCATGATGCTCTCAACTTTGCCGTCAACTTCCATAGTGAGCTAGTAGGAAGAGCAGCGTGAACAACAGCCTTAGCTTAAGCAAAAGTGACGCAGTAGTGCGTTTGTTACAGTAGACAGAAATAACTCAAATAACAAATCGAAAGCTTCGTGATCTGCAAACCTCGGGGAAATCTCGCAGCACTTCAGACATTTCGTTTCCACGCTCTCCACAGCCGACATAGATGATGACATCACTGTTGGAGTACTTGGACAATGACTGCGAGATCACTGTCTTTCCACATCCAAAGGCTCCTGGTATAGCAGTAGTGCCACCCTGCACACAGCTGTAAACCACAACAGCCACACAGTCTCATTATGTAATAAATAACTAAACAATCCACCAGTGAAAAACCCACTTTACATATGTATATATGATATGCAGTACTTGCAGTACCACCACCCACTGTAAGGCTTATGGGCTGCCCTAAATTAACACTATTGATAATCACTATAATCCTTTTTTTATGGTTAAGTAATGGTTAATCCTTCAGTATGTGCAAGATTTTTAAACAAAATTATATTTTTAATGCTGAAAATAGTTTCAAATTTACTGATTTATAAAAAAGTTTGTTTTAAACATGTTTTTGAAAGATTTCAAAAATTATGTGTTTTCTTGTTTTTAATGACAGGCGGTTTAATAAATCTGCTAAGCACCGTATATTAAATAAACATGTCATAATGCACGGCAAATGAATACTCACGGGAAAAGTGCATCCAGAACTCTCTGGCCGGTCAGCAGTGGATGATTAGCTGGTAGTTTTTCTGTGACGGGGCGGACTTGTCGTACTGGCCACACTTGCACCATGCTGAGTTTCTCTTTAATGCCTTCAAACTCAAGCTCCAGAACCACATCCTGAATGCAAGAAAACCCCAAAATCAGTTTTGTTTGTATCCAAAATGAAAAGCACTTTGTTTCAGTTGCATCACTCACTGAAATGTCGTAGTTTCCAGGTGGAGCCAGGTAGGTTATGGTGCCTCTGCTACGAGGTGGAAGCATTAGCTTGTGTTTGATTAAGGAGTTTTCGAATACCATACCATAGATATCTCCACCAGTTACGTGACTGCCGACCTGGAGAGGGGATCACATTTTTAGTCAGCACACTTGAAGAAGAAAAAACTTTCAAGGCGTCATCACTGCAACGGTGTGCTTTCCTTACCCGAAGGCTCTGCCCAGGTGTAAATTCCCATTTGATGTTTCTGTTGAGAGCACCAATGTTTACTCCTCTTGGGATGTAAATACTGTTAGTGAGGTCATTGATGTCTTTTAGTGGGCGCTGGATACCATCAAAGATGGAGCCCATGATACCCGGTCCCAACTCTACAGACAGGGGCTTTCCAGTTCGCAGGACAGGGTCCCCGACAGACACGCCAGCTGTAGAATCAAGTTAGGGACACCAAACAAACCACAAAATGTCTAAAACGTGAAATCTGCCAAGCGGCTGTTCTTCATGCAATTCAGTCCGATTTGTTTGTTTGTTTGCTTTTTTTTTTTTTTAACTTTAGATGTTTGACAAAAGAGGAAAGAAACACGGCAGCAGAAAGGATACATGTCTCCTCGTAGACCTGGATAGTTGCCATGTCCCCTTCTAAACGGATGATTTCTCCCACTAGCTCACTGTGACCGACTCGAACCAGCTCATACATGGCTGCTCCTGCCATGGCAGTAGCTGTCACCACTGATGGCAAAAGCAAGAAAGAAAATTACAGATACTGAAACGATTAAGAAACAATCAAATGTTTTACTTGTTTATACTTTCAACTGGGACAATTTCAAAGAGAGTATTAAGACAAAAATTACAAATGTTATAGCTTGAACATATGTGATAGACCAAGGATATCCTTAAGCAGAAGTCATGCAGTTCAGGATAACTATATACTCTACAGCTATGCTAGAGAGGCATTCTTTAGTGAGATTAGACATATTTTATACACAGTTTATACCCAGTTACCCCTGCTGGGTAATAACAGGAAATGTCATGATTTTGTCATCATGTGATCAACTTCCTTAATTTGTCAGCTACTTAGCTAAACATTGCAACCATCTACTTTTAACTACATTAAACCTGATAGATTCTAGCCATTTAAAAGACAAGGAGAATAAACCAGACCTGGTCCAGAAACACCGTGTACATATCCAAACTGGCTTTCTCGGTCCTCATCCTGGATCTTGGGAAGTTTTGAGGTATCCATCTTGATAGTTTATATCCTACTAAATTCCTTGAGGGGCACACAGAGGACAAAATATGCTTTCAAGTCATTTTATAACACCCACACACAGTTTAAGACATCGTGCAATACTTAATCATTAGCCAGGGTAGAGTTATTGTATTACTATTATTTTTCCAGACTTACTTTAGATGCTAGTGTGACAGGGAGAATTATGCGAGCACCGTGACTTGGTGGTTTCTCTCATGAATGAATGACCACATCTAACAGTGTTAGGTCATGAGCTAACTCTGCTAAAGCTTCATTTTCCTTCCATCAGAAACTAAAGATGAGGTAAAATGAGTCAGCGCTGCCATTCTTGGCCAGATGGTAGCTTGTTTGTTCCTCCATACGGAAGGCTGAGAGTAAAGCTGATTTGAGCGTGTGCACGTATAAGTCAGGTGACTAGTTAGCACACACTAGCTATCTTCATCATCATCGTTCACAGTTTAAGCTAAACAAAGAATTTTACACTCGAAATTTGGCACATAACTGAGGCAAGCTGGTGAGAATGTAAAACCCTACAAAGCTTGTATAAATACTATACCTTATTATAATGGGCAGCTGTCCAGGTTTGTCTCTCCCGTAGAAGACTGAGGAGGAGCTTCGCTGTGCTAATCACCTGCCAACCAGCAGACGGTCACGGGAAGAAAACATCTCCATTGCGGCTCAACTCGCTTCCTGTCTTACGCTGGCAGTTATTACAGAGCCAACATGGCGTCTAACAGTTAACAGTTTCGCAAGTTCCGTTGAGCTACACATTGGCATCGGGTGACCTCTGCTGGGTGTGAATGAATTTACAGGCCTCGTTGTTTCATTGTTTTCTTTATTTTATAAAATAGTTATATACGATAATTTATTTAGCATTTTTAATATTATATTATATTTTTATTGAAACTATGATATAGCCTATAAAATTAATGCTCAAAATTGATTGTAGAATAAAAAAGGTTTTGGTTTCTGTAACTTAAGTGGCTGTAAAGTTGATTTTTTTGCAGTTCTGAGCGCACAAACTTTTGAATCACCTCATTGTCCTTCCAGGTACTGTAACTTGAAAAATTTTCACAGTAAAGTTTTTCATTCCTTATTTAAATATCCTAAAATTATTGGCCAAAATCTGGTAATTAAATTAATAAGAAATAATCCGAGTGTGAAGCAGTGTTCCCAGTTTTGGTGCGTTCATATCTGAAGTCCTTTAATGATTTGCACATTTGCACATTGATCGTTTTGATTATCATTTTATTTATGTAGTTAAATTTACATATCACTTTAGTTCTCAGTTGATCAGAGAATTTAGTCATATCGTCTCTCTTTGTGATCATTTACTTGTAACTTCGATTTTTTTTTTTTTGTATTATATTACTCCTTTTTGTCTGATAGAGATCATTTGCCATCATTTTATAGTCATTGTGTGGCCGTCTTTTTGTGTCTCTGCTCAAATTCTATGATATTTTGTCTGATTTTGCCTGTTTTTAATCTCTTTGTAGCCACTGTATGTCTCTTTTTGGCTACTTTGTATGTCTGCAGGGTTGTTTCGGTCATTTTTGTCTTTCCGGTCATTCAAAGACATTATTCATCACATGTCTCTGCAACATTTTTTTGACCCATTGGCCCGTCCCCAGGTTGTGCAATAATCTATAAATAATTTTCAAGTGGGTTTTGACCTCTAGTATCTAGTGGAGTTTAAGTTAAAAAGAAAGAAGTAAAAAAGAAAAAAGACAAGGATTCAATGATAGCTGATTTTCTTGCTAACTTGGAAAGTTTATTGATATATCAGTATTTTTAAAGACACATCACAACAAATAGTAATAATGTCAGACATGATACCTTCATACACACAATCCAGAACTGAGAAATTGTTATAACTTGAGGTAGCAATTACAAAAACACCAATGGAATTAAGTGTGAGATTTTTTATCAGGAAGATTAAATTAAAATAAAAACACTTGAATCTTTCAATATTATGGTATGATTCAGTGCTTGTTTTTATCACAGCACACATTCTAACTTGTCATAGTAGGGAAAGCACAGGCTTGCTCTACTTGTGTGTTTGAGTGTTTGAGCTGGCTAGTTAGGTAGTGTGCCAATGAGCAAGCGTGCCTAATACAAAGACCTTGAAACTGAAGAAGCTATGTGGATATCAGCCAATGGTAACATGTATTATTTATACCTATGCTTTTCTTACACTGAAAGGCTCTCTGCTGGGATGCTGCTGGACAAAGATAGGAGGTCATCACGTAAGGACATTTTGCTAGAACATGCTGTTTACAAGACAATCTTAAGAAACTAATGGGTCACATTTCCATGTGATAGAATTGTGAACTGTGTGATTTATCACACATTGACTCTGTTTTGAAATAAGGATATTTACCTGTTGCAAAACAAACTGGTGCAAACTGTGTAGATGTGCTAGATTAGTGGTTCAGTTGCTCATGAAATATTTATTATGAAAGTAGAAATAAAAAACACAAGGTAGAGGTATTTTGGCTGTAGTGGCTTGGTACAAAGACTCCACTAGATGGAGCTAGATGGAGTGTTTCACAATTTTCTTTCATCTGTGCTGAAGATCCAGTGGAGAAAAGCCCAATTCAGTGTTTTGTCAGTCCGACCACTCATTCTCATCAAGCTCAGAGTCCTCCTCAGAGTCGCTGTACTCAACTGCAATGCGTCGGGAAAGGATGGTGGCTACGTCGTTCCCCACCGGCTCCCGCTTGCTTTGCTGCTCCTGCTGCTCTTGGACTTTCTTCAACTGGATGCCTAATGAGGGCACACACATGTAGAAAGAAGACAGAATATTATATGTCTGTATTGCACAGAGTTTTAGCTGCTCACATCTGTGCTCATCTGACATGTTGGAAGCAATGCCAACTGCGTCTAAGCACGCTGACTCACCCATGCGGATGGCAGACAGCAGGTCACTTCTTGCGTCTCTCACAGGTTTGGTCTCACGTCTGCAGCCTTCACTGTGTCCCGCTAGGTGTGAGGGTGCAGATGGGGGAGGGAGAGGAGGAGGTGGGGGACCTGGGGGTGGAGGGACTGTGTGATTCCCTGGAGGAGGTATTGGTGGGAGTGGGCAGCCCGGGCCTGCGTGCCCAACGCCATTATGTGGCGCCGGAGGATGTGCACCCAATGGAAAACCAAAGGCTGTCTGGGCTGATGGGATTGGAGGGCCGGGGGCAGGAGGTGCTGGGATAGACCTGTGTGACAGTACAAGAAAGAGGATTAAGTTGCAGATGCCCAAAAAGAGGATATTATATTTCAATTTCTCTCACATACTTGTAATCTGCAGGGAGACGAATTGAACCGTTCATTCGGTCTGCAGCACGAGGCTCTGCTGCGGCATAGGTTACTCTCTTGTAGTTGACATCAATGCTTTGGTATTCATGCTCCACAGGTGGTGAGGGATGCATGCTCCCAGGAACGTAATCGTGAGACTTGGCAGAGTTACAAGCAGCATGGGCAGGCACTGGACGGGTGGGGTAATCTAAGAGGTCAGGCCTGGATAAACAATAAAAGAGAGTTTGTCATGCAGATGCAGCCAAACATCCAGATGGTAGATTTGTTGTTACAATATCAAAGCTGACGCTTTACACAACAAAGATATTACAATCTGGGTCACAAGGTCCTATTTGTGAAAATGGATCTACCCCTCCTTTTGGGCACACACACACACACACACACACACACACACACACACACACACACACACACACACACACACACACACACGTCCCCCCCCCATCTGCTAAGTTTTATTTTAAAAGTATCAGAAATCTACAATAATTTTACAAATTTCTCCATAAAAATACAACTAGGATAAAATAAGATCTACATCATTAGTCCCAAAGTTGGGAAATTCTTTAATTCCCCCTGTAGTGATGTATTATACAGAAAAATGCATTGAAAACGTATCCAAAACACAATCTTGGTAGCTTCTCTAACCTCCCATCTGGCGACAGGGAGCCCTCAGATGATGCGCCTCGCCTGAGAGTCTGTGGATGTCTGTGATCTGGACGGAGCTCTTTATCGAACGCCATCATGTTCCACTCCTGCCTGCGGTTTCGCGCCTTTCTGACCTTCTTCACCTCGCGCTGAATGGAGCTGCTGTCCACACATCGCTTCTGTTCCTGCAGAAACAACAGGAATACAGAGTTTGAGTAAGCAGTCAGTAAGTAAATACGTAAAAGCGTAAACAAGACGGGTAGAATGCACTCTGACCCTTTGCCTCCGCCTTTCTTTCCTCTTCTCCTCTGTGTCCTGAAGCATTTTCTCTTTCCACAGGTCAAAAAAGTATGACGGGTCAGAGTAGTATTTCATTGCATCAGTAGAATCCTCTCTGCATTTAAAAACCAATTTCCAACATTAACTGAAGACATAACTGATCAGATATCTAACTTCAGAACAGTAAAAAAGAAAGAAAAACAGTGCAGCACCTGTAAGCAGTGAGGTTGCTGAGAGGAGGAGGTCTGTCACTGCTGTTGTACATGTCGGCTACAGAACTAGGAAAGCTGCTCTTGGATAAAACCTGCTGGTCCTGGACGCTCGAGCTTCTGAAGCCCTTCCTCATGTTTATGTCTTGAAGAGAAACTTTAAAAAAGCAAAAGAAAGGAGGAAAGTTTGATTAAAGTGTGTAGGAATAACCATAGCAACAAATAGAAGAAGATTCACTGATACCCAATGAACTAACCCTCCTCCACACTGGAGTCCAGTTGGGTGACTTTCACGGCCAAGCGGTCGATTCGATCCTGAAGAGAGTTTGCGCGCACGTAAAAGGTGTTGGCTTCATTAAAAAGCTCCCCGAAAACATTTTCTGCATGCTTACCTGCAACCAGAGCAAGAAAGCGGGAGAGAATAGAGGAAAAGCAATAAATGGAAAGGTGTGTCAACTCTCAATAACATTTTAAAGATAATGGCACCTTAAAGGCAGAGTGTTGATATCAACTATCTAAATTAAATTGCTCAAAATGTTTGTTTCCGTTACACAGTCAGGGGCACATTTCAAATAGCTCTAGTCTGCTTAATGTAAAAGCTATCATTAGACTGCCTGTGTTTGTGTCTCCGCCCAGTTACTTTCCATCTTATCGTGCTGTTGTACAAATCTGTACGCTAAGCTCTAAGCTTCTGTAAGTTTACTAATCGCACACACACACACACACACACACACATGGATGTACAAACTATCAAAGGATCTATGTTCCAGGATTTCTTCTTGTCTCCTCTGTCTCACTCATTTGTAACCACAAAAGCACACAGGCTTTCTAATCTTTATACAGACATTGCAACAACATGTTTAACATTAACCACTGTACTTCTGCACAAACCTGTGTACAGAGTTAAATGCATTTTAGCAACGACTGCAACAAATCACACAGTGACAAATGTGATACCCTTAAAATATGTTCTTTGTTTGTTTTTCCCCTCATTCAAAGCCAGCAATCATGTGACACTCTTATCTGATAATCCCTTTTAAAGGATTAAGAAAACATAAGCACTCCCATGACATAGAGGGTATATGTCAATATGTCAAATTATTATCCCCAGAAAACTCAATACCTATTGTGTTGTGTTACAGGACTGATATACACTATGTAGCCAACGGATTAGGTCACACCTCTTAATCTTTGAATATGGGTCTTTTCAGTCCCGCTGCCACCGATGTATAAATTCAAGCACTAAGCAGTCTGCCTTTACAAACATCTTCAAAAGTATCGATCCTCCTAAAGAATTTGAGTGTGGTGCTGCAACAGGATGTTACTGTTACAAAAAGTCAGTTTGTGAAATGCCTTCCTTCCTAAATATTCCACGATCATTTGTAAGTGGCATGTAAAGTTACGGAGCAGGGAGAAAGTGCAGAGCTCCAAACCTCCTCGAGCATTAACATCAGCACAAAAACTGCGCTGGGAGCTTCATGGCCTGAGTTTCAATGGCCGAGCAGCTCCTCTAGAAGTAAGGTGTAGGAGGCCAAGTACTTTGGTCCATATTATGTACTAGTTGTGACAAATCGATCTGTTAAGTGCATAATAAATCAAGCTAAAAACCACTGTGTGCAAATTAGTTTCCCACCCCATCACTTCTAACGATCTTTCACAACTTGGAGTAATTATGCCCTGAATATTTAGATAGTTTAGGTTTTTTACAGTATAATTTTTCTTATGATTTAAATTTCGATTTGCTTAATAGTGGCAACACCTTGATTGCATGTAATGAGCACAGGTTAAAGACACATGGATATTTTATTCTGAATTTGATCAACTGTAAGCTTACTCAGACTGCTGAGCTGTCGAATTATAGCAGACAGCGTGTTGTTGGTTACACATTCCAGCTCGTTGCCAATTCCATCGGGCACGGCACTGTGGCACAGGTGCCGAGGCTCAATGGTCCTCTTCACCAGAGGCATGACCCCTTCTCACATCTCCCCAGCTGCTTGGAGTCAGAGGACAGAGCTGACAGCTCACTGCTTACTGCAACCTGTGGACTAGAACAATCAACATATTAATGCATAAAGTCAATGCAGTCAACACAGTCACTAATGTTCTCAAATTAAGTTAATAATTTCACTTTAAATGTGTCTTTATTTTAAAAAAAGCAACCCTGTAATGCACAATGCACAATGCATTAGTATGCTTGTTAGCTTTCCTTGCTTTTATAATTTAAAAAGCGTGTGGGGAACGTGTAATAGAGAGACAAATTAAAAATGACACCTTTGAGGGTTTTTTTTTTCAATATTTAGTGCTTTGTACATTGGGCCACTTGCTGTTGAATGTCCCAGTTTATCACTACCTGTCAAAGTGGTATGCCTATTGTATGTAATTGTCCATTTTTGCAAAGAGGTTAACGTACTCGCTGCAACATCTGTTTTATTCAGGAACCTTATTGTGACAAAAGGGGAGCTAACACAGGCACTGTGTGACTGTTTTTTAAGCGAATTTGCATTCCTGTTTACACATCTGTATCAGATGAAAACAAGGGATGGCCATGCCAACACATTGTTAATATAGGTAACAATAAGAACATAAACTACCATATGTAATTTTAACAGCTGTTTTTGCAGCTCTGAAGCCCAAAGAAAATGTTAAATTATGGAGTGGATGCTCATTTAATGCTTCACTGACACTGAGGGAATGATTTTGGTGTAGCATCAGAGGTCCATTCTTCAATTCCCAAAAAACTACATGCTTATATTGTTGGTTAGAGTAAAGGGGCTGTCTGTTAGTTTCTTATTATCATGCATATTATCAAGTCATTTTAGCTCAGCCTCATTTTTTTTATTTATGATCAATTAATAATCAATAACTAAATGGACAAAGGACAAAATGACTGCTTTGTAGCATGTTCATGTTAAAACTTTGTGACCTTGGAAAATACAACTTTTATTTGTCCTCCTTAGACTGCTTTAGCTTTAGCTGGACCATATAACCCAGGCTTCCTATTTAGACAGGTAACATTTAATAAAAGTTCACTGAAACAACAAACTGATCACTTAAAATACAAAATTGTTCAATTCTATGATAACATTGTATTTTAAAAAATGTTTTCAATCACAGAATCTGGGGGGTGGGAGTATGAATTGAAAATTATTTTATTAATTACTTGAACAGGAAAAAAAGGTTTTTTGTTATACTATTACAGAAAACACAACCTGTAACAACAGACCTACATTAGCAGCAGCTGAAAACATGGTCATGATTGTCCTACCATAGAACAGCTTTAGCGTTGGCTTGCCGGTTGGCTCGTTTTGTTCACGTCAGCACGCAGGGAAGAAGCTGTCAAAGTCGAGTCCAAGCTGTTTCCTCCAAATTAAACAGACTATTTGCTGGCCTGCTGCAGTCTGTAGTGTACTTTATGTTGACAGTCATCTCTGCAGGGCGGAGTTCACTCTGAAAACAAATCTCCGGTCCAAATCACAGCTTGAGCCATGAGGGGATTTAGTCAGCAGATTACTCCTGTCATCCAATCACAGTCGCCATGGCATCCAGTATTTTATTTCAGGATGTATTAGTCCTATTTTTAAGGGCCACAAGTCAACCTTCTATGAATCGGATATTCGTGTGCCAACTTCAAGTTTTTGACATCAAATCAAGACCGAATAAAAGTTTAACTTTAGGCCTTTGTGTGACACAGACACAAGTATGCCATTAATCACTTTTTGATAAGCAGTAAAAATTTTATTGACAGTTTTAACACAGTGATTAATTAGCAGAAATTTTAAATATATACAGTGGTTAAAATTTGCATAGTATTCTCAATTCTAAGGGTTTATTTTGTGCATTCTTTGACTTTTGCTCCTTATGTTTTTGTGTGTATGGGTGTCTGTTGTGTGTGTGTTATCACTTCACTTCAGATCAACTACTTGGCTTAAACAAGAGTGTGTCGGTCCCCTTTAGGCTATTAACATCACAGTAGGAATGACCTGGATTAAGAGTGAAATGAGACACTCAGAATTTTATTTGAAAGCTACACACACACACACACACACGCGCACACACCAACACACACACAGATATACTGTTTTTTTCCTCACAGATGGCATAATCTGGCCTGTGGGAGGGAGTACTGTAACCCACATATCAGGGCTTAAACCTTTTTAAGTAGCACACTGTGAAATTATGATTCAGTTATTACAGGAGCATACCCTATTCTGAGACATTGTCTAATCCAGCTGTCTCAATGCAGTTTGTACAAGTGATAGGTTTAAAGTTAACTCCTTATTTTTGCTTTCTTTTTTTGTCCAGTGAAGGGATTGAGCAGATTTTTAAAAATTTAGAGGAAGAATTGAGATGAAGAAAAGGAAGGAGGCAATGATACATATTTATATTGTGATGCACAATTCACAAATGACAAGAAATAAATAAAAGCATAAATACATTTTAAAGGTGGTTCTTTGTCATCTTGCGATATCTTTTCCAGTTGCTGTGGAATAACTGCCTCTCTGGGGCCATGAATTGCTTGCTTGCTGCAGTCCTCTGGAGTCATGACTTAAAAGCAAACCCTTTGTCACTCATCATTCCCTGGTAACTATCAGACCAGAGCTCTGTCACCTGACCTGAAGCGCTTGCTGTCTAATACATGTGCAGGAGGTAGCTCATTATTGAATCTGTAATGTTTCATGTATATTTTTTGTTAAAGTGTTTCATGATTTGCAGAAAACTTCACCGAGACACATAGTTTCATGTTCTTTTTGTCTCTAGAGGGCACTGAAGCATTACTTTTTTCCAGCCTCCTGTGGAGTCTTTTACGGAAGAGTAGTCTGAGGGTAGCATTGCCGCTCTTTACATGATAAATATTTCCTTTTAAAATAAAAGGTGCTGACAGCTGGTTCCTCAATGTGAGTATCCAGGCTCGTTCACTGTGACATATCCCAACACTTGCTCTGAATGTTTTTTTTTTTATTTGAGTTTTGGGGCTAATTGAAGTTTGGGGGTTGCAGCTCTCCTTGGTGTTGGTATAATTCTTTCTGGGTCTGCACCACAAAATAACGATTCTCACGTATTGCCTCATTGTCTCATGCTGTATACATTCCGATTATATTAATATAATGGTATACTTTTTTTTGCTGCAGTTATTAGTCATAGCCACTCAGATGTACTGTAATGTGTAATTTTGACCACCCCATCTCTTTCTTTTTTGGTTTTGATTCCAAGGAGTCAGGCTTTCTTTTAATTAAAAAAAAAAAGATCTTTAGCAATAGTTCCCCAGGTTTTCTGATTTCTTTCCTATTTTTATTGACACCAGTTGCATTTTTTTACAGTCTTTGTATCTGACTAATTAAAGGGGATTTTGGTTTGTTTATTTCTTTCTCTTTATTTGTTATGCCACTTACCAGTGATCTATGAGTCATTCAAGCATAAAATGACACCCAGCTCAAGGGATGAACCACTGTTGTACCAATTATAACAGACAACTTACCAATTTTAAAATCTATCTTTCAGGCAATATTCAAAAATACAGGTGGTCATACCAAATATTGACGTCCAAGCTTGTTAGACTCATACAAACTCAGTTTGAAAACCATTTATGTTACCCCACGTTTCAATTGCTGTGGCTCAAGACTTTTGCACATTACT
The DNA here is from genome assembly GCF_001858045.2 of Oreochromis niloticus. Lineage (NCBI taxonomy): Eukaryota > Metazoa > Chordata > Actinopteri > Cichliformes > Cichlidae > Oreochromis > Oreochromis niloticus. The sequence goes on along the minus strand of NC_031975.2, from coordinate 12,792,870 downwards.
GTAAATAATCTGAAGAATAAATAAAATATGAGAAACTGTTATGAGCGTTTATTTTTTAATCATCTTTTGCACATGGAACTAACATTTGCATCTAAACATCAGAAAACTTAAAACATTTCTTGCAGTTTTTTTTACACAGTTCCTGTAAACATTGTCCACTCCCTCAGTGTTAAACAAAAGTCACAAAGAAGAAGAAAAAAAAGGCAACAGTAACCAGGACAGTCGTCTGTTACTTTTAATCTTAAACAGCAAAGTTGGAAGCTCCAGTGTTCCTATCCATGTGATAAAGAGAAAGAGTAAGTTCAGAGGGTGCAGTCATTGAGTTTTTATTTATTTGGTAATTTATTGTATTTCAGAATTTACCATGTTTTAAACTAAAACATGCCTAAAAACTGTTATCATTAAGTTAGCATAAAGGCTAACTTATACGGTGTTGATAAGCTAGCAGTGCTACTTACACAGATGGTTAAGTAAGCTAAGCTAATGCTAGTTCCAATTTAAGATTTTGGTGCAATTACAAAATGATAAGAATGACAACATCACCTTGCAGTAGGGCAGTCAGTGTTTTTCTTTTGTTGTGAATGAGTGTGTTGTCATATGGTTGCTGTTTGTAGTTTGGAGAAACTGCGGCTAAACCTGACTTTAAATGTCTGTTTGTAAGAACAACAGCTAATCTAGCTTCAAGCTAAGAGATCTCTTCGCCACTACAGCCAGGTAAGCACCCAAATCATGTGTAAAAATTAACTGCTAGTTTTTCACAAAGTTTTGGTGATATTTGTAGTGTCATTTCATCAGAAGAAATATATACTTGTTTAGAAAGCTGGACGTATTTGAAAAAAACAAAACAAAAAAAACAGTGTTGTGAAATTGCAAAATGTAAATATAGCACATAACTCCAATGTTGCGAAAAAATATCTGCCCACTCTTTAATTTCCTTTCCTTGTTATATATTTGTCACACTTAAATGTTTCAGAACATCAAATAAATTTTAGTATTGGGCAAAGAAAACCCACATAAATATAAAATTCAGTTTTTACATCATGAATTAATTTATTTTGGAAAAAATACTATCTAAACCTGTGTAAAAAAATAATTGCCGCCCAAACCTAATAACTGGTTGTGCCAGCTTTGACAGCAAGAACTGCAGTCACATGTTAGGAATAACTGTTAATGAGTCTTTGACATCACTGTGTATGAATTTATGGCCCATGCCTCTATACTGAATTGCTTTTATTCTCCCATAATAAAGTGTTTTCAAGCTTAAGCAGCCTGTTTAAGGTCATGCCAGAGCATCTTGATCAGATTTGACTAGTACAGTTGAAAATCTTAATTTGTACTTCATGAGCTTGAGCTTCAGGACACAAACTGATGGCCAGAAATTCTCCTTGAGGATTTTCTGGTAGAGAGCAGTATTCATGGTTTCATCGATTACTCGCCCGGGTCCTGAAGCAGCAAAGCAGTCCCAGACCATCACACTCAACCAGCACCATGTTTGGCTGTTGGTATGATGTTTTTTTTATCCCAGGTGTAACAAGAATTAGACCTTCCAAAACCTTTTAATTTGTCTCATCAGTCAACAGAATATTTTCACAAAATTCTTGGGGGATGCTTTTTGGTAAATTTGAGATGAGCCTTTGAGTTCCTTTTGGTTAGCAGCATTTTTTTAATGATGTAAGCATCTAAGCATGAAAAATACACACACACATAGTCAAAAACTGTTTCAAAGCACTGTATTGAAAACTATTTTTAAGGTTTGTTTTGACTGTCTTCAGTGCAGGACAGACAAAGCATGTCCACAAATGAGGTGATAGGTCTGCTGTTGAAAGAGCAGGAGGAAAGGGAGAAGAGGAAAATCATGTTTTTCTTGAAGGATGCAGACTTCTTCCTGTACCACTGCTTGAAGAAGGTGTCTTTCAGAAACTGGCAGTAGGACTGGGAGTTGAACTTGACTCCATCCTCTACCTGAAAAGGCCCCACAAGCTCATCTTTGATGATACCAGCCCAAACCAGTACTCCACCTCCACCATGCTGGCGTCTGAGTTGGACTGGAGCTCTCTGCCCTTTACCAGTCCAGCCACGGGCCCATCCATCTGGCCCATCAAGACTCACTCTCATTTCATCAGTCCATAAAACCTTAGAAAAATCAGTCTTGAGATATTTCTTGGCCCAGTCTTGAGGTTTCAGCTTGTGTGTCTTGTTCAGTGGCGGTCGTCTTTCAGCCTTTCTTACCTTGGCCATGTCTCTGAGTATTGCACACCTTGTGCTTTTGGGCACTCCAGTGATGTTGCAGCTCTGAAATATGGCCAAACTGGTGGCAAGTGGCATCTTGGCAGCTGCAGGCTTGACTTTTCTCAGTTCATGGGCAGTTATTTTGCGCCTTGGTTTTTCCACATGCTTCTTGTGACCCTGTTGACTATTTTGAATGAAACGCTTGATTGTTCAATGATCACGCTTCAGAAGCTTTGCAATTTTAAGACTGCTGCATCCCTCTGCAAGATATCTCACTATTTTTGTCTTTTCTGAGCCTGTCAAGTCCTTCTTTTGACCCATTTTGCCAAAGGAAAGGAAGTTGCCTAATAATTATGCACACCTGATATAGGGTGTTGATGTCATTAGACCACACCCCTTCTCATTACAGAGATGCACATCACCTAATATGCTTAATTGGTAGTAGGCTTTCGAGCCTATACAGCTTGGAGTAAGACAACATGCATGAAGAGGATGATGTGGACAAAATACTCATTTGCCTAATAATTCTGCACTCCCTGTAGACCCAAGAAGAATCCCTCAATTGTAAGGACTAATCCTGAGATCAAGATTCTTTCAAAATTGATGTGAGCAAAAGTACAAATATCCTGCTCTTAAATGAAGCTATAGAGATTTTAATCAGACAATCTTTTAGTTTTAATGAAATGATGTTTGGGATTAGCTTTATTTAGGATTTCGCTGCAGCCTGGAGAGACTGGAAGCGGGGGGAAAAAAAAAATCAAATTTTGTTTGTTAAAAAAGAAGGACGTATTGGCTCTTAAGCTTTATCTCCTCCTTGATTTATATTTCCCAAAATCTGAAACTATTTTTTTTAATAGTACGCACATAAAGTCTATCATAATTCATTATTTCTTTAATAAATGCGTATTCTGTTAGAAAACAGCCATCACAGCTTTTCTGTCTTTTTATGACAAATTTACAGTTTCTTATGTTGTTATCCTTAAATAATCCAGTTTGATATGAAGGTGATCAGTTCAAAGATTAAGAAGACCGCCAAGGCCATTACTGCACAGAAGTATGTAGTACAAAGACTTGAAGATTTCAAGGCAGTTGAAGATTGCTTTTTGAAAGAATTCCTCACCTCTGTCGAGAAGAAACTTGTGGATGCCCAAAGTCTGTAAGCATCAGAAAATTCCCCATATCAAAATGGGATATTTTGATATAAATATTGTTTTGAATATGGGATGGGTTGATTTAAATATCATTTTTCCATTGAAATAACTGTAAAACTGCTTTTTTAGCAGGTTGAAAAACTCAAGTAGCTCCATACAGGAAATGAGTGATAAGATTGAGAAGGTAACCGATGAAACAGCAATATTAAAAAGGTATGGCTAACAATAGGAATATCATGCATGTCACTTAAATGCTATACGCATAGGTTTAATGCATAGATCTGTAAAAGAAAGTGACAAATTTGGAATAAGTAGCATGCTAAAGCTTTCTTCTTTATAGTGAAGTTGCCAACATTGAGAAGGTTCTGAATGAATATAAGAGGTACAGGAGAATTCTGTTCAAGCTTTCTGATCCCAAGTGGCAGGAAGCCCAGAAAGCAGCGACTTTAACAACGAAAGGCTTGCCAGACAGACCAGATGGTAGGAAAACAACTATAAATGGATACGGGTTAGACTGGTGTGGGTTTCTCAAATGGGAGAACAGCCTTTTATTAAAAAATAAACCCTGTCTGAGTTACTATTGAATGCATTATAACTGCTGGCGTAGAAGCTCACATACATCTGATCTGTAAGTATGAACTTTAACACAGGCTTGGAGAAAGATGTGGATTCCACTCCAGATAGAGTGCTGCCTCCCTCCAGTGAGTCTACACTGTCCTCAAACCACAGTGATGCAGTGTAAGGAAACACACACACTATCACCAGTTGGTTCTTTTCTATCAATTTTCAGATCATTTAAATCGATTAGTTAGTTTGATTAGTTTTAGTTTTGTTGGATAACTTAATCTGTGATGTTATCAGAGCAACAGGGAGGAATGCAACAACAGCAAAGAAGGTGGTAGGAGTTACAGCAGAATAAAACTTTTTAAAACTCTGATCTTAAAATCTATTTCATTTCAGGGTGAAGAATTCCCAGCTGGATGGAAACAACACAATCTATGAGGTCAGAGTTAGTGAGTCTAAAACCAAAGATCATTAAAGCAACAGCCCATTTTCATCAGGAGTCTTTATTTACAGTGCTCATTTACCTTTCCCTGCAGGACAAGCTGGAACCATATATCTCCGATCCCCGGGAGTTAATGGTCCTGATGTCAGAGCTGACTGACCAGAACCTGTCTCTGATTCACAATATCACCAGGATGGATAAGACAGTGGAGCACACTTTCGAGGTCACCATGAAGAAAATGTGAGAATCAGAGTGTTTTTCTAACAGTTCTTTCAAAGCCTGGTGTACACAGCATGAATTTTGGCTATTGTGAAGAAGTCCTCACAGTATCTTGCAGATCTCTCGTGACAGCGGTTCAAAGTTGGTTTTTGAAATTTAGGATAACCATCTTACAATTTATGTGACTGCTGCTATGTCTGCTAACCAAGCAAAAGGAAAGCACCAAGGATAGATGGATAGATAGATAGATAGATAGATAGATAGATAGATAGATAGATAGATAGATAGATAGATAGATAGATTGTCAATAAACTCTTCTTTGTGTCAAGGAAAGAGGAAGAGGAGCAGCTAATCCTGCATGTAGAAGATATGAAGGAGAGAGTTGACATCAAAAAGAAGAGAGTGGCCATGCTTAAAAAGAGTGTTCATCTCCATGACTCAATAAAGACAGAGGACCAGGTAATGATGCCGAGTGTAATTTATGCTTTACCTTATGACTTTTTAAATATATCATCCTATTTTAAATCAAAGCAGCCTCGGGGAACCTTTTTTTTCTCTCATCTTCTACAATTGTCTTACATACAGGATATTATGTTGGATGATTTGGCGATTAAGGTGGCAAAGGTGTATTCCTCATGCATCGAAAAACGGCCGACCCAACTCACCACTTTGGAGATGCTGACTGGTTTTGAGCACCGTATGTCTCTGCTGTTCCAGCAAGTTGAGAGCATCCCAGAGGACGTGCTGAAAACACTGAGGAACATCAAGGACAGCGAGAGGAGGAGCAGGTTTGTCTCACTGAATGCAGATGTTTAGTAAACAGGGCTAATTTGTGAATAGATAGTAAATTTTATCCACCTCCTTAATCTCCAGTTGTTTTTTTTTTAACAATACAGAAAGATAAAAATGGGTTTTGTTTCTGTTTATATTTTAATTCCTCTCTTTGGTGTATTGATAAAAATCCAGTATACTGTAGTATCCAGTATCTCTTATTACATGCTGTTACACACTCCAGACAGCGAGAGGAAACACTTAAACTGGAGATGGAGAAACACAGAGAAAGGATGAAGAAGTGCATTCAGAGGTCGCTGGGTGAAGCCAAGAAAACAGTGAGTCACTTAAAATAGATTAATACAGCATTATATACATCGTGTACTTGCATTAAGTCAGTGTGCCACATATATAAATGGTTGTTGTGTGATGTTGGGTGAACATCTGCAAAAATGTAGCTCAACACAAACACACAGAATGCTCTTCTTACAAATGAGAAATGTTACCTCTAGCTTTGAGAAATAAAGACACTTAGCCTCTCAATGTTCTACCAACAAATCAATTTTAGTTAGCTTAGAAAAAAACTCATAGCAAGTTATTTCCCACTGATGGTTAAGGCTCCACCTTTAAAATCTTATAGTATGGACGAAAGCTCATGCCCAGATGTTTCCCGGTCAAGAAGAAGATTGAAGTTGTTGAGGTCATCACCTTCGTGGAGGCCTTCCATTCCCACCTCTTCACTGAGGACTCAGATTAAAAACAAGTACAAATGCACTACTTGTTACACTCGTCTGAGTCCATGTTTTCACAGGGATTGTGTGATAATCATAACTTCAGGTCTAAAAACTGGGGAGGATGTGTAAAATGTAAATAAAAACAGAATGGAATGATTTGCAAGTCTCACAGACCAATATTTTATTTATGGTAAAACATAGAAAACATATTATATTTTAGTATTTCATGAAATTTTGAATTTGATGGCAGCAAAACATCTCGGAAAAGTTGGGATGATAACGACACATAAGTGGTAATAAAAAGCAGCTGGAATCCTAAATCAGACAACGGGGCGACACTCCTGCAGTCGATTGTTCTTAGAAGAAGAGGGGATTCTTCTCAGTGGTAAACGTGTCCCTTCCCAATTTTTTTGAGATATGTCGCTGCCATCAAATAAAAAATAGCCATTTCTTTCTTAAAATTGTACATTTGAACAATTTGATGTTTTCTATATTCTACTGTAAATAAAATATGGGTGTATGAGATTTCAAAATCCCTGCATTCTGTTTTTATTTACACAGCCTTCCCAACATTTTTGGAATTAGGGTTGTAATAAAGCAGCAGTTACAGCTGATGTTCTAATTACAACAGGGGTCATACTGACTCCTCAATAACCTGAATGTTGCCATCTAAAATCATTATTACTTAATGATCAGCCATTTGTGTCTGAATGTCAGCTCACTGCAGCTTGGTCATGGTTACAGTTTTTCATATTAATGTGTAGTTTGAAAACTGTTTTCTCTCTTTCTGACTTTCTTAGCGGTGTAAAATCTGTGAGGTCTTAAATATTTTTCACAATGGCATAATCTCTTAGCCAGCTCAGAAGTATTAACCTCAATAGAGTGCTTACCCTCCCCATTATCATCATCATTGACCCTACTGGTGTCCCCCAATGTAGCCAATCACCAGCTTACCCACTTATTGCACACTGGCCTAAACACTCACACCTCCATCATCCATTACACACAGACTGCCTCTCCTCTGATATTTGTCCTCCTATTATGGCTTTCTAGTCCTACTCTGTGCTGGTCACTGCCAATGCCTTGGCAGTTATTTCTCAGTAAATGAGTAACAGACACACACACACACAGACACATACAGACACATATACAAGCACACACAGACACATACTGACACAAACACAAACTGTATCAGAAGTATTGATGTATAATTTACCACAATTAAATGATTTTGTTTGTAGTAATCCTTAATGTGTGAGTTTTCTTAAAGGAAAGCAAAGTTTCTTTCATATTCTGAATAAGATAAAAAGACATTGGTCAGTATGTGCTTTTTGCCCAAATAGTTTGTACCTCTCAAACAGATATATTCAGTGCTCTGCACTGCAGGAGCTTGGAGAATGAATTTGAAGAGGTAATACATAAAAAGTAATAGACATGGCACTCACAGGTGAAGAAATTATTTCCTGGTGTGGCATAACATTGGAACATTTAAATGCATCATTTGAGTTTTTAGTTTTTAATTTAGTTTTTAGTCTTTACATAGTGGCGGGCTCAATGTCTTAATTAATATGACAGATAAAGATTAAGATACTTATAAACAGTTTTGAGCTGCACTCATCAACTACTGTATTAGGTACACCTGGTTAGTACTGGGTTGGACCTCTTTTGCCTAAAGAACTGCCTCTGTGACATAGACTCAACAAGGTGATGGAAACATTTGTTATAGATTTTAACAATGACATCACATAATAATGACAATATCGCACAGTTGATGCAGATTTATTACCTGCTCATTTCAAGCAATGATCCAAATCTCCCATTCCATCACATCCCAGAAGGCGCTCTATTGGATTGGGCTAGTTCATCTTCAGAAAGGTGTATTGAAAAGATAGGGCTGAGATTTGTAGTTTTTTATATTTACAGAAATAACAAATGTTCAGGATTATAGAATAGTGAATACAAATAATAAACCTGATGAACCTTGACACATTACACACACATTTCACACACATATGAGCAGCAGCACAAAATTCCATGTAGTTATCTCCTGGTAGCAGTCATCATTAACAAGCTTAATAGCTGTTATTAAGCTTATGTTAGTTACCATAGCTTGCAAATGCTAGCACATATTAAAATAAATTAATTATCTGTTAGCATTTTGCATTTCAGTTCTGACATAAATTACACTTTAAAAGAGTAAAATTAAAATTTGGGACTTTTAAAAAATATATTATTTAGCCATTTGGTCATTTCATGGCTCTCTTTGAGGCCTATCTCTTTATTGCTGTTGAGGAAATTTACAGATGCTCCGTTTACAGCTCTTGCAAAACTTAAATATTTTATATTATATTTTATATAAAAAATTTTAATGGAACAAAGTTACAATGAAAAATAGCTGCAGTAATGTTACTCATGGTAGTTCCGAGGCTTGCCGACAGACTGGTATGTTTAAAACACACAGGTCTGTTAAAAAACAACCTTTAACTGCAAACGAATTTTCGAAGGTTAGTTCATTTTGCATGAAGAACCAAGTGAAAGGTTCACTTTACTAGCTTACTAGCACTCTACTAGCTCTACTAGCTTTTTTAGGAAATTTTCCTTATATAATTTTCTTTAAACCTGTTGATACCTAACATGAAGTCTGTGCATTAAAGGAACCTAACCTTGTCCGGCTGTAAAAAAAAATATTTGCAATATTTCTGTATTTTTCTTATGCTTTGCTATGGTGATGCTGAAGTTTAACAGCACTGCTTCTTTTGTGCTTAAAGAAATCATTACAATTTACCATACCTTATCATTATAAACCTATCATTAAATTATCCAACTGTTTTTTTCTTATCCTGTTTACAATGGGCCTTCACAAAACACAAAAACTTCAATTTTCCCATAGCAGAGCACAGCACATCACACCGCAGTGGGAAAAATAATCAGCCAGAGCTTAAAGCTGTATCAAAAGCCTCACAGTTCCTGAACAGCCGCCTTCAGAGGGGGTGACTCTTAGAATGCCTCAGCTTGTTTGTCTCATGGTTTAAGTGGTGCACATAGCCATGGAAAGATCATTAAATCACTGTTTTACCACTTGGCTTAATCCCCACAACAAAGGGAGAAGATACAAAAAAAAAAGGAGAAACTGGAGAGAAAAAAAATGGTGGGTGAGATTAAGTAGAAACTTGATGGATCTAAACTGACGGCTCTGTTTCCCAGCGTTGCCAAGGGGAGTTAAGAATCTTGATTCCACATCTCCCAGTCTGAAGAGTGGCTGCTGAACGGACGTTCCCCGTTTACCCCTGCACTGGCTACACCCTCCCTTGTAGTGTCCGCTGCTGTGGCCATCTGCCGGATTACCCAGCAGGATATATTTTTATAGAGAGCATCCTATTCATATCCTGCCTGCAAAGGTTTACATTAAGGTTGAACTCGGGTGCACTTACAATGGCAGATGAAATAGGCTCTATCCTTCTTACACCACCCCTCCCCATCTTCTCACTGTTTGGCAGACAGATAGCAGTGGGTTGAAAGGGGGTGCTTCACTGTGGCATGAAAGAGGATCTCATGCGATGCCACTGTCTGCTGCTGATTTTTTTTCAGGCACTGACAATAAAGTGGTGCCCAGCATGAAAAAAAACATTTGTATGTGCCAAGTGCGATTGTTTCTTCTAATAGGCATCAACAGGCCAACTTCGCTGTGTTACCATACAGGTGAACTCATTCCTGGGAAAATGTTTTTCTCTTTCTCAGCCTCGTAGGCGCGATGGCGTCCCCCTTTTTCCTCGGCCTAACGGGATTAGTCGTGCCAGTGCTACCCCGGCTGTCACGGTACTGTCTACTTCCCATCTCTCTTCTGGGCCTCTAATGTGATTAACCCATTCCCTGTGGTCCAAATGGTTCTGGAGGGTGGGTAGAGGGAAGGGGGTGGAGTGGAGCGCCCCCTTGGCATGTTCCACCCCATGGCTAACGCACCATCATTGGTACTTTTGTCGGGCAGGAAGGACTGAGGTCGGAGGTCTGTTAGGGCGTGCAGATGACTACAAGTGTGTAAAGAAAGAACTCATAGAGGCTGACACCTACATGTTACAATGTAAGGATGTCACTGAAATCATTTTAGCAGTCGTTTTATATCAATTTCCTTAAAATCACCATTATGGACCCTGAGGTTTTTAAGGCTTTCAAAATCTGGTTCTTGCCTCTTTAAGCGTGATCATATTCCATTCAGGCACCTCAATTAGTAATGAAAATCTGGTCAAGCTGATTTGTATTATGACTTTTGCTTTCAAAGACTGCAGCCCTGAATATTGACTGCTTTTTAAGCGGAGACAATAATAATTGCCTACGCCCATCATCTTGTCAAACGTCAGCGTCGCGGGGCTTCGCCTGTTTAACACGTGTCACGCTCATTTTCAACTCATCTGCTGCAAGTCTTCTTCAGGGCATCTGCTGCACGCCGAGGATCACATGCCCTTTGCCACTGCTCAGAGGGAGAAGCCTCAGACCCAAGAGCGACATACAAAACCCAGAGCTGAAATCACCTTTACAGTGGCAAGCACTTGTCACTACACATTATATATCTGTGCGGTGACATACGGCATACTGTAGCCTCTCAGTATAATGAGGAAAATTCATTAACATGTGCGTGTTAACTGTTATGTTAACAAATTAGATTCCTGATGAAAAGGCCAGACTCTAGACAAGTTTGTTGTTTACAGGAAAAATGACACTATTAAAAAACATGAAAACTTTTCTTTTATTATAATCATGTTTATTCAATTTACACCTTACCTCAAAAATGAAAAACTACTTGCTATTAGGTCTTTTGAAATTTTTTTGCTACATAGTAGTGTTTTTATATGGAAAGTTTGCAGCAAGCTACACAATTATATTATTATGAGAACTTTATTAAATAGATTTTAATAAGTATCTGTTAGTCCTGGTTGAAGTTTGAAGAGTACAGATGATAGAACAAAACTGTCAACCTGGTCCAACGACATCTATCCTCACGCTACGCGCAGAAGGGTTCACGTGAGTCCACAGCCGTGGTCGGGCGACAGCACGGAGAATTAGGAGTCTTAATTAAGATTTTCTTACACCTCTACATGTGCTGTTGGAAAGCGAGACAACAGGCTCGAATAGGGTGGGGGCACGGTGGATTTTTAAACAGCTGCCTGCGCTGAAACAAACCCCAAAGTTGACGTGAGGATCCACACGATGCAAGAATGTGTGTCAGTTTAGCCACTCCTTCAAAGAGCATCCATGAGATGGTGTGTGTGTCGGAGAAAGGTGTCAGTATGTGCACTTATCTACATTAAGTGTATATGTTTACACTTTAGACATTGGTTAAAGAGAAAAGAGACAACAATCCGACATTGTGGTTGAAAGACAATGCCATGCTTGAGGGGGTAGCACCCCTTGTGTGGAGATTTGGTAGGTTTCCAATCCTGATATCCAACCGAGCACCATGTAATGGAAGGTGACGCTTATTGTATTAGTAAGAGCTAATGAGTGTCTAAAAGCCTGTGTGACTGTGTGCGCCAAGGAATCTCATCGTGTGTGGGGGGTGGTAGGAAGAACAATATATCTGCTAAGTAGAGGAGGCCATGAAGTGCAGCATGGAGAAAAAAAAGCAGGTCCACCATCAATACAGAACTCAGAAGGCACGCGAGGCCTCAGAGTTCTGTGCATTTAGGTTGTAATAAAGATATAAGGAGGAAAAAATGACAAACAAACAGAATAAAAGGTAATAAACAATGCGATAAATAATACGATAGAGTGCAACAACCTGAGTACCAGTATGGAGTATGGGTATAGAGTGTAGGTATAAATATTGGTATAAATAAATACTTTAGCAGTAAAGGGCATGATGACCAGCATTGATAAAGTGATAATATTCGTTAAAGTTAGCTCCTTATCTTTAAATTTCATACGAGTCTCTGCATCTACTGGCTGATTCATACATGAGTCCAAAAATGACATAAAATTTAGAACGTAGTAGCCACCCTCATGTGCAAACATGAAAACTCCGGATTTGTGTGAAGATGTGATGCTGGCATGTTTAGATGATTTAATTTAAATTATTTTTTAATGCATGTTTAGATTTAAAGACCAAAATATGTTGCAAGGTGACAGTATTGCACCATATTACATAATGGTTAGGTAACAGTTCCAACTCTATGGCTTTTAGTAACTATAAAGTTGAGCAAAATACATGCGGCCTGTAAAAATGGTGCAGTACCACCTATTTACCACAAGGTGGATACCTAACTAAATGAATTGAGCTTTATTAGGTATTATCCTTACCCTTCAGCCAGTTTTTAGGCTCCTTTTTAAACTCTGGTGTTCTGTTGTTTTTTGGAAACATGCATAATTTGAAGTAAGAGTCTTTTTCTTATTTCATCACGTCAAAATGATTTTACATAACCCATTACAATAAGTCTCTTAATTCTTTGTCCACACTTTTTTTAATGTAAACTTCTGATACTGGCAATATAGGTGTACAATGTATGTGCACTAAACAGCTACAGTGTATCGCTTTTGGTTTCAGTACATAGATCCAAAAGCTGTTTGGTTTTCATATTGGCACAACTTATAGAAAGATTATGGGCACTGAAAGTACCCATATAGGCCCTTTACACAGGATTTATTTCCTTATGTTGCATTTACTGGGTTACTGAACCCATAAAGCAAAAACCCGAATATGAGCCGTGAGCTGAAACTATATACAAAGGAAAGACGCTGAAGTTCCCCATAGGGGCTTTTATTTTCACACTGTATGCCTTTTCATACTTAAAATCTATGCTAAATTTAGTCATTCACCATGATTATGTATCATGCATTATTGCTGTGGTATTCCCAAATCCCTTTTTCATGTCCAGTATTATCTGCTGTTTTAGAAAGCTACAATAACCCACAACACCAATACTATTTAATTTATAACGCCCAGTTTTGATAGCTAATGTCTTGATTAGCTATTGTTGAAGTCATGAAGTTGAAGTAGACTCAGTTCATTTCAGTGCCATTTCTATAGCGCCACATCACAACAGTAGTAGCCTTAAGACAGTGATTAGCATCCAGTACTTGCTCTAACCTACAGCATATTGGTTTGAATAATGTAGTCAATATAAAAAAAACCACCCCAAATTTACACATAAATGCAAATAATTACAGAAGTCACTTATAGCTGTACTTTCCTTGCAGCCCCCCACCCCGGTTTTTAGTCTTTGCCCAGGCTAATTTTCAGGTTAGCTTAGCAATGCAGCCAGCTAATTGGGAGCTGCACTACTGAATTTGTGCTCAGTTAGATCTGTGCTTTATTGTCACTGAAACTCCTGCCAAGCATTTAAACAAACAGCCCTCATCTAGGCCAAGATGGCAGTGAAGCAGCTGACAGTGGACACTTTTGTCAATGACCATCACAGTAATCAGGTGTGGGCAGTTTAATTGTTACAGTCCCTGAGTGAAAATTGTTTCGACATTCTGCATATGTTTCCTTATTTATATTACAACTGAATATACTTTCTGGCAGACATCCTATTGTAGCAACACACCAACTCCTTGTTGAATAACATTGTGATGAACTGCATGATTCACTGCTTCAGTAATCTGTTAACTGAGCGAACAGACTGGAGGTTTGCAGTTAACTATGTACCATAACTGAAGATAAATGAGGATTTAAATGATGATGATTTATTGCATATGGTACCAACAGTGATGTTTATTTTATGTTAAAAGTAACCGCACTTCCAGCATTTCATTTAATCATATTATCTGCTGTTTTTCATTCCCTGCTGATTGGGATGGTTTGAACTGCCAGGAAATAATCCTGAGCTAGAGCTTTAATTGCAACACCCATTTTAGTGGTGAAAAAACATATAACACTTTAAAAATATATATGAAAGGCTCATTTTTGCATAACACGAACAACTTTTACAGAAAAATTATTCTAAAAATAATCTTCAATGTGCTACCTATAGTACTGTTCTTCACCATCACAGGCCAGTGTGAATACTGGAATTCTTGTCATTGTTCAGGATTTATGAATGCCCTAATTTGTTGCCAGATCACAAATTTGCCATTGCACATTGCTGCAAATGCTTTCACCGATGGGCGGCTGTGAAAAATAATGTCGTCAAACCAGGAGGCTGTCAAGTGAAGGCACATGGCCCACTGGAGATATGCTGACATCAAGGAGCTGAAATGCAAGCAGGCTTTTTCAACCGGCCGGTGGAGTCTAATACTTGGCACACAGGTCAGCTTCAGTGCACTCATCTGAACGTAACTCAGGTTGACACAATTTGACCTCAGCCGATACCCGCTCTGCCTGCCTTTGTTTTCACATTCTCCCCAGGGAATTGCATTTAATACTATCCTTAGACATTCTATAAAAAAATTTCAAGTCTTCTAAGCTCTCATTTCTCAACATTTGCTTTTCTATTATTTCCCAGAACTCCTCGTCCTTTCAGAAACGGCCCTTTATAGACCTTCTGACAGAATTGTTTCTCTTGGCTTGCCCTTCAAAGAAACAGCTCCTTTAGTGGATTGAATGAAGAGGCTATTGTTGCTAGCTTAACTCCAATGTTTTTAATACTTAAGATTTTAAAACTATATGTTTTTTACTCATTTAAAAATATCTCCAAAACACTGAGTTGCACTTTTGTCTCATGAGTAGAAGTCTAAATGTTGCTAAACCTTCCGTAAGCCATGTTAAACAATTTGGAACCAGTGATTCCGAAGGTTTTGCAGTCAAATGAACGGCAAAAGAGCAGTATGTTTAATGAAGCTCAACCCAAAAAGAAGTTAATCTTTCTTCTGTGGCTTTGAGCTTAGCATCAGGCTTTGCAGCGACTAAACATTTGTTTTTTTAAAGCAGTGATCACCTGTTCACACAGGTCTGCACATTTAGTTGTGGGGGAAGTGTTTGGTTTGATGTTGAAATGCCACTTGTTTTTGCACAGTAAAGCTGTAAAGGTTAAGATGGCATATGTAGCATCCTTTTATTCAGTTTATTTTCATTTTCAAAATGGTCTTTTATTCAGTAAAAGTAGAAGAAAAGATGAGTTTCCTAGTGTAAGTCTTAAAGCAAAATTTGCATTTTCTTTCTTTTCAGTCAGTGAAATAACTTTTATGATGAAAGAACACATTGCCAAACACATTTCCTTTCCCTAGTGGCTTAGTGGTGTTTTCCATGTTGTTGGGCACACAGTGCAAATATTTGAAAACTCATTTAAATTCTTTTAGGGTGAATCCAAACAAAAATAATAAAAAAGCACCCATCATTTAGAGGTAGCAGGTGGATGATTGTGCATGGTTGACCGATCAGAAATAAAAAGATGCCAGAAAGAGCATTCAAGAAGGGAAGGACGATGTTCCTCATTTCCTAATTAGCGTTTGGATTCTCCTTCCTTATCCCACGTCGTTGCAACAAACCAACAAAAAAGTTGAGTTAAGCCACAAAACCCTGTGTGTCTTTTCAGAGGAAATGGCTCCCTTGCGGGGCCCGGTGCAGCCGTGTTTATTTTCTAACCCTGAATGGGTGTGAGGTGTGAGGTCAACCCACCGTGATGCTGTAAATACTAACAGGGCCGGCTGGTAATGAGCGAGGCCACGGGTGAGCTCTCTATTCAACCCTTTAACCAAAAGAAACTGAACAGGGAGCAGTGTTTTTCTTGAACAAAGGTACACATAAAAAGAGATACATTTAAAACAGACAAAAAAGAGAAACTAATTGTCATTGATCTCACATTAATCTTGTCTGTAACTTCAGCTGCTGGCATTTTGTTGAATTTAATGCTTTAATATAGACCGGCATAAGTAAATTCCCTCATAGAAATAAATGTTTAAAAGGCCCATAGCTAGCAATGATACACTGATCCTCGTCAAGATATTTTGTGATGTGAAAAATGTGCTGGTCTATGCTCAAGAAGATAGCAAAAAGAAAATGTGATTTGTGAATATTAAATATATTTCATTTTTAATTTTTTTTCATATTTTGACCAAATAAAAACCTCTCTACTTTTCTTCTTAGCAGAATTAACCTTACCATGATGGCAATTGGAGATTAAAAGCTTAGGGCAAGGAGAATAACACAGTTGTGCTTTATTTCAATAGTAAAGCACTAACCTGGGGATTTATGGACCTTTGTCTCGAGTTTATTTTTATGTCATTTTCTTGTCTGCCTGAACTACAGTATTTCATAGATAGCTTTTGTGGGATATGACTGTGCAGTTTGCCTAGAGTTGGAGCTCCTATGGCGGCCTGTGGAGATCTGCCAAGCTGATGTTAAATGAAGCATGAGGATCATTATATACAACTACCTTCATATGATAATGAAGGAGGCTTGATTTTTATCTGGATTAAATAAACTTGCTTTATATATTTGGCCACGGGCATGGTTCATTACTGGGTTTTTAAAGAAAATTTATCTTAAACTAATCCCCATGTCCCAGCTGAACCTGGCAGAGAGCATACATGTCAATGCAGACAACCCGAGGACATGCAGCTTGGTCTTTTCAAGACTATTGTAGAACCTAGTACTCTAGTAGAAGACTTGTCCCGCATCTTTTTCTGTAAAACCAGACTCATGGCCGACCAGCAGATTTATCTGTCTATTTATCTGTATAGTAGATTGGTCAGAACTTGTTGTGACGTTTTCTCCCCTGACAATCAGTCAGTGAGGAGTTAGTAGGTTAATACTAAAACACGCTGGCAGCACCCTTTTGTCAGATTTCTCACTGACTAACTGCAGTTGCACTGTTTGCCCATAGGATGTCACTATATATATGGTTATCTTAAAACATCTGTTGGCAGAGTGTTTGTGCCTGGCAACTTATTGTGCTAATGAAACTTGCTTGTTTCTCACTACTGTGAAGTTATTCATTTATATTATTGGGAAATATTTGGGATGAAAATAATTGTAAAGAAAGGACGGTACACCGATGCAGTGCTACAGAATTTCCAGGATGCTATTAATCATTTGACTCAACTCAGAGTAAATAGAGTAGCACTAAAGTAAAATAATTAATAAAAAGCACCATGGTTCTGCATTACATAACAGGCCATTTAGCTGTGGTGCAGATATTAAACTGAACACACAAAGAAGTTACACCAACAGCAGCAGTCTCACAGTCTATGATAATGTGCATCGCTGTCAAAATAAAGAACAAAATAAAAGGGGCAGATATCACTTGTTGCATTTATTATTGCTAAATAATTCTACATATATGGAGTTTCTGAGATTTAATCTCCAGTATACTGAGCCTTGTGATAGTTTTCGCTGATGTAAGTGAGTGTCAAACTAGGTCAGCAATTTGGCGCTGATGGTCTGTAAAAGGTACTATCTCAACAGTAACAACGTGTGAGGTGTTGTGCTGCATGTCAGGTCTAAGTCGTTCAGGAAAATGAAAAACTAAAAAAACACTGTGTTAATGGAATGCACAAAACCATGGAGTCCCAGAGGATGATTTTTATTGTTTTTATCTTATGTGAATAAAACAGATTGTTTATTACATAATACATTCACTGTTGTAATGAGGACTGTATAGCACATAAACTATGTCACAGTATGGTGGCGGTGTGGATTGTAGAATTGTTAAGGAGCCAAAATGTGGAGGTTTAACAAAAAGTAAGTAATACAGATCCAGCAAAACAAAATTCATAAAGTTAATCAAAATATAATTCAAGAAATCAGGAAACGACAGGAAGCAAAACCAACACAAGACATGAAAACTTTAAACTAAAATAGGAAAAAACCAAAGGAGACTAATGGCAGCATTTAACAAGATGAATGGGACAAGGAAACAGAGGGGACGAGGCATACACAGAATGAGACAGAGGGAGTACGGTGACAACAGCTACAAGTACTAAACACAAATTCAAACACTAGAAAACACCCAAAAGGCTGAACTCATCCCAAGCATAAACATAAAGTAAACAGAAACCAGAGAGATGATTATGTAACAAGGAAACAAAGTCACAATAGAATAACAAAAAAAACCAAACCCAACTGGATTCCTAAAACTTCAAACAGAAGAACGGAAAGCCTAAACAGAAAGTCAAACTTGAATATGTGAACTAAGAATTCAAAACAGGAAACAGAGATCAAAGCAGGAAACCGTGTCCGTCTGCCCAGCGCAAGATTCCTGCTGGTAACAATCTAAACTTGTATGTATCATGCGAGAGCAGCTAGAATTTCATTGTTTAACAATTAGAGGTAAAACTAAAACTGTCTTTGCTGAGCTCTTTTTATTTGGGGTGCAAGATAAATACATTACGTGCAAAAGATAACCTTTCGAGCTAAAGATTAAGGGGAAAAAAAAGCCTACATCTGCACGCGTTCCTCATGTACTACTCCTGACTGCTTCTGCTGCTGTTTATCCTCCCAAGAAGGAGTTAGGAGGTCATATCTAACAGAGATAGGACTAATTTCATGTTTTTATGCAGGGTGCAGTTAAATGCCATGTCCTCCACGTGTCAGTGGACATAAACAAGGTTTTTGCATTGAATTGCACCAGCATGTTAGAGTTGTGTTTGGGGACTTTTAATATTTGTGCTAAAACCTCAGGTTGTCTATTTCTTTGTTAAAGAGAGATTTGATTTTAAAAAAAGACAACTTTCTCCTCTGATATTGTTTTAGCAGACACTGTAACCTTTAAATACCTATAGCTGTTTTTAATCCAAATAAAATCAAGGCTAATGCTTCATTACTGGGTATTTTTACATAATGATCCTCATGCTGCTGCTGTTAATTTTTTTATTAACGCAATTACTGGGCTCTTAGTGGACTGGGTCAGAGAGGTCTAATTACCCTGCGTCATGCTGGTAAATAGTTGGAGGTGTCTCTGAGCAGGTGGCCCTGGAGGTAAGAGGGAGACATGGGGCATACCGAGGCGGGCAATTACTGGATGAATTTCACTTTAATAAATGTTGAGCTACATTTGGAAATTCAGATAACAGAGCTTTCTGCCTAATGGGTGCTGCACTGAGGCCACTTGAGCAAGAAAATGATCTGAAAGAGGGTTTAATTAACACAAGCTACATGATCCAGGGAGCGCATGACAGAATGTTAAAGTGAGGGGGAGAGCACGCAGTACAGGGATAGTATGAAAATTAGTGAGGGGGAGAATGAGGTGGGGAGGAGTGGTCGGTATGCCAACTTTTATTTCACAGGTTTAAAGGCTGAAATGTGCTCCTGGTTTCTCACATTACTACAGGAATGAGAGTGAGTCACAAAATAACACATGTATACACTAATATAAAAGACACGAGTGCAGAGCCTGTGGGCAAACACCTCGAAATATAGCTCGGTTTGATCGCATCATGCTGCATATTCATGCTACGTAGAATATTTGACATTATAAGGAAATCAGATCAAGTTACCATCACTGGGTAAGGATTTTTCATAACTTGATAATGATGATATTTAGTCAGACTTTTTGTTCATGTTGGAAATAGTAATATTTGCTATCAGGGAAACATCAAAGAATATGCACATTCTTTGATGTTGGCTGTAGCTCAGGTGGTAGAGAAGGTCACCTACTAACTGGAAGGTTGGTGGTTCAATCCTAGTCTGCTCCAGTCTGCATGCCAAGTATCCTTGGGCAAGATACTAACCCCATGTTGCTCTCCAGTGCATCCATCGGAATATGAATGTGTGTGGATGTTAGTTAGGAAGCACTTAGAAACAATAGAAAAAAGTGCTGGTGTGAATGCACAAGTTGTGTAAAGCGCTTTGAGTGCTCAAGATAGAGTAGAAAAGCGCTATAATATACAGTCTATTTACCATTGTATTTGCTCACTATGGTAAATGTTTACACTATATACGGTATAGTGTAAGCAACCACGATTGTAACATAGTGAAATTTTTATCCCTCCTAGATATTGAACAATGAACGATAAGTAGTATTATTACAGGTTTGAACCATTTAAGAACCACAGCAACTGACTGCAGCAACATCAGCACAAAAACTGTGTGCCGAGAGCTTCATGGTATGGGTTTCCATGGCCAACTAGCTCCTTTAGGTCTAATGCGTATGTGGCCCAGTACTTTAGTCTGTATACTTTATTTTAAAATGGCAAAATTGAGGTCAGCATATGTTCAAAAAGATGAGGCTTTTTGAACATATGCTGTGTTCTGTACTCTTGGCTCTCTATGATGTAGATGAGAGCAGGTGTCTCTAATATGCTAATCTTAGGCCCACAGCTCTGGCTATGAGCAGAGATGCCTCGCTACCCACCCACCAACTTATACAGACCTTCTGTTTACAAGGGGCAGCCAGTCAGAAGAAAGCTAAAAATTGTGGAACTTGAAATGATCGTAATAATTAATAATATTTATTACAGACTGAAGATAACCTCGGTATTGTAGGGATACATTCTTTCTAAAGATGCCATCTCTTTGAAAGTTAGTGTGGTTAGGTTAATTAGGAAGTTGGCCCTAGGTGCGAATGTGAGTGTGAATGGTTGTCTGTTTCGCTGTCTTAGCCCTGCAACAGACAACCCCGGGTTTTTTTCTAACCCACTTTTCGCCCTATGGCAGCTGGGATAGGCTCCGGTCCCCCCACGAGCCTGAATTTGATAAGCTGAAGAATTTGGATGGATGGCTGTTTTGATAGTGTTACACATGTTACAGATTGCTTAAATATTCCATAGGTGTTCAAATATAATTCAGCAAACCATTAAGTGAGCTGTGTGTGGAAAGCTAAATGTTTCCTCACTCATTTAATAAAGTTTTTCTTCAAGGCTGTCGCTCCTCTGTACTTTATTTTCCTGCTATGTTGAACAAATACAGTGACCGAGGAATCCATTGCAAACTTTCTTGACTTTTTACCTCTACCTGAAGTTACTGCAAATAGCAAAAGTATTGCTGCAACCTGATTGTGCAGCATCGAAATGAATCTCCTAGTTTCCAGCTTTTTGATGATGCACAACACTTCTAAGTGGTACCTACTGTTGACCCTGGAGTTACTATACAACAGCCCTGCTACCTCAACCCCCTCCCCCCAACTCAGCAATGTTATACAATGAGTGCTCTCAGCTATTTATAGTTGGTGGTTACTTAGAGGAAATGTTTTTTAAAGGGAAATCAGGAAGAATGCATATGTGCATGAGATAGCTTAGCATGCAGTGACATAATCATATGTTTGAAAAGTTTTTGCACATGTAATTCAGTGTTGGACCTGCATTATGTGTTACAGAGAGGACTGTATTTTGGCCTGTAGCTCATGTCACTTTTGATGTTTTTAGTGTTTGTTGCACTAAAGCCTCACCGTATAGGTCTGTGCTGTGTGTATAGAAAGAGGACGCAGGGTTTTGTTTTTGTTTAAACAGTGTATATGTGTGGTTTTGTGCATGTAAGGTCCTCTTGGTTTTACACACCGCGGTCTCCCTCCACTCTCCACAGGAGCTAAAAGCCCCGAAACAGAACGGTAATTGCCCAATTAGGGCCCTCGCTCTGTGGGCTGCAGAGCACTATGCGCCTCCACATGCTCACAGAGTCAGATAATTGAGCTGAAAGCAAATGAACGGATGGCAGACAAACAAGCTACTAGAAAATAATTACTTGGAGTGTTTCTTTTCAGTACCTGTACAGCGAATTTCATTATTGTCAATAGCCTCTAAAGCTGCTCGAAACTGTGGTATTTGTCATTTTCATAGAGACTTGATAATGACATTAATTTGTCTTAATGGGTTGGTTCTATTGTTAAAAATAGTAAAATGAGCAGAAATTGTCTTTCCTCAGCAGGTAGAGAGGACTTCACCACACTCCTGTCAGGCATGAGGAGATAATTTGGTGTGCTTGTCAAATTTCCAATAATTTGTTATATGGAACATGAGTAATGCTAATACCATTAATGTCCATTTTCCTCTAAATTCATTACTGCCCTTTTTCCCTTTTATGTTTTTAATGCCTCTGCCATTTTTCTGTGCTTCAAGAGGTTATACCAGGACTGATTAAAAACATGCACATTTATACTTTCGCCTCATACACACACGTGCATATAGACATAAACACATCATTTGAAAATCTGTAAGATATGCCTCACATCAGCACTCCTCCTAAACAAGTAAAGTGTCTCTTATGCCTGAAATATCATTTCTGTTTGCTAGACTAATGTTAGACCACAAACAAAAACAATAACAGTATCAGCTATAAATTATAAAATGGTAAATAATCTAAATTGGCCACTTGATTTTATTTAACATTGCTACGACTGCTACTAGAAGATGAATTTTATAGTGCTATTTATTGTAATTTGCACATTTTAATTTTGTTTAATATTGTACTATATTTTTCTACATACCTGTATTGTCTGTATTTCACAGACATCATGTGAAAATACTTGTTAAATTTAGCTTTGAAAGCCTAAAGTATAATTTTTCACATACATTTTTTAAAAAAAAGATTTCATTTATGTGTAGATATAATACAAAAATGTAAAATTATTTATTATAAATTGAAATTTTAATAAGTAAAAAATTAATTTCCAAAAGTGATATATTTTTAGTATATGCAAACTAAAAGATTACAGTCACCTTAAATACAAAAGAGCAGTGAGTGAAGTAATTATCCACAAAATAATGACTGTACTTTCTCTTTCTACTAATAATTTTCATCCAAACCAGTAATTCATTTTAAATTTTTATTTATATGATTTTTTAAAATTAGAATTAAAAAGTCATTTTACAGTAAAGTTGATTTGTTTAAAAAGTGTACTTAAACTGATACAAGTAATTATTGGAAAGTCATCAAAGAATACTATAAAACAAATGTAAGAACTTAACATTTTTTATTTGAATGTATGTATCCAGTTTTATTTTTAAAACATAAATATATATATAAAAGCACAATGTACTATTTTATTTTCCAGGTATCTCACAGAATAAATAAAATCTTGCTAAAGATCACTTAAAATTGCCGGAAATAAAAAATTAAAGTAAAAAAAAAAGTGTTTACATTTTGAGCAACGGGGTTCTGTTATAGTCGGATATAAAAGAGGCAGCTGCTTGGAGGTGATTCTAAATTTACCTCAGTTGATGGCTCATTGTCCACATGTTGACAAAACATCTCAGTTCTGCTCACAATTAGTCTTTATGGCCAAAATCAAGATGTCAAGTTGAGCAATTTCTCATTTCATTCCTTCACTGTGCTGTCAACAATGTGTGAAGTAGAAGGAAGAAGAAAAGGGCACCAATATTAAATACAAAATCTAATGTGCTGGAGTTTTTTGTTTTTAAAGCAGACACTTTAACAAGCAGTTATTTGATAATTAAATTACTGAACTGGGACTCATCTGGAAATTATTAATCGAATCCTTAATTTATTGTCCCCCAAATGATCTCACACACTTTTACAAGATTTACTAGATTATAGAAAAATGTTTTATAATGTTTTAAACTTATAGTATATTGCAATTTCAATAGAAATGAAATTAATACAGCTGTTGCTCATTGTATTGTACTCTATGTTTTAGTTGAAAGGGCTCTCCTCATTGACTGTTGCCTCAGTGAAAATAACAGCCTGCAGAGGGCGCTGGTAAATAAAATGAGGTGCCTGTGGCAGTTGCATACAGTAACAAATATTGTTTTAAAATGAGTTGCATCAAACATATGTGACTTTATTATTCATTTACACTTGATGTTGGGACTTTGCAGTTTCCATTTTGTACACATTGTAATATTCCCCACACCACCTTTTTTATTTTAATAAACTCAAGACATAATTCAGTATAGGACTTTTATAGTGCTCAGTAATAAAAATGAAATATAAATCAAAATTTTATGTTGTTAAACTTAAAATCTTGTCACTTATCGTCAAGCTTTTATAGTAAGTAGATAGATAAGACGACTAAAAGCATTTAAGAATACTTTTAATAAATTGAAGAATCCAACAACGACCACAGGTTTTCAAGAAAAATGCTTCACATAAGATTGTTAGTATGATAAAAGAAATGTATGCTGTATGTCTAGGATTCATTTGCTCATTGCTCTGCATTTTTGTGCAGTATAAAAATGTTACATCCCTGTTTTCATTGCTGTCTAAATGTAATAACAGTAACATCAATTATGGTTAATCCTCTGTCATTTTTTATCTCCCGTTTATATTATGGGTGTCTTTTGATGACAACAATACAGGAAATCAGGGCTGTGTTTGTAGATTGTACTGAAACAAAATGAAGATCATAATTTAACCCATTTCATCTGGGAACAAATATGATTTTATAACACACACATTTTAGTCAGTCTTCTGACTTGAGACAGTTTGCAGTGTTTAGTCATTCACATTTACCAATTATTCACATATTTTTAGTTGTGTGTGACTCAGATTTAATAACACTCTTTTCACAATCTCAGCTGAACTTCATGTCTTCATCATTTTATAATTTTAATTTGCGCGCACAGTGTTCTGTCATGTGTATAAATGATTGTGCATACAACTTTACAAGCTTGCATTAAAACCAGTGATAAATGAGTTCATTCAAAACTGTAGAAACATTTAAACAAACACAGAAAAATGTGTCTTTATCAAAGGCAGGATTTTTTCACTCCTATGTTGAATTGCACAATAATTCAATAGAACTGCAAAACCCATTTTGCCAAACCCTGTTTTCAGAGGGGAAAAACAATCAAAATGTAGCTTTGCTAGTACAATGAATGCAAGTCTGTTGTTTGAAAATAAGATCAGCATATATTGAAATTTGGTTTTATCTGTAAATAAGACTTATGCAAGCGTAATCCGTAAATCTCTTTTTAAAACTTGCCGGTGAGTCATTTTGAAGCCATCATATTATTACAGAAGCATTAATGTAAGCCCAAGTGATACTTCTGTCTGTATTTAGTTGTCTGTGAGTCTTTTTATATTGCTTGAAACGTCACAAAGTGGTTTAAGTGCCAGTGGATCACTGTTTGACATGATGACTGAGCTCGTGATTCATTTGTGAGGCCTGTTTGGAGATTCTTATGTAACACTCGGTTGAATAATACTTTTTAAATAGAGACACTCTTACTTTCCACAACCACTGATAGGATATTATGTCTGAATGTGAGATTTTACAGTGAAAAAAAAAAAACAGCATAAAGAGCAAAAAACAAAATGGGATGCAAAATACATACAGTTTGGTCCACATATATTTGGACAGAGACAACTAGTTTTGCTTCTGTACATTACCACAATGAATTTTAAAAGAAACAACTCAGATGCAGTTGAAGTGCAGACTTTCAGCTTTAATTCAGTGGGTTGAACAAAAAGACTGCATAAATATGTGAGGAATTCAAGCATTTTCTTTTAACACAAACCCTTCATTTCAGGAGCTCAAAAGAAATTGGTTAAATTATAATAACTGAAAATAAAATGTTCATTTCTAGTACATGGTTGAAAACCCTTCTTGTCTTGAACTCATAGATATCACCAGATGCTGGGTTTCCTCCTTTTTAATGCTCTGTCAGGCCTTTACTGCAGCAGCTTTCAGTTGCTGGTTGTTTGTGGCCTTTTCTGTCCAAAGTTTAGTCTTCAACAAGTAAAATGTATGCTCAACTGGGTTAAGATCAGGTGACTGACTTGGCCATTCAAGAATATTCCACTTCTTTGCTTTAGTAAACTGCCAGGTTGGTTTGCCTATATGTTTTGGGTCATTGTCCATCTGTATTATGAAACACCGTCCAATCAATTTGACTGCATTTAGCTGGATTTGAGCAGACATTATGTGTCTGAATGGCTTAGAATTCAGAAGTCATGCACGCCCAAACCATCACACTGCCTTAGCCGTGTTTTACAGATGATGTGGTATGCTTTGGATCATGAGCCGTTCCACACCTGTATACTTTTTTCTTGCCATCATTCTGGTAGAGGTTGATCTTGGTTTCATTTGTCCAACGAATATTTTTCCAGAACTGTGCTGGGTTTTTTTTTTAGATGTTTTTAGCAAAGTCCAATCTAGCCTTTTTATTCTTGAGGCTTATGAGTGGCTTGCACCTTGCAGTGAACCCTTAGTATTTACTTTTATGCAGTCTTGGATATCGATACGTCTATGTCCCGGAGAGTGTTGTTCACTTGGTTGGCTGTTGTGAAGGGGTCTCGCATCACCATGGAAATGATTCTGCAGTCATCCACCACTGTGATCTTCCGTGGACATCCAGGTCTTTTTGCATTGCATCAGTGCTTTCTTTCTTTCTCAGGAGTACCAAACTGTAGATTTTGCTGCTCCTAATATTGTAGTCATTTCTCAGATGGGTTTTTTCTGTTTTTGCATCTTAAGGATGGATTTTTTCACCTGCATGGAGAGCTCCTTTGACCGCATGTTGTTTGTTCACAGCAAAATCTTCCAAATGCAAGCACTACACCTCAAACAAAACTCCAGCCCTTTTATCTGCTTAATTGATAATGACATAACGAACGAATTGTCCACACCTGCCCATAAAACAGCCTTTGAGTCAAATGCCCAATTACTTTTGGACACTCTCCCTTTAAAAAGAGGGTGGCACATGTTAAGAAGCTGAAACTCCTAAACCCATCCAATTCATCCAATTTCAATGTGGATACACTCAAGTCAAAGCTGAGAGTCTACACATTATGTCCATGTTTATGATAGAACTATAATTGGAATATGTTTCAGTAAACAGTTAAAAAAAACTTGTGTGACAGTGTCCAAATATATATGGACATAACTGTAATGAAACTTTGTTTCCAGTTGTATGCTTACATACAATTTTAAATGTACTTTTTAGATGAATACATTTTTGTGTAAAAGCATTAGGTTCCTAGGAATGTAAACCAATGTATGGAAGTGTGGAAGTGTGTTTTCAGTACATATATTATACAGAAAAAAAGATGGGGGTGGAGGGGACTTCAAGAGCTCTCTGAAAATTGTTTCATGTCCCAGACAATTATGTTTGTGTTTTATTTACACTGTGCAGTCTTGTTCATGTGATCTTTTCAGATCACCTGCGAAATAGTTTTCATGAAGGTGTTCACTAAGGTTGGCCGATATGTAAAAAATATCTGTTTATACCAGCCACAAGCACACCTTCAGAATGCGTCTTCAGCAGCGCTGGTAATATTGTTAACCACCTGCGCACACTGCTAAAACCTGATACGGTAAACGTGCTTGTTTTCCTGTCAAAGAATTTATAAGTTTGGTTTGGAAGGAAAATTTTACCTTCTTTTCTTGTTTGATTCAGTATTAATATAGCTACTTTTTGGATTATTCATTTATTTATATATTTATTTGAGATGCGCCAAATCACACAAAAGACTTAACTTTACGTCTGAGATTTTCTTTTTGTTCGCTGGAAGAGACATTTCGATTTTTAACGTACTTTTTGTTTAATTTGTATTTGTTGTTTGGTCAAGTATGTAAGATGAATAAACACTAGAACGGCCTGTAAACACGGTTATAGTGGAAAAAAGAAGTCAGTTTCTCTTCATTTCCCTCCCCACCATTGTGTTTTTTTTATTTAAATAAAATGTTTTGTTTTTTTCTGAACATAGGCTACTGCCGTTCTTGCTTTCTGTTATGAGTTTGAGTAAATGATTTGCTGCTGTATCTGGGCGCACTCTGAGGAGGGTGCATTTGCTTGCAGCTGGACTGCTTCTATTAGCTTCAACCAACATTATTAGCAAACTTACTCATGGGCAAATAAATAAATAAATCGCTCTTGTATATTCGTCCAATCGCCCAACCTCAGTGTTTGCACTAAATAAAGTTGTGACATCAAATACAAATGGTTTTTTAATGAGTTAAAAATCTGACCTTTGCTCCTGAACCTGAACAGGAAGGTTACTGGACAGTCTGTTTCAAAAGCTTTGCATTGCAAAGCATAAGCCTTTGTAACATTTCTATTGGAAAGGTCAATAAGAACGTACTCCAGAGTGTAGAGCAGCATTCTCTTCTGACCTCTGGCATCAAGAAGGCATTTTCACTCAGAGAACTTCCACTCACTGGATATTTTGGTCTTTTTTAGACCATTCTTTCTTAACACCTGTGTGAGAAATATGTGAGGAAATTCCAGTAGATCAGCAGTTCCTGAAATACTCAGATCAGCTCGTCTGGCATCAACAACTATGCCACACTCAAAGTCACTTAAATCATATTTGTTCCCCATTCTGATGCTCAGTTTGAACTTCAGCAGGTTGTCTATACGGTCAAGATGATGTGAATGCATTGAATTGCTGCCAAGTGATTGGTTGATTAGGTATATGCTTTAATAGACAGATGCATCTAGTAAAGTGGCCAGTAAGTATATGTAGCCTAGACATGCCACATCCATGTAGTTTTCATTGATTAAAAAGATTTTCTAGTTATTTTTTCTACTTTTTATTGTGATAGTGAAATTTGTATTAATGTTTTAAAATGATCTTAATTATGTACTAGTGTGAAAGGTCCCGTTTTTCTTGATGCCTTCAAAAATATGTTATAAAAGATTTTGTAGTGTCCCTATTGATTTTTAATAATGCTATTTTATTCTAACTCACTAAGGATAAAATGGTATGTCACGACAATAGAGACCCACTAAACAATATTATCCCAGTATTTAAATTTAATTTAAAGGATATGCCCTGTGTCTCATTTGAATAATTCATTGATGGTGTATCTCCACCTGCTTCTGCCTCCGTGCCAATGTCTGAATTTGTGTGACGGAGCGGCTGAATGGTGATGTGTGACACACTCCAGATGAAAAATAACAGCGGCCCTCAGATCTGCACAACAGCTGATGAAGAATCACTGACTTTTATTGGTGCCGAATAAAAGGATGTGATGAAAGAGTCAAAGGCTGAGGGAGAGAAAGAGGGATTCAGAGGGAGGGGCGGAGGAGTGCAAAACAAGGCCCCATCCATCACATGAGTTGAGAAGACACATTCCAGTGCCCTTAGCAAGAGGATACATTCACTCAAAGTCACAATAGAGGGGGATTCTGGGAGAAGCTGGGAGGGGGACCCATCAATACACAACCTCACCCTTGGGCTCTCTGTGCGCACAAACTCAATGGCCCTTCCAGTCCAATTCATTTCTCTCTATGGGCATGACAAATGTACATTTTGCTGCTGATAAAAGTTTCCATACTAAAACAACAAAACAGATAAAACAAAAAAAATGAGGGCATAGTTACAGCTGAAAGTTTAACTGCTCAGCTCTTCCCCAATCACTTTCTCGCCATCTTTCTGTCCATCTCTTTCTCCCTGGCGCTGTCATTAACTAGATTCGGAGAAATTTGAGCTGGGGTTGTAGGATATCTGTCTGGCAGAGTTAGTGGGGATTTGAGGGTGGAGGGAGCAGGTGATGGCTTTCTGGAGTGCACTCATTTACACTCCTCCTTTTCTCTCGCTGAGCAGCGTGAAGAGGTGGGAGAGATGAGGGGCCGGCTCCTCTCACTCCTGTGAGCTGCACCTGCCAGGGGTGAGAGGATCAATTGTGAACTCTGACCTTATACCTTCCACAGTCCTATATTATTACCCACACTGTGCAATATATACATTAAGGATGGACAAAAATGTATATTCACTGGCATGAAGTTCACATTGTTGCGCAGCTCTGGATTTCACTTTCATGAATGGACAGCATGTAAGATAGAAAAATAAAAAAGATATTAAACTGACTACTTGCAAAATCTGTAGGTTTATAAGGTTATACCAGAAAATGGTAAATTGAGCTGTATCTGATTTGTATATTTTAGCACAGTTATAATAAACATTTTAGGTGAAAAATAAATAAATAAATGAGTTTCCCTTGAGGAACAATCAGCATGGATCAATAAATACCAGAAGAAAAGTATTTGGACAAATGATGATCAGCAGGTCCATCACTAATGTTACACCTTTGTCGACTTTAAATGATCACAGAACTCATTTGTTAAAAGCAAAGACAAAGATGAGTGAAACAAGCTCAGCAAAAAGGTCAAGTGATGTTTGCTTGCATGTCAGTTGAATCATTGAATAAGCAAAAAAAAAGTGTTCTATCAGCCACAGGTGGGCTTACTGTTAAAAAGAAAAATAGAAAATAAAATAGAACACCTGAAGCATATCCAGCCTGATAGTTGTATGGAAACAAATTAAAGATATGTGGGAGAAAAACAGCTTTAAAGATGAGTGAGAGTTACCCAATATGGCATTGTTCATAGACCAATTTAAATATTATCAACAAATATGGGTACACAGGGAGAGTGATTGAGTGAAAAGCATTAATGGCTTCAAAGGCAGGTAGGATTACACTTTCACAAGAATACGCACAGAAACACACAGCTTTTGAGATGGATTTTGAGACTTCAAAATCAACCTAAATGGATTTGATGGTAGAAAGCTTGGGCAGAGAAGGTGATGCAACCCACCCCAGCTGCATTAAGGGTGTGTCAGGAACAGCAAAGTCTGACGCTGTTTTCTTTCAATAGCAGGTGAACTTTTGTATTGTTAGTATTATCCAAGTCAGGGATGCACTGAACTGAACTGAATCAGCAGATATCAGTGTGTTTTTAATTCAGTTCAGTATGCTTTATATTGTAAGGTAAAGACCCCACAACAATAGAGAGAAAACCTAACAATGACCCACTTTGAGCAATCACTTGGTGACAGTGGAAAGGAAAAAGTTCCTCTTAACAGGAAAAGCCCTCCGACAGAACCAAGCTCAGGGTGGGTCATCCATCTGCCCCTTCCAGTTGGAGGTGAGCGGAGGAAGAGACTGTGGAAGAGAGATTAATAATAACTAATAATTAAATGCATAATGGTCTATAAAAACATAGTGAGTGTAAAAGATGAGTGAAGAAGCAACACTCTCCTACCAACCTTAGCCTGTTGCAATGTAAGTAAGGGAGATTCAGGGTCACCTGATACAGCCCTATAGACTTTATCTAAGTAAACCTGCAATCTGAGAGAAAGGTGCTCTATTTGGGTGATACAGTACTATGAGGTCTTTAAGATAAGATAGGACCTGATTATTCAAAGCCTTGGATTTTAAATTCAGCTCTGCATTTAACAGGGAGCTGAAGAAGAGAAGCCAGTTTGGTAAAATATACTCTCTATTTCTAGTCCCTGTCAGTACTCTTGCCACAGCATTTTGGATCAATTGAAAGCTTTTCAGGGAGTTTTAGTGCAGCCTGGTAATAATGAATTACAGTAGTCCCGTCTGGAAGTAATAAATGCATGAACTAGTTTTTAAGCGTCACTCTAAGTCAAGATGTTTCTAATTTTAGAGATGTGCAAATGGAAGAAAGCAGTCCTACATATTTGTTTAATATGAGCATTAAAGGACATATCCTGGTAAAAAACGACTCCAAGGTTCCTCACAGTCTTACTTGAGGCCAAGGTAATGCCTTGAGGTCATCCAGGTTTATATTCCTGCAGTTTAAGTAATTGATGTGTGTTATCTGGTTTCTATATAGATAAAGCAGTGTATCATCTCCATAGCAATGAAAATGTATGTTATCTCTTCAAATGATGCTGCCTAACGTGCACTAACAGGGACTTACAAGAGAGAGACCTAATGCTTAATAAGCCACATTTAACTGTTTTACTCTTTGGTACAGCTGAGGATGCTATACTGTGGATGCTAAATTAAATCATACCATATACACAAATGCATAAATGAGGCAGACAATAACCTAACTGGTTTACAATAGCAAGAAACGGTTACACCCGCAGAGTCTGAGGACGTAAAAAAGAGACAGACTGGTTAAAAAAAGAAATAGTGACTAAAAGTACACCCAACTTCCTGCAGTAGCTTTTTAACGACCACAGAAACATTGAAGTGGCATTATTGGTATTATTTTTCCCTTATACAAGAAAATAAATTAGCTTATTGAAAATTATTCCATTAAGGCTGAACAAAACTGCACATTTTTTCATTGTATTAGTGGGAGGAGATAACATTGCATTCATCTAGATACTGTAAACTTGTTGCTTTCATCTTGGATTATGCACAAACATGTAACAGTGCATGTGTTTGCCTAAACTTGTGTTCATCCAAAATTGGGGCCACTTTATTTTTTGTTTTTATAGCATTTTGCTGGCAGCTCATTTTGTGTGTGAACTGGGTACAAATGGTTATTATTCTGTGTGATGGGATCTATTTGGGGTTTTGTCAAGACTTCGAGTGGTGTGAAAGTTGGTGTCAGCGGACCCCTGGCCTAGACCAGCTGAAAGCCAGTGTGTTAGTTTCTATGGTAATGGAGAAATAGTAACTAACTCCCAGCAGCGTCCCGCCGCGTGTCGCCTCCTCAATAGAGCGCATCTGCAGAAAACTGGGGGACCCCGTGAGATGGGCAGTGACCCGTCATCACACTAGCTCTCACATATATGGTCATATTATGGACATTGAATTAGCCTAAATCTCTTTTTCACACTGCTTACGTCATAACTCTTGAGAGACGTTAAGACGGAGCCATATATTCCCAGTTTTTGTCAAAAGCAGAGTGTCAGACTGAGTTAAAAGCCATTGCAGAGGTCATTAGAATGAGGTGGGGGGTGAGGGGTAAGACCAGCGCAACCACAACAACCACAAAGTGGGACAGAAAAAAAAATGAAACAAAAGCTGACTCCAAATCACAATGTTTACAATGAAAATTTGAAAAAAATGGGGGGGGGGGGGGGGGGGGGGACTCAGTTATGAAAATCACGCAGACGTCTGCTCTCACTCATCCAAATGTTCTTTACTTTCTCGCTGTTTGCCCCGAAAGTATGGCTGCCACTCAGGAAACTCAAACAGTTAAAGTGTAGTTACAGTTTAACACTTGAAAAATCTATTTTTCCTTAAGATTTTAAACAGAATAATTAAAACATTTTCCTTCTGTTTTCATTACATGTCTAAAACATCATGTGCGTAAAAAGTTGTACCATCAGAGTTTTTTTAAAAAAAAAGTAATTGAAAGTGTCGACACTCAAACCTTTGTGTCCTAAAAAATGAAAACAATTCCAAAAACAATAGTGACTCTTGAATGGAGGCTAATGTGAGATGAATGGAGAGGAAATGGGCCAAGCTGCAGGAGGTCATTAATGAAAAAAAAAACTTTAGAGAATCACAGTGGCTTTAGTCTCTGCTTCCTCATCTTGCTCTTTTAGAGGAAAACACTGAGATGGGGGTAATTATGAACTGCTGAGCTAAAACTGAGTACTTAATGGTAACATGGGTAGTTTTGGTGGGTGTCTATTCCCCCTCTTCTTGCTGCTCTAAGTCTCTGACCTCCCTCCTCCCAAACACTTACCCCCCTCTGTGATTTCCCATGGGTTTCCAATTGATTCAATTAAGTGAACACTCCAACACCGTATGATTGCAAGATTTTTCTACCAGCGCAAACCAGCCAGGCAGCTGCATCAAGAAAATGCCCATCAATACACGGACATTTTTAAAAAGTTAAACACAAAATGTAAAATAGTTGTTAATTCAGCTTCAACTCTTCATCTCTAAGCTGTAGAAGAAATCCCACTGGAAACATCAAAGGATCAAAAAATCAAAACTTGGAGGAAAAAAAAGTGAATGAGGGGAGGGAAAGAGGGGAGGATCAGAAAAGTAAAGTGGTGAAAAGGAGGGAGGAGCAGCGCGTCACCATCAGAAGTTGTTCTGCGCCGTAATTCAGCTTTGTTTTCTCTACAAAAAAAGTCTCCAACATGCGCGCCTACAGCATAACATTCGGCGAAGAGAAATGAGGCAAACACAACATCGCAAAAGACGCTTTGCATTCTTCGGCTTTTGTACTTGTGGGACTTGTGAAAGCGCAACGGACACAAAATAGGGAACAAAGGGAGCAGTGTGGATGAAGGCACTATCTCTGACATCCCCAGCACTTTGAACAACTTGTCAGCGCAGACACTGAAGCAACTGCATTCTGTCACATTTGTGTACAAACCCCCTGAAAGGGCTTGCTGACCTGCCCATATCCCTTTATTGGGGTTCAAATGGCAAGAGGCATTCATTGTGTCTGGGAGAGTTCATTAAATTCATTGGTTTGACCTGTTATTTCTAGGCCAAAAGTCTGCTGATTTGGAAAAATGTGAGTCAGCCATACGTAATAGCCTACTGACCTCTGCAGGGTAACAAACCCTTTTGAAGAACATTTCAAGGCCTTCATATGAATAGGGTCAAAGGGAACGTTTGAGACATAACTATAGCAGAACCAATGGATTCACATCAAAAGGAAATTTGAAATCATCCAAAGATATTTAGACCTCTAATGGTTTGTCTAATAATAATTCTGAGCACAGCACGATTTCTAATTATTTTTCATTTATGAGGAGTGAGTGCGAGGACTGGGGCAACTTTGACGTTAAACAGCACAATTTGAAAATTCATTAGCGAACAAATGCTTTGTATACTGGAACGAACGGCAAAGTCGGTAGAAGTCAAAAAGTTCAGGGAAAAGTGCGCTTGACCATTTTAGTTCCCATAGCGTCGTCACATTTAGATGTAAATGGGCTCATTACTGAGGCCAGGCTGCCAAGTTAGCATCTATTTCTCATTTGTTTTTTGTCAAAATAGGCAAAGGCCCAGAGCGTTTGTTTAATTTTATTTATATTACTGTTTTGGTTTTTTTTAACTGAAGAATGCAAATTATTTTAGATTGAAGCATAGGGAAGAAAAATAAAATTTACTTTATCTACTGTATGTCTCACAGGATTTGGCCCATGGTTTATTCTTGTAACTGGGCCCCTTCTGTATTTTTCTTCTTTTTCCTTTTAGCTATATATGACATTAGGTTGAGTGAGAAAAATGCCAAAAGGCCCCAGGCTCGTGATTAAATTATATGATCTGTACGAGTCTTCAATATGAAACAATAATATTTAATATTCACTGGAGGAAACTGTAAATTCTTATGGATTTTTCTCATTATTTTTGTATACTAATTTTTCAGCATTAGTATACAAAACTAATCACAATGCTAAAAATAAAAGCTTCACAAACCAGGGATTTGTGGATTCAACAGTATCAAAATTGCAACCTCTAATAAAAAGTTGTTAGACAATGATTTTCAGAGGCTCTATGAAAACATTTAGGTATATTAAAATTTTTACCTGAATGTAAATATGTCACACACACTCATACAAGCTTACTGTTGACAGGAAGGTTGAGCATGTCTTAAACTTATGGGGTTTTTAACACTTCTATATCTTCCTCTGTTTGATTTTTGGTCCACATGTATTTCTTTTTACCTTTAACTGCCACGTTCTCAGCCAAGACAGAAAATGCATCATAGCTCACTTCATCCACATATTCATGCAAAAGATAAATCTAAATAACCACTGTTTTTCATTTTTTATAGTTTATAAATAAATAGGTTATTCATCGCTGATTATTCATCCATTCAAAACATTCCAAGGATCTGTTTTTGTCATAATTAGCAGTTATTCATAACTGCACCAGTCGCTGGCACTCACAGAGTGGCTGTCAGCGAGACGCTCTGTGTGGCCAGCTGTGTAGAGACAGACATAGCTTTGATGATGCACCTAGCAACAGCACTTGACCTGGACTCAACCAGATCAGAGAGGCTCTACATGTCTGACTGAGGGATGGACGGATGCAGCAAGCAGATTCACCAACAGGGAAGAGCCAAACTTTTTAACGTGTCATCAACACATCCGCTGGTTTGCTGCTCATTCTAGAAACACTTTAGATTTCTATTTTTAGACCTATGTGTTCATACCTTCTGTATGTTTTTATGTTCACCCCAATACTGATTCACTGTGAGGTTTTCTAAAAGATTTGCAGGATGCACCTCTGGGAGTTCCAGCTACTTGTGTCAGCTTGACGTATGAGAGGTCATTTGTCATGTTTACAAAACACAGAGATGTGTCATTTTATATAAGTCTCCTCATAAAACCGAAGGGGATTATCTGAGTTTTGGATCAAGTTGTCGTGATCCTGAGTTTGCACCCAGCGTCTTCCTCTTTGGACTCTGTTTTCAGTTTGATATTTTTCTTTGCTTAGGTTATGTTCTCATTTTGATCCTGTAAGTTAGTTTTTCCTGTGCCCCATATGTGTTTCTGTGTTATCTCCTGTGTTAAGTCACTTTTTTCTTTGTGGTTTACTTTTGCCTGTCAAGTTCATGTATCTTAGTTTCTTTATCAGTGTGCTTGTCCCTTCCTGCTTTACTTTGACAGTCATTATGATCTCCATGTTCAGCCTTGATCCTGTCTCATTAGTTAGATTACGTTCAGCTGTGTTCCCTCCTGTGGTTTGTTAGCACGTTTGTCAATAGCTGTGTCCCAAAACGTAGGCCGCATCCTTGCACTTCCGGCCTTCTCGGTCTTCGAAGGACCCGGCCCACATAGACCGCAAAGGCCGGGTCCTTCGAAGACTGAGAAGGCTGGAAGTGCGAGGCTGTGAAATGGGACAGTCTAGCCTTCAGATTTGTGTCACCGCTGTCTCGGTGGAGTTTAATAAACTCGGCCGTCTGCTCCTTGCTAGCTAAAATATAACAGGACACTGGCGTAAATTCTCGAACGTCTCACACTTCTGTTTAATCAGTTTTCTGTTTGACGTTTATTCAGCTGAGTGAATGGATTAATCCACCGGATGGATTAATAAAGTTCTATTTAATGTAATCTAATCTAATCTAATAACTTTGATCTCAGCCAAACCGATTTACTCCGGAACAAATAAAACACAGAAAAAAGCCAAACAATTACATTTCTAAGTTGTCCGAGTGACTTATATATCATGTTTAACCTTAGTAGTGAAAGACAGCGGGGGTCTGAAAACGATGAAGCCGGGAGTCCGCTGCTCTCGCTGGCTCGAGTGACCATTGAACCCCCCGGCTAGCTATCGAGCGGGTGGGTAACAGACGTCTCCGAAAACGTCGGCGCACTTGATAAACTTGATAAACCAAGCAGATATTTGAAGTTTACACGGCTACTTTTTCGCCTGAAAATATGTTAAAAGTTTATTTTGTGACCCAGAAAGATTAATAAGAGTAATATTAAAACTTAGTAGCACCCGCCATTGTTGGAAACTGGAATGGGCTGGGTCGCGCTATGAATTCTGGGATATGGTGGGCCACGAAGGACACACCCGACCCATCCTTCAAATTCGGGGAAATGAAGGACGCATTTGTCGGCATCCGCATTTGGGACAGCCTTCGTCGCCTGGCTGTGACGTAATTGGCCTTCAAATGCGGCCTCCGAAGGATGCAGCCTACGTTTTGGGACACAGCTCTTGTGTGAATTAATGTCTGCGTCTCCCTCTGTCCTGTTTTGCAATCTCCATCATTCCCAGGCTGTGTGTGCTGCCTGTTTGTCTCGTTTTCCTGTGCCTCATAGTTTAGTTTTTTATTTTTGGCATTCCAGTAATAAAGCTGCTTTAAAGTTAAGTTTTCTGAGAGTCTGCACTTTTGGGTCCAATCGACTCCTTCCCTCTTCACACCGCCTCATTTGACACAAATATATATTTTAAAATTCTCAGCAGATTTGATTGTGAATATTAAATATACTAGCGAGTAACCCAAACATTCAGGCTCAGCTTGTGGTCAAATGTCAGACATTTATCCTGCAATTTGTGAACCTAGTTACAGTAATAAAAAATAACTAAGTGACAAAGATTGTGCTCGTGTTACTGATGATTAGAGAGTGTAGTGGAGTATTTCAAGCAATTGGAAAGCATTTGAAAATTACAGAAAAATTAATTAAGAAGGGAGGGACAACAAGTTATACACGATTTTAAAGGTTTTATTTAAACAGTAAAAATACTATATTTTTACTTTAAATGGGACTTTGCTAACATCGCAGAGAGCAAGATAAGAAGCCAATGCTTCATATCAGGATGCAGTGATTTCTGATCAGTTATCAGCCAATAATGAGGTTACATTTAGACCACAAATACCTCAGTCTACTCCAAATGCATTTTCACTGCTTGGCTGATCTAATCATTATTTGACTTGTTTATATTTTTTACTTCACTTGCCTTAATCATCAGTCCTCTTCAACCCAAAACAAACTAATGGAGGAAAAGGGAAAAAGAAATTACAATAGCATCTTAAAAGGCATTCATAAGCAGTTATGTGTACTTATGGTCTCATCTTTAGAGAGATCTGAAGCTACAATAAAAAGTGTTGTGCATGGTTTACACAACTGTAAGCTTTGATTTATGCTGAAAAAAAGGTTTGTGTACTTGTACTTGTGGACAGATGAAAACTGATTTACAGTGGGAACACTGTGGCAGAGCATTTGGATTTAATGTTTCTGGAAATGTTACATTCATATCAATAAAAGTGGTCCAAGTTAGACATATCAGTGTTGGGCCAAAGACACCAGGAAACTCCAAAGAAAACCTCACATATTCCACCATTTTCAGGCTTGCAAAACAAGAATGAAATAATCAGTTTTAATCACATTTCGACACATTTCTGATCTTCTGAACGTGATTCCTTTAAAAATCAGTTTTACAAAAAGGCAAACCATAATGCATATGTTTTGTAATGTATTGCTTTGTAAAATGTTGCTGGTTTGCCTGATTTCCACTCCTGACGCAGCGACATTGAAACAGGGAATGTAAAAAAGTTCATAGACATGGTATTTTGAGTTTTTCTCATCAGTAAAAAGGCAACCAGATGTCAACAAACGTACAAACCCGACTCAAGGATAAAACATTCATTTTTAAGACTATAAAAATAAAAACACATTTCAACAAAAAAGACATTTTTTAAGATCAGAAGTGTTGAAAATGTAAGTCTCACTTAGCAGTTTCTTGAAACTTTAGGATTTGATCTGTTTAATTGTGAGGCCCAGATGAGTTAAGTTGTGATTATACATAAATTTTGTCATTTTTGAATGTTTCCTCAAATCAAAATAATTACCGACAGGCCCCTACTAAAAAAAAGGTATTTATTTATTTGTATATTTTTAAGAAATTTTCATTACGGTTCTGTTTGAATGTTGAAAACCCATAAAAATATGACACTTATATTTTCAAGAAAATATTTAAGACAAAACTTCTCTGGTCTGCTCAAGTCCCAGTTCACCTGTAGAGCCTTATATCTGTCACATTATGGTACCTTGACTGACAGCTTCTCTTTGTCCGTCTCCTTCTCTCTTAAGGATTCATTAGTCCCTATAGACTCCAGCAGCCTAAACATATTGCACCATTCAGCTGGTACTTACGTGTCATCTGTTATCTATTGGACTGGTGTTTCTGGTGAGCATATGAATGATAATCAGGCCTTTGTGTGTCCATAGAGGTGCAGCAGGATCTGCAGCCTGTGATGTTGCCTCAGGGGGAGATTAGGAGGGGCAGCCGGCCCTCTGTGTCACGTCGACAGTCACAGCGCCCATCCGCGGCTGGGCCAAACCCCACTGGGACCTTAAATCCTGTTACACTGTCAGCTAAAACCATCATTTGTATTAGAGATGTGTGGGTGTTTAAGTGTGTGTACATATTAAGTGAGGGAGGGATAGTGTCTTAAACTATGAATTATTCATACCAAAAAGAAAAGGAGATATTGACTACATCTCCATAAACAGACTGCTCTCTTTATGTCATCAGGCACGAGATCTTTGGGTATAATTGCGTAAAAGCCCCTGAAAATGTGCTTCTCCAACAGCACAGCAGGCACTGGTCAGTGTTATCATCAGGGATGAATTTGAGTGATGGCAATTGTTCCAACTTAATATCTTATAAATAATTTACTATTTTAGGGGTATGGCTTCCCCTCCCCATCAAACATTAATGTTAAGAAGCTTTACCAACTCACAGCTGCTAGTTACTGAACACATGAAGCTATGCTGAATTAGTCCGGCTCACAGGTTTGTGACAAAACATTAAATAAATTAACAGAAAAAGAAAAGTGCATGTGGATGTGGAGGTGATGATGCATAAACCTTATAAGTGCCCACGGGTGTATTTTTGCAGCTTGGAACTAGTGCAAAAACGAGCCGTTATAATGTGAGCAGGCTATTTTCCCTCGATTATTTATCTCAGTAACAAGTGATTATGGAGGATGAGATTCTTTGCACTTCTGGCCCGCGCCTCCAGAGGGAGGTCAAAACTATTTGTCAGTCTCCAGTTGGGATTGCAAATTAGGATGAGCCTCCCCTGCGAGAGGACCCATGAAACCTCTATTCCTATCCACGGGATGACTGCTGTACATAATTTGAAAATTAGGGCCTCTGATAACATCTTTATGTCGAGCAATGCGTCAAGCTGCCACCGCGTAGGCTGCATATCTGAGAAAGCTTGATATGAGGCATAATTCTTTTCAAATCTGAAGCGATTAGAGGCCTGAATTGAAAAAGAGAGAGACGCGTTTCACCCCTCCGTTTTCATCATCATTATTATTATTATTATTTTATTTTGGGGGGCTTTAGCGCACAAGCTGGCAAGCTCTCGGTGAGTGTTTTGAGGTATGATGAAAACATGTCATTAACGTATTAACTAATTAGGAATCGTAATAAAAGCGGCAGATTCGTATTTACAGGTTTCAGAGATTGCAGCAAGATTGACAGACTAGTTAATGGCTCATTCCTGGCAGGAAATGAAAGGATGGACTAATGCAAAAAAAAAAAAAAAAAAATCTGAAAATGGCTCTCGCGCATATAACAGGTTTTTGTCCTAATGACGAGATCTCGTTAAAGGGTTTAACTGCTCCTAATTTGCAACTACTTTAATGGCGCCACCTAATTACAGGTCTTGTTTTTTTTAATTTATTTATTTTTTATGGAAGATTAGTGGTGTGAAGCTGAGCGCATTAAGCCTCTTTTATGAGGAGAGAACAGATAGCATCACACCGTCATGTGGCTGTGTTGTGTGGAGCTGAAGGACTAATTCCCTGGACGTGACAATTTATGGAAAATGATGCTTAAAGCAGAACACGTAAACAATAAAGCGACAACGAGGAGCCTTTCTTACTTTAAAAAAAAGATGGCCTACGTGTCAAGTATAGGAACATCAGAGGGAAAGAAAAAGAAGGGAAAACAAGCGTCGAGTTTCGCCCTTTATGTCACGTCTAGTCGTACTTTAACGTTGTTGTGTGCTTAGGAAAGAAGCAGCTCTGCAGAAGAAGAATCGCATTCCACTATTTACTCACATATTACGGCTCCAAGTCTCTTTGAAGGTCTTGTTCAGAAAGCCTTAAAGTGAAAGAAAATGTTTTCCTATTACTTAATTCAATCAGAGCGCGAGGCGGGGGCTTCACGCACCGCGCACTGGGCTCCTCTATGACAGAGTCGCCTTTGTTGGGTCTATCCGCCGCTGTCACACACTTTAATTCGACTCTCTTTCTCTCTCATTGAAAACCCTCCACAATGACATTCAATAAGGGCCGCGGAGTGAAAACCTGGTTATTTTTACATATTCTTTCCCCCGACTCGGCAGGGGCCCGAGCAAAGGAATTAATCACTGCTCTTTAACAGCACTGCCTTCAGGCAATGACTTGTCCCTTTTTTTGTGCCCAGAAATGACACATTAACCCTAAAATGGATATGCATAAACTTTACATTCAGCTGTTGCGTTTATGTTTTTTTCTTCTTCTTTCTGCACTGTCAGTAAAGTAGACACACAGACCTGCCGGGATGCAGACGCAAATAATGAGAAATAAATAGAAATAAAGGACGTAGGATTTGGAATAATGTGTATTTTCTCGTGTTAATTAAAAAAGAAAAACTTTAACAATACTTGACGGCTTTGCCTTGACAGCTCCACCAAATATAGACACGATTAACTGTTGATTTTTAAAAGCAACTGCGGGGAAATTGCTCTCTAATTTACCTGCTGGAGTGAAATATTTGAATAAATGTAAATGTGTACCAGCGACTCTCCACCTCTACCTCTCGCCCCGGGACACGTAGACCTACTTTAGACTTTAACTCAGACACACTGGTTAATGTCTAAGACAAAACTTGAATGCACGCCGGCTCTCCAAATGTGACAGAAACGTTTTCTCTCGCAAATTTAAGCTCGTCTCTATGATAAAATGAGAATGATGATAAAAGGGAGAATGGGCTGTGCCGCCTCTTGCGGCGTGGGTGGGGCTGACAAGAATAGACTACATTATGCAGTTCATTTAGTTAACAAGTGAAATAATGGGGAAGCGTGCAGTGGG
The DNA here is from genome assembly GCF_001858045.2 of Oreochromis niloticus. NCBI lineage: Eukaryota > Metazoa > Chordata > Actinopteri > Cichliformes > Cichlidae > Oreochromis > Oreochromis niloticus. The sequence goes on along the minus strand of NC_031975.2, from coordinate 12,750,769 downwards.
AATGCCGAGAGAAAGGCACAAAACCCTATTGAGAGCTCTTGGCCGCTTACAGCGTAACCGTCACATGGCCGAACCGAGTCCACGGCAGCTATTTAAAGAGAGGCTGTGCGCCTTCAGCACCACTTCGCTGTCCACAGTCCCGGAGAGAGCACGCTGACGCAACCAAACGAGCACGAACGACTTAAACTTTCGAGCACGCCGAGCAACAAGTTTGCAAACATGCCGAGATCTTTTCTCGTGGATTCCTTGATTTTAAGGGAGGCCAACGACAAAGGGAACGAGAACAACCCACCTTTATTCCCGTACGCTGTGCACTCGCCGCATCACGCGCACGGGCTGCCGGGCTCCTGCCACTCGAGGAAAGCCGGGCTTTTGTGCTTCTGCCCGCTGTGCATGACCGCCTCCCAGCTCCATCCATCTCCACCGACGCTGCCGCTTCTCAAAGCATCGTTTCCTCCCTTCACCTCACAGTACTGCCACTCGGCTCTGTCGAGGCAACACTCTTCATCCAACAGCGTCAACCTCAGCCACGGACCGGGGATATACCAGGCTGCCTACTCGGTCCCAGACCCTCGACAGTTCCACTGCATCTCCATCGGTGAGTAGAGGCTGTTTTAACTACTGATTGAGTTCAGAAAACGCTTCATTACATTTGTTTCCATAATTTCCCCCCGTGGCTCACAGTTTATGTTCATTTTCTCAGAAAACAGTAACGGCAAACTTCAGAGCAGCAAGCGCATGCGCACCGCCTTCACCAGCACGCAACTTTTGGAGCTGGAGCGAGAGTTCACCTCCAACATGTACCTCTCCAGACTGAGGCGCATTGAGATCGCCACGTACCTGAACTTGTCCGAGAAGCAGGTGAAAATCTGGTTCCAGAACCGCAGAGTGAAGCACAAAAAGGAGGGAAAGAGCAGCGGCCAAAGGACTGGATCACATAACTGCAAATGCTCGTCCCTGTCAACCGCCAGGTGCTCGGAGGAAGAGGACGATGACATTCCCATATCTCCTTCCTCGTCCGAAAAGGAAGATGTGGACCTGTCCGTCTCCCCCTGAACGCCCCCCTCTTTGATCCCCCCTTTCTGAAAGATTTTGCTCCTGATGATTTTGAATACAGCCAAAAACAAACAGACTGTTCCACTTGTGTTCAGTCGTCTGTACATAGAGAGAGAATATTTTAAAATCAGGGGACTGCCCTGAATTATTGTATAGCTGTATACATGTTGTACGTTTTGTATGTAGTTTTTTCTGAAAACAGTCACTTGTTGTTGCCAATCCGATGAATATGGTAGGCATATTTGTAAAGATACCCCCCCCCCCCAAAAAAACCCCCAAACAAACAATAGCAACATTGTTAATGAGTATTTTGGGGAAGACAGTATTTTGTACTATACTTGGTAAATACTGGTTAGATTCATTCTATGTGGATGGAACTGTGACTTAAAATATGGAAAGCTGGAGAGAAATCCGCCGACACCACTCTGAAATTATATCTTCAGTGTAATTGAAAAAAAAAATATTTATTTATTTAAAAATGTTCATACTTAAATAAAAATATTTCTGAGCGGTAGACTGCGTTGTCTTGTGAGTTATTATTTTATGGGCTTTTTTGCGCACCACTGAATGCGCACGGGGGCAAACATGAATTCCGCCTGAAAATATTAGTTTGGGTATTAATTTAAAAGGAAAAAGCCAAAAAGGTACAAATACAAATATTGGAAATTGTATCTTGTAACCTTTATTTAAACTAGTAAAATAAGATATAGGGACATTCACATATTAAAACTTTGGATAGCTGCGCTTGCGTGGAAACGTTCGCTTTGCTCGGCTTTTCAGAACTTACACGGTTTCTGTGCAAATTAAACACGCATATTTTAATATTCCCCTACGAAACGTTAAAGCTGCTGGTCGCAGGGTGTGTTGGTGCTTTGGGAAGATTTTAAAGGTGCTTAACAGAGTTCATTTTTCCCCACAGAAACCCAAAACAAATTTGGTGTTACTATTTCCCCCCCGTGATATTCCCAGACTGCCCTGCGTCGTACATACAAATAAAATGTTCTTGTGCATCGAAGAAGCGCGTTGGATATTACGTGCCTAAGAAGGAGTAAATTAAGTACTTCATAATCTTTATCACTCAGAAGCGATAAATGCATTATCGTGGACACCTCTTACGCGCTTTCCCTGGGGGGCACTCGACCCAGCTATAGCTGCCTGGCCCTTCTGAGCTTTTTCCCCCCCCAAAGTTTCATCCCAGCTGAAACGATCTGTCTCGTGTGACCGAGTAAATAATCACTGTGGGTGTATAATGGTGCATCAGGAATGCGCATAACTTAAGATATCGATCTAACATGAAAATAAATGAGAAAAGGACGCAGTTTAGTGTCCGTGACCCAGATTGTTCTAATTGTTAACGGAGCACTGTGCACAAGATTGTCGGTTTTATAAACTCTGTGTGTTTTAGCCCCATAGAAACCTCTTAAAACTCGACACGTGTAACTTGATAACATAAAAAATATTAATTAGCATAGCATTTTTTAAAATTGTAAATGATTTAAACTACCCAAATGAATTATTTGCCAAATAATACGCGGCAGTCATTAAAAAAAAGAAGAAACCCAGTCTTCTAGGAAAAAACTAAAATGCTCTCCTGGTGAAAAACGAGTGTAAAATCAGTGTATGTGTAATTTTTTTAAATTTCAGTTTAAAATAAATATTATATTATAAATAAAACACGTCCAAAATATCAAACCAAGTTAGGCGTATAGTTCCATATTTCTTTGCCCGTTTTACGCACCGCAACAGCGGCTCTTCTTTAGAGCCTTTGACTGCCCAAGTCATATTTATTATGCTGAATAGGCTTTAAATTATATTTACTCCTTATAACATTACAGCTAGAGTTTTCTAAAGAGACTAAAAACTGTTCCTAAATTGCGTACAGCACGTTATCTGCATCAGCGTGCCTTATTTGGATGTGAAGTTCCACTTGTAAACTTTCATTTAATTGTTCACTTAACCATTTTAACAAAACTCTAATATTTGCATTTGTTAAGATATGGGATTAGACCATTTTGTTAATTGCACCATAGAGCTCCATTTTGCTCACAACGTCCTCTGCAAAGCGCCCTTTATCCATTCAATAGCCCGGGGGTATGCGCCCTGGGGGAGCTTATACGCTCGGTGCTTCAAATGCTCAATTTATTTATTCTTAATTTTGTGCCGATCAATTCATTGAAGCAAAAAGGACTACGGTGTCTTTTTAAAAAGAAGAAAAGGGAATTGTGGACGTAACCTTGACGGAGCTGAGGAGAGGGCTCCCCTGACGCTGGAGAGCCGCTTGAGTCAACAGGCGCCCATCTAGCAGACTCGCCCTTGTCTTTATTCTGGCTAATTTTTTATTTACGGCTTTTCTTTGACATGTCTCTTATCTATCAGATTAAAAGAACAGCTTGTAACAAATCAGTCTGCACGATTTACAACAGCATTAAAAGGGGACAAAGGGAGCAGGCAGTCAGTACCTGAGAGTCTGGTAGACGGCGCGGCGCTGCAGCTGATTCGATGGTTTGAAAATACGCACGAAACAAAATACTTGAATCCTGAAAAAGAGCCTTTGTACGTTTCTTTAGAAATCAAGCAATTCTGCATGACAAAGGACAATTAATAAGCCGTCTTTTCACGACCAGCAGCTGGTTTCCCCGTCAAGGAAAGTTGGAAAAAATTCAGACTGAATGCGCGCAAAAGCCCTTTGCGCGCAGACAGCAACCCAAGGTGACCCATTTGGCACAGTTAAAATAACCAAGCCGAGGTAAAAGCGAGGGAACTGTCAAAAACATTTAAGCTGAAATATCTTGAAATTGCAAATCCCTTTATGTGGAGGGACGCTGCCGATGTGGGTTAGTCGTACAAAGGAGGTGGTTAAGTTGGAGAGGCTTTGGAAACGGACACGTGGCTTCTCAATGAGAGCTCTTTTGGACCCGCGTGGCTTGCTGTGGCACTGCACATTCAACTACTTTAAACTTATCCAGCTTAGTAAAAAGTGTGTAGTAAATCTTAACAAGTTAACTCACTAACTTTTTACAAAACAGTTTGTAAACTTTTACACACTTTAACGTGTTTGTTTACTCTCGCCTTAAGAAACAAATACAAGCTGTTCCACACTTCCAACTTGAGTCCAGACTTACTGCTGGAAGGGGGGAAATGAATTCCGGTAGATAATTTTCAATCATGACTACCGATTTTAATACACTTTTAGCTTAACATTTCATCACTTGTTGTGTGACGCGTTTTTAAAAGACTTGTAGCAGTTTTTGTCAGTAAGCCTAAGGAACGCGTTTACTGATATGACTATAGCGCCGAGGGCTTGTTTGTGTGGTTATAAATGAAAAAAAAGGTTTAATTTTGCTTTAACATTTAGAAGGCAGAAAAATATTATCCCCGCAGTCTGCAGTCTATCACGGTTATCATTTTATATTTCGCTGCAGCTTCAACTAACATCTCGACCTGCACTGATGGGCTGGAAATGGGTTCAGCTGCTCACGCTGTGTTATAAAATGAATGTTATTTTTATTTTGAAACATAAAAAAGAAAAAAAACGCAAAAGCAACACGTTTCATTACGGAGCTGTTGTTGGTGACAAAGTGTGTTGAGCTTGCTGAAGTGGCAAGGAAGAAAACCGCTCGTCATTGCCTTGAACTCCGGCTGCATTCTGCTGCAACATTTGAACCCATTCAACTGTATATAATCTGTTTAACAGCTAATCAGCAGTGTAAGATGAAGGACTGGCACGCAGCTTCACTTTTCCTCAGTCGCCCCTCGCTAATTGAATATTCAATGCGCGCACTGTGCTCTGCTTGCCTTTTTCAGTGTGCTCAGAATACGCCTTTTTAATTCTCGGCCCATACACAAGCAGTGTCAAAGGTTGAGAAATAATGAACTGCTCAGACATGGAAGAGACCTCTGCGAGCGCCACCACTGACGCAACCTGAATGCCTCCGAGGATGATTTGTCTTTTTTTCTGTCTAAATAGGTATGAGATTTGACATTTGGACAAAGAAACTTATTTGTTTTCTGTCGGCGTTTGACTGTGGCACCTGCACACAGGCTACTGATGTAAATATAAGACTTAGACATAAAAACTGGGGATAACAGAACTGTGCCGTGCGCACTGAGATGCGAAGAAGAAACGTGGTGGTGGTGGCCTATTTATTGTGTCTAGGTTAGAAAGAAGAAAAAATCAATTACAGAGTTTTCATGCGCTTTTGATGGTGTTAAAAAAGACTTGTGTGTCATTGCATTTTAAAGCATTCTGTCAGTTTCTGTTCCAGGTAGTAGCAGAATTGTTGCTGAGGTGCTGCTGCAGTACGTAGACCTTATGCTGTTACTGTGTGGGCATGCAGAAGGAAAACTTTTTTTTTAATTAAAAAAAGGGTCAGGAGAGAGTACAAGCGGTTGTCTTTCCCCTAAAGACGCACAAACACGCGCAAAGTACACGCACTAAAAACACTCTGGAACCAAAGTGACAGACAACCCGAGTGATTCTCTCGGCTGACAGATAAAGGACACCACACATCTACCTTCTCCATCGCCTTGTATGCCAAGCAGCTGAAACACTTTCACGTGCCTGGAGTGCACACTTTCTCCGTTTTCAGCGCGTTTGTCTGTTTGTTTGTTCCGCAGCTGGGTGGCTTGCGCGGATGTGCACTGTGAAGCAGGAGCGTCACCTGGTGGCAAAGCACAGAGCCAGGAGATTAAAATGGAAGCGTGTGTTCCACCAGGCTTACAGAGTTTTGACATGAAAAATCTCGGGGGGCCCCCTTACAGGAATACTTCTTATTCAGGCAGCAGCAGCGGTCAGCTCTGTTATTCTCCTTTCAGGGAGCTGCTTTGAAAAGGAGAGGAAAACAGAGAATTTCTGTTCAACCAACTTGTGAAGATGTGAAGATACATTTTTTAAGTAGGGGAGAAAAACAGTCAGGTGCGCACTCTTTAAAAACCTATTAAACTGTATTTAGCCTGCATGTACCTTTCAAAGTGAAAGAAAAGCAATGGTGTAAATATTAAAAAGGTGAAAGAATTGGAAATATTAAAGAAAAACAAGTATTTCAGAGGAAAATTGAAAACCCTGCTTTGTTTTTCGTAAATGCGCTTTAGCTGGCAAAGCACAAAAACCAGGAGCTTGACTATCTAACCTTTTTTCAGTCATGCAGATGCAGCCACAGACTTCACTTTTCCTTTCTCTTACTGTAAAGTAGAAGATGAAGTTATCACCAAAAAGTTACAAAGTTGAAGATAAAGCGTTTGTTTCAATATTTAAAGCGAACTTGGTGTACTGATCCTTTGTGCCATGTCAAAGTGGTGAAAAGGAGTGTTATGCAAAATATGTGCAGCACTCATGACTTTTACCAAAATCTCAGACTTGAATCAGCTGTGTATGGGTGGGCCTTGTTACAGTCATCACTGAAAACTTTGATGATGAAATAAAATAAACAACAAGCATCTGAACATGTTTGGTGGGTTTTTGTGGAGTCTGTGAAGTTCTGAAATGAAAACAGAATTTGCTGGCTGAATTTGGGCTGTTGTTGCAGCCACTGGGTCAGGGGACATTTTACTGGATGAGAAAAGAACAGACTTTTATTAGATATCAGCAAATTCTTGAAGCGAAACACTACAGAGTCTGTAAAAAAAGAGAAAACACCAAAGACAGAAAGGGGATCATTTCCAAATGTTTACCAATATAAAACAGCAGTGGTCAAAGATCACAGCGCTAGAAGCCTTTTGAAATAACAAAGAAGAGCCGAAAGACTTGAAAGATGTGATTCTCAGGGGAATTTCGACTAAGAATCTTTGGAACACAAACTTTTTCTTTGGAAGATATAGCCAGATGAAAAGTTTTATTCCTTAAAATATACCAAAACACTTCATGCTGTCAAAGTGGAAACGTCAGTAAACTAATAATTAACAAATAATTAAACTCTAGCTCTGAAGTGGTGAGCTGGACATGCCGTGTTTTAATAACAGTCATTGACACGCTGATTTATGTGATTTTTTTTGGGAACATTTTATTTTCATAGCTTTTTGTTGTAACAAAACTCATCTTATGTACATTACTTCAGGCGCCATAATCAGATAATTGAGGCAAAGCTCATCTCAAAGCCCCCCCCCATTACACACAATTCAATCAATAATTTTCAGTATCAACAAGTATACATGAGTTACAAAGTAATTAAACACTATGACACTAATCACACATCCAGGCTGTCCAAACTACAGTATAAAAACACTGCAACCTTTAATTACATGAAGGACATCTTAAATACAATTTAACATACAAAGTGATTAAAAAAAAAATTCTTCTTTTTTTTGGGCTTTTCACTCAAAAATAGCAGAAAATGTAAAACGGAGATGGTGTTGTTCGACTTTTACACAAAGCACCATTAAGATCCAAGCACAGTGAATACAGTCAGCACGCACAAACTCAAGCTCCAGTTTACTGTCTGACGAGCAGCGCCGATCACATCATCAGATGACCAAATAAAACCCTCTCATTAAATCCAAAGTGAAATCCATTCAATCATATTACAGAAAAAAGTGACACATGAATTAAAGCTCTTAATTCATGTGCTGATATATTTACTTTGGAAATAGAAATTTCCTTTTAAATACTTCTTTTAAAAAAAACAAACAGCCACCAGCTCTTCACTGAGCCTGTCGTTGCATGTGTAATATACAGTATCAGGTTTACGTAAAGTCACGTGAAACTTCATAAAGGAATAAATAAAGTCATTTTCCTGTAAAGGATCAGGCTTGAGATTGTTAAACTGTTTGCCAGCTCCCTCCACTGACCACCATTATAAACGACCTGTATTCAGGCTATTGAGAACAAACTAGGTTGACACGAGTATGTAAAGAGCTCATAACCTCACGTGGTGTCATCACATCACTCATGAGTTTGGGACAGGTTTCTTTCCAGTGTCTGTATTCTGACATTTTTAGAAATGAGTGTACCAGAATCCAGACAGAGCTCCTGCAGACTCAGCTCTCTCCATAACAAATGACTAACCATCAGTGGTTAGTCACTGCAACCCGTGGAGCTTGCTTTCAGACCACATAGAGGAGCAGAAATTGTAAAGGTATGCTCCTCTACCGTGAGACGAGTTTTCTTCAGCCTTCAGCACAATTGCCTTAGAGTTAAATCAGCAAACTATTTGAACAATTTGGCCTCAATAAAAATCTTCTGGGCTGGATTCTTGACTTGTAAATTGACAGGATGCAGCTAACGGATAACTGAAATGTGCATATTATTATCTCACTGTTACTGTTTATCCCATGCACAAACATGTGACAGGGCGGGTATGAACACAGGACTATTTAAAGTATCCAGATGACTCTGCTGTTGTTGGTTGGCTCCAGGATAATGAGACCGATCACAAGCTGGTACATTGATGATTTCATTAAATCTATTATTTTTTAAAAATTGAAGATAAATACTATGATCCATGATTTTAGAAAATGTACTCATACACAGATGTTTACATCCATTTAAATCCTGAAAAATGAAATGATACTAAAATATTCAAACTTATGGAAAAAAAGAGTATTTATTGACTTAATTTTAAAAAATTAAATATAATTTTGCATATATGAGCTCTCATTTGCTTTAATTTGCTTTTTTTGTATTGTGCAATGTATTTTTTTCAAATTTTACAATTCCCCAAAACTCATGAATCAAATATCCATTCACTAGGGGTTAAGAGGGAATATCTTCAGTTTCATAGATTTCTTGGAATAATTATTGATTTAAAGCTGATCTTAATAAACTGTGTAAAAAAAATCATACTCCATCACGTGTCATATTTGCACATTGATAAAGCCACGATGAGTTTATGGTATCATGCTTTTATTGAGGCTGCTTCGCCCTTTTCCTCAGTGCCATTTTTATCTATAAAGAACAGAAACTCACTGAATCAAATGGTCTAACGGGCTGACGGGTGAGCCACGTCTGCAGCCACGTCTGCAGCCACGCTTTCCATCGTGAGTTTCAGTTTTGTCCTTCTGGACAAAGGCTCCGAGTCCCAAGGTGCAGAACAACACGGTTAAAAAAACACAGCTTTGTTCCTGCAGCGATAACTCATTTACTCAAATCATAGTATAGGTATTTTAAAATCCTACATGCTGCTGTGTGGATCCTCTAGTTTATTATTTATGTCTTCATTATGGTGCATTGTGCTTATCTGCTGTCCATGTATTTCTTTAAATATGCTTGTGAGGATGGATTACCTACTTACTGCATACCAAACCTTCCTAACCCGACCATTTGGAATTAACTAAGTGTGGCTAACTTGAATATTTCCATATCTTTAAACTTCTCCATACTTCTACATTACTGAACTACATTTCTGTTATATCAGACAGATACAGCTACTAACCCTTTTACACACAAATACATCTACTAATCAGTGCAACAGATCTTCTCTTCTTTTTCTTTCCTACTTCATTAATCATCTCCAGACCCCTCAGGTTTCACTTCTAACTGTGGTAGTAAAATGTGGTTTAGACACTGCTACACCAAATAACTTCATACAAAATAAAAAAAAATCACTCGCAGGGACATTTTTTCAGAGGACTTTGAAGTCGTGTCGTCTGTGTTGCTGGTAACATTTTACTTCCGTGTATAACTTGGATGTTGAAGCTGTGTATGGTTAAAATGGTACTTCAAGCCTCTGGATAAACAGCCAGTTTTTCAACCCTGAGTTAAGATTTTGTTTTCCTTTTTTTTACGATTTAAAAGGTCAATAGTGATTTTTCATTCATCAAACAATATTTAGCACAGCTCAGTATTTCTTCTATGACAAAAGCTGCCCAGCAGCCAGTTTGCAAGTTTAAAAAAATGTCGTTTTAATAGCAAAAAGATGTTTTTAATAATTTCCAGTCTGGCAGTGATTCTCTTTGACAGGGTAGGATTTAAATCTCAAATATATCATAACGGCCTTGGGAATGAGACAGAATGTCTGTTATCCTAAAATGAATTTTAAATAAATTTCCTAAATGAGCTAAAAACAAATAGATGACAGCAAATCAATCTCTAACACAATAGAGACCAAAATAATAGACTAATGGAGACTTTAAAAAAACACTGGTTGCAGATGTCACTCAAGGATAAATGGCACTCAGGCACATCATGGCTTCCTTTTCCTCTTTCCCACTTACTTCCTGTTTTTAAACCGCCTTTCAAGGAATGTGTGAGTCATACAATTTACAACGGGTTATCATATCATCTTCCTTAGGATCTTGATGTATTGCATCTATTTACATACATGGTCAGTGAGTGGATTTCCAGTCACTCAATCTGCCTGTGGCTCCTGCTGTCAAATATCATCGACCTTCTCTGTGGCTGGTAGAAGCAGCTGGTTGACGTTTCCAGTCTCTGTCCGCTTTTTGGGATAGTCATTTTATTCTGAAGAGCGATCCCCTCTGTTGTCCTGAAATTTTCAGCCATCTCTTTAGAAAAGACATTCGCTGCTGACGCGTCATTCAGGCTCTTGATGGGGGAAAGGAGCTTGCCGTCATCCCCCGACGTTGGATAGTCCATGATGGGAAAAGGAGGGCTGAGCAGGATAAGACTTTGAGGTCTCTGTCTGTTCCTAAAGGACGGTCTTTGTAAGAGGTTCCCTCTGCTGGGTCTGGGACAATCCACAAACACTTCCAGGCTAGGTGTGTGTCTTCTGGTTATCACAGGCAGTTCTGGAGTGGATGAGATCTTCAAATCGGCAGATTTCTCAACACTTGGCTGTTTTTGGAGTATGGGGGCCGGCTCTTTATTCTCCAGCTCCTCCTTTAGGTCTGACACGCTCGGAGGAGGTGCGGCATTGCTTTTCTCTGCGCTCACTTTAGGATTCTCCTTTTCTTGTTCCTTCACTCTGTCAAATTCATTCTCGGGTCTGCAGTGAGGTATCTGGCTGTACTGCACCTTTGGGGGGATGACAGGGACAGCTTTGGCCTGGCATGTTTTTATCATGAAGGCTGTCCGCACAGAAGACACGCTGACCGGGGCTGAGTTTCGCCGGAGAGGCGCCTGCCGATCGTTCAGAAACAGCTCCAACTCTGAGGGCAGCCCGTTGTTCACAGCTCCAGATGAGGCCATTAGCCCCCTCTGACAGGAGGAAAACTCTGATGAAGTACGGTTTTGCTGATTAGAGATGTCTCTGATATATCTATGTCCCAGATCCAAGTTAAGCGAACAGGGCCTGTGTTTAGAAAAGCATTTCTCCTCTCTTTTCTCTGAAGCTGCTGCCTCATACGACATTTGTCTATTAAACCTCTGAGATGACGCTGTGTTCTTCGATTTTGTTGTGCTGCACTTTCCCGTTTGAGGTTGTGTTGTGCTATTGCTGTTCAAGCTCGACCGTGTAGGCGCTGAAGGCACGTACATCCATGTTGTTTCTGGTTTGCTGTTTGTAGTCTGAAGAAGGCTTCCTGGACAGCATTCGGTGCTCCTGAAGAACTTGTTGTTATCAGCTTGAGGAGATGAGCTCTTCTCCACCTCTAAGCTCAAAGTTTCCCCGTGTGAGCTGAAGGGTGACAGGTGGTTAAATAAGTGCTCCACATCAGGTGAGTGGAGTGGGCTTGTAACCCACTGCTTAGTGGAGCTAATATCCTCCCAGGGCTCCACCAGGTCCAGCTCCTCTGAAGTCCCTCCTTCATCATCGTCGAGGTTTGGCAGCTCCAGTGTGTTACGTTTCTCCTCCAAACACACTGAAAGCCTCTGAGGGATCTCCAACTCAGGAATCACAATTTTCTTTGCTCCATCACTGAAGACATTTTGGTTCTCCTGAGGAATTTCGTGTTTGTGAGATTTCCTGTCTATATTATCTGCAACCACAAGAACATCCTCAACTCTTAAATGATTTACGACTTGCTCTGAACTGGCTTCCTTCGGACAAAGCTGGCTCTGCTCGGTGTAAACTGAGTCATCTTTGTTTAAGGGTGGGATTTTAAGATTCAGTTTCTTCTCTTTCTCATCCATCGTGTCAGTAGGCGGTGCATTTTTGTGAAGAGACAGTAAGATGTCTGATTCTGAAGGCTGCTTCTTTGCGGAGACTTCACAATCACTCCGAGAGGTATTTGAAGACTGCTCTCTACATAGCAAAGACAGAGATGGAGAGCTGCGGCTGCGCTTCGCCTTAACATCCATTGTCAACTTAGTGTTCACACAAGTGCTTGTTGAGACGTCAACTTGTTTAACATTCTCATCCAGCAGGTCAAATTCGGGTTCAGTTATTTTCAGTTCCTGGTTTAGGTCAGACCACAGGTCTTTGCCAGTAGAAGATCTCTTATCCTGAGAAGTTATAAGGGATAAGCAAGCAAAGATTAGCAAAGAGTAACAAATTACAGCAAAGCAGTGTTATTGGGTCTGGTTAGTTACTTTTGTACACGTTGCATGAATCGGGGCTAAACCTGAGTAAATAATGTGAGGCAAAATACTAATAATGCAAGCAAATAAAGTACTTATTCTTTAAAAAATTAATTTCACAAATTATTATGGAGTGTTAAACCTGAACTATAATAAAAGATAACATCTGTAATCGGAGATTATTTACCAGTTGCTTCTCTGTGGGCAGGTTGTGCAGTTCTTTCCCAGAAGATGGCGCTGCATCTTTGTCTTCTCTTGTATTTGCAAGGGACTGCAATTCCAGTTGAGAAATATTCCTCTCTCCTTGACCGTCTTGGACCATTTCTTTCCTTATATCTGAATAAAACATGTTTTTTGTTTTCATTGCAACCGGTTACACAAGTATGACTTTAGATGTGAGCAACAAAAAAAGGAAGATGGCCTTACCTTGTGACGATACCCTGGACGTCACCTCCTCTACGTTATTCTTCTCTGCTCTTTCCTGCCTCTTCCGTTCCAGTTGGGGGAAAGTGTTGCTCTTTCCACTGTTGCCGCTCTGCTCTGAAGTCTCTTTGCAGGGTTTCAGAGTAGCTGCCTTTTCTTTGCCGTGCCCTCTGCATGGGGTGCTGTTAGAGCTGATAACGGCTGACACACGCAGAGGTACAGACACAGCAAAAGGCTCAGATATGTTGACGGCTCTGCGCTGATGCCTCGGCGAAGACTCCAGTGGGAAGAAACTTCCTGGAAAGGAGGGTCGGGAGGAGCTGTTGTGCGAGGAGGCTGAGTACAACATCCTCCTGTTTTTTGGGGAGGTGGGCTTGTAGCCACTGAGGTCGTCACCTTTAAACACCTTGAGCTGCTCTGGCAGGTTTTTCTGAGGGGGCTCAGACCCCTTCTGGTTCTCGCTGACATTCCAGCCACCCGTTGCCCCCCCAGTGTTCTTCCCTTTAAACTCCCAGTTTTGATCATGTTCGCTGATGTCACAGAGCGAGTCGGATCCCAGCGTTCTGGATTTTACATCCGGAATGAAAATACTGCCTGGTCCACCAGCTGGACTATTGCTTCCTGTTCTGTCATCATCTGCAATTCAAAGTCCAAAAGTGATAAATATTAGTATAAGAAAATGTCGTGCCCTTTTACACACACGATTTCTGAGAACTACAGCATATGCAATGGTACTCTATTATAACGAGGCAAAGAGAAAGTCTTTTGCTAAATTAAAACACCCAAAATTTATGCAGTTTGTTTCAGTTCCATGCAAATAGTTACAACAAGGTTTAAGCCCCACCTGTGTACAAGGACTCCATGCTCCTGGATGGACGGAGAGCAGCTTTTTCTGTAAAAAAACAAAAAAGAAATATTAAATTAACACTAACTAACATGGGCTGGATATTGGCTTTAAGGCCTGCATAATTTTGAAACATCATTAAAGAAGGTCAAAGGTAAAGGTAAATCATTTTGTCCAACTGTTTCTAACTTGCTTGGCTGTTCATGTTGCCCGGTCTCAGAGTGGTGGGGACGTATATTTAGCTATTTTTCCTTTAAATAGTTCTCTCCTGTCGGAATCTTTACCTGTCATTCCCTGCGCTCTTATGAGCACACTGCCATTCCGGCTGAGTTTTCCCTTTGGGTCCAAAGACCTTCCGATGTTAAAGATAGACTTCCACTTCTTCGATTTCCCAGAAAACTTTCTCCTGACAAACGAAGAGAGAAGATTAAGCTCAGTGGCATCTGTCACATGTCACAGCATCACAGCACTTTAAACACAGGCTGAGCCCAGATCTTACTTGTTGTCTGATATGTCTATGACGGTGTGATAGAGAGTAGCCGTGCTTGTATCAGGCAAACTGTTCTCTCGTTGGCGTTCTTTATGGAGAGGGTGGTCTGGACTTAAGGAGCGAGCCTGAGCTTCTTCCAGACTCATCAGTTTCATTGGCCCACACTGGCCACTGATGGGGAGCGTGGCGTACTTTTCCCCACACTTCAATATTGGCCCTGGAGAAATATAAAATGTTGTTTTTTGTGCTGGTAACTGAGAAAATGCTTCAGCTCAACATTTCTCCTCAGCAAAAGAAGTGTCATACCTTCCTTGACTTTAATTTGTTCACTGCTGAAGATCTGATCTGCGTGGTTTAAAATAAACTCAACCACCGACTGTTGTATCCGCACCTCCTGGAAAGCCATGTCTCCATTACCAGATGAAGCCTCAATGTCTTTAGATCTAAAAAAAACAAAGGAAATACACAAATAAGTGGTGAAACCCAACAGTAAAAACTTGCATTGACACTGGATGGCGTATAATGTGTCTCAAACACATCTAAACTCACCTCAGCAGATTTGGAGCCCACACCAAAGCCAGGTTACGTGTATGCATGTTTGTTTGGGTGCTCAGCGTAGCGAGGTGGGACAAGTGCTTTGCAAGGTACTCCAGAGTCCTAAGGATAGGTGAGAAAAAATGTGTTTTCACACTTATTTCAACATGATTAGTCGAACACAGTAAAGAGTTTGTCAGCAGGACGACTGTCACATTCATTAAAGTTTAAGAAGTTAAAGGTTCACCTGAAGTGAGCAGTCGGTAGTTCTTTGATGACCTTCTGAATGTGTAAAAGTCTCTCATGATCGTCCTGGACTGAGACCACTTCCTGCATGCGAACCACACAAAATAATTCATGTCAGCCTAATTTTTTAACTTTTAGATACATAAACGCCAGCATTGTTTTAAGTATATGTTAGAGGAAGTACATTAGAAGATTGTTTGAATTATAGAGTACCATTATATTAAAAAAATCTTAGCATTTTCTCTGCAGCTCTCTAATCATTAATCAGAGAAAACCTTAATATAGCTGCAGAACGACTTAGATTGCTCTGCACTAAAATAACACTGAACTTTATTTTTCTTTTTTTATCCTAGATTACGCGCGATATGATTAATGTTATAATTATCTGCAGGGTAAAAAAAAAATCTAGCTGTCAGGGCTGTTAGCCCTGTTAACAGACAGACATAGGTTGGATTGTTTGTGGTAAAACTAATGCAGTGGAGCTTCAAACAGCTGAGCTTTTGTAAGTTGCATTTAACTCAAACAGTCAAAGTACAAACAGTCCACCTAAAAATAATGTTTTATGCAAAGAAAGGAGCAACGTTTGCAATCTGAAAGCAATTTAGCACCAACTTTGTTCTTTTAAAGAAAACAATAAAGTTTTCTAAACTGTTCTTATGATGTTTTTAGTGCACCGTGCGAAGGGCAGATTTTCCTAAAACACTGGAGTCCTGCAGTTTTTCAGGAACCAGCGGCACGAAATGTATGAATGCCAAAGTATGCAAATGCCCCGTGAAAGCACACAGAACGCTGGGCAGAAAATATGATCCTGGTCTTAGAGTTTGATATTCCTCTTTCCTTCTTTCCTACTTTCTTGCCTGCATTTTATCCAGAAAATTCACAAAGGTTCGGAGCTAAAAATCTGAATTTATGAAGATGTGATTACACTTTAACTGTGTTTTTCTAACTTTGTTGTGCATCTGATTCAAATTTTTTGGAAGGGGTTATGGTTATGGTTGTCATTACTGTAAAATTACAGCTGTTATAAACATGAAAAAGTCTTTATGAATAGTGTCATTAGGTCAAAAAATACCATTTAAATGCAAATTAGCCAATATGAAGCTGATATCTGCTAATTGAACCCTTTTCTACAGGGTCTCTCGTGAGTGACATACGACCAGCTGAAGTTGCAGTCAAACCACTTCTGTGTCACACAGGATCCCCCCCCCCCCCCCATCACGGCAGCAGATGTGACTTGAATGTACTCACGGTGAATTTGCTGTAAAGCTCATATGTGAGCAGAGGATTGGGTAGCTCCCTGAAGTACAGCTTACATAAGGAACCCACACAGTGGATGTCCTGGAGGTACACTTCCTTTGTAAGGTCAGGGCACGCCTCAGAACAAAATTCCTGCCTACACACAAACACACACACAGACTTAGCTGAATGCTTGGATTGTTTAACACCCCTGCTAACTACGGTTGCAGAATGTAGCTGGTAAGATTTAAGTCTATTCAGTCGACTTGTGTTATTTGTGGGGGAAAAAATCAGCAACAAAGACGTTAAAAAAGCAAAAAAGATCTAAGGAAACACTTAACACATAATGCAGATGATTTATGTGTGTTGTTTCTTTCAAGAAGGATACATACACCAGTAACTGTTCAGAGAAGCCGCATATAAGCAGAAGCGATAGATACAGACCATCAGGATTAGGCTAAGATTTGAAATCATAACTCTTAGCATGTCATGTCTAATTGGTGCAAACCTTCAAAAAAGCATGGTAGGATTACCTGAGACGCTGGATATTTGAGGTAACCCCCGACAGTCTGTAGATCCCGTCCACAATCCCATGCTTCTCAATAAACTCTGCACATTTCTTCAGGACCTGAGGAACTTCATTAAAGAAACAATGTTAATCGTAGAGAAACCTGAACAATTATATTTCATCGTGTTTCACCTTTGTTTTTTACACATATCCACATTGCATTACTCTTAAAAGCAAGGGGAGGAAATTGCTGTACGTTGAACTTCTCAGCAGTAACAATGCATATAAGGTCGACTTCATGGTATGTGGTTTGTTCCACTATGACTGTTTTCGACTCCTTGGGGCTGGTGATTGTAGGTGGACAGGAAGTTAAAAATGGTTTGTTTGTTTCAGAGGAAAGTTGACACACCCAGTCCTTGTAGCTGGGATTACTTACGACATTTCCTCTAATAGAAAACGGCTTTTGAAATGTTACCACTGACCTGCGCAGCTTTCTAAACGAAGGCACATCACCTTCTGAACACAACTGTGTCTTGCGCCACTATTTTAAAACCCTATGAGAATGGACTGCAATTTTCCAGAGTTTGTTGAACCATTCGATCCGATCGCAGCTTCCCTTTAACTAATTATGAAAATAACGATTGACTGCGAGTCACTTCCTGGGTCACCTTACTCTTGCTTTGACAAACTTCTGAATGACAGAAATCACTTCCAACATTAAATCAGATTCATCATCTTCTGAGTTTCCCACAGATCAGCAAACTGCTGTCATTAATTATTATCGTTAATTACCTGTGTATTAATGAAGGTTTAAAGGTTTAAAGAATGTATTTGACATGTTTAGTTGTGTTATTTATGCATGAAAGAATATAATTAAGGCATTATTATTTTAAATGAGTATTTAAGGTTTCTATACTGACTTACAAGTCTTAAAAGTATATTGCTACGTATGACCGAGTGTCAGTCCCCGACTTATTCCATTTGTAGTTATGTTGGCTGTACACTGTTGTAAACGTTTGCTGATATTAGCCTTTCAGAAAACCTATGATAGTGTCAGATGTTGAACTGTTTAACTGTGTCATGTCAGTTTCATCCTGGCTAAATAGTCAGTTAAAGTGTGACAGGAAACTGAAAGCAGTGTCTGAAATTAACTTTTTGACTTA
The DNA here is from genome assembly GCF_001858045.2 of Oreochromis niloticus. Taxonomy (NCBI): domain Eukaryota; kingdom Metazoa; phylum Chordata; class Actinopteri; order Cichliformes; family Cichlidae; genus Oreochromis; species Oreochromis niloticus. The sequence goes on along the minus strand of NC_031975.2, from coordinate 12,732,919 downwards.
TTGCCAAAGGAACTGGTAGCTTGGAAAAAAGCCATGCATATTTTTCAACACCACAGTTCCTGAAGAATTGCTTTTTCATGGATACTTACATATACACGCTTGCCATTGCTGCAAAACTACGTTATTAGGCTGAATGCAAACTTAAAGAAGAGGCCATAATATACTTTATTAAAATATTGTGACGTTATTGTGTTATGTTGTAAAATAAACACACTGCCCCATAGAAGGGCAGACTTCTCTAGTCTCTATAAAGTTTAGTCTTTATACTTATCTTTATACTTATCATTAACTACTTCCATATAGCTAGGAGAAATTAATATTGAAAAAAAAAATGCATCTTAAACATAAACACAGGTCTCAGGAAGATAAAGGTTACATTCCAAATTAAAAGTCTACTTATATCTGTTGATTGGAAGGTGTTCTTTTAGGACTCTGACTGATAGGGGCTAAAACAGTAAAAAAAAAAAAAAAAAGAATACCATGTTTTGGTTTGCCTGACATAAAAGTATGAATATAAAACAAATTAAAAAGTTTTAATCAACATTTAGCTCTTTTAGATATTGAATTTTATGTAATGTTTCAATTTTTTCGTACAAAACGAATGATCTTGCAAACAAAACATAGACTGCGTCCTCAACAAAATGAATGCTTGACTATTACTTGCAGGAGTTAGTCTCTCATTCATCACCACAGACACCAACAATCTGCTATTTAAATTCTCCTCCTTCTGACTTAATTGGACTTTTAATAGCATGCTTGTGGTTAAATTCTGGACGATGAGGCACTCTGGAGTTTCCATTTTGTGCCTCCGCGTTTCCCGACTTAGAGATTTCTGCCTCTCGCAGAAGGACAAAATGCAATTTGATTTTCATCTGTTTTACAAAGAGGCCTCTGAAACAGGATTTGACAGCACGTGGCAACAAATCAATACACTTTACAAAGAACAGGTATTTGCATGTCTTGCTACTGTCATCTTAAATGTTTCATTTAACACTAAATGTGAGGCTCTTGTGTTGTTGGGCTCCACAAAACTCTACAAAAGTACCCCAGCTTTTCTTTTTGTTTGGTTTTGTAAGTAAATGTTACAGAAACAGTGTTGTACATGGACCCAAGTACTTTTTTAAGATGTTGGGCCAGTACTGTAAAATGAATGATTAATATAGCAATACTTTTAATACTCTTACAGCTTTTTTTGATGCTGTTATTTTACACAGGCAACATGAGAGGACATTTCCTAATGTGAAAAACTGAAAAAAACTTACTTCATTCAAGACAGGAAGTGTGTGTTTAAAATTTTCTTGGCACCAAATCAATATTTATTTATTAAATACTCTCACCATTTCTTTTATTTGATAGTTTTGGTTAAAGTTTAATCTTAAAATGCAAAAGTTGGGAGTATTTTTCTGTCAAGTACCATTTATTGTAGGTGTACAAGTGTGCTGAATGCATTATTGTCACTTGTGCACAATGCTGTGCTTGAGTTTTAGAGCAGTTTCAGCACTTAACCATACCAAGAAGAGCAATGCGGAAAACACTTACAAATGCATCAAAATACATAGGTTTTTGAGTCTTTACTCAACTTATCATCTACGTTGTGTTGCTGTGAGTTTGCCGGTTGCTCTCAGGGGTGTGCAGCTACTTTCATGGAGAGGCACTAAGAGTACAAAAGCCCAATATGTCTGCTGCTTCCATGACATAGGAGTACAACCTATACCTCCTCCCTCACTTCCTGTGTTGAATACCCCGCCTTGCAGTGTGTCCACTCTAACAGGTCATCTTTAAAGTTACCCTCTGCGTAGCTATTCATATCTGCACGTGGGAGGGGTTTTTCTTCACTCTTTTCATATTTAACATATGATGTCAAACCTCGCATATGACGGCCGTGATAAAAGAACGAGGGTGACATATACGGACAGGAAAAACCCCAGAAACCTAATGAAAACCCGGTTAGTTGAACACTTTGTTGAGCGAGTCAGGAAGTCTTTGTTTCTGGTCTGTTTTTCTTGGCTGGTTATTTTCTCACATAAGCAGGGAGCAGCAGTCCTAGCAAGTCTTTTGTCAGGCACAGAATTGCTCATAGGAACTATAGCCACCATAGGAAACTGACACAAAAATGTAAGAGCCACACCCAACGTCGCAAATGACCATTTAATTTAGCCAGTGGGTGAATGAATGACCTTACTAAATGTAAAATACTTGGATACATACAGTGTATATATGTAACCACTGAACAAAGACTGTGTTTGTTACATGGAGGAATGTTTTGTCTTTTTCTCATACAATTTTTTTTGTTTAAATAGCTACAACAACATAAGAAACGACTAGTAAAGCCTGTTACCCTCATTATCTTCATTAGCCTCTATCTGTATGGGAAGTACTAGTTAATAGGAATAGTCTGAGGTTTGGTAATAGTTCTGGTAAAGTAGAATTAGATTTCAAGGAAGCAATTTTTAAAAAGAAAGAAAAGAGTTTACCATCTTGTCCTGAATTCTGGAGATGTTCTATCAGGTCACAGCCGAACGCATTTTCACTTCCTTTCTTCTTGGTCTTCTGCTTCGTCCCTTTATTCTTCATGTGGATCCAGTTAGTAGTCCAGATGATTAAAGCAAAAGGTTCCTTGAGAGCGCACCGAATGATCCATAAGACCTCGAGAAAGTTCAGTTAGTAGATCAAAAAGCAGCCACATAGAAATCCCAGCGCACAGCTCCCAAAAAATCTGCATCCGCTCACATTCTGTCTGACCACACTGCTGGAAGAGGAGAGGAGAAGTGACGTCACTTTTTAAACTCGAAGTCCTTTAGAGTGTTGGCACTTCAACAGAAGACCAAACACAAAAAAGACACGGCGTGACTGTTGGTTCTCTAGGATGTGGCATTATCTCTGAAAGCTCTGCAGAAACTGCGTTAGGATCCGTGGGTTTCCTGTTGTTTTTTTTTTTTTAACCCCCAACCAGTCTCGCTCTGTTCCTTCTTTCTCCTCCTCTTTTCCTTCATTCCACACTGTCTCCTTTTCTTCACAGATTCTCTGTAGCTAAGGCGAACACGCGTCAAGAGGGGCAAGACCCCCCCATGAAGAATGGCCCTAGTTTTACACAGATTTCTCTATTTTCACAAATAAATACGTTCACGTAAACGTGCTGATTTGTGGCAGTGGTATGCCTGGGATTTTTTAAATGCTGAGACTATGCAAGGGGAGGGATGTGAAGTTAAGGGAGGGAGAACAGCTGACACTTGTGTTTCTCTCCTAGTTTAGTAATTACTCTCCTCTTCTCCTCATTTTTTTTTTCATGTGCCCAAAGTTGGAGCTAACGGGAAAACTTCTCTCTGCCTTCCTGAATGCTCCCAATGTATACAGTTTCCTGTGCAAGAGCCCGGGCTCGAAAACAAAAACAGACGGGTTCTGAAGGAAGAGGGAAGTGGGAGGTGACTGAAGTGAGGGCCTGAAGGGCACAGATGGGAAATGGGGGGAAATGGGGAGGGGTGGCGTGACGAGATGGACAACACATGGTTCTTGTTACTAACTGCTACATATGTAATCTTTGTCTTTTTCAGCCGGACTTCAGTTTCTATTCAAACAAATAATGAATTAATGGCTAAAATACACTGAGTCATGTTAGTTATAGAACGTAAATAATTTCTATGTAATATTTTCCATGTAATACAAACACAATTGCAGGGGGTCATTATGCCCAACTCCATAAATAGTGAGTCTATACATTCACCTGCCACAATATAAGGTACACCTTATATGTACTGGGTTGGGCCCTACTTTTGCCTTTAGAACTGCCTTAATTTTTCATGGAAACATTCCTCAGGAGACAGCATCACACAGTTATTGCTGATTTCTCAACATCCATGAGGTGAATCTCCTGCCTCTCTCCAGACATCAGAAGATGAGTACACTGGAGCCATAAAGGTATGGGCATGGTCAGCATAATACTCAGGTAGGCTGTGGCGTTTATGCTCAGTTGTTACTAAGAAGCCCATATTGTCCAAAGACCACTACACCACCGGCATCATTATGAACTCTAAATCCACGATTTCTTGTTTTCTTTTTCAGACTATTCTCTGTAACCCACAGAGGTGATCGTGTGGGACAAAATACCAGCTCAGCGATTTGTTCAACAACCATTCTATGTTCAAAATGACTGAAATCAGCTGCTACCCCATTCTGATGGTCGGTGTGAACTACAGCAAATCATCTTGACCATGACTACATGCCTTAATGCGTTGAGTCGCTGTGATATGATTATACCTAATAAAATGGCCAGTGAGTGTATTCTTGAGTGTTGTGGAACTCTGACAATTTAACAGGGAAAATTACAGACACCAAGACACATATTCCACAAATGAGGCTTGGAATTTTACCGCTGTGAAAAATTGAACTTTCCATGAAGTGACATTTTTTTTACATAATCGTTGATTCGCTCTGACAAACCACCGAGTGCAGTGATTTATTAACTGTAGACATTTATCGAATTAAAACCATTTACTCCTGCCAGAAAAACACGCATATGCAGACACCAAAGAGCATGTTAAACTAGCCTTACATAACCTGGAAAACTGATTTGGATTAAAAGCAACTTTTTCCTATACAGAAATAAAAAGCCAATCTATAGTGGCCACTGTCAGGCAGCAGGAACAAGCTGCAAACCAAACATTAAAAACATAAACATGTCATCACTTTTTAATGGTGAACCAGATAGGGAGTAATGCTGCCTTTTACACGTCTAGGAGATATGGAGTAACGTTAGCATTAATCTGGAGTTTTGTTTTTTGTCCACCCCATGACTTAAGCCTAATAAGCCTAATAATCATGCTTCTTTTAGCTGTGTCCTGGCCTCCTCCTGCTCCCTGGGGAAATATCTGGCTCCTTAGCTGTTAAATGCTCAGCTCTGTTTACCAGCTCATTGCTGACATTGTCTGCCTCCCGCCCAGTCGCTAACACGAGCAGTGTGAGTGAACCAAAGTAAAATAACAGGCCGGAAAACCAAAACAATGAGCTGACAGAAGCTCGAATTCTCAGTAGAGCAGAGAGAAAACGGCAGACTTGGGTGATGATTCTATGCGGATTCTTTACATACAAATAATCCTTTGTTTCTATAAAATATTAACCACCGCTTTTTACCACAGCTGTCAAAAATGCCAGTTTCCATATCTTTCTTTTTTTCCCTCTGACCACATTTTCTTAATCCATCCATCTGTTCTCCTCACTTCTACGTATTTATGAAAACAAGGAATCTTTTTCCCAGGATCTATTTGTTCTAAACGTGGCTGATACTGACATTCAGGCACAAACACACCTACACACACACACAAAATTCAGATTCAACTCATCTGACCTGCGTAACTGAACACTTTGAAACAACTGGAGCAAAAAGAGGAAACTTCCACGTACTTAAATGACTGTTCTGCTACAAATAGAGATGAGAACATCTGACAAAGGAGTTCTTACACATTGCATTTAAAAGCAAGAACAATGAGGTACACACTGTAGGTAGCTGTGGACCTTTTTTTAAATATCTGAACTGTGTGGTTTGTTGAGTAGATCACAGCTTGCAGAGTTGATATTTTTGTGTTTTGTGAATGTCACATGTGAGCTACATGACCAAGCTTGGCCTCAGCAAGACAAAGCTTTCATTCTGCACCATAGGAAGAGGAGATGACATCATGCTGTTCATACAAAGCCTCAGACATCCCGCTCTTTCTTTGCACTGGTTAATAATAAAAAAGTGTCTATGCTAAGAGACCATTTCATTGTGTGTGCGACTAATAAGGAGTTATTCTTGTCCTTACTTTGAGTCTTTTAGAACAAGTTCTCCATGTTCTCAGAGTGATGCAATGCCTGATCTGCAGCACAATTTGGCTCCAGCTAAATGTGGAAGAAGGGAAATGACACAACTAGGGAGAAAATGTTCTTTACATATAAAAAAAACTGTTGATTTCGCGTGAGGATATAAGGTTTTAAAGACAGACGATTGATATTTCAGCTGTATTTGATGCAACACAGGTGGCTATATTCTGGCTTTAGTGATTTGAATAGGGGTGAGGTGCTATGTCAATTTGATTAAACTATATCAACAGAGAGTTTAACTCTTTGTTTGCATAGCCTATTCATGCCAAACCTGAAAAGGCCATGTTTTCTAACTGAGCAGGAATATTAGAATCCTAGAAAATAAGATATAAGTTTACATTATTTGAACATCAAGAAAGATCATTTATTGTTTTTTCTTTTCTTTTCTTCTATTATTATGTTCCATGTCTGAGCTGATTGTCTTTGCACAGCCAAAATACTTAATCCTGTTATTATTATAATGAACTGAGGCCACTGTTGCCCCAGTTGTTTGGCAATAAATGCAATTTTCTTAAATACCTTGAGATGCCTTCTTTAAACTGGAAGTTGTGCTCTCCACGCCCCCCTCTGGTCAAATGTTTGCACTACAGCAAGTTGCACAGTGAGGTTGTGTTTCTTATGTAATGTACAGTTACAACAAATATGCATAGATATGTACAAAATCGAATGTGTCACAAACAGCTGGACGTTGCACATCTTTACTGAACACATTCAGTAATTGTTCACTGTGTAGGGCAGTGATTCTGGTAACTCACAGACCTCCTCTAGTAGCAATAACCTGCGTTTTTAATTAATTATGAACATTAAATGCCTCATAGTACTTTGACTTGACCGTTCCATTTTTCCTTCCTATGCACCAATTTTTTTTAACAAGTGCATAAGATCAGGGTCCTGTGGTAATCAGCCCAAACAAGGACATTTTGGTGTTTTGTGTTGATGTTCAGTGCACTTTTCCTCCAGATACAATGTTAGAAATCATTTCCAAAAAGCGAAACTTCCTTCTTATTTGTCATCTGAGATGAGCTGCAGATGAACACTTGCTTTTGGGAAATTGTTTTCCGCAGTTGTTTTTCCCGTTATCCTCAGGTTCAGCTTTTCATTTCTCTCAAATGTGCATGGCGTGCGCTTCATGAGATCTTTGCAGACTGTTGTTACTAAATAATTTAGAGCAGGCCTGAGTTCCCTTCATATGTACATAATTTGTCTTATTGTGAAACTGATAAACACTCTGCTCTCCAGACGTGCCTTTAAAGTCTTTTCCAGCTTTGTGCATATTTACAATGAGGGAAATAATTATTTGATCCCCTGGTGAATTTGTAAGTTTGCTCACTTACTTAATAAACAGTCCCTAATTTTGTGTTAGTTTAATTTTAATGGTGAGAGAAAGAGACCAAAACCAAATAAACCAAAAATCCAGAAAAATAAAACCAATAGAAGTTGTAACTTGGTCACCAGGTCTGCACACATCCCAGGAAGGATTTTGGTCTACTTCTCTTTACAGAAACTATAAATCCTTTAGTTTTCTTAGCTAAGCTTCAGCTTCCTCCACAGATTTTCTATGGGACTGAGGTCTGCAGACTGGCCTGGCCACTCCATGACCTCATGAGCTCTTTGGCCTTACCCATGAAGAATGAGTTCGGACTGGAAGAAACTGATTCTACAGAAAGCTGTGCTTTATAAACATAAGTTAAGTTGAGGTCAGGAGTATTGTGATTGTATTCTGTATGGCAATGTGGGGAAGCCATAATTTTAGCTAAGTTGTAGGGGATCAAATACTTATTTTACTCAATGACACGCAACCCAGAATCAGAATCTTTTAACGTCATTATGCAAAAAGCACAAAAAATTCTATGGAAGTTGTGCTTTATCAACCTTATATGCTTTCCCCGTCAAAGAAAGTAATCTAACTATTCTTAAACTTTTATTCCATGCACAAAAATCAAGAGTATCTAATAAGTACAACATAAAACTATAAATAAATGCATGCATGTTTGAGTAATTGTTGTTTGAAGAGGTTGGAGATACAGAGGTTAGTGACAGGGGGACAAACGAATGTTCATTTATATTTTATTTATTATTGTAACACATCTACTTTTTTCAATCTGTTTGTTTTAGCTTTTATTGTCCTGTACTGCCTTCCTGGAATAGGTGACGTGCTGGGTGGGATGTGTCGTTCTGGAAATCTTTTTGTAACCTTGTAATGTTTTTTTTCTGGATTTGATATTCTCGCTCTCTCTCTCTCTCTCTCTCTCTCTCCATTAAAATAGAAGTACCATTAAAAAAAGACTTTTTTTGTAAGTGAGTGAACAAATCAATTCAGCAGGAGATCAATTAATTATTTCCCACGCTGTAGTAATTTGTAAGTTATGATAAATGAATCAATTTTTCTTTTGGCTTTCCAGGCAGCCAGGGTTGTTTTTGTTGTTGTTTTTTTTGTTTTTTTTAATGGCTCCATTTAGAGCAGGGGTCGGCAACCCTGTGCACGCGTGCATTAACTGATGGCACGACCATAGCTGGATTGCCCCGTATGCCAATGGTGTTTTTTCGTTTTTATGGGCCGATGAACGGATGAGGTGGATGAGGAAAAGGGGAGGCAGGAGGAGGAGACTGCCGGTCCGAGTGTCAGGTGAACTGAACTTCAGGTAAGAAGTCATGACCTGCAGTCTATCTGGGTCAGATATAAACCAAGTTTAGGTGGAGTTTATTTTCGTTGTGCTGACTTTTTACCGTCAGTTACAATAACTCGTACTGCGTACTGGCATGACGGAGTTTCGATACAGCTGGGTGATGTTACTGATAGTGAACTATTTTATTCATAAGGTTAGTTAGTAGAGTTGCCAACCGTCCCGTAAAAAACGGAATCGTCCCGCATTCAGAGAAAATATTACGCGCTTCGTATTGAGGTGAAAAGGAACACAGTTTGCTGATCGGTATTTCTGTCGCAAGTCCTGTCTCTCTTGTCTATCGCCCACTTTGCGCCAGAAAGAGGAAACCAGCGGATGTCGCGCTGTTGGATGATGTAAGCTGTTGTTAGAATTTATTTAATATTAATTTCTAGTATCAGCTGATGTTTGCTGGAGCCACAGCTGTAAAAGCTGCTCGGTTTGGATATCTGGGGAGAGGGAAACACGACGATGAAACCAGGGGATGTCCTACTGAATCATCAGAGCTGAACAGGTGATGAAGAAACAGGTTTACCTTTTAGGTAACATGAATGAGTTGAAGGGAAGTTGTGAACTGTTTCTGAGAGACAAATAACACCAGGATCCTTTTCTAAGTAGCTGACAGCTGGTACCTGTGCAGGGGCGAGTCTAGGAAAGTTTTGCCAGGGGGCCAGGTAGGGCATTAACAGGGAAAGGGGGGGACAAAGAAATACTTTTCTTTCTTATTCTCATTTAAAATGCTTTTATTAAATAATTATCTGAATCTTACAACCAAATGTTTTATCTGATATAAAATGTATAGAAATCATACATATACCAACAAGACAGCGTACATCACTGTCACAACAGCGTTTGTTTTCATTGAAAGCCTTTATGGCTTTTCCTATAATACCTGGTGGGCCGGTCTCTAGTTAAAATGCCTGGGCCGATTTTTTGTCCCAGTCCAGCCCTGGGAACCACACGCAGTGAATTAATCTGAGAAGGTGCATTAAAAAATAAATGGCCGGGCTAGCGATGCACATCGCAAATTAGCTCGCATAGACACATTAGTTGTGCGGCTTCTTAATGACAGTATCTTAGCTAACAACCCCAACTACCAGATTCAACTTGTAATTGGCTAAAAATAACTTAGCCTACTAGTGAGAGGGACGTTGCTAGCTGGCAGTTTTTTCAAGCGATGTTGAAATTTCCACATTCTGTCACTTCAAAGGCTTCAGGAGCTGTCCGCTCAGTGCAGCATCAGCACCACGGAATTACATGGATACATCCGTAGACTCCAGACATAATTCACAATGGGTTTTCAGGACTTTCAGGTGTATGGACCAATGTTTTCTTTTCTGATCAAAGCAGAAAGCTTTAATGAGCAGCTGGATTTGTCTCGCATTAACTGGCTGAGTTAATGCCAGTTAATGCAACATTGACATGTAGCTGATTGAACTGAAAAGCTCGACTCTGTGGGGGTCAAAGTTTGCAGAACTACGATCGCAGCTGGAATCCACAGCTGTGCGTGTTCATGGAGCTTGCATTTTCACCTGCTGGACATCACTACCTGACAAGATTAACTGTCTTCAGAACATTGCAGAGGCCTGTTCATATAGAGCGTTATTAAATTTATTGCTAATGCAATCATATGGCACATTGACTTCTGAGGAAATTTTAGATGGCACTCATCATCAGAAAGGTTGCCTACCCCTGCAATACAGTATATTGTACAAGATTATCCAAAACTGTATTTTAAGCACTGAAACACAAAATAATAAGACTGTTCATAAGAGAAAATATTTTTATTATGTTGTCTAAAGAGAAAATACTATTTCAAGTCAATCAAATTGTGTCCCTTTTTTTCTTCAGAACTCCCATCATCCAAAACAAAAACGAAAAAAAATTACCACATCACATTCTAAAACACTTTGAATTCGAGAGAATGTAAGTTTAGGTTCTTAATGCTACAATATCACAACATGATTTTGTCAGTCCTGATCAAGAAGTTACAGCTCAAAATTTGTACTTCAAATATTTCAGTCATAGGAAATAAAAGATTTAAAACCACAGTACATATAAAAAACAAACAAACAAAACCAACATTCATCAAGGAGTGTAAATAGAACTGCAATAACAGACAGTATGGCCACCAACAACATAGAGAACTTGTATTCAGAATGGCTACAACACACTGCAGATTTAAAGAGTAGTTGGTTCATCAACAGTGCAAGAATACACGTACACACACGCGCGCACACACACGTAATTCATTGCCACCTGTATCTTACAATCATCTAACAGCAGACGTAATCTATATCCCAGTATAGTTAGTAATATTGCTCATTGAAAAAGATACAAATAAGAACATATCTTAATAACATCTTAACAGCTATACTACCTTGCATTAAAATAAAAACATGACAAATTTATGTATCAAACATGTTTTTAGACAGCATGCAATGATCAAAGCACATATGCAATTTGCTCCAGTCTGAGATGCCATTACATAATAATAATAATAAATAATCCACCACCAAACATTTTCTACTAAATAAAAATCAAGCATGTTAGTCGTTATAAGAACCACGCTGCATCAGAAAACATGGCTCACGATGCTAATTTTGTAGTTGTGTGTATTAATGCAGCAAAGCTGTTTTTTGTTTTTTATAGCAATTTTATTGTAGAATCATTTACTGTGATCCTAGAGGAGCTTACAGTGTGCACTAAAACACAACTTAGGCATAGTTGACCTTCTAATAGACAATATTCACAGTATTATGGTGTGAAAATGCACAGGTTCCATCAATAGCAATCGTGATAATAAGGCAGCTTACTGTCCTATACTTGTTTTCATAATGACTGGTATAATTAACTCCTTGAATTCGTTCATTACATCACCCCGTTTTTTTCCTAAATCTTAAGTCCTTTCATTTTCAAAATAACATATCTGAATGGAATGCTTTATATATTATTATTGCATGAGATTTTAATCTTTCTGCTTCATCTGTAATCTGATGTAGTAGTGGTGAAAAAGACGATTATCATGCTGAACTTAAAGTGGTTGTTTACCACTCACTGAACAAGCATAAAAAGCATACAAACGCTAGAATACCGCTGCCAAATTTAGAATAAGGAAGACCTTAGATAGCATCATTACTATGATTACTGTGATTTTACTAACATTCCAAACATGTCCTTGTTTTTGCTAGAAAAGTAAGAAACCAAGTGTTGAATCCCACAAATACAGGTGTAATTTATCTATAAACAGCTAAATGATGATTTAAAATATGTGCTGTTTATTAGGCACTTTGTGCTTTTGTATTGAAATTATGTTTTAAGTAATAATATAAGCTAGTTTGTAGTTTGGGGATTTATCAAAATTAATAATACAGCTTTAGTGCACATTACATTCATAATCCAATTCTCAACTGCCATCAGACTTGAACATTAACGTTGTCAGATGTCTTCTCAGTATTCTGTCTCATGAGCCAGTTGCTCAAGTTAAAGCTGGGGGAAAATATGCTGTGACATGCTGTGTTAGTGGAGTGGAAAACCTGAAGCAAACATCTAAGAGGTGTTAGATCGAGATGCATGTCAAAAAATCGTAACAATTGTAACTACCAAACTGTAACTGTAGGAATAGTTGTATGATATTGTACTCGTAAAAAAACACGTAAGACACACGCTGTTAACAAATGTTAAGGCAGGAGCGTAAATTAATCAATGTTTGGCAGCTGAAGGCTTATCAAAAACTTGAAATTGCCAGGTAGGGTGAGGCAGAGCTGCAGATTAAAAAAAACAGGTTTATCTAGCAGTAGATAAACCTTATAAGCCGTTAGTTTGTTTTCTATGGGATCTTGTTTCAGTTTACTTTAATTGCACCCCTCCTCTCCACCGCTGCACTGTGTATGTGTCTCTGCTGAGCTCTGCTTGCATTACAGAGACACGGATAAAGCAAAGGGTAGGCAGACAGGTGAAGAAAGGGTTTCTTGAAATGATGGGAACTTATGACATGTAATAAATGTGTAATAAATCTCAATTACTGTTACTCCATCTACACAGTTTAGTTTAGTTTAACCAGAACCAAGCAGTTATCCAGTTTGCTCCTGGCACTGTCTATACTGATGTCCACCATGATATTTTCTCTCCCCTAAGCATTTGTTTTTACTCTGCTTCTTAACAAGACAGGCTGCAGAGGTGTGGACCGGAGTCGGGTCTCTCACAAGAGCAGAGTCGAGGAACGCTCATAAATCAAGCGTTAGCCAACTGCCAACCTAGCGGCCAACTGTGAAATGCCGGGGTGGGGGCTAAGTTGCATATTTATAGTAGATAAGCACATAAAGGTTGATGAGGAAAATGTGTAGAGTTAGCCATTGTAAGGCACAAAGATTATTTAAATGGAGAAAAAAAATGTGCACTGATTTTAATTATCATAGATGACTTTTTAAATGGTTTAGACAATTTCAAATGAGGGATTTGGATATTTTTTTGACAAAAGCAAAACTTTCCTTGTCAGAAAAATCTTTTGGTTTTTTACATGCTGGTAACACTATGAAGATTGGACATAACTCAAATGTTTCAGCTAACTCTGAACGCAGCTGCTGGTTTAATTTGATTCTAGTATTTAAACTAAATCAAAACAATGTGCATTTTGCATGCTCAACATATTGTCTTCTGCATGTGTTGCAGTTTTTCCTGCACTCTGTTGTCTGTAAATATAGCAAAGTATTTTTTGGTCACAGGAAGGCTTACTATTTAAGATTTCAACTTAATCGCTTGCCAATGTCCACGGTAACATTCACATAGAGAGGCATCCTCTCAACTGATAAAGTCTTATATGAGCAGCTGTTGAGTCCATCTTTCCTCCATGACTGTGGTGTTCGACCCAACAACCTCATCCTGGAAAGCACAAAATCCATACTATAAAATGACCTGTAACATGCTACACACACGTTATTGCCATCTCTACACTACTGACCTGTCCCGGTTTACTTCATTGCCACTGTCTCGTTTGTGAAACACCATCGTGTAGCGAGCTACGTTCTTGGGCGGCCGAACGATCTTCATTTTCTGTAACTCAACCCTGCATGAGACAAAAACACGCATGCTGAATGAATACGTACTCCGAGCAATGTTTAAAATGTCGTCATGTTTTCAGTTATTGATGCCTCACCTGATGCGAAGGTCATCATCTTCTCCACCCCAACCCCAGTATGCATTTGAAAACCCATTCACTTTAAAAAACTGGTCTCTGCTCAAGGCTGTGACTCCTCCAAAGTAGCCTTTATAACGCAACCTGAAAGTGAACAAACATGAGAGAAAAAAATTAAAGACAATAAAACCTCTGAACATATCATCATTGCCTTTTTCATGACTTTTCATGACTTACAGTAAATTTCCTCTTAGTCATTCTTACCTGTATCCCGTTGCATTGCGGCCAACCACCAAGTGTTTGGGCTGCGTGTCACAAACATATAAATTATGATCATTTTCAGGTACCAGGTCCACATCATGGAAGATGAAGCAATCCCAGTTGTAGTCTTTTAGTGCCTCCAAGTATCCAATATTTAGTAACTTGGCACGATTAAAAGTTACATCACCAGCCTTTAAAAAAATAAAAAAAAGAACAAGAACAACAACAGAAGTACAAAGATTACAACATGCAAGACACCGTGGAAAGTTCAGAGCTTATTGCAGATGTCTGTGTTCTCCTGGTGTATGCGATGAGCTGCTATGCATTACTCACTGCAAAGAAAAAAAAAGGGCTTTTACATGTAAAAGTGATTAGGGACAAAGTATGATTTAATGGTGCTTGTTTGTGTAAGTAGAAATAATAATCTTGCATATCATTGCATATCTTTCTTCATCAAGAATAAAGTTATTCATTACTGAAAGCCTATTATAGCCATTAGTGATGAATAATCAGCCTATTTTGGGAAAACCTCTGAGACTAAAAAAAAAAATCCATCCACTTTCCTCCCCATATCAAATACAGTGATCCAGGGGGGCTGGAGTCTAATCCCAGCGACCATAGAGCGTGAGGCAGGGTACTTTACTGGACAGGTCGCCAGTCTGATGCAGAGCTATCATAGAGATACAGAAAACCATTCACACTCACATTCACATCTGTGGTTAAATTAGAATTACCAATTCACCTAACCCCACTAACTATGAAGTGTGAGAGGAAGCTGGAACACCCAGAGAGAAACCACAGAGGGTTATGGTTAGGCTGAACAGAAACTTTGCTCATAAAGGCCCCAGCCAGATGGTGGTTTGAATTGAGGACCTTCTTGTTGTGAGGCAAAAGTGTTAACCACTGTGCTGCCCAACTCCAGCTCGACTTGATTAAATAAAAAAAATTTAAAAAAAGAAAAAGAAACACCCATACATAGGCCAATAAAATTCTAATCCACCGATGTAGGGCTATTAGGTTGGAAAGCGAACTATTATTAGCATTAAGATTAACATCTTTACTTATTCTTAACATCCAGAAACATCCGTAAGAAACTTTGGAGACATGAGAGAACAGGTCAAAGGTGACATGCTTGCTTTTCCTGTCTGCAGTCACTACATACATGCAGACACACCCTCCAAATCTATGTGGTACTGACTGTCCAAGAAGTTTGTGCTTCAGTTTTAGTGATTGAAATTCTAGCACTTTACTAGCAGGGGTGCCTCTAGAATTTTTTCATAGGGATGGGGCCACTAAATATTATTGGGCTGGCACACCAATAACAGAATTTCCTGTTTTATTATGCTGTTGTCAAATATAGGTTACTTGAAAAATATGGCAAAAAGAGGGAAAGAAAAGAATTATATGGCCAGGTAATTTCTTGCTATTAAAGTGCATATTACTGAAAATAGGTACATATGAAAACCAAATAAGATTTTGTTATCTATAATAATCTTTTTTGATTGAGTGATTGACTGGAAGTCCCAGCCATCGCTTTAATGAGTCTCAGCAGAGCTGACCAGAAACAGTTTAAGATTCACTCTGCCAGCTAAGTTTAAGTTTAACTTAAAGTTAACTCCAAATAAGTATTAGATCAAGTAAGAGTTTGAACTTCTGGCTGTTGGCCCTGAGGGCTTTTCGGAGCATGACTGTCATTTTTCATTCAGTTCCTCCGGTGTTACTGGTTATATTTTTCGCAGTAATGTTTAGGTAGAGAAAAACATGTTGTAAGACTATGTATGTAACCAGGAACTTTCAAAAGCTTTATGCAAAATAAACCAGAAATATCTGTTCCACAAGCATAAGAACTGAATTAGCATGACCTTATATAAAAGCTGTTCACAAAGTTGACAAATACCTGCTGGATGACATAAATGGCATAGTGTAGTTGCTGTCTCTGCAAGAAGGGGTGCAAGTGATGCAGGAGGTAGAGGAGGTGTCGCTCTCGGTTGCGATGAGGGATTAGGATTGCTACGCTCTGCCTCGCTGTGCAATCCGAGGGCTTATACTCGCCTTCATTTACTTCTTCGTTGTCTTTCTCTACATCCTTCAGTTTCAGAGAGGACTCAAAGGACAGTTTCACAGCCCCCACTAGAGAAACAACATTCACATGTTTAACAGTGAACATTTGTTTTAATGTGTATTAACACTTGTTAGCATGACACGTTCGACGTAAAGGGTTGATTGATGGATTCCTTGAGTTATATGGTAGTTCTTTCATCTACACAAAGGCATCTAGATAGCATTTTGTTCTATACTTACACAGCAATGGTGACACCTGAGGGCACTTGGTTTTTTGTGGTGGGGTATTTATTTCATTAGCTGCTTCTATCTGCAAGTCGACCTCTTTCCTCTGACTCTCTTCTTTGACATGAGTTTGTTGAGTGGTGGGGTAGATAGGTTTCACCATGTCTCTTGAAAATATTGCTATCCATGCCAGTAGTGACAGCACAAGAATGAGCAGTATGACGTACTTGCTCTTGCGTGAAATCTTCCTTATACTTGAACAATAGCCCATGGCTATGTGACTTTGCTGATGTGAAGGCAGAAAAAGTGAATGTAGATTCTGTAAGCTATAGTTTAAGCTACTTCTTTCACAAAGAGCGTTTCAGCAAAAACAGTGACAGCCACAGATTCGCTGACCTGTCATCCCATACTGATGAGACATGCTCCTTGACTATATAGAAACTAATTATTATAATCACTATTATATAGAGCAAGCACTTATTTGTGAAATTCCATTGGTGAATCCGCAAAATCCACTTTCAAGGGGGAAGGCCATATGCTTGGACACTCCACCAACTGGGAATAGATGAACAGGAAATAAAAATGTTAGAACCAAAAAAAGGGTGTGTTTTTGCTTGGAAACATGCAACACATTTTGAGGGCAGGTTTTAGCTAACAATATGTGACATATTAGCAGGAAAAACCACATTAAGGTAGCAAGCAGTTTACCCTGTTACTTGAACTGATGCATCTACCTTCTGAACCTGTACTACCATTTGAGCGGTTTATTGCTCAAATGGTAGTTTCGCTGGTAAAGTATTCATTACAGAAAATGTCTGCGTAATAAAACAAACTATCCTGTTTCAAAAACAGAAAATCCCTGAAGATATAGAAACAGCTAAGTTGATCAAAACTGACAACTGCTTGTTAATAGCAGTAATTTTCTTTAGATCCTCCTGAGAACCGAGGGGGAAAAAAGCATCTTAAAGCTGAACCTTTTTTGTGCTTTCCTTTCTCTTTCGAGCTAAAAGAGCCCACCCATAACACATGAGAGACCAATGGAAAGCCCTGGATGTCCTCTATTAAGGACATCAGGATTTAGTAGGGTAGCTGATATAAGTCAAAAGACATAGAACAAAAACAAATGTCCATTACAGAGGAGATAAATGAATAAGCTTTTTTTCAGGTCTCATATTTAACCCAAAAACATGTAAAAAAAAAAGAGTAACTCCAGTTTCATTGACATACTACTATAATAATACACTCGCTCCATTAAATCAAACACACGTCATAAGCTGACATAACAATTAATGCCAACTCTTTCTTTCCGTTATCATTATGATCATTATGATTAGGATTTTTTAAACTCACAACCAGCGACAAACAAAACAAGTGAAAGCCATTATGCTACTGCTAGCACGGTTGTCCTCTCTTGGGATGCTAGCAGGAAAGTGTTTTACAATTTAAATATTAAAGCTCTGCCATTTTTTAGTAAGATTTCACTGTGTTAATTTTGAGAACACAGTCAAGCTAACGTCGACTAGTTCGTCCATAACACGAGGTGCAGATCAACGAAAACAGTACCTTAGTGTTTTCCTTATACTGGTGCCAGCTCCTCTCTCTTTTTATGACTACAGAAGCTCACAACTTACACGTTGATGCCCTCACAGAAACTCCACCTGTAGTTATAGCTTACCTACTAGCTAGCTGACGAATGCGGATGTAACGGTTATTAAAAATAAAACATTATCATTAAAACAGACACGTGTCTTGGAAGCCGAGCACAGTCTGGCCTTCTTTCAATTTAACAGTAATTTCCTTACCTGATGATGAAGTAACGTTTCATACACTACAACATCGCTGTAATTAGCCAGTCAACCACCCAACCTGTCAAGTAAACGTAAATTAGTAAGGACTTCCGTTCCATGCATTTCATAATAAAGGTTTACACAAAGACCCTTAAGACCTTAACGAGACCTCGGGGGTGGGGGTTAACGGTTATATTATTTATTATGAGTCCATAAAATCTTCTTTCATTTCTGCTTTTTATATTATTTGTTTATGCCTCATATACGCCGTTTTACTGTTGAGGCAGAAAGTCGGCGAGTTGATGATCATGTGCGTCACATAAATACTTCCGGTGTGAAAATTTCAAAATACAAGTTTGCGATATTTTGATGACGCCAAAAACTACTGCAGGACAAAACTCACGGACATATTTTTACTGTCAGTCATTGCTCTACACACAGTGCTTCTGTTTCTTCTCATAGTTCTAAAAAAGCAGAAGAATTTTGACCAAGATTAATAAAGTTTTTATCTTTTCTTATCTTTATTTCCACTTAAATGTCTTATAAATGACTCTAGCCTAATTTGTGTCTATTCTACCTATGCAAATTGGTATATATGGACTATAATATGGACTTGTTTATTTATTTGAATTTATATTTGTATTTGGGGTTTTCTTGTTTGTTTTTTGCTAATTCTGAGCATTGATGGAGAGTCATAAGTAAACAGCTTGTAGAAAAGCTAAATAAAACTGCACTGTAGTGCAGTTTTATTTATCTACAAGCTGCCTTTGAAAGTTTGCTTTCCAGTTTTTTTTCTTTCCATATTTAATTTTGTGAGTGTTTTATGTGAATAAAATATGAAAGATTTAGCTTAAATAAACTTTGTGAAAGGGTAAATTTCATACTCCACTGTAGTTAAAATTCAGTGAAATTCCTATTTCCACTTGAATAATTACAGTACTTTGACAAAACTCTCTCCTTTTTCAGCTAGGGCAAGCTTTGACAGATGTGCACAGCATGCAATGCTTCCTGGTTATTTTGTTCAGTGTATGGCTCGTCCCACCCTAGAGTTCAGATGTCAGCAACATGCTGGTCGTGCAGCAGAGCTATATTTGTGCCTCTGCAGATAAAGCTTGTTTCGTCCTGTCAACAGAGGAGTTGGTTGTCCAGCTGCACCTCAGCCAGTTTCAGGTCGAGTGTGGTCCTGGATAACTGAGCATGCTGACCTTTTATTGGGACATGTGGGAGGTCTGGTGCTTGTGAGATTCCCTTTTACCTTATTTTTGTAATATAGTTTACATATGTTATGTTATATTAATATGCTATTACATAGCTTGTGGGATTTTATTATATTTTGAGACTTGGATGTGGGGTTGTGGTTTTGACTTCAGTTGTGGAGGGCATTGAAACAATAGATGTCACTACTTTTCAGAGGAATATTTCCTTGGCCGCGTTCCTAGATGGTGGTGTTGAGCTATAAATTTCCAAGTCTTGGCTTTCATGTTCACACAGTGTGGGCTAAATAATTCCTGTTTTAATTAGTCATAAAATATGATTGGACTTTCATCTAAGTCACAAAAATAGACAAAGTCAGTGTACTGACACTAATAATATGTAAACCATCGTGGCTATCTCCGCCTTTATTAAATACACACGTTAAACATTCACAGCAGGAAAATTAAAGAAACCATTTCATTTCATAACTGGTCAAACATCCATTATCAATATTCACTTGAAACACGCACTTCTTTCTGGTGTAGTTCAGACTTCAACTGACAAGAGACATTTATGACTATATATTCAGATTGAACTGCTGAAACTCAACTATATTGTGGTGTATCATTTACAGGTGATTTGGCACCATTAAAGAAGCCTTACATTATGATACCTTCTCTATTGTATTTCACTTTTGTGTCGATAGTTTCATATGCATGTTAATACTCAGTTCTCTATCCTTTATTATTCTTAAGGAGTTCAACCTTAATTTAAAGTAGAAAGTTCACCAAAAATATCATTAGCTTTGTGGAGGTACAAGGTGCTCTTTCACAATATTCTGGTAACAAATGATGGGATTTTTTTGGAGAACAGACTCCACATAGCCATATACTATTATTTGTGCTCAGTACATCCATGAACACGTACATTTATGGGTGTCCTGTATCGTCTGTTCAATAAATGTTCATTGATTTGTTAGAAAGCTTTATATGTAAAATGATCTCTGCAGCCCTGAAATAAACACGTCCCATAGAGTTTAGAAAAGTTACAGATTTTACAGTTTGCAAGCAGATGGCTGCTCCTCCTACCACTTTACATCTCACGCACATTGTAAAGAAATGACTGCGGGGCAGGACTACTGCACGAATGACACTAAGATGTGAGATAGGCCTGCACTGTTTGCAGTTGTCAGATACTTGTGATAAGCAAACCACAAGCAGAGAGAGTTCTTAGAAAGATCAGAATCCCCTTTAGTCAGTGTGTTCACCAGATTTTCTAGTAATAAGATCCAAGAGAATTTAGGTAATTTTTACTTGCATCTTGGTTCATTTTTATTATATACAACACAATATCGGTAGTTAGTTTGTATTTTACAAGCTCATAATGTCATAACAAAATATAATAGAGGGATTATAGGAGGATGTTTATAGAGGAGGGAGCATTGTGCCATAAAACAGTGCGAACGCCTTTTAGAAAGTGGATAATCCTCTAAAGAACAAGCAACAATTGAAAATATTGCCTGTATTGTGTTTTACCATATTAGCGGAGTCAACTTTAATCAGAAATACTAAAGGTAACAGAATTCAAGTACAGTATATTGTTTGGACTCATCATTCTGATAAAATATATAGAGAAAAAACATTCTAAAAGTCTAAAAAAAATACACTCCTACTTAATTTGGATCAGTGAAGGTGACACATCAACACCTAGCGATTACATCAGAGAACTCCTCCTGGACTCCTCGAAACTCAAGGACAAAGTAACCGTTCCACTGCCAAAGCTCACCCTTGGCCTGTGCTTTCCTGAAGCAGTGTCGTAGTCATTGCCATTGGTCTTGACGCTGATGGATGAGGAAGGAGTTGAGGCAGAAGACCCACCGAGGCTGCCGGACTTTTTTCTTGAAGTTGTGCTGTGTTTTAATGTAGCTTTGGCAGCCACTTTGAAAGCATGGGCTGCAGTGCTGCATCTGACTTCCTCAATGGTGTTCCTGGAGGGTTTGAAGAGGATGATGTAGACCTTGTTGAAGAAGATACAGGCTAGCATCCCAAAGCTAGAAGCCAGGATAGCAATGACCTCCACAGCTGAAACAAACTTGCCGTAAGTACTGAAGTATGCGGGAATAAAAGAGATCCAAACAATAAAGAATATGAGCATGCTAAAAGTAATGAACTTGGCCTCTGTAAAGTTTTCTGGAAGTTTCCGTGACTTAAATGCAAAGAAGAAACATATGGCTGCCAATATGCATGTGTAGCCAATTAAAAACCCTAGAGCCATCACGGAGCCCTCATTGCATGTGATAAAAATGATCTCATCGATGTCATGATTTTGGTAGCTAGAAGGAGGGGCATTGTAAAGCCAGACCACACATATCATGACTTGGACAAATGTGCACAGAAACACCAGGAGAAACTGCAGATTCAATCCCCACCATTTACGATGGAGACTCGTAGGAATCTTGGCCTCAAATACCAAAAGGACTCTGTTAGTTTTCACAAGGATGCAGGAGATGCAGAGAACAAAACTGACCCCAAAGGCGGGTTGGCGTAAACGGCATGTCCAGTCTTGTGGCTCTCCAATAAAGATGAGAGAGCTGGAGAAGCAACAGATAAGTGAGAAAAGGAGCACATACGATAGTTCTCGGTTTGTGGCCTTCACAATTGGGGTGTTGCGAAATCTGACAAAGACTCCAATCACAAAGGCTGTCAAGACAACACCCAGAACTGCACATATAGCCAGAGCTATCCCAAATGGTTCTGTCCAGGAGAGAAACTCGACTTCCTTGAGGAAGCAGAATGTGTGGTTCCCATTTGACCAGGAGTTATTTGGACACTTGGCGCAAACACTGGCATCTGTATAAGAGAAACTGTGTTAAAACTCTATCCGTAATAAAGTCTAACATTAGCAGAGAGTGTTTTGCATCTACCTACATACCTTTATGATTACTGTATTCACCATCAGAACACTCTGTGCA
The DNA here is from genome assembly GCF_001858045.2 of Oreochromis niloticus. Taxonomy (NCBI): domain Eukaryota; kingdom Metazoa; phylum Chordata; class Actinopteri; order Cichliformes; family Cichlidae; genus Oreochromis; species Oreochromis niloticus. The sequence continues at coordinate 12,710,770 of NC_031975.2, read as the reverse complement.
TTCAAAGCAGCAAGTAGGCATGCTGTCTATGATCCCCTTTCTTGTGCCAGGTTCACAGTCCTCACTGCAATTAGAGAACGGCACCTTTCGAAGATAAAACAAACAAGACGGTTAATGAGAAGGGTTGATTTAGATGGGCATTCAAATGTAAAATTAAAGATAATTTATCTCTGTGATGGTGTATATTGTATATACAGCTGTTTTTAACATCACTGTAAAAAGTTATTGTCTTTAAAAGGTAGACAGACGTGAAGTACATCTGTCTAACTTTTAAAGACCAGTCCAGCTTTATCAAGTCCAAGTTTTGCCATCTTTACCTTAAGTCAGGAATCAATATGCATATAATAGCATATTGAATGATGACAGGAAAGCTGTGTGGCAATCGTGCATAAAAGATGGTTGTTGCCTGTGTCTCTGAAATGTAAAACCAGTGGAACTATCTTGGTGCGTGGATTATACTGTGTTGTGGACACGGACACAGAAATCTGCAGATGGCACTTAAAGAAATCCCCCAGTACTTATTTAAAAAGAAGTCTACATTACAGAAGCAGAAGGCATGGGGCTTCACACACACCATCTTACATAACAGAGACCGAAGCAGACACCACCTGACTTATGGATGTGGAAACTATACCATACATGTGAGTCTCAGCGTTTACTCTGTCCTAATGGGTTAAATATAGTGTGATGTTCATTTTATCCAGAGAAGGGTAACAGACGCAGAAGGGTAACAAATACTGGCCCTGTAAGGTGGGCCATACACTGCATTTCCAGTGGTGGAAACAGGAGGCCAACCGGGGAACTACATCCCCAGAAGGCAAAGGCTGACATGCAAAACTCGGAGCTGAAAAATGGTAATCCACAACCACAGAGGTGACATCTGTATTTAGCTTCACATAAAATCACAATTTTAGTTTTGGTTCACTCTTATTGCTCCGATAGTACTTGTGCAGACAGCTGTTTTACCTTAAAAAGTACCATTTAGCAGCTGAGACACTGATATGTCAGTGCCGTGTTTCCTTGTTTCTGCTCAATGACAAGAAATAACAGTGTTTTAATGGACATACAAAAGAGTTTCACTGACCTCTGTGCTATAGCCATTCCAAAGAATCTTTGTCCTGTCAATGAACAGCTTGGCTCCTCTCTTGGCATGCATGTTGTAATATCCAACCTCCTCAAAAACCACAGAGCCATCTTCAGTAGACCTGTGCCAGTTTATAATGGTGTAATTTGCTTCCATATCTGAGTTCTCGTCAAAGCGCATCTTTTCTCCCATGCTGTTGGTGTAGTTCAAATGCCTAAGCTGCTTAAGGACCTGAGAAATAGAAGAACATGCTTTCATGATTCACACATTGGCATATCTAATATTTAACTTGTTTTATTAAATAAAAATTAAATACATTGTACCTGCCATGCTTCCATTTTTTTTATATCTGCGCAGGAATTGTTTGCAAAAAGTCCACGCCCAGGTGTGCATGTGAGTATGTCCTGTAGCGCCTGTGCAATGGAATAAACTGCAACATAAACGTTATAGGAGATACGAAGGTGTTTGTAGTCCAGGTATGGTGTTTCAACACTTGCGATGTCCTCCTCACCACTACACAAAGGCCTGAAACTAGTGCTGCCATTCTCACTTTCTTGGAATCTTGGACTATCTTCTAGATAGCAGTTGAAGGTTTCTTCCCAAAACTCTCTGACAAATTCATTATGACTGTCTTTCTTTGGTTGGACGTGCTGTAAGAACTCTCTAAAGCCAGGTATACGACCTGCCTTTAAAGCAAAACCAATAGTCCCTGCCATAACATCAAGATATTCTGGTTTAGCAACAAGGGAGGAGATTGCCCAAGCTTCACTGGCTAACCAGATCCGATCTGTGATGTTTCTCCTAACCATCTCCTTGATTAGAGGTTCAACATCTGGGCCACTGGCAAACACAACGATTACTTTAGCTGTGGAATTCTCAATCCTGTCAACCAGAGCTTTGATTTCATGATCCTCAAAGTACTGAGAAATAAGTTCATTTAGATGAATGCAGATGTCTCGCTCTTCCATCTCCTTCTCAAACTTTTCAATCCCTGGACGCCCATACTCATCATCGGAGGCCACAGCAATGACCCAGTTCCACTGAAAGTACTCAATAATGTCTGCCATGGCTGTGGCCTGGTACTCATCTGTAGGAATGGTTCTCATGAATGACTTGTACTGATTCTTGTTGCTCAGTAGGCGGCTAGACGAGGCGTAGCTGATCTGAAACAGGAAATTGCTCAGTTAATCTATCAGGTTTTCATTGCATCTTCTTAATTATCTTTAGCCACTTTCAAGTCATTTATTGAACAAACACGAAAATCATTATATGTAGACTTAATTTTTATGGATGTAGATAATGAAGTAATGATGTGTTGTTGACATAGCTATTACCCAGCAACTCACCTGAGGGATATAAAATAGACCCAGCAAGTTTGCAACTGCTGTGGAGACAGCAGATCCAGCAGCTCCTACTACTGCAATGGTTGATGGTATGTGATCAGTGCAGTTGCAAAACTCATCTAAATTTAAAGAGTCAATCTTATTTTGGGCCACAAAACTTAGGGTGGCTTCCAAGGCTTTTGACACAGTGTTGCATGTGTCAAAAATCCTGTAGCCCAGCGTGATGTTGGGAAGGAGTGTACTGCTGTTATTAATCTCTTCAATCGCAAAAATCATGGCCTGGAGCCAACGAAAACCACGGAAATTGAACCTGTGCAAAGAAAAAAAAACGCATGAGTACGACACACTCGGTTTTCAAAAGCGTTTTTTGTTAACTCGGAGTATAAATTACCTGACACACTGGGTGGATTCTGGCCGGGCTGCAAGGTCTTGATCTTTGGATGCAATGCCGAAGTGTAAGGGGAAAAGACCTCCAAGTAAAATATCACCAGTCATCTGTGCTCTCTGGTGGGGTCCGTACGTTGAAATCACATAACTGGACCCCAGCAGTGTCAAATAATACAGAAGCAGTCTCATGGTTTTTTTTCTTTGATTGGATACGATTGTTTTCTGTGACTTCCCAGGGTGAAGAAAATTTCAGTATTAACTTCTCCCATCAATCTGCCTGCTGTGTTGTTTTGTGTTATTCATGTTTATGCTGATGAAGGTCTACCTGTTTGAAACATAGAGATGAACAACTCATTGGTTAGAAATAAGTACCGCTGGTGAAATCATTAGAGTTTTCAGTTTTTAATTCAGAAAAACACAGTAATACTGATTTAACTCCAAATATTGAGTTCACTTTCCAGCTTAAGCAGGACAAAATATTGTAATGAGCCATCATGGCCTAAGGCTATATTTCGTGCTCGAGCCAGACCACTCAGATACAGAAGTTTTCTAAGAGTTAGGATTTTTCTTAATGAGCTGACTTCCTTAGTTGTAATTCTAAGAAGAGATAAATTTGAATATTTCACACCTCACTAACAGTGTCATAGTGTTCTTGAAATATCCTAGATGAACTGAAACAAGCACAGGATATACATGAGCCAAGAGAGAAGTCACACTCTAATGACCTTCCTGCAAATGCTATGGCCAGTGAACCCAGTCACCATGGAGAAAAGCCATAGTGGCCCTGCTGCAGCTGGCTAATACTGCTGGAAAAATGCTGGGGCAGAGCCGTGATAATGAAGTAACTACAACCCCTAGGAGCCATTGTTTGTCACATTACGGAGAAGAACAAGAATTTTTATTGCACTAAGGAGAAACAAAAAAAACACATTAATTTTCCACAATTAGGATTTATTACATCTTGCAGGTAAATGTTTAAAAAAACAGAAAGTAACTCAGTTAATTCAAAGAACAGTTTTAACTAAACTGTGATTAAAAATTGATTCAAAAGCGTTTTAAAATCAATAAAGCCACTAACCACGGTTTTATTACTGGTTTCAAATGATTGAAACCTAAATCAGAAAGTAGTTATGGGTCTACTGGTTAAAATAATGTCCTGCTTTTTAAACATCCATTTAAAACAACAAAAATATGGCATTTAAGCTCAAATAAAACTTACCTCCCAAATTCCCGAGTGTTACTTAAGGACATGCGAAACAGTCAATCTGCAGCTATTCACCGATTTTAAGGACTTTTTCCCAAATATCCTGGCTGCTGAATGATTTCACGAGACAATGCTGCTGGCTTCTGAACCTCTTTCTGCAGATGAATCATTAACAAAGAGAAGGATAGGCCATTTCCTTCAGCTAATGAAGTCAGCTCACAGTTCACTCCTCCTGAAAGAAATCACATCTAAAGTGGCAGAGAATAGGTTGGGGCTTAAATCTATTCTTTTGTCTACGCTATTACAAATGAAAATTACTGTATTTACTAGGACACAGCCTCATTGTTGGATTAAAAAAGACGAGTTGTGGAGATTGCCTTTCTGTACGGGCTTTGATAAAAGTTGTATTTTAAACTGGATTTGGAACAGGATTATTAGTATTAATATTATTAGTATTAGTAGTAGCAGTAGTAATAGTAATAGTATTATTACTATTTTTATTATGTAATAACCAAGTGCCTTTTTCACGTTTACATTTTTATTGTATTTTATCTGCATTGTGATTCCATGAAGCCCTGGAAGCAATGGATTGTACCCTTATGTTCTACTAATTGTTCTCCAAACAATTAGTTGATTCCCGCTCTGATGAACAAGTCAATTTGTTGCTGAGGAGATGTCTCCAGTGAAAACCATTTCACTTTACAACATGTTGACTTACCAGGGTCCCAAGGCAACTGTGTGTTCACGAGACATCAGACACACAGAAGCTCTCCAGAGGTTACAATAAGTCTAATAAGTCTGTTCTAAGTTTCTGTCAACTTCTTTATAGCTAGAGGAAGGTCGTCATACTGCATGCAGACCTCGGTATGCTAATCAGCAGGCGTATAAAGTACTGTGAGAACCATTAACAGTAACATTTGGTAAATGAGGCCAATAATCTTACAGCAAATTAGTGCATGGTTAATTTGTTCACATATTATTGAAAGAAATGACAATAAATGAGTAAATGTGTTTCTAGATTTGAAGCGAAAATAAATTATAGAGTGAATTAATAAATTCACCAGCACCTCTTTATGACCGAATGTATGAATCAGTAAGAGCAATTCATCATTAAGGTCTCAATAGCTTATTTTCATAGCAGTCAGTTTAATTCAGATGTAAAAACATGTTTAGTATAAATGTCATCTACGCACACAAACAGCTAAAATAAACATTTGTTTTTTGCTTCCTCCCACCTTTATAAAGTCTTGATATGTGAGTGCTCACACAAATCATTCTGATCCACTCTTTTTGGCACATAAGTCTGAAATGTAACATAATGTGTAAAAAAATGTTGGGCTGTGAAGAGTTCACAGTGAATGAATTTATCCTCATACACAGTGTGGAGTGGGACAGATCAAAACAGACTCACACAGAGTGCAGCATTCAGCTAGAAAGGTAAGGAATGTCTCTCTGTTTTTATTGATGCGGCTATAATATATCAGCTGTAATCTCAGCTGGTTAGTTTGTGTAATTAGTTTGCATGGCTTATTTTATAATGACATCTTATCTGACTCACGGTGAATCATCTGCACATTATATAAACACTGTAAAATCATAAATTTATTATGATAGAGCACTATCTGCTCTCATTTACTCAGTAAATAGACCATGAAATATACTTGTCAAATTATTGCATGAATAACAAAGTAAAAATTAGTGCTTATAGTTTCTACTGTTTAGGAAAGTTTCTGTATGTGTAGTTGTAGCTTACTGTTGATGGTATGAAATGTGAGCTTGTTCATATGTGAAATCATATGGTGATTTATACAACTAATAATTATTATTATTAAATGCATAAAGGCTTTGAGTGCTCAAGTAGAGCAGAAACGTGCTATGTAAGAAAGAGTCTGTTTATCATTTACCAACTCTGATTAAATGAACTATAAAACAAAACAAATTTACTTTGTTTAATCAGAAAACAGCATTAAATATCATTCAAAACTACTCCTGGTTGTATTCACAATTTTCTCACTGCCACTTCTCAATTTTGGGTGTTCTTCTAGTACCCACACAATTAACTGAATAATTCCTGATTATCATAGATGTCCGGTGCAAAGGTGCTGCAGTTCCTGCAGAATATTTCACGTAGAAAACCTCTGGAGCCTGAGGGTGAAGTGTCCAACTTTCGCCGGTGTCTGACTACCCTTGATTTGGTGGCTCTTGGGGTCGGCAGCACACTGGGGGCCGGTGTGTATGTGCTTTCGGGAGAAGTGGCCAGAGCTGTGGCCGGGCCAAGTATCATAATCTCCTTCCTGATAGCAGCAGTGGCCTCCATCTTTGCAGGACTGTGTTATGCTGAATTTGGAGCTCGTGTTCCCAAAACTGGCTCTGCTTATCTCTATAGCTACGTGACTGTGGGTGAGATATGGGCTTTTGTCACAGGCTGGAACCTCCTGCTGTCTTATGTCATAGGTAACAATAAGGCCATTGAGTGAATATTAATCCTGGAAAAAACATAGATTAAAATAATATTTGTCAAGTGATTTTAAGTAACACCAGGTACTGTTTGCTAATGGCTTCTGTTGTTAAGGGACATCAAGTGTAGCCAGAGCATGGAGTGGGACTTTTGATGATCTCATTGGAAATGTCATTGCCAACTCTTTGGGCAAACAGGTTGCAATGGATTTACCTGGATTGGCTCCCTATCCAGACTTCTTTGCAGCAGGTATCATAATGCTCTTGGCAGGTAGGTTTCATACAGTAAAAACCTAATTATTTATTAACATAATACAGGTACTCTTAGTTTATTGTAAGTTTAAAAAATGATTAAAAAAAAAAACACAAGAGGCTGAAGTCTCCTACATATTTTTGACTAAAATAAATATTTGACAAATGAGTTTCCACTGGGTTCATTGACATGGTGAAATTAATTCTTATATATTTTTCTTTCAAGGGATTCTTGCATTTGGTGTTAAAGAGTCGGCCACTGTAAATAAGGTTTTTACAGCAGTTAACATCCTAGTGTTGCTCTTTGTTATCCTCTCTGGGTTCATAAAGGGGGACATCAACAACTGGTACAGATATGAAGTCACCCTTCCAAACAAGTATGGCCGCCCCCTTTCCCCCGTTATTTTGGCTTCTGCTGTATTTTTCTTTCTTATTTTTTAGCTGCTTGACTGTTGATCACTGTTTACAGGAACTATATGACCCTGAATAAAACCACCACATATGGCAGTGGAGGATTTTTCCCTTTTGGTTTTGAGGGGACATTAACAGGAGCAGCCACTTGCTTTTATGCATTTGTTGGATTTGACTGCATTGCCACAACAGGTAACTTTTAGGATTTGTGTTTCAAAACCCTTTAAATGCAAAGCCAGTAATTATGATGCACTCCATAAGGAAAGTGAAAATTTGATCACAATTACTTCAGAATATGTTTGTGGCAATTTCAATTGTCCAGAAAAACACAGAGATCTTTGCACAGTAGAATATTCTGTACAGCATATACATTTTGTAAAATAGTTTATTTTAGAGACATGGTGCTATGTCATAAAAATGCATCTAAAGATTAAATGATGACATAAACCAAACTGGGATAAATTTGTTTTTTTCTTTAGGAGAGGAGGTTCAGAACCCTCAGAAGTCAATCCCACTCGGGATTGTGGCATCTCTCCTTATCTGCTTCTTGGCTTATTTTGGTGTGTCTGCTACCCTGACTCTTTTGATGCCATACTATTTGCTCAGCGTTCACAGCCCACTGCCTGTGGCCTTTACATACATCGGCTGGGGCCCTGCGAAGTATGCAGTTGCTGTGGGATCACTCTGTGCGCTCTCAACAAGGTATAATGCATTAAGCACCACCTATAAACAGAACTACAATTCTTCATACCTTACCATATTCCTTTGGTGACATTTATAGCACATACACTAAATAAAATCACTGGGATCATTACTAGGAATTAAAACAGGGACACGTGAATAACTGAATTGCTGTTAATGAGCTATGAGCTTTTTTCCGAAGCCTTCTAGGATCAATGTTCCCGATGCCTCGTGTTCTCTATGCCATGGCCCGGGATGGACTGCTCTTCAGACCTCTCAGTAACATGAGTGACAGACAAAGTCCTGTCATTGCTACACTGGCTTCAGGGGTTGTAGCAGGTATAACTAACTTTAGAAGAGATTATAATAAAATTTTTTTAATTGCATTTTTTAATTATTTGATTTTGTTAAGGCCATCAGCTACTACATTGATAAAATGGTTGCAGAATTTTATAAGCATATTTCATTTCTCCTACTTCTTTGCAGCTATCATGGCTTTATTGTTTGACCTGAAGTCGTTGGTTGACATGATGTCGATTGGAACCCTGTTTGCCTACACACTTGTTGCCATTTGCATTCTCATATTAAGGTACAGATCATCACAAGTATGCATGTTGGCACTGCACTTATTACTGCTTTTTATTAGTAGTAGTGTTAGCATTTCTTATTACTCTGATCCGAAGTAATTGCTACAGCACTGGGGAAAAAATCCACTTATTTCTTTATATTTTGCACCTAACAAACAAGACTTTCTTGCATTTTCTAAAAGTGATCTTCACCATTAGTATTCCGGCTTTCTGAAGGTCTTTCAAAGTTTTTCTTCAGACACTGGCTGCTTTCTCACTCAGTTTGAGTCCAGTCCTTGTACCTGACCATTTTCAGAGGAATGTTTTTTGTTTGTTAAATCACTAACCTATGAATCCTTCAAATATAAAAGGGTTTCTAACTGAAAGGATGAAATGGCAATATGTCTAACAGACAAAGCATCAGTTTAAAACTGTATCTTGACGGGCTTTGTTCCTACCAGCCTGTCGGACCCCCCCAACATAATTGGTTGCCATTTTTTTCAGTTAATGCCGAAGATAACACAAAGAGCTATTAGCCAGAAATGGGCATATCTTTATCTTTGACCAAGTATTGGAGTTTGACAGGACTTGTTAGTTATTTCTTTGGAGAAGTATAAGATGATTTATATATATATGGTTACTGAGTGTATTATTCTCTTGTGCTTCTGAGTTTGGTTATAGTCCTTGATTTCTTGCTATGCTAGTCACTCCTCGTGTGCATTCTCTCTCTCTCTTTCTGTCCCTTGCTTGCTCTCTCTCCCTTGGCTCAGTCATGCCTCTGTGTTTGTTTACCCTTTCCTTGTCTTGGGTTCTGTGTCTTGAGTCTGTGTCCCCATCCCTGTGTCTCTTATTTTGATAGTCTCATGTCCTGTGTGAATTGTGTTCAGTTTTGCTCTGTCTCGTTTCCCTGATTTAGTTCAGCTGTGTCCACGTATGTGTTTGATCTCCCTGTTTGCCTAAAGTGTATATTTAGGACCTCCGTTTCCTTAGTTCCTTGTCCCAACCACCATCATGCTGTGTCTCCCTCGTGTTTTGTTCTCCTTGTTGATTATTAATTCCATTCTGAGTTTCCAGGTTTTCTAGTTTGTGGTTTTCCTGTAAGTCCAGCAATAAATCTGCTTTTTGAGTCCAGTTCTGCCTCTGAATCCTGCATAAAGCTTCAGCCTGCCAAAAACAACACTACACCACAATCTTGGCATGGCGTCCAGTTTGTCCTTAATAAGTGAAGAAACTGGAGAAAATATTACCTACAGCTAATGAACAGTATCTGAAAGTCATGTCCTTAAGACATAGAAAAATATACAAAGAGCCAGCACAGGATTTGAGAGATCCATCTGCCCCTTCAGTTGTTCCATCCACTGGATGATCTCACTGGAATGATGGCTGTCCTTCAAAAGCGATTCTTAATGAAGGGAGCAAGGAGTAAATGCTGAGGTTTGCCAAATACCTCAACACAAGACAAGAGCTAGACTAAAAACCAGTGGCAACAGGTCTTATGGAGTGATGTCTGCAGCTAAAACACGGTGGAGACCTTGTCATGTTGTGGGGCTGCATTATAGCCAGTGCTGTTGGAGATCTTGTCCAAACTGAGTGGCAGCTAGTGGTAGCTCATTAATAGAGCGTGCTAGGGCGTAACAAAATATATGGAAACAAGGAGTCACTCAAGACATATATGCACAGGGTTGTATATTTGTTATTGAAAGAAGCTTACCTTTATGAGTGGTTACAAAGAACCTGTGATAAGAAACAGAATTAAGTTGTTTATACAACTGAATGAGTATTATCACTGCCTTCTATGACGCTTGTAGTATACCTAATAATATTTTTAGATATACAGGTTAGTCACAAAGTTGCCATCTTCTCAACAAACTCAAAATATTGACACACATTTTACTGTCATAAAATGTGTGAGTACGCCAGGTAGGGAAACAATAATGCACAATAATGAGCTTAATGAAATTAAACAGATGAATGACTCAGGGTTTGCTTTGTTGAAGAGTTTATGAAGACATCAGGTTTTCTTTACTTTAATCAGTCACTAATAATTACAAAAGATCATATAATGAAGTGCTGTTGACGTGATGTGTGTTGTTCAGACATTAAAAATAGACTCCAGGGTGTGAAAAAGAAAAAAAAACAGGAATTATTATTATTATTATAAGTAGAAAAAACTAAACACCTTAAATGTTTTCACATTTTTTAATTATATTTCCTTAATTTTACAGGTACCAAACTGACCTCAGTGATGGTTCTAGTTTAAACAAAGCAGAACCTTTTACCATTGGAGGGATAGTATGTCCTCCATACCAAGCCACTACAAGGACATCAAAAAATGTGTCCCTTTTAACTGTTGTTATTAGTGAGTTATCATCTTTCTGTTGTACTTTACATAGATCTTTTTATTTATTTAATTTTTGATTAATAGAACTCAAACTTATTGACGTATTGATTCTCCTCAGTCTTTTTAGCAGTTGTTCTCAGCGTCTTCGTATCTGAGGCTGTAGATTACCTGCAAGCCCTGCAGTGGTGGAGCCTACTTTGTCTTTCTGTGATAGTAGCAATGATTTTTCTCATCATCCTCATCGTCTGGAAGCAACCGCAGAATACAGCAGAAGCTGCTTTCATGGTATGAAAGAAAGACAGTGAAGACTTATTAAAGAAAGCATAGAAATAGAAAAAGAAATTTAGCCAACCTGTATTAGCATAACATGTTTATTTATTTTTTAGCTCTAAAGTTCTGAATTTGTTTTTGTTTTCTTTAATATCTTTTAACTCTTCTATTTCCCCAGGTTCCTTTTGTTCCATTACTTCCTATTTTTAGTACCTTTGTCAATGTCCATCTTATGGTTCAGCTTGGATCAGACACTTGGATCCGCTATACAGTGTGGATGGGAGTAGGTAAGTGCAGCACATTTCTGTTACAAAATACATAAAAAAAGATTATACATGTGCAAAAATATCTCTTTTTATGTGTGTGACCGCTACGTTTCTTTTAAAATTTTGAAGAGGTTTGATCATCTACTTTTGTTATGGTGTTCGCCACAGTGTGCAGAAACAAAGGCTTGAAAATTCACACGATCGAGTCAGTATTCACAGCATCACTGCTGCTATGGAACAAAGCACGAAACCTGGACAAGATGTAACTGGATAAATACAGTGTGTATTCAATGACGTAAATTTGAAAAAGAATACCTGATTTGCTTAAATCTCACAATGGTGATTGTCTCAGGAATTCACAAACTTTTATTTGGCAGAATCCAGCAATGCAAGGCTTTATGCAATACTCTGCTTTTATATTACTGTTTTGTATAAGACATAATTAAAGAAAAGAATGAGGAAGGATTCAGCAAGTATTTCAAGTATAATCACATAATTATTAGTATTATATAACAAAAAAACCCCAAAACATTTAGCTTATATATTAAATGGTAGATAATCTATAGAAATGTGGATTTTGTGAACAACAGAGTAGAAGATGACAATGTTTTTAGTAGAAGCGACCAGAATGGACAGAAGGACAGCTCAGGTTGAGCCATTTGGACACAAAGTCAGAAAGCCAAAATGGCCTGGACATGTGCAGAAGAGGGATGGTGTATACACTGGACAAAGGATGTTGAAGATGGAACTTCCAGGGAGGAGGAAAAAAGGAAGACCAAAGAGAGGGTTCATGGAAGGTTCATGTAGTGAAATAGGAGGACAGAAAAGTATGCTAGGGACAGGGTGAGATGGAGGCAGATGATCCCCTATGCTGAGCCCTAAAGGGGGGATTTTGTGATTAACCTGTCACAGCTGTTCAAAAGGAATTGTACTCATGATGCCCATTTCTTTTATGTGACAGAGTCATATTCATGTTTAAATGCAATTCAACTATTTTATTTTTCTGTATATAATACATTGTAATGGCATGGGTTTAGTTTGTTTGCCTTGTACTTAACTGCCAGTATAGCCAATACTCTGTTATTAAATGGACTTTAAAGTAATAATTTTCTATTGTCATAAACATTTGATAGGCATGAAATTAAAAAGGCATTGTAAGTTTTGAATGAGATACTCTGCACTTCATGACTCCCGTCTCCCTATTTTAAGTTTTATTTATTTATTTTTTTACATACCTTCCTTATGACAACCTTTGTAAACATGCCCATACACAGCCATGCTGCCTCCATGCTGTGATCAAATGCCACATTTATTTACAACACGTGATATGAAAGGAACCAATGAAATGTGTGCTTTGTTTAAGCAGGCACCGTTTTTAAAAAATGCTCTCGATCAAAACATAAACAGACCGTCTGTAGTGAAAGGCAAAAGAAGCCGTCCTCAAAAAAGAAAAATTCCACCTGCTACTCTGGAGGAGTTGTCACTGCTACTGGATACACTGCTGGAACACAGTAAAGCTGTGGGTTTGTCAGGAATGGAAATATCACACTAAATACACTGTATATTCACCTACTTTACCCTAGTCTCTGGCATTTTTACACAACAAATGCACACAGTCCCTTGGCCTTACAGATCTACAGCTGCACTGTGTAAAGTACCTAAATGCTGCAACAGTGACTGAAAAGCAGGCAGAAGCTATTGAGGGGCACACAAGATTTCAGCACAAGAGCCCTGATTGGTTTCGATGGCGTGCAGGAAGAATTACAGCTTCAGTGATGCACGCTGTATTTGCCACAAGTTTGGAAACACCAGCCCAAAGTGTTGTTAATTGTGTGTGCTACCCTGAAAACTGTGTCTGTTACACAAACAAGATGGTGAGTGGAGCATGAAGAGGACGCACGAAAGGCCTACACCAAAAAAATTGCAGCACATCACTACAAACTGCAGGTTCGTATATGGGGTTTTATTGTGAACACCATTTTTCCTGAACTTGGAGCATCTCCTGACAGACTCACAATGTGTGACTGTTGTGGGAAGGGGTGCCTGGAGATTAAGTGTCCTTTTAAATACACAACGGACAGCATTAAGCAGACATTGGATGCACAGGATAAAGACTTCTGCCTGGAGTCAGCTGCAAATGGACTTCACTTAAAGAGGATGCACCCCTACTACTCACAGGTGCAAACACAAATCTTTGTCACCAGCTCCAACCACTGTGACCTCGTTGTATGGACCCAAAGAGACATGGCTGTGGTACGCATCTTCCCTGATGTGTATTTCTGGGAACCACGTTTGAAGAGAGCACAAGAGTTCTTCAAAAAAAAAAAGTGTGCCTTCCAGAACTGGTGGAAAAATATTTCTCCAAGCATAGTTCTGTTCTGAATGCCCCATAATTTTTTATTTAGGGGGTCTAGATTTATGCCTGAAGTGCATTGCCATGCAAATAATTTGCATTTACTGAATATGTACTTACTAAGTACCACTGTTCAAAAGTTGAATAAAGAAACAAAGAAATTTCTGCCTTTTTTATTAAAACCACTTTATAGAACATCAAATCAGTTACAATGTAGAATCAATAGTTTACAAATGACAACATTTTTACATAAAATAATGACAGCGTTTACATAATAACACCCACTACTAACATTCTGTAAATTTACTGTATCTTTTGAAAAATTCACCCTCTTCACCCTCACATGGAAGAAGTAATCTGATTGACATGGTGGTATGTAGCATTTTGTACTTGTTGCTCAAACTACCTACAACTTGCCCGACATGAATTATGAGGTGGGCAATAGCTCTTGTATCTTCAATGTCCTTGGCATCAAGTTGACAGAAGCCTTTTGTAAATGCAGGGATCTTAACCTCTGCACACATCACTCCCACAGCATCTCTGATGTCAAAGCCTCTGTTGGCCAAACCTACATCACCTGGTAACAGCCTGTGAAGAATACCACATTTCTCTACATCATTTTCTACATTTGCTGCTACTACCTCAGCCTCCACTTGTCCAACAACTCTTGTCCACAGCCTCCATCACATGGTGATTATGGTGTTGGTCTTCTGTCGTGTCCATCTCTGGCAGCTCTTCATGTAACTTCTATGCAGGCCTCACCTTCAGACTCTGCTCCTCCATTACTAAAGCCTGTCAGATACAATGAGTGCATACATATAAGGCAAATGTTCACCAGAAGTCCAATTAAAAGTGCATGACTCGTCAAAAAGCTATGTGCTGATTACCTGACAGCGAGAGCATTTTTTTATGTTGGTGGTGGTGGGAGTTGTATTTACCTCCGACTAGGGGTGCGATATGACCAAAATCTCATATCCCGATATAAGACATCTATCGTCTGATAACCATATAAATCACAAAAATGTAACATTTTCTGTAAATTCTGTGAATGTCGGGCAGCTCGACTTGCGTGAAGTGTTTCCAGCTGGGCGTCGTGTACCTGGAGTCGAGTGTTTTAACTTATGCATGAAACGATACATTTTTAGACATAAGTTGTAACAGCCGCCGTTTTCTTTGTGAGTATTTATTACACAGCGTGCTGCGGGGAAAAGCCTGTTCTAACGTTTGAGTCAAAGGTTTATTTTTTAGCTCTTTTTTTGCTTCTCATCCGTAAATACTCTGCAGACTCTTTCACGTGATTTAGTTGATTTTGAAAAGTCTCAACAGGATCTTGAGCTTTATTGTGAAAGGTTTGCTAACGACAACGCATAAAAACAGGCGCTTGTCCGTCCGTAGTGTGGTTATATTAAAAATAAGAGAAAGAGAGAACTTTAAGAAATTAATATAGCCACTACAGTGACCATCAAAACGATGAAAAAAATATTGCCGTAAACAGTTTATTTTGCGACACCACGAAACAAACGTAAAATGAAACGATAGACGTTTTTATATCTCATCCGATATATATCGTTATATGAACAGCCCTACCTCCGACTGCTGCTCTTTGTTGCTTTCGTCGCATTCGTCGTCTGTGACGGTCCAAGTTTGAAGCAGGGATTTCGGAGTGCCCCATGTATAGCGTTGGAACCCAGTCAGGATTTGTTTCATCCATTTCATAGGCTGGTTTGCCTGCAATTATGCTAAATAATTAGCAACTCCATAAACAGAACGCAGTTCTGCAAAATCCCTCATTAAGATGTTTGTTCTAATTTGCTATGACTTCATAGCGCATCGAAAATAAAACGAATATGAACTTATTTAGAACTTACCCGAATGAAAATGTCTGGAACACACCAGCAGATATCTGGGGATGGTAGTGAACTGGATATCAGCACGTCTCACAGCTGCTATCCAGGCTAGACGCCTTCTTTTGGTAACATCCGATACAATAGCTCCCTCGCGTTGCCTCCAGGTGGGGAAACAATGAAAAGATAGCCCATTTTCAAGCTTATTCCCTTGCCGGTCGTGCGATCTAACGTTACAACCCAGCACACAGCAAGTACGAACCATAGCTGATGTTATTCGCGTGCTTTGTTTGGCCTACTAAAATGGCACCTCGACCAAAACTCCTGGCCACAGCCCCTCCCACGACGTCACGTTCCAAAGCCCATGCGCCATGCGAGGTCCTGTTAACCAATCAAAGGGAAGACAGCGATACACTTTACCCAATCGGCGAGCCTCCCTGTGGGGAAGCGCATTGTTCAAAAACCCAAAAAGCAATCGGGTAAAGCGGCTCAGCTGGTGCTAAGAGATCCAGACAAAGAGGGTTTGCTGAACTGATACAGTTTTACCTCACCGTTGGTTTTTGGCGATCTATCGTAAACATTAAGCTAACGAGCTTACTGGAAACCAGGCACATTTTGGACATTCCAGGCAAGTTAAAGTGAGTTCTACTTAAATGTGGGCCATACGACGTTAAACAAGTTAATTTAATAGTTACAAAAATTAATATTAGATTGTAACTATAACTGTTTGACGGAGGTTATGTAAGTGTGTGTTAAGCTAAATGCAATATCCACGTGTTTTGTGTGCTTGTTTTTGGTTTTGAGTGACTGCACGATTTTCCCATTTAAAACCAGGAAGCAAATCTCTTAGTTAGCATATATTGGTATATTGGTAGAAATCATTGTTATTACTTTATGTTAGCTAGTATAAACATTAAAGTGACTCTGTTTAATTCACTGCAATATAGGCTCCGTTTACTACGTCCTTACTGGGGGCTAAACTTGGCTACTTGCACATGTAAAAGTGCAGCATTGAGGGTTTTTTTTAGTTGCACTCAGTTCTGAGACATCTTCTTTTAAAGGCACAAAGTTGGCTTGCTTTAACAAGCAGTGAAAGGTGAAGATGCCTCGAGTGATTTTTGAATGCTAAACGTGGATTTTATACTTTTTAAATGCTGCTCAGTGTAACACGAATACCATTTGAATTTTTAAAAAAGGGAATGAAATTGAAAAACCGAGACTTCTAAAATCGCTCATCTTAATAGCTACAAAGAATAAGCACTACAGAAACCCAGTGCCGTAGGACCTGCTGTAGAGCAGTTGTATTGATCAGCACTAATGCCAAACTTGTCTGGTCTGGTGAAAGCCTGGGAAATATTTCCTGTTTGACTACTTAAGCAGGTTCAATTTGGCTTTAAACAGTAAACTAGTGTTCCTTTACCTGTCAGCTTGTTTGATGACGACACACCCATGTTTAACTAATTCATAGCAATGAAATGCTGCTTGAACAGAGAATAATCCCATTTACTACTGGACATCATTACATCATTATAACAAACAACACTCACACACTCGTGAGTAAGTTTAGTTTTTCATCTTTTATTGTATATTGCTGCTTTTCCAACACAAGCCTATATTATTCTTTCGAAGTGACTTGTGCACATGCCCTCAGTCAAGCCCATGTTTGAAACATTTTGCAATCCTCTTTTAATAGAATTACTACATACTAATGAAAACGTGTTATTCTTGGAACAGATAGACGGGCATGGCGCTGTCTTTGTCATCTCCGTGTGGATGCCCCTCTGATGAGGAGGAGGAAATGGCTGTGTTTGAATCTACAGCAGCAGAGCACGGAGGTTTGGCCAGACCACGTCTACCAGAGATCTCTGTTATTTCCCCGGGCCTGGACACAAGGCCATCCATTACAGGGCCGGTAAGAGTTCCCAATAAAAAAACATCATACGTCCCTCAGGTATAACAAAACATGTTCAGAGCAAATCTATATTAGATTTTTTGTTTTTTGTGTGTGTCTATATATATAATTGATCAATATTGCCAGAGGTGTAACAGTTTTTCAAAGCCATAATTTCATACCTCGCTTTTCTTTCAGAGGAGATGTATAACATTCTGTTTAAACTACATCATTCTGACACATTTCCAGTTCACGTGTTACCTCACTGATTCTTAAACACTGCTGCTTTCTTCAGTCTGGCAGGCTTTAAATAGGCATTAAAAGCCCAGATGGGTATTGCAGTAGAGCGAGATGCAATATGTAAAATTCTAAACCCTGGGATTGCAGTTTGGTGGTGTTGCACTTGTTAATATTTTTCCATTCTACCATCAAAACATTTACAAAGATGCTTGTGTGTTTAGAAAGTAGCAGTGAAACCTCAAAGCTGCGATGAAGGGGCCGCTGAGAGGGTGAAGGTTTTCCTGCGCATCCGACCACTTACGGACACGGAGCGATCCAGAGGGGAAGAGCAGGTAAGACATTAAGGTCAACATTGTTGTTTCTTCTGGGATAAAAGCTTTCAGTACTCTGTAACTGTACTTGAGAGTCTATTTTGTTTTTCCTTTAGGGTTGTGTGGCTATCCAAGACGAAGAGACCCTGCTGCTTAAAGCTCCAAACGACTCTCAGAACATGAGAGCAGCAGAACGAGGCATCACTCCGAGTATTCACAAGTTCAGTTTCACGAAGGTAGGAGAGTCATATTTGTAGCTTCTCTTTACTTAAACATATTGTTTCCAACCTGAAAACCCATTCAGAAAAAGAAACTGTGGTAATCACGTGATAATATTTTCAGAGAAGAACTTTAATGTAGTGGGGAAAATGGGAATGCTAGAGTAAAACAGTGAAGATGTTTTTTTCTTTAAATTTCCCCTTAGATATTTGGTTCTGAGACAGCGCAGCAACAGTTTTATGAGAGCACAATGAAGGCGATGATAAACGATGTGCTTCGAGGAGAAAATAGACTTCTCTACACTTACGGTGTAACCAATTCTGGAAAGACGTACACCATTCAGGGTGAGTTATTTTCTGTTCTGCAGATATTACTTGGACACATCAATCCCAGGGTTAATTATGAGGTTTGTTCGTTATGTAATGCACAACATAAACCATGCTTATCAAACTTTGGCCTGCAGGCAGCGGTCGAGAGGCAGGCCTGCTGCCCCGGGCTTTAGTGTCCCTGTTTAGGAAACTGCAGGGCCGTCTGTACGGTGGCATGAACCTGAAGCCTGTCTTGTATCAGGATGTGAGGCAGCTCAGTGCCAGTGAAGTCAAGGCAGAAGAAATCCGCAGAAACTCTCTGCTCAAAGAGGTAAACAGAAATATGACTTTTAAAGGCCTTATAGCTTTACTCTGGAACACATTGTAGCAACAAGGTGAACTTTAGGATACATTTGGACATTGTGGTGTTCCAAATGTATGTGACTACACTTATATTGGCATATTTTTTTCCTTGCAGGCTGCTACTTGGTTAAATGTTTGCCTGGAGATGATTGTTTTCATGATAATGTTCCATTTATTTTAAGTGTAAACAATCAGTAACAAATGCTGATTGTTAAAAGTCTGTCCTCTGACTTAATGACTGTTTTGAATTATGCATCTTCTGATTGTCCTTCCTCTTGTGGATTTCAGGATGGGAATTCTCGTTGCACCGGCACCACCACAATCTGGGATAGTGGCATCGGAGGACTCTCTGCTACCACTACCTTTGGCACTCAACTGGAAGGTGAGGATAAAGGCGAGATTTTCATTCCTAAGTGGAGTAAATTTTCTGCTAAACACACCACATACTGTATTTAGAGAAGAATAGTTGGTGTTTGATGAGTACACAGCTCTGTTTACAATATAAGAACACAAAAAGAAGTCAACATCAGCGTTGTTTGTGCAGCACAAACCAATTTCCAGTTTAAACACTGCTTTCTTTATATTAAAATCATTACTGCCTTAAAAAACAAACAAACATGTGACTTTAATTTGCTTCTGCAGACACGGACAGTGTTTGTCTGGAGCCGGACAGCCTGTCGCACAGCGGAGGGGAAGATCTGGAGGAAGGAGTGCAGTTTTCAATCTGGGTGTCCTTTTATGAAATCTACAAC
Organism: Oreochromis niloticus; assembly: GCF_001858045.2. NCBI lineage: Eukaryota > Metazoa > Chordata > Actinopteri > Cichliformes > Cichlidae > Oreochromis > Oreochromis niloticus. The sequence goes on along the minus strand of NC_031975.2, from coordinate 12,691,227 downwards.
GAGTTCCTGTACGACCTACTGGACGCCTCGCCCTCCCAGCAGCCCCGGAAAAGAGTCACGTTGCGGCTAAGCGACGACAAGCAGGGCAACCCCTACGTGAAAGGTAACAGTGGCTCATTCACAGGAATGGAGTTAAAACTAGATCGAAGTATGCACGTCGGCCTGAACTTCCTGAGGCTCATTCCCACCAGGCAGCTTCTCTCATCTGATGTATGTTACGCTTCATCAGGCAGGAAATGATGTTTAAAAGCTGTAAATTGCTTCTTTCATTTTCCCCCTGCCTTTTCCTCAATTCTACCTGCAGTTTTTGTACACTTTGTTTGTGGGAGTGCAACAACACACCACAATGAATGAATGCATGAATAAAGAACTGCAAAAGATGGTTAAGACTTTGAACACTACGTTAGCTTTATTCATGTGTTTCCGGTATAACAGCATGTGTAACTACTGCTGCAGCTCCTTCACGTGCACCACATTGTGCTTCTTCCTGTTGTATCAGACCTGACCTGGATCCAGATCCGCAGCGCCGAGGAAGCCTGGAGGATTCTGAGAGTTGGGCGTCGCAACCAAAGCTTCGCCAGCACTCACCTCAACCAGAACTCCAGTCGCAGGTAGGAGCATGTTAAATGGCGTGTTTACCTATTGAAACCTTACTTTGATTTACACTTGCAGCCTCTCTGATTGTAAACACTCTCACTTGCACAGCCACAGCATCTTTTCCCTCCGTGTCCTGCACGTCCACCCTGGAGCAAATTCAGGCCAGGCCATGCACATTAGCGAGTAAGTTTGCTTTTAATTACCCAGTCTTGATTTCAGTTTCGGATCATTTTAACTTATATTGATTAGAGTTTGTAAAGGTGATAATGTAAGTTTGTCTCCTTTTTAGGCTGACTGTGTGTGATTTGGCTGGGTCCGAACGCTGTAAAGATCAGCGTAATGGTGAGAGGATGAAGGAGGCCAACAATATTAACACCTCCCTCCTAACACTGGGGCGCTGCATTGCTGCCCTGAGGCACAACCAGAGCAATAAGTACGTTTTAAATTTTTTAGGTGGTGTAGTAAATTGGAGAAATGGTTGAAACAGATCATCTTGTGGAGCTTTTTACTGCTTTTCTGCTCTCAAGATCGAAAATACTAAATTGCTATAAATTATCTTCACGTCAGCTTCTGCAGTAATTAAATTATTGATCCGCTAATTTATGGCGTGTTGATTTCCTACACTAAATCAACTTTTACAGCCTGTAGGGCGTTTTTGTTTTTTACATATAAAGATGTAATGACCAAATGGTTTTACTATATATGTGTTCCTACTACATCAACAGGTCACGGCCTCCTCAAGTGGTGCCTTTCAGGGACAGTAAGCTGACCCGTGTCCTGCAGGGATTCTTCTGTGGGCGAGGAACCTCCACCATGGTGGTCAACATCAATCCATGTGCATCCATCTATGACGAGACCCTCCAGGCCCTCAAATTCTCTGCTATTGCTACCCAAGTAAGAAACTCACTTGCACATGAGTACCTGAGTGGCTGGTTTAGTTTTGCGTCCTGTGTGAGATCGATCAAATGTGCCGTTTCTCTTCTTTAAGCTCGTCCACGGCCCGTCCACGAAGACCAGAGTGGCCTACATCCTGTCTCTCCTTCGTGATCCAACAGGAAATGGTAATGACAGCACGGTGATGGAGGAGGAAGAGGATGAGAGTGATGTCGACGATGGAGATATCACCATGTTAGATACTAAGGTAACATCCTCTGCTTTCTATGTAACATCTAAATGTTAAGCACTTTTATTTCACTGACAAAATAAATCAACCTTTTATTTTAAAACACTACTTAAACCAAATAACCTTAAGATCTTAAATGTGTCAAAAACTGTCAAAAGTCCATTGTTCTAACAGCTGACTGTTCTACATTAAGGCTTTGCTGCAGGCCATTGATGTTCTGAAGAGAGAGGTGCAGCGTCAGCGGGAAGAGAAAGAAGTCCTAGAAGCAAATGTGAGAGAGCAGGTGGTCTCTGAGATGATGGAGGTCATCTCTAGAATGCAAGATGGTTTCAGGTGTGTGTGGGTGCTAGTTTAAATCTGAAATGCCAATTTAAAGGCTTTTTTGTAATACTTTTTAGTGGTAAGGAGCAGTAGGCACATCTAATGGTGTTTTCTTAGCAGGGATTTAGGAGAAATGTGTTGTTTAACTGATTTTGTAATGACTACATATAGCAAAATTTCATATCTGCTCACCCTGTAGTGACACACTGGATGCTGAGAGGGCGCTCATTGAAGAGAGGTATGAAGACAAGATAAATAGCCTGCAGAAACACCTGAAGAAATTCTACACCCAGGAGCTGAAGGTCAGTTTGTAATGCTTTGCATTCTCTGCAAATTAAGCATTCGCAACGGTTTGCGACGCTCTTGCTGAATCTCTACCAAATTTGAGAGTCGTCTGTTCTCCCAGGAACGTGATCAGGAGATTGAAGCTCTGTCTGCTGCTCTTGAGGAAAAAAAGAAGGCAAATGAAGCAGCCCCCATGACGGCGCCACCTGGAGACTCTGAGGGCCCTCGCCGCTCTCAGCGCGTCAGTACGCAGAATGAACTCGGCAGACTGCGCGCTGAACTCGACCAGTGCCGTGCTGAGCTGTGCACCAAGACTCAAGGTACAGTCTGACTGGAAGATTTCTGATTATATGCACAAGGATATTGTTCATGATGGCTGACTGATGTGTTCTGTTTGTCTGTGCAGAGGTGACAAAGCTTAAGATGCAGCTAGAAGTGCCAGGTAGTGCTGGCACTCTCACCTCTGCTGCTGACCGCAAGCTGGAGGAGGGTCAGCGGGTCAGTACATGCTCTACACAAACTCACTGCTGCATGTGAGTCTCTGGACTCCTCGAAAGATTAAAATCTGTGTGTGTATCTATTTTGTTTCGTTTTTACAACAGAACCTGCGTCAGCTGCGGCTGAATCTGCAGAGGCTGGGGCTGGACCTGCAGTCTGGTGAAAGAGCCTGTTGTCGCAACACAGGAGGGGAAAGGCTGCGCCACGCTTTAACAGCTGCAGATGAGACTCTAGCCAAACAGGTAGAGTCAAGCAATGTGGAATTTGCAACGAGCTTCAGTTTTACTTGTAAACTAAGATTTTCTTTAAATCATTTAACAGGGTGCTCAGCCCTCTGTGTTCTGCAACAGCTGAAAAAGTACTGAACACATTTTGCAAACTGCATGTTAAATTTCCGTCAGTGCAGAGATTAAAAGTGCCGTTTCCTCTCAGTTAGAAGCAGCTTTTGAGGCTAAAATGCAAGAACTCTTTAATAAACTTATTATATTATGAGCAGTTCTCATTTTAAACTGTCGTTTTCTTCTCTTTCTAACTCACTTGCACCGCCAGATTTTAAACTAAAACAAGGTTTCTAACATCTGCACCAAGCTGTCACTGAGCTAGAGCATGTTTAGCTGTTGCTTTTTGCCTCAACTTCTGAAACTAAACACCCCTCCCCTCCCTCTCTGCTCCTGTCTAACCCCACCCCCTGTCAACTGACTTCTTCTTCTCAGGGCCAGATCCTTATGGAGCTCCAGAACGACCTGATGCTGGTCAAAGCCGACTTGAGGCGGAAAGCGCAGACCCTGGCCCAAACACAGTCCCTCCCTCCCCAGCTGCCCCCGTCTGGCTTTGCGGCCCCCAGCATGCCGGGCTCCTGCAAAAAGAGAGGCTGTGGCGCCGGCGCGCCGAGCGACCCCGAAAACCGTCCGCCGCAAAAACGACAATTTTTCCAGTCTCTGTTCCCATCTCGCACCCCAACACGTAAATACAACACCCGTACGGCCGAGGATGCAAACCTGACCCCCTCCTCAAGGATTTTGCGGTCCCGCCAGCCATCTCCACCTCCTAGTCCGGTCGTCACCCCTCGTAATTTCAGGGGGAAGTACTGAGCTTTAAAGCAGAACTAAGTTGCTGTTGTCTTTATAATATTCTTTGTTGTTTTTCTACTTTAACTGTTTTATTGGCATCAACGGAACTGTTAATGCTTTAAGCTGAGGTAAAGCTGCTCAGTGGCTTAGTGACTGTATGGTTAAAATAGTCCATGTGTGTTAATCAACCTGCTCTGCCTCTGCAACTCCACTTTGTGCCTTTGTGCTGTACTCCCCCCACCAAACAACAAATCCTACAAACACATTTGACCAGCCTGAATATAATCATGCTTTAAAACTGTAGTAAATTATTTTAGCCTTTCCAGTCAGTCCCTGCAAAGACTGGATGCTGTAAACTATTTACATATAAACAGTACTGATGAGCAATGAAGTGAGAAGTCAAACTCCCATTTGTATGCTTTGTGCTGTAAACTTTAGACTGTAGTGTGTGTGCGTGTTCGTATATACATGTTAATCTTGTCTGAATGTTTGCTCTTGAACATTTTATTTGGGATTCTTTTTGTACTATTGCACCATTAAACCTTATCAAAACCAAGAAATGGGTATTTACTGTATGCAATGCTGCACCGTGCATACTGACCTGTCCAGTGCTTACTGCAGGTATGTTGATTGTCTTTGCTGGAAGCGTGAAAACAATGTCATGGGCTGGACAAAAACGGTCAGGATTGCTAGTTTTACAAAAACAAATGCAGTTTATTATGTAAATTCCAACGCAGCCCTCGTCAGATAAACTCCAGAGCAGTTTCATGTCACAGGATAGATAAATTGTCCATTTTTTTTAAACAATGAAGAAGAAAGTTGGTGTCAGGGTGTAAATGAGATGAGGTTCAGGGGAGACACCCTCCTGACTGGAGTGTTGTTGTTTGAGAGTGGTGCAAACAGGTCTGCTGAAGGCGTCTCGATCTGATCTCTGACCTGTGAGATCTGCCGCAACAGAGCCTTTCCTTCCTCACGTGCCTGCAAGGCGAGACATGACCGATCAGTACCGACCACACAACAACTAAAACAAGATGCTGAAATCGTACAGGAACACTTACGTCATTGTAGTCACAACAACGCTGAGCGCAAAGGGATGCCTCATCATAGAGCTTGTTCTTGAAATAGTACTGGCCCAGGTACCGCAGGGCTGTGCTCACCTCAGCGTGCTCCAGTTGTTCCTGACAAGTTTAGTTTGGTTAGAACTATATTCCTTTATATTAATGCAATACATGACCTGGAGCACAAACGGGAAAAATAGAGCTAGAGGGCTGGAACCTCCAGCCACCAATCTCGTCATCTTAGTTGTTCCCATTCGGCTTATTAACACACGAGTAAAACAGCAGAAAATGAACTAATGTAATGATGCATTTCTGTATTTCATTGGTATTTAAGTCTGAGTTATCCTTGCAAGCAAAAACAATCTGCTGGCTTTGCCCCTTGGGGGGGCAACAGCTAATTTTGGAGGCCTTCTAATAATTTAGCCAATACTTGGATCAAGATTTTCATTGCTCTGGTCATTATTTATTAATACACACAAAAGTATTAAAAGCCAAATTGTTGCAGAACAATAGCTAAGCTGTGTTAGTCATGTGACGCATTCCTCTACACAGATTTCACTTGCATGCAACTGAAGCCTGTCCAAATACTCAAAGCACAAAATCTTGTCTCCTGTCATCACTTTCTCTATATTAAAGAATCGGTTTATAGAGATCACCTAAATAACAGCATAATTGGATTTCTTTCATATTTAAGATCATGTATTAGCTTAATTAGTGTCTTAATTTGCAGTCATGTTCTGTAAGGGTAATGCTGGATTTTGATGACGGCTGAACAGTTGTCTGGAGTCAATATTTATAACATAAAACATTGTGTTAAATCAGTTGCCTGTGCAGCGGTGATAATCAGACAGACACTGTGTGGACATAGGCTAAAGTTGATATAACATTTAAAGGGATTATTTTATTTAATGAACCTTTTCACTGTAAACCAGACAGCCACGAACAAGAGTTTTAAAAAGTGAAATGCCTTTTTCAAGATCTGGCCTTTGTTTGGTCCCCTGGAAAAGAAACATGCTGGCCCATTTTGTTTGTAGTAGATAAAATGAAACCCATTAATGATTGCGATTCCAAATCCACACACATTAATAGACTGGATCTAAAGCCCCTTCTGTTTGGGAAGAAACATGAAAGGATGCTGCATTCAGTGACGCTGGGAGACAAAACCTGGCTTACAGTTTACCAAGTCATCTCTGCTGGCCAGTCAGGCTCTATCACATGAAACAAATTAATAATAATGCATAATAACTAATACATAATAATAGCAAGCTGGAGCATCGTGATCTCACTTGAAAGAGCAAATCATCGCAATCCTAGACCCTGAGAATATGAGTGTCAGAGCTTAATTTAAAGTGCTTACCCCACAAGAGAAAATGTCTTGAATGTAAAGCATGTAACACTGGGCAGCATCATCAGACTCATTCAGCTGTTCGTGGAGCCTGACAAAAATAACAAACAACCAGAAAAATAAATATATAAAAAAGGAAAATAAATATCGAGCAGCAGATCAGAGCTTCGTTTCTTCAGAGCACTGTTGTTCAGCTCAATATAGTGACAAACACTTACTTTGCCAGTTTGAGCAGAGCCATTTTCTCTACATCTCCGACAGAATATGCCCTCCAGTAACACTTCACAAAAATAAATCCATGACACAAGTTAAAATCAAGCCAAAAGCTTTAGAACTGACTACAGAAACTACTGTTAAGTACTGGCAGTGGGTAGATGTGTACCTTCTTGGCTTCGGCTTGCTGTGATAGTTTTTCGTAGCTTTCACCCAGTGCAACCAACATGCGAGAGTCATTCGGCCTGAGAAAAAAAAACAACAACAACAAATATATATATATATATATATATATATATATATATATATATATATTTTTTTTAGTTTAATATTTAAGTTTTCTTCCAAAAAACGTCCACTCTTTATAACAGCAGCATGAAATATCATCTGCTTAGCTGAAGTCCATACCTGAGCTGGTGAGCCTTTCGATAATAGTACAAACAGTAAAAGGGCATCTTGAGGATCTCGTATGTCTGACCCAGACCATACCAGGCACGGTAGTCTCGCTTATTCACTTCAATGGCATGTCTGAGGAAGAAAAGAACACAAGACTTATATCATAATACTCATTTAAATCTCCAGACCTGTGTCACCTGATAATAAATACATCCTGATGATCCAGATGCTGAGCGCGACTGTGAGATATCCAGACTGACCTGTAGGCTTGAATGGCAGCTGAAGTGTTTTTCATTTCCATGTACTCGTGTCCCATGAGTGTCCAGGCACCGAGACAGCGAGGGTTCAGTTTGAGGGCCCGCTGGAAGTAGAGAGCTGCTTTCTCATGCTGAGAGCGTAAGCTGTAATAGTTACCTGTGGATCAGACACATGACTTACTGCAGTGCAGGAAACATTAGTTTTCTTTTACAACATATATTATGGATTACATGTATATAATGAGCCATCCATTTGTTTTAAAACTAGCATAAGTAACGTCCTCTTGCAGCCGGTGACCTCTAATCTGATTAGTTCAATGCTTACCGATAACGCAGCATGTCTCCACTCTGTACTTGTCAATCTCCACCAGGTTGTGGGCCAAATAGCTCAACTCTGGCTTCATGCTCTGTGGAAACATGGATTACAATCAGCAACACTACAAAATTTCAGTTATGATACTGACTTTCCCCCCTTTTTTATAAGAAAAAACCCCTATTTTCTACATTTTTATTTACTTTGATCCCTCACTGAAGTAATGCAGAAACTGGCCCCCATGTCTTTGTGCAAACCACATCAGTCCTACTGATTATTGACTAATGTTCTTTAGATCTCACATTGCAATTGGCATACACTTACTTTGACATAAAGCAGATTTGAGAATGTGTCCATGTTGTCGATACGATACGGATCCTGCTCCCTCAACTCGTTGAACAGAGCCAAAGCTTGATCAATATCTGAAAGAAGGGGAGACAGCGTGCTGTAAGACTAGGCCCGCTTACATGCCATTCATCAGAAATTCAAAATTTCCACTGAAAAAGTAGAAAAAACAAACCTCTGATATTGTGGTAGGCCACAGCAATCTGTGAGATGATGTAGGTACTCTTCGAAAAGCCAGCCTCTATTAGGTTCTGGTATTTTTGCAATGCTTCTTTGATCATCTGCAGCTCTGTGTACATGTGGGCCATGAAGAAGTCTTTAATCCAGCAGTCTGGCAGAGACAGTGACTTCAGCTGAGGGGAAGCGGTAGAAGCAGACAGAATCACTTCAAGGTGTAAATATTTCTGAACATTTATTGAATATGTGGATCCTGTATTTTTAAATAGTCTTTAAAAAAGGACTGAATTGCGGACTTAGCGAGTTAGCTTATGGAAATATGGATATGGATATCAGTTTCAACAGTTTCTGTATGTCAGAACATAAGGCTTGTTACCATTTCAATATTGGTGACAAGGTTACTGAGCTCCAGCCATGCGCCCCAGTGCAGTGGAAGTGCATGTATTCCCTCAACAAACACGTCCACGGCCTCTTTCGGAAGATCCAGCTTTCTTAGAACCACCCCATACCTGTTTTCACATACACACAAACATGATATCATCTGTAAGTAATCCACTGTATACGTCTGCATAATGGCAGTAATGTGTTTCACTATAGAGGAGCAATCTTACAGATAGAGGGTGAAGCCGTCCAACTCTCCTGCAGTATGCTTCTTACTGAGCTCGACCCTTAGCTCACGCAAAGCTTCATTGCGCACCTGACCCTTCTC